>NC_073694.1:13006034-13606034 GCF_029784165.1 Wyeomyia smithii
TTAACGTAGTGTTGTGAATAATATCTCAATTTTTAGTAATAAAAAATCTGTTATTTTTACTCAAAAGTCTTTCCTGAACATAAACAAACATTTCATTGGAAAAAAAATCATATATCATAGCTTTGAATTAAGATTTAGAGACAAATTGAGCCAAAATATTCATGATAATGCATGTTTTACTTAGTTTTGTGTATAATATCTCTATTTTCAATTATCTATTTTTCTATCTTGAATGTCATTCCTGAATGTCAACGAACATTTTATTGAAAAAAATCACGTGTCATCGCTTTGAATTCTGATTTAGAGACAAATTGAGCCTAAAAAATTATGGTCTGGTTTTGTGGAAAATATTTAAATTTTAAATAATCAGATACCTATTATTTTTCCCTCAAATATCTTTCCTAAATACAGCGAACAATTTATTACAAAAAAAAATTACAGATCACTGCTTCGAGTTTTGATTTAGAGACAAATTCAGCGTAAAAGTCATGATTTTGCATGTTTCACGTAGTCTTGTGTATAATATCTCGAGTTTCAGTAATCAGATACCTTTTTTTTCTCCAATTACTTTCTTAAACATCAACGAACATTTTAATGAAAAACAGAACCACATGTCATCGTTTTGAATTTTGATTTGGAGACGAACTAAGTATGAAAAGTCATAATTTTGCATGTTTTACGTAGTTTTGTGAATAATATCTCAAGTTTTAGTAATTAGATACCTATTATTTTTTCTCAAATGTCTTTCCTGAACATCTATAACCGCTTATTATTTTTGTATTAGAACGATTCAAAATGATGATGATTAATGTAAACCTCAGAGACTGAGGGAATAATATCAATAAGATCAAGCGTTACGGAATTCCTTTTTTATATAGTAGATTTTTAGGTTAAACGAAAAATTTAAAATTTGTTATCTAAAAAAGCTCATTTTTTGAAAACACAGATTTTTCAATAGAAACAACACAAGATTACCTAAACGGTGCTGTCTATCCAAGCAAGGACAAATCAGGAAAAAAGAGTTGTAATATTTGAAAAAAAAATATTTTTTTCACAGGGAACATTTTTTTGGAAGGACAAAATTATTATCTACAACTTTGCCAAAGACACTGTGCAACCAAACAAACCGTTTTGTTCGTAAAAATATTTTTAATTCCTTATAGAGTGCTCTATTGCGAATTAATAACATTTTTACAGCCAAAACGGTATGTTTGACTGGCATAGTTTCTTTGGCAAATTGTAGATTATAATTTTGTCCTTCTAAAAAAATATGCCTTTAAATTTTTCTTTTCAAGAAATTGAAACTTGGTTTTCTTGATTTCTTCACGGTCGAACAGACAATGTTAAGGTAATCTTTTATAGTTTTTATAAAAAAAATAGATTTTCAAAAAGTGGGTTTTTTTAGATTTTTTTTTTCAAAAAAAATTATTTTTCAAATTTTAAATTTTGAAGGTCACGAGCAAAAAAAAAGGTCTTTACTCTATCTTAATGTCTGGCCCCGGAGTAGGGGGGGGACCCTCCCCCCTCAAATCCGGGCCTGTTTTCGACCAAAAAAAAAGCTTCAGTCAAATCAGTTGTCAGGAGGGGAAAATTTTGTTTTCTCTTTAAGATCAAGATGGGTAAAACGAAGCTTGGGTGAAAAGGGCATTCTTTTGACAAAGTCGTTTTAGTTGAATAACGTCAGGCGGTAGTGACGCTGTTAACTTTTTCTTACGAAAACGGTTAGGAAGTTTGTCTAAAAAGTGAGCTTTTCTCAACTTTTATTAAACTAATCCTGAGGTGAAAATTGGTTTCTCGACTTTCGCTCGACTTCGCCAGGAAAAGTGCATGCATCGGTAAGAGATTTGCTTTGAAGCATATATAATGTGTAATGTGTAACAGCATTTTTAGTGGAGTAGTATTGCACGAAAAAACCAAACGGTCGAGTCGAACATGTTTTGATAACCTTGATATAATTTTTGTTTGATACAACATACACAAGCTTTCGGTTGGCGTAAGAATTTTTTAAAATAAGTGGATAGACACCTGTTTAAAAATCGATATTTCGGAAAAAAATCAATATGGAGGCCAAATTTTATATAGCGACTACCCACTTTGATATTTAAAAAAAATGCCCTACCTTAACGATATGTTGGTTTGAGTAACTAAAAGTGAGAGCAATTTTGGTGAGCCAAGTTTTGACGAAAAACGAAGGTGTCAATAAAGGATTCATTTCCAGCTAACGAGGGGTTCATCAATTTGATTAACCAAATGCAGTTTCTTAACTTATTTGTTTCATACTTATTCGCTCAATTTGCATAAAAATGTCAGAGTCTAATATGACAGGCGAACAAAAACTATGACAGATTTGATGCTGATTGAACCTCGATTGCTGAACAAAACGTTTGCTATTACAATTAGAATTTTTGCAAAATTTGCTAAACATTTTTTCTAAAACCTGGCAAAACTTTACGAAAAGACCGAAGATGCAGTTTGCTTTGTCTAACCAGCTGATTGGAGAGAATGGATAACGTCAATCAAAATCTATCCATCGGAAATCTGAAGAAACTGGCAATCAGATGACAGTATTTTATCGCGGATTTAGTATGAGAATCTACTGTTTAAAAAAAAAAATGATACCGAAAATTCTGTTTGATTCTGTTATTCTTATTTAAAAAAACCTTTCTCAGGAAAAGATGGACATTTTCAACAAATTTTAAGAAGTTACTTGTGTTCTAAGCAGCAAACAAATGGCCAACAATTGCAATCTTTCATATGATAACAATGTTCTAACTACAATAGAAAAAAAAACACTCACCTCTTGTTCACTTTAGCATTTTCTTCATCATCCGCACCGCTCGTATCCTGCAAAAGTGAAGCAAAGCAAAGAGAATGCTGTGAATCAAGAGGTTAGTAAAGGTACGAAGGACAACACGTTTGTCATTGACGGCACGCCGAAGAGAAACAACGCCAACGAGGGAAATGATGAAAGAAAATAAACCGTTCAACACCGCCGCCGGTGAAACGGTGCTTTCGATGGCGTGAAGGACGCGGTCGTCATGACAAGTATCGGACTCGTGATACTTTTACAACGTTAAACAGGTATAGATTTTCAACTAAGTGAGTTTTCCATTTTTTCAAAAAATAGTGGCCGATAACTTTTTTTATTTCTGCAAAGTGTTGGATGATATTCGCTTTGGCTGTTCCCAGAATCCGGAAATCTTGGATTTCAAAATGATGTCTGAAGTAAATGTCTGACTCCGAAAGTGTTCGGTATTTGGTATTTGACCATTTCTGGGTGTTGTCCAGTTTCGGGCATTTGGTCGGGCATTTGGTCATCATTCCGGCTCGGAAAAATACCCATATTGTATGGTACATGGCCATTCATGTCTTTCTAGAAGAAACCACACATTGGTCACTTTAAGCTGTTTTTCAGAAGCTGAACATCGTCATCTGGGGCTCTAAAATGGCGTATTTGACCATTTTATGCTGAATGTTTGTAAAATAAACTATTTTTCACAACGCTTTCATTCGTTCCACCAATTAAATCACTGTTCCAGCTATCGTGCCATAAATGTTTTAACATTGGTCCTATTATTTTTGACGTAGGGCTTCGTCTTTCTCTACTATACTGGGTTACATTCTGTGAAACTGAAATGGACAGCTACACTTAACGAATGCTTCGACTAGCAATGCCAACCAAACAATATTGCCACAAAATTAATTTTCTAACACAGACATCAAAAAGATAGACTCAAGTCTACTTTCATCGATCAGCAATGCCGATCAAATGGCATCGAATTTAAACGAAACTTTTGGAGGAAATACTGGCGATGCGACGAAAATTTCTCATACCTTTTCAGAAGGCAACGGACTACCAGCAATTTATCATACCATTCGTAGTCCTGCGTTGAACCAGCGTTTGTGTGCTTAGGCTGTTTAATTTTCCCTAATTTCCCTGATATTTGTTATCATTTGAACGCTAATGAGCCGTTTGAAGAATCACATCTCAGTCAAAATTGTTTTCCATTTTTCTGATATTCAGGAAAACAGACGACTGAGATCAAAGAATTTTTGCGTCAATGATCCATGAGATCAATATATGGGCTGAGATGAAATCAGAAACATATATCCTACTTTGAATCGTTTCTCGCGTAATTTTTCAAAAGGACCTATCTAACATTGACATCTCCCAGATGGTCTCGAGGTACGATGCTGGCCTAACAAGCCAGTCGTCGTAGGTTTCGAGTCTCGGCTCGGGAGAGACTGTTAGTGTCAGTAAGATCGTAGCGCTAGCCCCGCAATTGTCCTGTACACTTAACAGTTGGCTGCGAAGTCTGTGTACAATAAACAGAAGGTCGAGTTCCGATACGGAATGTAGCACC
The DNA here is from genome assembly GCF_029784165.1 of Wyeomyia smithii. Classification (NCBI taxonomy): domain Eukaryota; kingdom Metazoa; phylum Arthropoda; class Insecta; order Diptera; family Culicidae; genus Wyeomyia; species Wyeomyia smithii. The sequence continues at coordinate 13,010,399 of NC_073694.1, forward strand.
AAGTCTTTGCTTATCTAACATTGAGAGACTCTCTTTGTTTACTTTCTCTTTGATCAATAACTATGTTATATTTTCCATATTTCAAAACACTCAATGCATAGTAAGCAAGACAGTATTACGATCTCTCGATTAAGGGGAAGAAAGCTTGGAAAACATTTATAATACGACTTAATTAACGAAACAAAGTGAGAGAGGATAGGATCTGTCATTGTTACTTAGGTCCTTTTGAAAAATTACGCGATGTTTCATCTGAAGAAAAAAAGTGAAACATTCTAACTATCGATCAAGATCAGAAATGTTACAGTTTTCACAGCATGCCAAAAGTAAGACATAGTCCTTCGTCGGAAAACGCCTTGTTAAAAAAACTTTTAATTGTTTAGTTGTTACAAACTTTATTGTTAGGAAATCGAATTAGTCTAGGCTCATGGAAGGCATAAGTTGACCTGTTGGGACGAGAAGCTCGCTAAAAGTTTCCACTGACACAGAAAATGAAGAGCAGCTGCACAGTGGGGCGACTCCATACAAAGGCTGGCCAAGCAAAAAAAAAATCTCGATAAATGCGACAAAAACCTGGTATTTACATAATTTTGGGGCGCTGAACACGAATTTGGCATCCATTTTTTGTTTGGGCCCGTCCATAAAGCACGAAACAAAATTTTTAATATTTTTTGGCACTTTTTTCCTTATTTATAGAGTTATATGATTGACCACAAGTAGTGCCACTGGGCGTCCTCTCCATTAAAAAAAATACGTAATTCATGGACGAACCCTCAAAATCAACCAATTTTGCCTAAATATATATATTTTTTTAAATGAACTAAAACAACATAGGTAATACAAACTAATTACAAATTGAAAAAGTCATCATCATCATCATCATCATCTCCCGCTGTGATCGCTTAAAGCTTGTGTTGAATTGTTTCCAGAAAATTTGAAGTTCATTATACTTATCAGCAGGAAAAATGTCTTTCGCTGCTATTTTCATTTGTGATTTTCGATGTTTCATTATTTCATATATATGTTATCTTCCTAATCCGGTTTTTATGGTTGAAAGAGGACATTTAAATATATGTATAACTCCATGAATTGACAACTTGCTAGACATTGAATTAGGTGGTGCCGCTGAAGTCGAAGGCTCCATAATAAAATTCAACGAATTTATGAATTCGAAAACCAAGACACTGGAATGATACAACGTTCTAATTGAATACGAAATGGTGCGGAGGGCGACGACTGTTTTTTGTTTTTTCTCATAAAGCAAAATGTGTGCTTTACTTTTGTATGCAAACGCAAAAGCAATCTTCAAACGGGCTATGGTTAGCCGGAGTTTGATGGTATGAATTTGCTGCTAGTATTTGACACTCCAATCAGTTTAGCGAATTTCATGTTCATGAATTGAAAAGTGCTGAATTTTTTTAATGTTGTTTTAAATTTGCAGAAAGTGATAAAATTTGACATAATTAAAATTTCATACAGATTTGTTTACTGTTTTTTGTTTAACACTTATTCTATAACTTTTCATTGATAAATTTTGTGATTTTTGTCCAAATTTATATTTTATCCTTACGGATTGAGTACGATATCATAAATTTTCATTAATGGGGTATCATGGTTATGATTAAATTATTTCTGGATTAAATTTCAACTTCAAAAATAAAAACTAAATAAATCTGCTATCGCTTTTTTCACTAAAGTGACAATTTGCGCAGTTTTGCGCAGCAGCGGACAGTATGCATTTGAAAGCTTACGTTTTTACCTAAATTTTGAATGTAGTCACAACCGTGGCAAACTGCGGCAACTAAACTTTTAAGCTATTTTTCTGAAAAAAATCACGTTTTTTTTTAATTTTTAAGTGTAAGGCCTACTATAACCGAATTTTACAATATCTAATGAAAAGGGTTTGTTTTGCACAATATTTGAAAAGTCATAAAAAATTCAGATTTCATGATATTGCACCCAAATTTTGGATTAAGACACTTGAATGTTATAGCAATAAAGGAAAAATATTATGAAACAGCTAACGAAAAAAAATTTTTTTGGCTGATGGCCAGCGATTCCCCACTGTGGGCTGGTGTCTACTCTTGACGGTCGAAATTCGACCTTGAGGCTTTCACCAATCATGACAGACTAAGTCTTGCTATTAGCACCATACAAATGTTACAGAATACACTATTCAATTGACGCAAAAACATTGAATGTTTTAATAAAACTGACAAATAAAAGTTACACCGGTTGACTGTACCAAATTTTAAGTTAACATTTTCAAAGGTTAATGCAGACTTTTCAATGTGTCTGATAATCACGTTCAAAAGTGCATTGATGCGCAAAAAACGCATAAATAAGACCTTAGTGTACAGATATACCAGCACTGGTTGCATCCTGTCTTCGCAGCTACTTGCGCTCCAAGATTAGACGCGGAGCTGAACAAGATATCATGTGAAAATGTCTGCTGGTAGGATAGAGTGAACAGTCTAGCAGCTGTTGTCATTCATAATCACTATTCGAATGATAGCGACGGGCACTCACAAAATCGCTATTTTTCCCTCGTTCTTTTTTTTCTACTCTCTCACGTCTCACCTCAGTAGCGTATACGCAAGTCTCGCACACAGAGTCCCTTTGTTGCCATTTACATTCACCACGCCTCACACACAGCGAAACACAGGGACGAGGTGACGAAGCACCAAGCAAAATAGCAGGCGGTGCTCCACCTCGAATACCCGTTTTTACTATTCAATTCTTTTGGTTGGGCGCACTATACCCAGGGGCATGAACTTTCTTCCGACCGACCGAATCAACTTTCAGGAGGATCGCAATTAATCATCAAGAATGAGATGGCGCATACACGGAAATAGCATGGGGTGATAATACACGAGAAATCCGCTTAGCCAGACGTAATATTCTTATGAATTTCGCATTAACCCAATCTCATCCAGCACTTGATTTTTCACTGTTGATATCCGAGTGCGCTGACACCATTTTTCGTTCACTGCTTCCGTCTTAAACCTTTTCTCAACAGTATTCACGCAAACAGAATAGACTATTTTTGAAAAGTTTTTCTTTGCTAACTGGAAGCACAGCTTCAATTTCCAAGGAAGATTTATCCTTGAAAAATAAACTCACTTGTCTTTCACATTTTTTTCTCTTCGGTTTCGAAACAAAAAAACTATACACTGCATTTATTGCGAAAACACCACCAAATTCAAACACGGTTCGTACACGCACACTGTACCAAAGCAAAAATACTACACCCAAACATCGCAGCAAAAATACGATCTCTCGATGAATTTCACGCAGGAATCGCCATACCGTTTACGGTAATATCTCTCATTCAATCTAGTAGACTGCACTTGCGAGCAGGAAAAAAATGTACTTCGAAATTTTAAACACTACAAAATTACTCAAAGCCTACCGAGTTAGAGCTGTGGGTTGAACTTGCGAGACTAGGCGACCGCTGGATGGTCACCAGGGCCATCGCATACTCGCGGCCACAAGTTGTTCCAGAATTTCCTCCTGTCTGTTCGCCACCTTTTTCACAAGATTATCCACACAGCCGTATCGAAAACAACCGCGGTTACCATCCACGTAACTTTTCCGAAACAACTAAGACCCGATTCGAAAAAAAGTGCAGCAAATGAAAAAAATACACACACGACACGACTTTTTCTTCCTTTCTGCAACTTTACTCGCAACTGTGACTGACTGGCGAGCGAGATGACGACGATGGCCTGCTTTTTGTTTCGCCTTCAGCACACTGCTTTTTCCTCCTTCTTGACTGCTCACTGGTTGACTCTCTGCTTGCTTACTGGCGGTCGCGAAGAGCAGCAGCGTACCAGAAAGGTGCCACAGAACAAGAAACACTAAACACTGCTTCTATACCGAACAAACAAACAGCACAGGTCAGGCTGCCTGCGTTTCGAGCAGTCAGGCCTTTGCCTGTGGCGGCTGACCGATGAACGTAAAAAAAAAACGATTATCACAACGATTTAAAACGCTAAACCGAAATAAACGTCGTCGCCTATACTGTCTGTCGTTGTTCACGTTGCGAAGACAAAGTGCAGAGTGCTTCACGTTCACACTTCACACAGAGAGGCAGCAGAAATTCACAGTGGAGAAACTGTGTGTGCTGTTTTTTTCTCGTCTTCCAATTCAGCCAGCCATCAACACCATCAAATCACATGCATGAATTTTACTGCTCGCAGTTAGGTGAATTGAAGAAAAAGAAGACACATTGGCAGCTGTCAAGTTTTCCAGCAGCATACACGCTCGTTCGCTTTGACTCAAAAATGAGTATAAGATTTGATAACCCGCATAATAATTAACCATAAACGGATAACAATTCATATTGTTTAACAATAACCCATACAGTCGAGAATATATCCCGAACTAGTTGTCAGGCACGTTATATGGTTATTGATTATACGGGTAGCTATATCAGATTTTATATCATTTAAAAGAGCTGCACCACATACATAAGACATATACGTATACGTAACACTCAGGAAGAAATCTTCCATGAAAGTTGGTACAAAATGAACTACTCGAATGGTACCACCACATACATAAGACATACGTAACACTGGCGTTTTTTTTTCTGGTACACGTTGCCCCATAGTACTCCGTACCTCGCCCTGTCGAACTGCTCGATAAATAATGAACCAAATGAATTATCTTTTTCTCGGCCTTATCGAGCCCCAAAGAAAATCCCATAAGGAACTGTCAAAAAGTTATTCACAAAATCAATGCAGCATTTTTCGAGTAGGAACGAGACAAATGCAGGGCTGCGTAGGAACACTGCCTTCAAAAACAACTCAAACAGAGGTTTTTTTTACAGAGGTTGGTACTTTCGAGTAGTTCATTTTGTACCAACTTTTTTGGAAGATTTCTTCCTGAGTGTTACGTATGTCTTATGTATGTGGTACCACACTCTGAATAAAATCACTGTACGCAGTGTACTTGCGCAGCCCTGCATTTGTCTCGTTCCTGCTCGAAAAATACTGCTTAAATTTTGTAAGTAACTATTTGACAGTTCCTTATGGGATTTTCAACCTCCCAGTTGGTCTCGAGCAAGAAGACTGGGAACTCTGCCTGGGATTGAGCGACACTTATGGCAGCGCAGTCTTTTGAGTAAAAGTGGAACTGACGCATGCTAGTGTGTGTGCTGGCGACGTGCATGCAAGCCGAACGCACAGACTGGATTACCACATACGCACACTATGTCTTTGCAGCGATGGAATTGGGTTGTTTAGCTATATCAGTTTTTTATATCATCTGAAAGATCTGCATTTTTTAAGTAAACCGTGATTTAAAAATTTTTTCTATCGCTGTCCTTCGCTTTTTATAGCACGATTTAAAACTGCTCGAAATCTGCTCAAAATCACTACAATGACAGTTCGCCCACATACATAAGACATACGTAACACTGGCGTTTTTTTCTGGTACACGTTGCCCCATAGTACTCCGTACCTCGTTCTGTCCAACTGCTCGACAAATAATGAACAAAATGAATTTTCTTTTTCTCGGCTTTATCGAGCCCCAGAGAAAATCCCATAAGGAACTGTCAAAAAGTTATTTACAAATTCAATGCAGCATTTATCGAGTAGGAACGAGACAAATGCATGGCTGCGCAGGTACACTGCCTTAAAAACAACTCAAACAGTAATTTTATTCAGAGGGTGGTACCATTCGAGTAGTTCATTTTGTACCAACTTTTTTGGAAGATTTCTTCCTGAGTGTTACGTATGTCTTATGTATGTGGTTCGCCCATATACCAACTGTCATTGTAGCGATTTAGAGCGAATTTTCATTTTTCATTTAAAAATCGAAGGATAATGATACCGTGCTGGATCGAAATCCGTACACCTAAGCACATGATAATCTTCGACGGTCAATATAAAATCAAGAAATCACATATTGCTTTGAACTGACATGTTTAGTTATAGGTCTACTTATATTTTATCACTATTTTCCAGCAAAATGATTAAAATCACTCTGAAACTCGAAAAAATCATGTTTAAATAGAACATGTTTTGAATCGAAATCCGTACACAGTTTTTTGTCTGAATCAAAACCCGTACACTTTTGAATCGAAATCCGCTCACACGCGATATAGACTGGATCAAAGTCCATACAACAATAAATCAAATTCCGTATAGATGAAGAAGTACAAAAATGAACATCTTTTATTTATTATTTATCTTTAAATTACCGAAAAAGTATATTTTGAGGATCAACTGGCTCCTAAAGTTTCACACGGTTTTCTAATTTTTGATATCAGCTGAAACTGACTCTCGAGCTGACTCTCGAAGCTTCCCGGTACGACTTTCTCTTGCGCACCTCAGTCACAGCTCCTTCGAAATTGTTTGCCGTATATTTATACTTGTTTTCTTCCATTATATGCTGAAAACAAGAAAAAAAGTTCAACAATATATGCATGATACACACGCTGCACAGAGGAGTACCTAGAACAAAAAGCTGGCCAAAATTAGAAAAAAAAATTTTTAAGCGTTCTGGTGCCACTATATTTTTTCAGCATCTTAAATAAATGCTTCACAAGATGCCATCACTCGATTAACATTATACGGTGTTTACATAGGCTGGGAGCGCTGTAAACATTGACAAATTTTCAAGCATTTTTTTGGGAATCGAACCATTGATAGTAACAACTTGTGCCAGGCGTCAACAAAATGATAATTGATCAATATTTTGCAGCAAATGAGTTCTTTATGTTCAATGCTAATAAACCGGTTGATAGAAATTCCGAAATTAAAAATTATAACTACTCTTTAGAAGTTTTGGAAATGGGTGATTTTTATGTATTTTTGAGCATTTTCAATATTGAAAAAGTTATCAAATCTCGCGGAATCCGATCATATCATCTTCGGGGGAATGAAAGTTCATATCATCACGAACACATCCTTGCTAATAGCTTATCGGGTAACGTCCGGCTTGACATTTGCGACCCGTTTGAAAAATGTTGTTTTTGATGAATTTTGACGTTAAGTGTTGGCGCTCGATGCACAGAATTAATAATCCGGGTAAAAAACACTCCGGCTTTTTCCAACTTACACAGGCATCATATAATCGGTAAGCATCAAATTGAAAATTCGAAATGAAAATATTTTGCCACATCATTTTTCTGGTAAATTCTTCGATTTGCACGAGCGTATTACTTCATCTGCTCACTAACACTAATGGAGACACATTAGGCTATGTAAATGTAAACACTAAGTTGTGTGTGTGATATTTGGAGTTACTCTTTGATACAATACTCGAACCAGCTATAAAAGGTCAATGTGTTTTTACCATTGTAGAAAACAAGTCTTTAACTGAGCTCTGAGTTAGCTTCTTACAGTTTACAAAAAAAAATACTAGTTCCATTACATGAGTTCCGAACAACTGCCTGTTTTGACATGAGTACTGTTGAACGTAACTTTAATCAAGTCAGTCATTTGTATATTATTAAGTGCCATTTTCAGCTAGTTCATCGTTGTATTATTTTGTTTGGTCTAAATGAACCTAGTTGTCAATATACTGAGAATCTAAAATCATAGGTTTCATAGGTTTACACATTCGTTTCTAGATTATAGTAAAGGTTGCAAAATTGTGACAAGGCAGTGTCTTTATGAGGTAATGCAACGGAATACTGGTTCAATATTCAAAAAAATCGACCTAATGGAAAAGAAACTATTAAAAGAACTTAATTGTCCCCATGATCAACTGCACACTGTTAAGCAAAAATTGGTTAAGTTCAAATCCGAGTTTAAAAAAAGATGGTCTAGTTGCTCTTACAATAAAAAGACGTTTGTTCAAAAGCACTCTTGTTGGTTAATGGGGTTTTTAAGTTTTCCTATGTGGCGAAAAGTGGGAACTTCTGGTGCTGGACGCCCCAACAAAACATTTTTTGAGGCAAGCGAACGTAGTAAACGGCGTAAGACACAGGAACTTCGGAAAAACGTACCAATTGAAGAATTAATTTATGCAACGCAGATGAGTCAACGGGCATCTGGTAACATTGCGGCTGCAGCAATTATCAAAGATGTTAGTGAATTACCATCTAAAGCACATACCTATCAACAAGCTTTGGTAAAATTAGAAACTGCAAAAGTAAATAGACATTCGCTTTCAGAAGCATTGGCTATTTTCGTTGAAGCAGATCTGACAAGGAGTCAATGGGAGATTATTTATGCTTCAAATAAGTCTATCTATCCATCATATTCGTCATTGCAAAAGGCTAAGGCACAATGCTACCCCGAAGAAAAAATTATTTCGGTTTCTGAAGTCTGGTTAGAGGTTCAGCTTCAAGGCTAACTGGACCATACAGTAACCAGATTATGTCGTTATCTGGATGAAATATTGACAACCTTAACAACAAAAGAGCAACAAAGTTTGGAACTATACTCCAAGTGGGGTTGTGACGGCTCACAGCAAGACAAATTTAAACAAAAATTTAAAAACAGTGGCGATAGTGACAGTAACATTTTTTTAAGTTCGTTCGTACCCCTAAGACTGTTTGTCAACAACGACAACAAAAGCAAGTTGGTGTGGCAAAATCCAACTCCATCATCACCTAGATTTTGTCGCCCGATTCGGGGCCGGCTCATACGTGAAACCAATAACAACTGTGAAGGAAATGTCGCATGTCGAAAAGCAAATCTCACAACTTTTAAAATCGAAATACTATGCAAGCGATGGACACCTGATTCAAATTAAGCATACTCTTCAACCCACGATGGTTGATGCAAAAGTTTGCAATGCAGCGTGTAACACTTCATCTACCATGCGGTGTTACATTTGTGGTGCGACATCAAAGACATTTAATGATTTGAAAATTTCGAATGAGAATCCAGATACATTTAGATTCGGCCTATCAACGTTACATGCCAGGATTCGTTTTTTTGAACTCATACTTCATTTGAGCTACAAGCTACCATTGCAAAAATGGCAAGCTCGTCTTGACGAAGAAAAAGGGATCGTTGCGGAGAGGAAAAAACAGATTCAAACGGAAATGAAAACTAAGCTCGGACTTCTGGTGGATGTGCCGAAAGCAGGTTGCGGAAATACAAATGATGGCAACACTGGTAGGCGTTTTTTGAGGAAGTTGATGCGGTTGCTGAAATAACTGGTGTTGATAAAGAATTGATTCACCGATTCAAAATTATAATAGAGGTTATAACTTGTGGACACAGTATAGACCCTGACAAATTTTCGAGATACGCGATGGATACAGCACGGAGGTATACATCACTATATCTTTGGCATCCCATGACCCCAACCGTTCATAAGATTTTAGTGCACGGGAAGAGTGTCATAGAGCACGTTTTTTTGCCGATTGGATTACTTTCTGAGGAGGCTGCAGAGGCACGTAATAAATATTTTAGAGTATATCGCCAGAACTTTACGAGAAAGTTCTCGAGAACGGCTTGCAATCGAGATATCCTAAACAGGCTGCTGCTAAGCTCGGATCCGTTTTTGAGTTCCTCCAGTAAGAATCCAGTGAGAAAAAGTAAACCTTTCAGCGTCGAAACTCTCAATACGCTTAAGATAGATAACGTCGTGGGAAGCTATGATAAAGACTTTGCGAAAATTCGAAGCGACTCTGATGAAGAATCCAGCTAAGCGAACGTAAACAACTGTGATTCATCTCTAACTTGAGCAGTTTCTTTAACATTTCTCTCGTTTCAGGTTTCCAATCGTTAAGCATTTCTTTCATTTTTCCGTCTTATCTGTAATAAATTCATGATACCTGAACCGCAGAATAATAATAAACTAAACTTGAGAAGTCTTCTAATTTTTTTGGCATGAAAGCCAAATTAACACTGCTGTGTGGATTCAACACGTCAAGGGATTTCAGTTTTTGTATAGTTTAATTCAATAAACATTCAACTGTCCATTTTATTTCGCTTGAGTGTTAGATTAGCTAAATTCAGGACAAGAACACGAAACAAAGCGGCGACTGGAATTTGAAACGAACACAACATTTTTCCCATGGGCATTAGAAGCCCATAAATCATGGTTATCATGGTTATATCATAAAGTTAAAATTTCAAACAAATTACAAATAAATGGTACCAAGTAACTGTGAAAACTGATGTACAAATTTTCAATAAGCATGTTTTTAACTGCGAAGCAAAAATGCCGGTCGTGTTAATCACATATATTATATATGTATGTATGTATGAAGTTAGTTCTTTGTCTTTCCTTAGCTTCATAATTTACGTAAAATCGTTGTATATACGTTCTATCTTTCTATTCTGTAAAGGAAAAAAATTAAATTTATCAATATCAGATTCCAAAATTGTAAAACTTGTTTTTTTGGTCCTAAAAGGGTTAATTGAACTTATTTTACATCAGATCATTCTGAAATCATTTATTTCCACTTTTCACTCAAATATTACCCAAAACATTGCTAAATAGCAGCGAAAATAATTTTGGCCAGGTTTTCACTCGAATTACTCCTCTGTGCGCTGTACGGATTTCGATTCAAGCAAATAAAAAGAATCAAAATCCGTACGGCACAGTTTTTGTTGAATAAATACAACTTACACTATTTATTAGACAATATACAGCTCTAAAATGACAAAGACTTACCTTTTCCATCAATTTTCAAGAGATTCACAGAGTAAAACACTTATATCCCACTTAAAAATCGTTTTTATCTGAAGAACGTTTCCTTAGTAAATTCTCTAACGAAACAACGAAATGACAACTGAAACCGATACACGATTGATTTTTCCTTTTTAATATTTTTATTTCATGGCCTACTGGCGCATAGTTTAATTTAACAGAAGGCCAACAACTCAACGGATATGTACATGTAACTATCATATGAATTTTCACTTTTATAATGCTTAAAACTGAAGAAAATCATCAAGGTGTATGGATTTCGATACTGTACGGGTTTCGATCCAGCACGGTATAAAGTTTTAAAAAATCACGTTTTGCTCAGAAAATTACACTCTTTCAGATGATATATAAAAATCGGCAATCCGTGAATAGCTAAACAACCCAATTGTCCTGTACACTAAACAGTTGGCTGCGATGTCTGTGTATAAGAAACAGAAGGTCGAGTTCCGAATCGGAATGTAGCTCCAAGGCTTTTCTTGTGGGACTTTCTTTAGAGCTCGATAATGCCGAGAAAAAGAAAATTCACTTTACGAACTAATTTCATTTTTGTCATATGACTTACATTTTCTTAAGTTTAGTAAAGCGGGCAATATATGTAGTTTTTCGAGAAGGCGAAAATGAACGGGAATAGAAGGTGTGACTTTTAGGCTTAGAAAAATTTTTCCCTCGTCCAGACGGGACTCGTACCCAGGGTTAATATTTGTTGACACTCTTGAGTGAAAGTGAAAAAAAGCATCCATAAACGTTAGTTTTTTACAATCCTTTCAGAGTTCTCCCTTCCCGCTTTTTGCATGGAAGTGAACTGTCAAAACACCTCATTATATTTCATGCGATGGAAGCAAGACAACAAAATCAGTTGATCAGTTAACGAAGATTGTCAAGGCATCGGTCAGTGTCAGTGAAAAAGTGTATCGGTGACGTTTATTTTGGTTGAGTGGACTGTTTGTTTTTCTTTTTCGCTTTGAAGTGAAGATCATTTGGATGGATTTGTCGTCAAATTTTATTCCGTAACCGTGAACGATGCGCGCGATCTATTTCATCTGAGTATAACAGCACGTTACTAGTACGAAAATCAAGTGTATGTGAAAGAGTGCTGCGATCATTGGAAGTGAAAATTGAAAATGATTGGCTGTAATTTTCGAAGAATTTTGCTGGGGAAAATGACTTTTATCAGCACTGCTCGTACCTGCAATCTCCGTTGTCTCCGGCAAGGTGTTTTGGCCAATTAAACTACTGGGGCGTATGTGTTATGTATGTCTTATGTATGTGGGGGTCAGGGTTGATATTTGTTGACACTCTTGAGTGAAAGTGAAAAAAAGCATCCATAAACGTTATTTTTTACGATCCTTTCAGAGTTCTCCCTTCCCGCTTTTTGCATGGAAGTGAACTGTCAAAACACCTCATTATATTTCATGCGATGGAAGCAAGACAACAAAATCAGTTTATCAGTTAACGAAGATTGTCAAGGCATCGGTCAGTGTCAGTGAAAAAGTGTTTCGGTGAGGTTCATTTTGGTTGAGTGGACTGTTTGGTTTTTTTTTTTTTTTCGCTTAGAAGTGAAGATCATTTGGTTGGATTTGTCGTCAAATTTTATTCCGTAACCGTGAACGATGCGCGTGATCTATTTCATCTAAGTATAACAGCACGTTACTAGGACGAAAATCTACACAGTACCAAAAAATGAAATCCACAACTAATACAAATGAAAGCACATAACGATTTCTAGCACATAAAGTGAATAATATATACAATTTCACACCGTTAATAATGCACAATACAGAATCGTTTTAAGCCATGTAAATTTGTATGTTAATTGATATAAACTTAAAGCTTCGAATATAAATATGCATGCAAATTCACAATATATTCATTTACTTTGCATGTGAATATAATACCACACGGAATATTACATGGTTTACAATGCTCCATTTATGTGCATTAAAAGTGATGTAAATTTTTTGTACTGTGTAGTGTATCTGAAAGAGTGCTGCGATCATTGGAAGTGAAAATTGAAAATGATTGGCTGTAATTTTCGAAGAATTTTGCTGGGGAAAATGACTTTTATCAGCACTGGTGGTGGTACCATTCGAGTAGTTCATTTTGTTCATTTTTTTTGGAAGATTTCTTCCTGGGTGTTACGTATGTCTTATGTATGTGATACCACCACAGAGAACAGACATTCATGTTCATATAAAGAAATTTGAAAATCGTGTGTAAAAATTTGAATCAAAATACGTTAATACACTAACGACATCTGTCTAATGGTGCCCCAGTTGCACTGCATAAATATTGCTGTATCGATATTTTATCGATATAAGTGCTTGGTTTGTAAGTGACAAAAGCGCCACATAGCGGGAGCATTACCACTTAGTGGTAAATGACGGTTGCAAGTTTTTACACATGTTTTGAAAAGAAGATGAACGTCTGTTCTCTGTGATACCACCACATACATAAGACATACGTAACACTCAGGAAGAAATCTTCCAAAAAAGTTGGTACAAAATGAACTACTTAAATGGTACCACACTCTGAATAAAATCACTTTTTTAGTTGTTCCTAAAGGCAGTGTACCTGCGCAGCCCTGCATTGTCTCGTTCCTACTCGAAAAATGCTGCATTGATTTTGTAAATAACTTTTTGACAGTTCCTTATGGAATTTTTTTTGGGGCTCTATCAATCCGAGAAAAAGAAAATTCATTTCGTTCAATATTTCTCGGGCAGTTTGACAGGACGAGGTACGGAGTACTATGGGGCAACGTGTACCAGAAAAAACGCCAGTGTTACGTATGTCTTATGTATGTGTTAGCACTGTCTTCTCGTGAACCCCTTCCTTTCATGTATTTCGGTATGTCAAAAGCAGAATCGGCCATATTGGAAAGAAAAAATGCCAGCGAGTAGGTTTGTTTATAAACAACTAGGGCATAAGAATTATGCTTATATATCATTTGGATGCAATTAAATTATAAATATGGCTATGCTACATCTATACCTTGCTACCAAAATTCAATAATTTAAGAAACAATTTCCAACTTAAAACATCAGAATTTGCGGTATTCAATCGCCTAGTTAGTAAGGATATATCAACAAACACGAAAAATTCGCTGTTGCATAGTGATGCTTCGTCTCCAACCCTCCAAAGTGAAAAAACGCTTCCTCACCCCGCGCCTATATTTTGAGCAAACCGTTACACCATGTTCTACTCATCATGAGTGCAGCTACACCTCGAAAACGAATTAAAATAAATTTGACCATTATGTCAGAAGGTCAAATATTTGACCATTGGACAAAGAGTGTAATAAAGGCTTAAGATATAAACATGAAAATAAGAATGGAAGGGGTTTTTTTTTAGGAACCGTATGAGAATCGCCCCATAGGGGCGACGTACAACAGCGTCTGACCCGGAGCGGGCGGCTGAATTATGGAACGCTGTATCCCGCAAGCTACACCTAAGATGGCAGCCCCATCAGCAGGATGTAGGTATCGCGACCCTGGTAAGGTAGCATACCGGAACCTTTCTTCAACCACGAACAACGAATTTAGAAATACAGAACGGATCAATCGGCAAAGACCTAGGCTACGAACACGGAAAAAGATTAAGGTAAACCATTGGAAATTGGGTACTTGGAACGTCCGATCTCTCAATGAAGCGGGACGGACTGCCTTGCTTGCTCGAGAACTACAGAGGCAGGGAGTCGAAATCGCAGCGATTCAGGAGGTTCGGTTGCCAAATTCCGGAGAAAGGGAATTCCGTGCAGTGGACCCTATTGCACGCACTTCTTTCAAGTACCACATCTACTACAGTGGCAGCGAAGCAGCAGAACGGGGCGTCGGTTTCGTAGTGCTGGGAAATCAGAAAACAAGAGTCATTCGGTGGAGGCCCGTAAATGACCGTATATGCGTGTTGAGGATTAAGGGCAAATTCTTCAAATACAGTTTAATCAACACCTACGCACCAAAAAACGACAAATCCGATAAAGTAAGAGATGAGTTCTATGACAAGCTTGAGCGAATCTACACACTTAATTTATCTCGGCAAACTTCCCAACAGCTGATTGAGCTCGGCGAAGTTTTTAACGAATGTCAGCAATATATTTCGACGAACATTCAACAAATATATCGATTTACCGTAAACCAGCAAGTGTTGACGTTTCGTTTGCCGTAGTTCTTAAAAATTTTACCGAGAACTTGTAGAACATTTCGCTGAGTTTATCAGCTGTTGAGTTCTCGGCAATAAAATCTAAGTGTGTATGAAGAGTGCCCAAAACACGACGTAAAAGTCGTCATCGGAGACGCAAACGCACAGGTTGGGAGGGAGGAATTCTTCCGTCCGGTCATTGGAAGGCATAGCCTCCACTCGTCAACCAATGAAAACGGCCTGAGGCTGATAAACTTTACCGCGGCCAGAGGAATGGCCATATGTAGCTTCTATTTTCCACGTTTGAATATTTGGAAACACACCTGGAGGCATCCAAATGGATAAGCCTGCTCCCAGATCGATCACGTACTGATTGACGGTCGGCACTTTTCGGATGTTACTGATGTTAGGTCTTTTCGGGGACCAAAAATTAACTCTGACCATTATCTCGTCGTTTGTAAGATCCGCGCACGGTTGTCGAACGTGCTGCAATCTCGTACAGAGAGGACGACGCGTTATAACCTTCAGCGGTTGAAAGCTTATGGCGTGGCAGCAGAATACGCCAGAGAGCTGGATCAACGGATCACAGAACAGCAGGAGGAAGGAGTGGAAGATATAAATGGGCTGTGGAGCAGCATCCACGGCGCCATCGAAATGACTGCGAGAGAGGTGGTAGGTACGACGCGTGGAAGACAGCCTAATGGCTGGTTCGATGCCGAGTTTCGGAGCAGAGCAGGAACAGGATTATGAGTGACGAACAAGCTGTGGAGCCACCAACACAGGAGGAGGTGAAAAGGCGATTAGTGAGCTGAAAAACGGCAAGGCCGCTGGGGAGGACGGTATCCCGGCCGAACTTCTTAAAGCGGGAAGCGAGCGGCTGTACTATGCGATGCACCAGATAATACTAAGGATCTGGGCGGATGAACAAATGCCGAACGACTGTTGGAAGGCCGCATATGCCCTATCGATAAGAAGGGCCATCGATTGGATTGTGGCAAATATCGAGGCATAACGTTGCTAAACTCCGCATATAAAGTGCTCTCCCGTATCCTGTTCTTCAGATTGAGACCGTTAACGGAATCCTTTGTTGGCGAATACCAGGCTGGTTTTCGACAGGTGCGTTCCACGACGGATCAAATCTTCACCATGCGACAGATCCTCGATAAGTTCCGGAAGTACAACTTACCGACTCACCATCTGTTTGTGGACTTCAGAGCGGCATACGACTCAGTGAAAAGAAACGAGCTGTGGCAGATCATGCTGGAATTTCCCAACGAAACTAATTAAGCTGAATCGTATGACGCTGGAGGGATCAAAATCGTGCGTGCGGATAGCTGGCGAAACATCAGCCGCATTCGTAACGTTGGATGGACTGAAGCAGGGGGATGCGCTCTCAAACTTACTGTTTAACATCGCTCTTGAGGGTGCAGTACGAAGAGCAAACGTGGAAAGAAACGGTACAATCATCACGAAATCTCACATGCTTCTTAGTTTTGCGGACGACATCGATATCATCGGTATCAACCGTAAGGCCGTGGAGGAGGGCTTTGTACCTTTTAAGAGGGAAGCAGCGAGATTGGGGCTTGTCATTAACTCTGCCAAAACGAAGTACATGGTAGCTGGCAGAGAGCGTGGAAGTCCCCGTGGTGTTGGTGTGGAGGTGGAGATAGATGGGGAACGATTTGGAGTGGTTGACGAATTCGTTTATCTTGGTACACTTGTGACATGTGACAACGATATGAGCCGTGAAGTGAAACGACTATCTTCAGTAGAGTACCAGGAAAATGCCGTCGGCTTCTTGGTAGGCCTCGCACGCGGTGGATGTGCGCGGTGGATGTGCGCGGTGGAAGAAGATGCACGGTCTGCTGGTGTACGAGGAGACTGGAGAACGGCTGCCCAAGACAGAAGAAGCTGGACATCTCTAATTCGTTCGGCCCTAGACCGGTAAACGGTCCGTTAGCCAACAAAGTAAAGTAAGTATGAGAATTGTTTTTGAACTGTAGAAAGATTAAAATACACATTCAAATGTAAATAATTTTATTTGATTGTATAAAAATAGTTGTACAACTCTTGAACTCGCTCAGTACTGTAATATTCTATTTCCTAACCACTTTTTTTTGGCTCTGTAGATGCTCCGGTTGCAGCTGGCATTACTTCTGCGCATTTATTGCACGAGTCAATCGGGATGACCTGCTCAGGGGTAAAGTTTGCTGTTCCTGGCTTGTAGTACGATTCGACCATATAAATGACACCCTTTATCTCCAGATGTGGGTTGTTCTTCATATGGTTTCCCAGTTCATATTCTAGCTTCATTCTAGCACAGTTCCGAACACCCCGTGTCGGATATCGCTGTTGGGTATCTTTGTGGTTATATACATCGTATACCACTTTGCCATCAACACCGCCGGGATCTACGAAGCGGAAGCCCCTAAACTCGGCAGAGTAAGGCGTTGATCGTTGATCGTCCGTGCCACTGTTTGAGAAATCTAAACTTATGTTGTCGATTCTGATGCTGAATGGTGTGCCTCCAGACACTGTCATAATTCGAAATATGGAACCGTCTGTAAACAGTACCTCCATAGCTCCCATCATCATTTCTATTTTTGGTCCATCCTTGGTATCAATTCCAAATGTTGGAGCGTGTTTGTTGTGCTTTATATACGTAAGCTGCAGTTTTTTGGTCAATTTGTTGAAGTCATCTGCTGCTTTCTTCTGCTTGTTAAGATCGTTGCGAAGAAAGGCTAGAGGTTCTTTCAGATGTTCACTCACTTTTATACGATCCATGTGCGATGGGTAACTATTCCCATGTAACCATTTTTTTCCACCAAACAGAAAAATGCCACGTATTCCAATGTCGTGAACCTGATAGGCGATATATCTTTCCGGATCAGCATCTATACGGTTTACGGTGCTCTGTCGCATTGCTGCTGGGTCTTGTCCAGTTTGGCTGCATACTGCTTCGAAAAGACAATTGTTACCACCTGTCCCAGCTGACCAGTTCTTGTCTTCGCCTAATGGAACGTAATGACCGGTTGGGTTGTCCGCATCCGGGGGGAAATAGCGCACCTTAATCGGTTCCCCTGAACCTTTGTACTGTTCTCCAATTACGATTTCGTTCCCATTTTCGTCGTAAATATAAATGGGTCGTTTGATTTCATCGCTCAGAGCGGTTGCTTGCTCCTGGCCCGCGAGTCCACCTTCTCGGAAGTTTTGATTCAGTTCAAGGCACCTGGCGATTCTTTTTCTTTCTAAGGTATAATTACCATAGGCTGACTTTCCAACGGAGTACACCTCTTTACAAGTTTTCACGGTGGCGCTTATAAACTGTGCGTATAGTTCTTCGGTGAATTGGTCCGTAAGAAGATGCAAAAGCTTCTCAATGTCACTTTTTATGAGCTCAGCTCTGCTGATAAGCTTTCTATTAATATCCTTACAAAGCTTTGTTACATAACAGTACACCTCTTTCCAACTTATAAACTGATCGGCCGCCAGTGCACACAACTGAACGCGCCAGTTGCTACAATACTTGGACAGTGACATTATACTATCTTTCAAAATCCCTGCCACAGTTCCAAAGTCGATTGTTCCCCGTACCTCTTTGATGATGGTTTGAATATCTTCCATTAAAAAATATTTCAATTTATCTTTGTCAATGGTCTCTCGAACGGACTTTTCGACATGCTTTCGCAGCGTTGGTTTTACCGCTCCCATAGCGGAACTTAGTGCTGGGGTTACGAGTTTACTCATCACGACATGTTCTACTGTTCGCTTGGCTACGTTAGTTGCCACACTGACCGCAACTTGTTGCAAACTGGTTACACACGCTTGAAACCTAGTTATCTCCGACAATTTTCCGATTTGCTTCATTTCCGCTGCTAATTTCTCGAGCTGGTGAATTTGATCTCCCAGCTGCTTGAGTTGGTTCAAATCGTTTGAGGTTTTTAACTTTTCATAGAAGTTTAGTTTTTCTAGATTACTCATTTTGCTGAGCTTGGCTAAAGTTTCTAATTTTTCAAACCAATTGGTAAGTTTATCGAATTTAGTCGCCAGAAATTCGCACGCCTTGCAAAAGTACGGACAACTTCGTAGTGTTTCTGATAGCCATCGACAAGCTTTCTTCGCAGCGTTCAGAATTTTCGGGCACTGCAGTGCAGCATTAATTCCCATCGTTACAAGCGATGTACCATAGCTGATTACTTTTCCTTTGATGTACGCAGCCCTGTTGAACTTTCCATCGCTGATCAGCTCTATCGCAATGTCGCAGAGACCCTCCGTGATCAGTGTGCCGCCGATGGAAGACGTAACCGGCAGTGCCGGTGGGAAGAGAACGCCACTGGCGATCAGGATGAGACCTCCAGCGATTTGCAGCTGGGCTGCCGTAACAATCTCCGGGCTTACATCATGCACCACACGAAGCGAATATGTTGTGTTTGCGGAAATTTGTCGCAACTCCGACAGCTCCGAGTTTGTAATCGTTTTCTTAAGCTGCCGTTCCTTTTCGTCCTGCGGCTTAAGATTTGCGACATAATCGGATATGCGGCTTTGGACACAAATGCCGCCCCTAGTTTCGTTGATAGTGTCGTCAATCTGTTGGATAAGGCTCTCAGTTTGGCTCATACCAAGTGCAATCGTTTGATGCTTCGAAGATAAATGTTTGATGAACAGATTATCCGTTGATTGTTGTTCAGCATTTTCAACGATTCTATTGAAATCGTCAACTTCAAACAGCTGCGTGATATATTCGTGCTCCTTTTGGAAAGCTTCCTTCGTTTTCTTTAAATATTGTTTAGCATTCGCTCGATATGCTCCATCTGGCTTTACCATCGGCAGTATGAAAACATCACCAACCGCTTTTCGAAACTTATCCATTAGCACTTGACCCTTTTCGATTGACACTTCGAATAATTTGATGTACGCACTGTGAAGCATTTCGGGGTTCTTGCTAATGAAAAGCGCATGGTTCAGTGCCTGCTCGGCCTTGTCCAGTTGGTCGTTCAAAATGAAATGCTCTGCCTGTTGTATACTGTAGAAGGGATTGAACCAAATCACTCCGGCAATCGTTTGCGCCGCTTCCGATCTAAATCGGTTGAATTCCTTCGCCGGGTCGGTCGATCCGAGAAAATCATTTTTTTCCAACCAGAAAGCCCAAAACTCTTTCAAATCGTCCAGCACGTATTGATAGTCACCGTCACTCTGATCTTTCGCCTTCAGCTGCCGATACAGGATGGAAAACTGCTCGAAAATTTTGTCCTGAAATTCTAGTTCCTTCACCTTAACATCTCTAATATGCCGCACCCTAAGTGCTTCCTTTTCGTCTCTGACACGTTTTATGTGTAACATCCGGTTCGAATCTAGGCCTAGTTTATCGACCTCACTCTGTTTTACTACCAGTTTTCCAGTCCCGTTATTACCTTGACGAGCTGTCCTTCCGAAAGCCTGATCCTCTACGCGCTTGTTTGCTGGAAGAAAGGCCACACACACGTGCAATCCTCCGTTCTGCTCCAGCTCCGGAGTTGTTCGAAAATCGGTTCCCCGGCCGGCGATGTTGGTTGCGATCACTACCACACCCGGTTCGATCTCTTGTTCGGTGATGTGAGCATTGTCCTCATCGAAAAACGTGCGAATGTCAAACGTTTGCTCGGTGGAAAGATTTCTTAGCACTTCCCGAACAGTTTTCGCATCTTTAATCGTTTCACAAATAATCAACACAGCCCGACCTCGGCGCAACTCTGCGAGAGTATCTTCGGCGATGTGTTCCCCGAAAAGATCATCGTCTACAACTTCGCCTCCGATTTCGTAGAATTTCTTTTCCTTATAGGTAGGAATTCGGGCAAAACCTACGTTGTAAACCGAAGCTAGCAGCTTCTGTTCTGCTTCCGAACCGAGCGTCCCGGTAAGACCGAATATCCTTGTGCCGTATTTATTGATGTAACCCAGATTGGAGATGAAGCAGCTGGTAAGACTTTCGGCGGTGAGATGAAGGCCATGTTTGAGCTGCAGAAACTGATGCAAACCATACTGCCAGATGGTGTTCTTCATGGTTATGCCGGTGTTGGCGTAGTCAACCGGTTGGATAACCTCTTCACCGGTTTTGCTATCCTGTCGTATTACGTACTGTTCGTCCAGGCAGTAATTATACTTGGCATTAATCGCACTATCGATCCACCGATCTAGAGAACGTTCGGCGTACTCCCGAATGTGCGACGGAATTATGTCTATTTCTGTTGGTTTTGAAAGCTTGATGAGTTCTTTCATTTTCGGCGTTATCGATCCTTGCAACTCATAGACAAACTCATCGTAAATTTTTTGAGCTTCCTCATCATCTATTTTTCTAGACTCCAATTCTTGAGCTTTCTTCTGAAGCCGCAGCTGCAACTCTTCGGTGATGATTTTTTCCGCCTTAAGCAACTCCATCCATATTTTGATGTACACATACTTCAGATTTTCCATTCCGGGCAGAGAACCGCTCAGCTTTGCAATGTGACTCGCATTGTCTATAATCATGGAGTCCACCTCATCGAGGATGATGTTTTCGAAGGGTCTTCTGGCACGTGTACCGTAACCGAGAAACGAGTCTTTTAGAAAATCAAACTGAAAATTACCAATACTCCCGTAAACGATATCCACCTCATAACAGGCCCGTTTGCCGTGTTTGTAGTTGTCATCGGCGTTGTTTGTTTCAACGCGAACATTCAACAGGCTGTAGAACAGCCCTCTATCTCTAACACCATCCGAGGCAAGCACGGGGTTACTAGTCACAACGTCAACCTTTTCCCCCTGTAGAACTTTAATTGCCGCTAACACCGACACGATCGTGGTTTTTCCCTCTCCCGTTTGTATCTGGCAAAGCTGACCTTTACCGGTTGATTGCTGCAGGAAAGCCAGCACCGACAAAATCTGGGTATCTCGCAACTTGTGGCCCCCGGTGACTAGTTCGTTTGCTCTATCCATAACCGCTATTGCTTCATAAATTTCCGAATCCTTTAGCGTCCCTTTCTTTATTGCGCACCAACGGTTAACATCCTTCTCTTGTATGGCCTCCCACTGTTGTGAAAACTGCTTTACCTTCTGATAACCCTCCTCTAATGCACGCAATGTAGCAGTGTCTTCCGTAATAATTTCCTCTAATAACATTCTCAGCGGCCTAGCGTCGACATCAATCGTCGAGCTTTTAAACTTTATTTTTGCTATCTCAGCTAGCACATCCTCACACGTCTGAACACCGCTGGCATCATCTTCCAAGCTGCTGGATTCTTTGGTCTGAAAAAAGCTCCGTAGTTTAGTATAATCCAAATCTAGCTTCCTACAGATCTCTTCCAACGTCGCCTCTAATTTATCATCTACCATCGATTTTGCTAGTGGTTCAAATATTTTCGTGAACATTTGCATTTGCTTGGGAAACTTAATCTCAATATCGAACTGCTGTTTACCCTTTTCTGTGTGACCGGTTTCCAATTTATTAAGCGATTTAGTTCCTTCAAGCACCCGCTTTCTCGCCTCCTCAAGCAGTCTCAATTTCTCAGCATCGAATAAATCAAAATCGCGTTCATCCAATTCGGCAACCTCCTTGAGCCGTGCCTGGTAAACACGAAAGTGATCAATCTTGTCTAGCAGCGGGATTCCATTAATGAACCTGGCAATCGCCCGCTTAAACTCAACATCCCTTGCCAGCTTGTCGATATCGCTAGCGAACGTTTTGTAGTAACCATCTTTGACATAATTGAACATTTCGTTCTTCAAGTGACTAATCTTTTTCGTTGAAATCCACCCAAAGTGGGGATTCTTCTGGTTGGCATAATTTTTAATGAAATCCACCCGCTTATCTGCTTTCATGTTTTCCATAATCGTCTCCAGCGTTTTTAGTGAAATTACCATCGAGTCATCCCGTTTGCTGATCGGTTCTATTTTGGCGTGCACCTTAAATTCGACTTTTGCACCAAATTTTACTTCCAGCAGACTTTTCACCTCGGTTGGCACTTCTATATGCTGAAAATCGTTATACAAGCAGAAAATCTTATCCCCGTGCTGTACAACACAAAACACAGCCATGGTATTCTCATTGATTTCACAGATTACGAAGAACGGTTCCTGGAAATTGTTGGTGGTCGTTTGAGCATCTAGACGTACCCTGAGCTCGGAAACCTTACACACTACAACCGCATTCGGTTCGTATCCATGGGTTTTAGCGTAACACTTCGCTAGATAAATGATGTCCCCATAATCCAAACTGTTACCACTCAGCAGTTTCCCTCCGACACCAGACACTTCTGCGTCAGTTTTTGTCCTAACTTGTGCATTGATTTTCTGATTGGAAGCCTTTACCGTTTTAGCCGTATTACGCTGCATTTTTACGACACCACTGGCCTGGCAAACAGGGAAAAACTAAAAGAACTATTTCATAATTCAGAATACTAACCTACCTACTCGCTTTGCTATTGGTGGTAGGTATGAGAGATAAGACGTGTGCGGGCCGGCTTTCTCAGAAGCAATGACTCACTACATTCGCAGAACTGTGTTCTGAAAATTATGGCAGTTTCTATCACCAACTTCTGTATATCGAATATCTGAAATTAAACGGCTGATTAGTACATTACGCTAATATGAAAACTTAGATTAAAAATCATTCACTCAATCATTTCAACGCTCAAATTCGGTTTGTTTCGCTGACTCTCGAGCACAATAGTAATGACAACGCTGGCAAACGAATTCTCAGAAAACTGCCCACTGCCCGACAGCATGTTCGTTCTAGTTCATTTGTATGCGCATGCGCATCTTTCTTAGGATAATAAAAATTCTCCTAACATGACTCACCAGTGAGAAGAGCTACAAAATTCGGTAGGCACTATTGTTTTCATCACTCGTTTGATTTTTTATTTTTTTTCCAATTGTTAATTGGAGAAATTCTTTGTAATAACTTTTAACTTACTACTAACACGAAAAAAAAGTCGACCTGAACGATATGACTGCAAACTGGCAACTGAGCAGCTAACGACAGAGAGCACAGACATGTTTGCGCGCGTTTGCTTCCACACAGAGTTACATAGAACTGATAATGACCGGTTCCGAAATATTCACCTATAAACGAACAGGCATATTGATTTATGATGTAGGATAACAGCATTTTAGTGCTGTGTCTAAAGAGCGTTTAAGCCACCAGCTCCATCGAAGCACATTTTCTAGCCAAACAAATCAACACTTTTGATAACGATTGCAACGATCGCACTTCAATCCACCCACGCACAGAGATGCCTGACTTTTTTTTGGCAAGTCTGTATAATCCATAAAAATGTCTGTATAAGTCTGTATACCGCTGCGAAAAAAAGTTACCGATACATTGATACCTAATTGTTTGTCGACCTGTCAGATTGTTTTGTTTTATTGCTTGTTTTGATTGTTCTTTTTCGAGTCTATCATAGTTGGTCGATTAATCGATAACTAATTTATCCTTTAAATCTAAGTAACACAAAGAAGTAAGAGTCTTTCCCGTGATAAAAATCGTCGTTCGTCGTAATGTAGCTAAACTGATACATGATGGCAGAAGTCTCGCGGTTATAAAAATAGTACAACCCTAGTTCACGGTCTCGCTATAGTAGTCAGCCTATACACCAGAGAGACGCCAAAACACTCACCGTTAAGGCAACTGTCAACATCAAAACGGATAACGGCAATGCAAAATTATACAACTCGCCCGTTTTGATGTTGACAGTTGCCTTGACGGTGAGTGTCACGGCGTCTCTCTGGTGTATAGGCTGACTACGCTATAGTCACTGTATAATAGTCAGCCTATACACCTAGTCAGCCTATACACCAGAGAGACGCCGAGACACTTACCGTTAAGGCAGCTGTCAACATCAAAACGGGCGAACTGTATAATTTTGCATTGCCGTTACCCGTTTTGATGTTGACAGTTGCCTTAACGGTGAGTGTCTTGTCATTTCTCTAATGTATAGGTTCGCTACTGTATAACTAGTCTGGCGCCAAGTATGATGACAGTTCTACAAGGTATGCTATTCACGTCGATGCATTAGTATTAGTAATCGTTATGAACTTTTCCAATTTTGTATGAAATTTGAAATGATTTTGCATTTTAAACTAAACTTATAAAACATTTTTTCCTGAAAAGTTATCGAAATGATGTTGAAACATGTTTTATTTGTGGGGAATACACAAACATGCTGCGATTTAGGTAAAATATGCTGTTTTTAATCAATTTGCCGGTAACCTTTTTGCACTTTTCGTTTTTTTATTGTAGTCTAATAGCGCTTCTAAATAGAGTCGCTTATGTTTCATACAGTAACAAAAGTCATGAGCTATGACAATGACTAAGATTATGCTCCAACTATTAGAAATATAGCATTTTTATATATTTTTCAGTTAGACATATTGTCGCAATTTTTCACATTAAATCTAAATTAATATCAATTTCTAGTGTGTTTCAACTGGAGATTCACTCTCCAGCCAAAAAAATCAGATATAAAACAACATAAAACGAGAAATTTCCAAAAATGTTCTGAATTCCATACAAAACGCGAAATTTTTCATAACGAGATTTGTTTGTGTGCGTGGATAGACAAAAATGTAGCATACCTTGTAGAACTGTCATCATACTTGGAGTCTGGCGTACGGGGCGTACGGATGGTATTATATCTGTTATATGCAGTGTAGGCATGGCTTGAGGCTGTAGTACACTCTATGGCCAATGAAGCTTTTTACGCCAGATCTCACCAATACAGGCTTAGTCTGTATCCTTATAAAATCGATTTGTTTCCAACCAAAAAATCAGCTGATACTCAATTTCGAAAAATATTGCACTTATAAATCCTAGTTCATTAGTGTTACCTGTTTCAACAAACTTTGTTTTAGTGGAAACCCAGATGAAATAAAACGGCTTACAACTTGAATAAAAGCTTGGGGCAGGAGGATATTTGTTGTTACCACCAGCGTGTTGATTATTTGCAACCAAAATTAAACTTGTATTAGTGAAATCGACCACTAATACTAGCAACATTATCTGCATGAAACAAACTCCATATATTATTATTGAGCAGTGGCGTCGGGTCCACCTGTGCAACATGTGCACCGCACAGGTACCCTATTCCCTAATATTCGAGCATATGAAATTATCAAAGTATTATAACCTATAAAAATAAGTAAGCATACTAACGAAACCCTTAATTCAAAGCATCAAACACTTTGGTTCGATTTTCTTATTTCATTTTAGGAAAAAAAAACTTGAATAAATGTTAGGTGCACATGTGACGAAATCAGCTACGCCACGCCTCTGTTATTGAGGAACAGGTTTGTATTCAAATCTAACGTGCATGCTTCATATTATAATATTCATTGCATGTGTGTAACTTATCGTCTAGACCAAGTTCCTATTGTCTTCAATCAGCTGCTCCAGAATGGATATACGTAGTGACGTCCTGCGGTGCGAGCAAATGGCTAGCTACCCGGGATTTAGATTTGTTGAGTGGGCGATCAAAAATTTTTAAACGCATGCACGCTATTTCAGCCTCCACTCAACTAGCAAAAATCATGGGCG
The DNA here is from genome assembly GCF_029784165.1 of Wyeomyia smithii. NCBI lineage: Eukaryota > Metazoa > Arthropoda > Insecta > Diptera > Culicidae > Wyeomyia > Wyeomyia smithii. Next base: position 13,036,701 of record NC_073694.1, read on the forward strand.
CGGTTTCGATACCGACCAGTGCGACTAATAGTCGATTATTGGATAGTGCAATTAAATTGTGGGGTCCTCCATGGACGCGCCCACCGCTCTCGAGAGCAAATTGGAACGACTCACCAATCGATTGCTGTTTGCTGCTGCTGATGCTGATGTTGGCCGTTGGCATGTTGAACTGCTGCTGCTGGCGATCACATTAGGCGTCGTACACAAATTACGTAACGCTAAAAATCTAGATTCCAGACCCCCCCCCCCTCTATGTAACGATAGGTAACGTTCGATATGACTCCCCCCCCTAAAAATACGTAACACTGAACAGCCTGACCCCCTTCAAAATTTTCAATTTCGAGCAAACATCACATTTACGTAACTATCTCCCTCCGTAACGTAACGATAAGTAACGCCGACTCAACCCCCCTCCCCCCCTTTATTCCTTACGTAATTTGTGTACGACGCCTTAGGCCAACGCGGTCGCTCAGCACACGCCGATTTGGATGACGAAAATTATTCACTGCAAAGCGCCGCTTTCCGGGAACCCTCGACCGGAAACTGCCACTAACCTCACCGGAGGACTTTTGTCTGTTCGATGCTGGTCACGTGGGCAGATTTGTGGCGATCTGCGAATGTCCTGGGCGATAACACGGCTGCCGGGAATAAGCTCGTCCTGGCGAAGAATTGCGCGTTGCGTCTTTCGCTGTCCTGCTCTCACTCAATCGGCTGTGAAGGAGTGTGCGCAGCCTTGTGGCTTCTCTGCTTTGCACACTATTTATCCAGCTTTTTACGCACCATAATGGCGGTCGCTATAATGCGCGTTCGTAATATGCGAACCTCTCGGCTTACGTCAGATTTGTAATTTTCGAAAAATTGGCAACACAAATGTTGCCAAATATATATTTCTTTTGATAAATTGTATGAAGACTTCAAACTGACGTAAGCAGAGTTGTCAAAAGGGTGGGTAACTTATTACGAACTTTGCATTATAGCGTCCGCCATTATGGCGCATAAAAAGCTGGATACGCACAATTTGCAATAGATTCAAATGTACCCGAAAAAAAATTACATCAAAAAAACCTTAAAAGTTACTGTAATTGTACATAGTTTTATCATGATTTACCTATGTTTTTTATTTTAAATACATCAATTTTACATTGAACATCATTGTCCTGAACAATAAAAAAACATTGTTTTTGCCATTTTTACCATGAAAAAAGGGGGTTGTTATGTATCTTAACAGTGTTTTTTCAGGCATTTTTCCCATTGTTTTTAATGTAAAATTATTGTCGGTGGTAAATTCAACAACAAAAAACGTTGATAAAACATGGTAATAACAAAAAACGTGTGTAAGCTTAAAGTAAAAATACCATGTTTATTTTGTAACCATAAAAAACATTGTCCATTTACTGTTCTCACCGCAAAATACACCGTAATTTTTTTGGGGGTATCTCACTGCACTTTATAACGAGCTTAACGAAAATTAACACGAAAACGCGGACACTTCCAAGTTGCTTGACGATCTAGAACGAAATTAACGATCGTTATTAGTCCTCAGATCAGGGATTTCGTACGAATTTACAGGAAGTACGTAATTTCCCGCAAATCTCGTCGTGAATATTCGGTAATCTACAACTCTGCTGTTTCATTTTGGCTACCGTCATTTGGCCCTATCTGTCCCTTTCCAACCATTTTTTGGCAATTTTATATGGGAACTACTTTGGGTTTTCTCAACCGCCTAATCTAGAGATGCACATTCTCGAAGAGACGCGTGCGCTAAGGTGTTGCGACAGATACGACAAACTAAGGTTGTCCACATCTTGGCGCAACACAATTGTGTTGTTGTTGATCGATTTTATAATAATTCCCAAAATACTATGACAGCTACAACTAGTGGTATGAATCTAAGGCTACTGACATACTGAGGCGTCAAATGAAGCGAAGCAAGAAGCGTCGCTAAAGCGTCCGAGCTACTTCTTCGAACGTCTATATGAAACGCTCAAACCAGTCATACTGGAGCGGCAAAGACGCGTCGATAGAGGCGGCGAAACAGAACGAGTAGTGTTTTGACGCGCGTATATGTACGCGGTAATACCGTATTCAGACTAAATCTTTTATCGCCAGGTGCTTTATTTTTGCTTTGTTTTGGTTTGGTAATTGAAAAAAGCAAATAAAATACATTTTCGTTTAGAAAATGTTAAAATGTTTAGAAGAGGGTTGTGCAGTAAATCCCTGTTTAGACTAAACCTGATTTCGCCAGGTACTTAATATTTGCTTTATTTTGGTCTTAAATCTTAAAAAAGAAAAAAAGTAGGATAGAAAATACTATCGGGAAAAATTTTCAGGTCGTCGGGAAAATAGCACTGATATTATTGATTGATATTGTTGAGTTTTGATTTGAATGGCCAGAAATTTAGCATGCTGAACTTCTTTGGTCGCGAAAATGCAAGCCGCTGAGTAACTAGCTGTGCTCACATGGGTTATTGAAATCCTAACAGATATTATAAACTAGTTGAACGTTGCTCGGGGTCAACGGGTTTAAAATTCAGAATAATTTCTTATAGTTTTTACTACGTCTGTATTTTATTCCATGAAAAAATCTCTATGTTTACAAAAACGTAATTTTCCGTGCTTGAAGAAGCAAAAAAATCTTCATTGGACGAATTCATATTCCCTTCAAACAAAACGCCACTGGAATCTAGGAATATGACAACACAACGCATTTGCGACGCTCGCTCCAGTATGTCATAGGAAGCTTCACCCAACGCTTCTGTTTATTCCGCTTCTCAAACGCTCAACGCTTCGCTTCATTTGACGCCTCAGTATGACAGTAGCCTAAGCTACATGTTCAGTTGAACATCAATATATGTTTTAAACTTGTTTCTGAATAATTTTTTTCATTCGTGATCAGAAATCGGAAGAAGCTACTGAACATAATCGACTCAAAATGTTAAAAAGTGATAAAAGTCGAAGCAACGAGCTGCGATGATTAACAGTTTGGAGGAAACAAAAGCAACTTTACACGGGCTTACACGTTTCCTAGTGTGCGTAGGTGAAAAGTCACTTATCTCTATAGAGTTTACACCAATTATTTGTAATCCCATTTTTTAGCTCTAAATAAAACAATGTTTTCAACGGATTCTAGCTTTATTGGCCCTGACGACTCTGTTGATATTGGTTTGGTTTTTACTTGCGAAAGTGAAGGAGGGAAATATTTTTGCTTTTGTTTTCACACATAAATTGACAGTTGCATATGAGAATTCGCGTAGGTGCGAACAGCCTTAAAAATCTCTTCTACTTGTGTCAGGGCCAATTCTCCACGACTGATTTTTTTGTGTATGCGGCAAGAACAACAAAATATCAGCTGATTATTTTAGTCGGGTTCGCATTGGAGTGCGTTCGCAAACTCTTTTTATTTTCTAATCGTATAACAGTTTACTGAGTCACGTCAAAACGGTCAAAACTGCTGCCGCCGTTGAATGGAAAAAGTTAAAACAACAGAAAAACGCATTAGATCGGTTGCATTTTGCTTGGAAAACAGCAAGTTAACTATTTTTTACCGGTCCGGTTTTGTGCCTTGCCACCAGGCAAGTGGAAATCAAAAACAGTATGTCGGACGACGATGTAATCGTTATTGAGGATTCACCTCAGCGCAAATCTATCAGGTTAGTTCGAGCCGGCAGGCAAAATAGATTGTTGTTCCCGCGGTTTCAATGTTTTACAATCCCTTTCAGCTGCGAACAAATACCCGAACTGTGGGTCCTTGATAAGCTGATCGCTCGAAAGCACTTCAGTCAGTTTGGTAGGATAACCGGTTTCATACTGCGGCCGAAACGCTTTTCCTGCACGGTTGAGTACGAAAGTCAGCAAGCGGCGGAGGCTGCTCTGGCGCGAGGTGGCCAATTCAAGGATATCAAATTCAAGGTGTTCTGGACGGACGAAGCTCCAGCGGTTGCCGTCGCACGGGATGAAAGTTTTGTTGATCCTGAAGTGCAGCAGGAGTTGGACTCGATGGTTGGGGGGCCAACCGCGCTACGCGCAAGGCAAACCTCCAAGCAGTGTAAGTTGGATTGTGCTTATATTATGTGTGTGGATTATTGATTGATGAAAGGTTCTCTTTTTAGCGATTGAATCTTTTCTGAAAAAGACAGAACGCTTTCCTGCGCCTCCGGTGGTAGCACCACCGAAACAATTTCGCATTGTTCCGTCGGCGCGTGTGGAAGGAGCGGTTGTGGATTCAAAGGTTGCTCAAGCACGGTCTGATTTTGAAATGCTGGCCAAGCAGCCGTCCATGACGGCAGAGGATCGCTACCGGGTGCTGGAGGCCCGTGATAAGTACATTCGATTGACGAGTGATCGAACGACGGACATCCGGAAGGCTAGCAGCACTCAGGGAACGTGCCGGGATATGTGCCCGGAAAAGGAACGCTACATGAGAGAGTGCAAATTTCAGGTTGCCTCGTACGAAGCTGGTGCTAGTTTGCAGCAAATGGATCACCACAAAGCGATCAAGCAGTATTCGAGAAGTTCGGCCGATCAGGAGGCTCCAATGCCGCACGAACTGCGTTCGGAGGAAGGTTTGGAGAGGACAATGAACTATTTGCTTCAGCGAATTGTTGATGATTGTGACGACGACGATGTTAATCTTGCCGACTGGTTTCACTTTGTGTGGGATAGAACTCGTAGCGTTCGTAAGGATATCACCCAGCAAGAGCTGTGTTCAACGAGAGCGGTGCAGTTGGTCGAGCAGTGTGCTCGGTTTCACATCCACTGCGCTGCGCGGCTGGTAGCGGAGGAACCTTCAGTGTTCGATCAGAAAATCAACACGGAAAATATGACCAAATGCCTGCAGTCGCTAAAATACATGTACAATGATTTGGGACTGAAAGGAATCCGCTGCCGGAATGAGGCAGAATTTCGAGCCTATGTGGTGTTGCTGAATTTGAACGATGGAAATTTCCTGTGGGAGATTAAACAACTTCCGGCGGACATTCTGCACTCCATGGAGATCCGGTTTGCTTTGCAGGTTTATTTTGCGTTGGAGAACAATAATTATATTAGATTTTTTCGGCTGGTCCGGCAGACTTCCTACATGAATGCGTGTATTTTGCTGCGGTATTTCAACCAGATTAGAACACGAGCTGTGGAAACCATGCTAAGAGCTTACACGTATCGCGCTCCAGCCAGTTTTGCGCTGATTCATATCACGGATTTGCTTGCGTTTGAAGATATCGAGGCTACCGTTTGTTTTTTGGAATGTTACGGTTTACCCGTGGATCAAGCGCTGGGAACGGTGCTGATGGATCCTAAGCAATACGAACGTCCGGAGCTACCGTATCAGTTGGAACGGGCACTCAAACTGGTCGAAAGCAAACGGGACTGCACTGTGGGAGAAGCCATCGCTGGCCACCCATTGGATGATGATAGCGAGTTGGAGCATCATCAGTTAGAGGAAAGTTTCGATACCGCCGGCTTTCTTCGGGAAGCAGTTTTGCGGAACATTCTTAAACAAAGCAATCCGCTGGCAGGGGAAGCGGCAGCTTCGGCTCCAAACGACGACGACAAACTTTTCAAAGTGCCTTCGCCAAATTCGGTATCTCCCAAGCCGGTGTTTCCAAGGCCGCTGGCACCGCCTACTGGCACTCTCTTTCAGCCATCTCGTTTCACGTCCCGAATTGAAATCAACGCTCCTGCTCCGCTGGCACCGTCTGTATTCTCGAAGCATAGTCCAACTCCGATGCTGTCTGGAATCACACCGCTAGCGAAAACAGCAGAACCGACCACTTTCGGCCAAAATCTGTTCGGCACTGTTAGCTTTGTGCAGCCAGCCGAGGGTTCGAGATTCGGCACTGGTTCGATCTTTGTTGGTCCTGTGGTGCGGCCATCCAAACCGGACCACGAGCAATGCAAACAGGATGCAGAGGAGGCCGAAAAAGCCCGTCGAAAGCAACGCGACGAGGAGATGAAACAACTACAAAAGCAAGCGGAAGAGCTTCGTCAGAAACGGGAGGCCGAGGAGGAAAGCCTTCGGCAGCAGTTAATCGCCCGTAAGGAGGCGGAAATTCGACAACTCAAACAGCTGGAAGAGGAAGGTCGCCGTCAGTTGGAAGCTACGGTAAACAAAGTTTCAGAGCGCATTTATGCCGAGCTGGTAGCCGAGGTGTGCGATGAAGATTTGAAAAGTATTGCGACGGAGTGCTGCAACCGCCATCAACTGCTGGAGGAGTATCCGAAGCAGCTGCTGGAAGAATTGCAGGATGAATTTTTGGCTGAGTTTTTGAGCGCTACTGTGCGCGAGGAGGCCATAGTGCGCAACTGTCAGGAGAATCGCCAACTGAATGTTCTCCGGAAGTATTTTCGTCTGTGGCGCCGCAATGTTCACCAGCTGCTAGACAACAGACTGCAAATAGAGAATAGTCCGGCCTGGCTTCCGGAACGAAATTTGCCGGAACAAGCTAGAGAGTGCTTCCGAGATCATCAGGTGCTAAGTTTGGCTAACATGAAACGTTACTTGGGCGGCACTCCGAAGCAGTTTGAAATACCAGAAACGAAGGAACCCAAGTTGGATTTGTTCGCAATCGTTCGGAATGGTCTGAAGCGTACCACGGGTCAAAAACGCAACGGGTTGATCCGAAATCACATCTATTGGAAGATAGCAATTTCCATTCCCTTCAAACAAGAGGAAGATTCATCAGGTTTTTACTATTTCATAAGTAAATGGTTGAAAAATTTGTTTCAACGCACAGAGCAAGAAACAGGAAAATGCTTTTTCCTGGAGGCCCAAGAATCAACAACCGCTCGTGAGCGTTTGGCGGTATGCATTCGGCTGCTCAAAGGTACCTCTCCCCTAGACGAACAAAACTCACCCGATGAGGCAGCCTTGGACAACTCGAATGGTTTACTATTTCTTCTAACTTCAAACAACGTCACAAAATCTAAAACAAGACTGCACAACATACTCCGTAACGCGTCAGCCTGGGGTCCAATACCGCTCACCATAGTTGCCTACAACTGCCAGCCCAGCCAGGTGGAAACGCTAGAGCAACAGCTCGACTTGGACACACTGCTAGAGGAAGGTAAAATCGATGATTTCGAAGTCTACCACCATCGAGAGTCGCAAAAAGCGCCGCTCCGAGTAGCCCTCCTCAAATCGCTCACATTTTTGGCGTCCTGCTACAGCTCAGACTGCCCACTGGAAATGCAATCCCAAACGGCCTTCATCGGAACCTGTCTCGGAGATGAACAATGGCACCGGTTTCGCATTTCAGCCCAACAAAATCCCAAACTACTGGAAGCCTGTCAGGATTTAAATTTCACTCTAAGCCTCTTCAATCAAGCCGTCGATCGTACCATCAACCTCGTTCAGCACGATTTTTCTGGCTATCCGGATTTTCCTGCCGAGTTCAAACCGCTTGTTTCGAAGCGACGCTTCGATATCCCTCTAGATTTGGAGTATTTTCCAAAAGATTGGCGTTCTCGAGATCGCCAGCATAAGCTGCAAAACTTTTTCTTCCAACTCAAACTTCCCACCGCGGAATTCGAACCGGTATCCTGTACGACACTGCAAGATCTTCAATCACATCTGCTTGCCTACATTCGCGGCAGCTTGCCGCGACCAAACGATAAACTAGCCCGTCGTCTGTTAGCTCTACTCACCCAGGAGCTGCTGAAATCGTTCCCTCCAGCTATGGCATTTACGCAAGCTATCCAAGTGCAAAACTGGCTTCCCATCGTGTCCATCCTCGCTGAAGAACTACTCCGGCTACACTGGAGCGAACACATTGTGCACCTACCATGCGAAGTAATCTACCACCGGGGAGAGTTTGAAAGCTACAGTGGCACTCTCTGGTGGTTAGCGGAGCTAAAAAAAATACCAACAAAGCGAAAATCTCTTCCCGACGTGAGCAGCAATGGACAACCGGAAACAGACGAAGACTGCCTTGATGCTACTGCTGCTGAGGTTTCCATGACCAATCAGCCGCTGCCGGCGGCCAAAAGGATGAAGCTTAACATTACCCTAGCTAAGGACGACTTGGATGAAATTCTGTCACGCAGCCAACGCTGTCTGCAGCAGGCCGAAGAAAAGCTAACCCAAGTGCGGAACCTTACGGTGCAAAGTAAACAGCTGGCTAGCTTGCTAGATGGCCGATTGTACGACCAAGAGCGGGCTTTCCGCGCTAACAAGTGGACCTGGGAGACCAACTTCCGGTAGATGTTATGAGGGGTGTTTTGTGGTGAAATTAAATGGTTAATGTTGTCTTTGTTTTGTCAGTTCAGGATAATAAACAGAACGAGGTTCTATTGAAAGCAATCGATCTTATATCTTTTAATCATTCCAGTTTATTTTTTCCCCCCAAGTTTGTGATATTTTTGATTGATATTTGAAAATATTTTCCTGGCAAATTTATGTTGAAGTTTGATATCTTTAATACTAACTCTCTGACAAGCGACTTTTGGAGCCCTTCTCGACGAGTTTTTGATGATTTTTAACTGAGTTTTTCAATGACTTGAATTTTTTGGCGACATTTTTTGGTCAAAAAGTGCTGTGCTTTTGAACGATTTTTCGAGGATGGCTTTTTACCAGTTTAATATTTTGACTATTTTTTGTTTCAATTTGCATAATTTTTTTTTGCCAATTTGTTTCAATCCTCTTGATTTTGGTAAGTATTTGAGATGTGGTTGTCGACAACCAAATTTTCGACTAACAATTTTTTGGTAAAGTATTGACGACTTTTTGCCATTTTTTTCAATTCTAAGTTTTCTAACCTTCAAAAACCTAAAAATTCGATAACTGCCGTTGGAAAAATCTATTAGAAATCCTCATCACGGTGATAAAAATCGACAAGGATTAATCGGCATCAGCCAATCGATTTATCGCAGTATGTAATCTATAAATTTTAATCGAATTTGAAGAACTTTAAAGCATTTGTGTTGCATTCTAGGTAATCCCAGCAACCATTGCCTGGCAAAAAAATCCTTTCAATTTTAACCGTAAAATATAGAAAAAGCTTTTGTTTCACTCAAGCCCTTGGAGCTCCAAAGAAGGATGACCAACAAGTTCCTGATTGCAAAGCAACAATCCTGCTGGTGGCTCAACTCTCCGACGCGGAGTAAGTAAGAGACCATGTTGGCCAACATCAGCGAGTTCTGCTTCGGTCCGGGGAACGGCCCTTCAAAAAGTTTCAAAAGCAACGTACGTAATCTGGACAATGCAGCCCAGGTTCGACGTGACTACGTCAATTACATCCTTCCTAAGCTGCCGACAGCCACCTCTAGCCTTGAAGCCACTGAATAGACTTAACGTTAGAAGCGAATCAATATCTACATCATAACTTTTCCGTTGCTGAAGGTGAAAATGGTATCCAGAAGAAATACGTAAGTAATTACCTCCATTTCCTGTTAATCCAATTTTAAGCATATTAGTCGTAAATGCGTTTGAAAACGTGGACGTTGACGATTCGGAAACACATGATGCGCCCAAGAGAAAATTAAAGTGTTGTAGCGATCCGGACAACAATTAAGATAAGTAAAACACGAGATTGCGGAGCATATAAAAATAAAACGTGGTTTTATTCTGTATGAAAAGCTAATGATTGGCTATTGGAGAAAAACGGAAGTAAACAGTAATATACAAAGACGTAGTTGTAATCAGTGCTGATAAAAGTCATTTTACCCAGCAAAATTCTTCGCAAATTACAGCCAATTATTTTCAATTTTCACTTCCAACAAATATCTTAAAATAACAATATAGTTCACTCTCTAATTTACCATATATTGTTGATTGCGACAAATTTTCTCGCGAAAAATTCTTGTTGAAGTGCGCGGGTACGTCCAATCGCGGTAATATCTTCTAAAAAAGTGCGGAAATTGAATTTGCGCACTTTTTGTAGAAGACACCAACATGATTGGTTATACCCGCGCACTTCTACGGCGTTTTTCATGCACCTTGCGAGATAAATTCTTCCGCAATCAACAATATTTCCGTAAAGACAGACAGGGAACACCCCCTCTTGTGGTGAAAAAGGTAACTAAACTCATTGCACAGTGGTACAGTAAGGCAATTTATGCGGACATAAGCTTTTCGTTGCGATTTTGGTTTGCGATTTAAAGCCATAGTTTTTGTAAAAAGTTGTTTCTTATACATAGTCCTCTATTTATGTGTGAATGGAAATTAGGGTGGTCCTAAAATCAACGAAATAAAAACAAACTAACTTGGTTTTATTTGCATAAATAATTGTAAACCAACTAATTCTAAGCCTTTTCGCTTTATTTTTCAATTCAAATTTAAAAACAAAGTTTTCTTCGGTAACTTTAATCAAAGATACGCCAATTTTGACGAAAAAACATTGTCGATATATTGTACAGATGGACTATTCACTATTTCTATTTTAAAAATAGGCCCTTTTGATATATTGATGTTTCCGTTTAGGGCAAATATAAATAGTTTTTTTTGTATCATATGAAAGAACAAATATTGTATAAATATTGTGAAAAAATACCGAAATTTGCTTAAAATTAGTTGATCTACAACTGTGCCGATGAATGTATACATTTATTTCTGCAAATAAAAAAGTTAGTATTTTTATTTAGTCGATTTCAGGACCACTCTAATTTTCATTTGCACATAAAAAATAGACTAAATGTAAGAAACAAGTTCTTAGAAAAAAATTTACTCTAAAACAACAAAATCGCATCGAAAAACTCATGTCCGCCTACATTGCCTTACTGTACCACTGTGCATTGTTGTTGAATTTCTGTGAGCGTGTGACCGATATTTTCACACACGAAACTGAATTTACTCAATTTTAGATTTAGTTGACTCAATTTCATACTTTCACAGAAAAAAATATGTTGCAGATTTCGTGCGTATATTGTTGGTTTGTAAAACTAACGCCGTTCCGGGAGTTGAATATTGATAATATAATGTGATGTAGCTTATCGAGGCACTAAGAAGAATTATTCAAATAATCAGGCCATGACGTGTAAATGGTAAACTAATCCCAAGTTGCTATATACGTGGTTCCCTGTGTACCTTCACTAGCTCAGATCCATCACGGGAAGCAACTACGAAATGTGCGGCCGTCAAGCTCAAGCTCAATAATCAGGCCACGAAGTGTACAATTAAATGAATATTTCAATTACCTCGTGAAAAAGATAAAAGGAGAAACCGCACAATGGTTGTCAATAGTCGTATATGGTTGTTGTGCAACTTTTAGCTTAGATAACACTTGGATGTTCTATCAATTTAACAATTTAAGTATGAATACATATCATGTTGTAATTGGTTTAAAAGCTTTATTATATTATATATAAAAGATATTCAACAAAACAAACATAATAAGTGATAACAACTGTTATGCAAAAACTATTATTCAATGTTTAGTTTTCTTTGTTTTGAAAGTATTTTTTGTTTTTTTATCCCTCCGAATTTTTTGCTCTCGAGTTCTAATCTTCGTTTTCATCACTTGCAGCTTTGCTTTAACCAGCATATTTATGTATTTACTAGCTGACCCGGCAAACTTCGTCCCGCCTATTTTTGTGTTTAATTTAATGATTTTCAACATTCCAAATTCATTGATTTCTTGCGATTTGTTTATATCGTTTGAAATTATTGGTCGTAGTATTCGACTGTTTTCCAGAAGCTGCCATCTCACAATTCAAAATGGTGTCTGAGGTCAATTTTTAGCTCCATGCATTATTCTGGTTAAAGAAACACTAATATTGGGTGGTATTTGGTCACTTTAGGCTATTTTCCAGAAACCGGAAGTCACCACCCTGGATTTTAAAATGGCATTTGGAGACAATTTCTGGCCCCTGAGCGTCATTCTGGTTTAAGAAACACCAATAATAGGTGTTATTTAGTCATTTTCGGCTGTTTTCCAGAAACCGGGAGTCACCATCTTAGAATTCAAAATGGTGTCTGTGGTCGATTCTAGCTCCTGCGTATCATTCTGGTATCGAAGCATCTCACATTGGATGGAAATCGGCCGGTTGAAGAAATACCCATATTGGGTGGTATTTGGTCATTTTCGGCAGTTTCCCATTCACCGGAGGTCGTCATCTTACAATTCATAATGTTGTCTGAGGTCGATTTGTAGCTTCAGTGCATCATAACAATCCCGGAAATACCCATAATGAGTGTTATTTGGTCTTCTGCCACTGTTGTTTAGGAACCGGAAGTCGCCATATTGGATTTCAAAATGGCATTTGGAGACAATTTCCGGCCTCTGAGCATCATTCTGGTCAAAGAAACACCCATATTTGGTTGTTTTTGGGTCATTTTCGGCAGTTTTCCAGTCACCAAAAGTCGCCATTTTACAATTCAAAATGTTGTCTGAGGTCGATTTGTGGTTTCAGTGCATCATCACGATTTCAGAAATACCCATATTGGGTGGAATTTGGTCATATCTCACTGTTTCTTAGAAACCGGAAGTCGCTATCTTGGATTTCAAAATGGTATTCAGAGACAATTGCTGGCCTCTGAGCGTCATTCTGGTTAAAGAAACATCCATATTAGGTGGTATTTGGTCATTTTCGTCTCTTTTCCAGTCACTGGAAGTCGCCATCTCACAATTCATAATGTTGTCTGAGGTCGATTTGTGGCTTCAGTGCATCATAACAATCGCGGAAATACCCATATTTGGTCATTTGCCACTGTTTTTCAGAAACCGGAAGTCGCCATCTTGGATTTCCAACTGGCATTTGGAGACAATTTCTGGCCTCTGAGCGTCATTCTAGTTAAAAAACACTCATATTAGGTGGTATTTGGTCATTTTCGGCAGTTTTCCAGACACCGGAAGTCGCCATTTTACAACTCAAAATATTGTCGGAGGTCGACAAACGTACAAACCGTGGAACACCACCCATGGATTGCCTCATACATAGGCGAACTTTATTATTATAAAATATTCGGCCGAGTCCACTTCAGAATAAAATGTGCATTTTTTTCAGTGTACCCATTAGGGTAATATTATTGTTAAAAGTTACTCTTTTTCGCATGTCGTGTAGAACAAAATCAGAAGTGGCGCACCTAGCGGTCGAAAAGGTGACTAACGCTTCTGTCATTTTCAATTTGTCTTCATAATTTCACGTAAGTGAACTATATTGGTATTTAAGATATTTGCTGGCTCGCAACCTTCTAAACGCTGGTGCAGGAAGACTTTTAGTGAAAATGTCTGCCTGCTGATCTGCAGATGGAACGTAGTTAACTTTGATGCACCCATTTTCTATCAGTTCTCTTACGTAGAAATGCTTCACGTCGATGTGCTTCAAACGACTTGAATCCTTAGGGTTAGAAACTATCTTAATGGTCGACAGATTGTCCTCGTGAAACGGAACTGCATCATTGCTGGTCCAACCCAAATCTCTTAGAATGCGAACTAACCACTGACAATGGCAAGCAGCACTACTAAGAGCCACTAGCTCAGCTTCCGTTGATGACAGAGAAACTGTTGATTGTTTCTTAGCAATCCAGCTTACTGTTGAGCCAAACATTTTAAATAACGCTCCAGACACTGATCGCCGATCCACCACATCACTTGCCCAATCAGCGTCCGTGTACACCTCCAGCAACGGTCCATCGCTATTTCCTCTATATATCAATCCAAATCCTAGCGTACCTTTTACATAACGAAGAACTCGGCGCAAATGTATCCAATGTTCGTCATTCGGGCAGGCTGAAATGATTCGCAGCAGCAGCTAAATCCGGCCTTGAAGTAAGCGATACGTACATAATACACCCCACTAACTCACGGTAGGGTTGCATAATTCGCTTCGACCCCTCTCCTTTTGCCAGCTTGAGATGATTCTCCATCGGTGTAGCAATCGGACGACAGTCCTCCATTTGAAAACGATTAAGTAGACTTTCAAGGTAGCGACGTTGGCTGATTCGCAACACCTTGTTCTCGACGTTTCGATCGATTTTCATCCCAAGAAAATTTCGAACTTCTACATCAGTCATTTCAAATTTCTTCGCGAGACATCTTTTCACCGTGCATACGAGCTTCTCAGAAAAACTCACGACGAGTACGTCATCAACATATATCACCAGAATCACCTGATTCCCTCCAGTACCACGCGTGTACAGGCAAAGATCATTTGCACTGAAATCTGATAACGATTCTGGGAGATCCTCCACGAACAACAAAGCATTCAGTGCAAAACTCGCATCCACTTCGTAATCTTTCATCCACACGGGAGCACTACGATCGCGAGCCAGTCGGCGAGTAGAACTTTGTTCAGGCTTCTCTTCGGTTTCACTTTCGTGTTCAGTCAAACTTGTATACTGTTCATCGTCTTCATCATCATCATGTTCGTCATGAAGATCCTCTTCTTGATCGACAATTTCTTCCTCATCGTCGCGGCACACTTCAATCACTTCACTTTAATTTATTTTCCTCTTCATCTGCCCTTTTTCGACGTCATGTGACCTTCCCGTCTCCAAAAAGTCGACATCTCGAGCTACAGTTATTGAACGTGTAGTCGGGTTTCACACTCTATACCCGTTTGGCGCATAGCCAACAAACACCCCTTTCCACGCCTTTGAATCTAATTTCTTCCGACGCTCCTTCGGTACGTGAACAAAAACTACGCAACCAAAAGCTCGTAGCTTTGAAACGTCCGGTCTTCTTCCTTCCCATAACTCAGCAGGAGTTTTGTTCGAATTATTGCTACCAGTCGAGCATCGATTCAAAATGTACGCAGCTGTTTGTATTGCTTGTACCCAAAATAATTTGTTAATCTTCGCATCCTCAAGCATCGCTCTGGCCCGCTCGACCAGAGTGCGGTTCATTCTTTCACTCGTTCCGTTTTGTTCGGGTGTATATGGAACAGTAAATTCCACCTGTATACCCTTCCGACGACAAAACGTTTCAAAAACCTGGTTTTGATATTCACCGCCATTGTCACATCTGAATCGGGAATTTTTTAGTCCGAACTTTGCTGTGACCAATGCTTCATAATGTTCAAAATGTTGGAGCACTTCGTCCTTTGTTTTCATAACAAAAACCATAACAAAATGGCTCCAATCATCCGTAAATGTCACGTAAAACCGCTCACCGTTTCGACCGATTTTCGGTGTAATGGGCCCGCACACGTCAGAATGAACCACTTCTAACACTCGCGACGACCGTTTACCTTCAAACGTTGAGAAAGGCTGGCGCGTTTGTTTACCAATAATGCATGGTTCACACACTTGTTCGAAATATTCGCAGGCTGTAAACCATCGACCAGCCTTTCGCTTAACATTTGCTCAAGCTGTCTATTGTTCACGTGTCCTAGTCTGCGATGCCACAATTCAAGGTTCTTATTGATTCTACCACAAGCTATTAATGATTTACCTTCACACTCTGCTTGTGTGTAAAAATCAAGTTCATACAACTTTTCGCGACGTAAACCGGTAGCAACTAGTTTTGAACCATTCCAAATGTTCACTTTTCCGTTATTAAATACTACTTTCATACTCCTACTCTCGACTTTTAACACAGAGAATAAATTGAATCGCAATGGAGGAACATAAAGTACGTTATTTACCGAACAGGGAATGCACTCACCGTCTACAATGGAAAATAGCTTTACCGTTCCACTGTGACTAGCCTCGATCGACTCACCATTCTTGGCAACCGATATTTTAATCGGGTTCTGCAGTGGTTCCAGCCGCTCAAAGAGATTTTTGTCAATTACTAAGCGGTCTGAACATCCCGAGTCCGCTATCCACAAAACTCGTCGCTGCTCGGGAATTTCTCTACCATCAGCCAAAGAAACAAACGAAACTGCTTCATCATTCGCTAAATTTGCTTTCAGTTTCTGATTCCCTTGTTTAACATTCTGATTTTGCTGATACCTCCTTGGACAGTCTGAAATCTTATGTCCTTCCTCTTGGCAACCGTAACATATCAGCACTTTCTTTTTCTTCGGAAGTTTCTTCGATCCAGCAAAAGCAGAAGCATTCGCATCAGGGGAAAACAATTCTATACCTTACCCCCGTTGCTTTATCTCCTCATCCAATAACCGACACTTGACAAATTCCAAATTCAGATTGTCACACATCTAGATCATCCATAATTGCTCTCGTCCCACGATATTCTCTAACTAGACGATCAAATTTTAAAAAATGATCCTGAAGATTACCGGACTCAAAGCGGAGTGACAACATTTGCCGTTTAATGTACATTCGGCTGGCGATACTTTTACGTTCGAACACACGGGTTAAGGAGTCCCAAATTGCCTTTGGTGTAGCACGATCCTGCACGTACTCCAGTTGAGAATCATGGATCCGTGACACCAAAAAGGATTTACACCTTCTAACCTGTTTCGTTCGTTTATCGCGAGCCGCCTCCTTCTGTGTGTTCACCGCTGCTGTATCCTCCGGATCATCCTTCAGAGCATCCAAATCTACCGCATCTAATTCGATGCACTGCAAAAGTTCTCGTTCCTCCAATAGCACGCGCATTCGAAACTTCCAGGCATTGAAGTTCGAGCCGTCGAACAGAGGCAACAAAAACCTTTCATTTTTATCATCATCCATATTTACGGCACTTTCCAAAATGCACGACCCGTAATCTGGGCCTATAACCTAAAGTGTTGTAGCGATCCGGACAACAATTAAGATAAGTAAAACACGAGATTGCGGAGCATATAAAAATACAACGTGGTTTTATTCTGTATGAAAAGCTAATGATTGGCTATTGGAGAAAAACGGAAGTAAACAGTAATATACAAAGACGTAGTTGTAATACTTCATTAGGTAGGGGCGCAAACAAGGGTTGTCACGCAGGGATTGCACTCTTAACAAAAATGACAGATTTTTTTGATAACGAAATTCAATGATAACGAAAGAAAGTGGTCAACTATTTCACTATTTCCGCAGTTACCCATCGTTTGCCTACGTCGTGGAGATGCAAGGACATGAAACTTTTTGTCATGTGAACTCTGTGAACGTTGACACCAACTCTCAACATCAAAGGGTACTCAAGTAACTGATTGCTCCAAACAACACCGATCGTGCTCATTCTACGCATGAGGATGCGGAGCATACAACTTAGCTGAAGGAACGGCATCCCGCTCTAGAAGACCATCACAGTTATTGACGCCATCGTCTGCATAAGAACTTGCGGAGTAGCTTCGATGGACTGGTAATTCGGGAGCGGCTAGACTACTGCTTTAGTAATTCGTGCAGTAAGTGGAGGATTGATGAAGGACGTCGAGCTATTTCCATTGCATCAAACGTTCAACGGAAACTTGAAGATATAATGAGCCAGGGAAATTCTTACAGCCGTTTAATCTGCTGTTCGACTGGAAAAGTTAGAACTTAGCAGAGTTTTGGCAGATACGGTAGTTACCTCATTACCAATCTTAGGTCGTCTTCCACTTAATCGAGCCAACTTGCTTTGCTCGCTGCGCGCCTCTTTCGATTTTCGCCGTTTGAACGATGAGTGGTTCTTCCAGCAATAGCTGCAACTCGTGGTACATCCGCCTCCACCATCTACACTTCACCACGCAGCACCTGCCGTTCGAAAATCCAAGGGCACGCGTTGCTCCTCCACCAGCATGGCACAGAACGGAAGGTTAACTTCAGGTATATGATCAAACAGAAAGTGCACACAAAGAGGACTGAAAAATCACGAATGAATTTTCTTTGCCCTCAGCAATTTATATTTGTCGTGTACGTTTATGCCACTGCGACAGTGGTATAAAGTGGCATAATTTATTCGTTGTTTTGAATTGACGGTTATTTCTACAGTTTAACCTGTTTAATTCGAACTTTTACGTGCAATGCAAAAACGTTGTGCGAAAACGGCAAAGTTTCACATTTGTGCAATTTTTTATATTCGAAAATCTATAATGTGGCATAGTGGAAGTAAGTGAAAGTATCAACACAAGCTATCTGATGTCCCGTACATGTTGGTTTGGAACACGAACCACAATCAATGCTATTTAAAACCGGGTGTTCGAAACTGTTAATGATGCAATTATTGCGAAGGTCTTCCGCTCACGATTGTATCATGTGTTAGCGACAGTTATTTATAAAAATTAGTTTGTAACTTTATCGTTGTCATAAATCAAATATGAAGTGTTTTTTTTTGTTCTTGTTTAAAGGAAGTGCTACTTCGTGTTGTAAGAAGATGTTGTACAGATAAATTTGGTTCGGCAAATATCTTGATATTTTATAAATTTTTTTTTTGTTCACACAACATTTATTTGACACGGGAAAATACAAATTAATGTTTTACGGAGCCAAGTAAGTCTAATGCCTTATAAGCTTATAAGCTCTTATAAGCTAAAGACAAATTTTTTATGCTCGCTGCCGACTACGAGCTGAAATTATGTAATATTGAATCAATACCTTAGTCGACCATCCTGTTATTTCATTATATCACATGCTTATCGATCACCCGAGATCCAAACTCTGAAGGTATATCGGTTTTAGACTCATTGATGCTAGATGCATCCGATGGAATAAAAATAAGGAGGATGAGATTAGATAAACTTGGATAAGCTTCTGGAGCAACGGATAATGTGGTTGTAGCATATTAATTTTGCGAACGATATTTCGATATTAACTATTCACGGATTTCTGGTGTTTATATATCAGCTAAAAGAGTGTAATTTTCTGAACAAACGTGATTTTATATCATTATCCTGAAAAATTAAAACCGCTTAAATGACAGTTAGTACATGGGCGAACTGTTATTGTAGCGATTTCGAACTGTTTTAAATCGGAATTTCAAAACCGAAAGATAACGATAGAAAATTAATAAAAATTATGATTTTATTTGATGGAATAATTTTAAAAATCATGATTTTATTTGAATGTGTGAATGAACCGGTTCTTAGAAAAGAGCGAAAGAATGAACGGCTCACGAAAAAGAGATGGATTCGCGCAAACCCGAAGTTTACCGAGAAAATACGAACTGTCAACGCTCGTGAATTATTGTGAACCATGAGCGGTTCATATGAGTCTGTTCGGAACGGTGAGTGAGCGGTTCAGAGCCGCTTTTGCAAAAGAGCCGTTTCGCACACCCCTATGTGAAGTCTTGCTCTTCGGCCTAAATAACACAGTTATACATACATTTTACCAAAGCCAGTCGACATGTTGAGCAGGAGTGCGAATGAAATAGCTTGTCCCCGGGTCGTTTCACACCTCCTGATTTACTGGTCTTATTTCGAAAAATGCACACGAAAAAGCAGGTCTTCTTCACACAGAGTTCTATTCCACAAAATCAATATGCGTCGAAGCGAAACTAATTTAGAACACTTTTATATTAAATTGAAATAAGTCTTAAAATAATCTTTCACATTATGTGGATGTAACCAATATCTTCTTTTCAATGGTAGTACAAAGGATTTAGCGAATAGCATATGCAATCTCTCTGGTGCAGCGATACTATGTAAATCGCAGATTCTAAAGCACAGCAAAGCCTTGCTACTACATTCTAAATCGGAACTCGACATTTTGTTATACACCGACTTCGCATCCAACTGTTTGAGTGTACAGGACAATTGCGGGGCTAGCACTACGATCCTACTGACAGTGTCAGTCTGACACTAACAGTCTCTTCTGAGCCGAAACTCGAACCTACGACAATTGGCTTGGTAGGCTAGCATCGTACCTCGAGACCATCTGGGACGGTTCGAGATCGCAGATTCAATGAGCATTCGAATCCTAATCACTTTTCGTGACGGACGCAATTTAAATATTGCTTTCATCCCCTTACCTCTCAGTAGTAAAAATTTGCAAATTTCCAGATCGATTATATTATTCGTACTCATACGTCAAAAGTGTACTATAAAACATCTTTCAAATGCTTGTGATAACCATTATTACTGGGAAACTTGAGAGAATTTAAAAGTTATAATATAGAATAAACACATAACCGCATTAAAAGAGTGCACCTGTAGTGTTTTCGCTTGGCAGATTTATACCAGTGTGTATGACAGATGTCAATAAAAGAAGTATAAATTCTATTTATTTTCCATGTAAAATGCGTTCTTTCCACCACAAAGGAGCGCTGCAAAATTCACTGAGCACTCTGCAGTTTTCAAATCACAGATGACCTTCCGTTCTGTGGTTCTGTGATAATATCTAAAGGTAGTTTGTAGAAAATAGTTGTCCGATAGCTCTCAAGGGTCCGCAGTTTGTTGGATGGACATCAGCCAACGGAGAAATAAAACAACTTTTAGTCAAACATATTATCCAGCACTTGCGAGGGATGTGATGTCACATTGACGATAGATGCACTTCTTTTAGTTTAACTTAACACTGTGATTGTATTATAACTTTATTATCTACGTGTCTTAATTAACATATTGAGTTTTGTTTAATCGAGCCAGTAGCGAATGAGACCGGAAATCATCTGCGCTAAATGCTTTCATTGATCCAAGCTAATATTATCCGTGATTCAGAATCTCGGCTAGTTGATGCAGTTACTAGTGTTTCTCGAGTTGTCATGTTGGTACTGAGCTACTTGCAACGCGCCGGGGGAAATACGCCCGCTCCAATAGAGTGGATCACCAAAAATAGTATTTGGTGAAACTCTTCCTTGGAAAACATGGCTCAGCATGTCGAAGAAGAAAGTACTAAATAATGTCGAATTTCACGGTCTAGATATCTCAAACAACGTTGGGGTATCATGAAATTTATCATACTTATTTTGTGGAAGATTTATTTTCATTAAACAACTCTATCTTACTTACTTACTTACATTACTTTTATGGCGACAGATCGTTGAGATCCTATACCGAATCTAGAATACGTCACCACAAAACTCGGTCTTGGGCTGCTCCTCTCCAATCTCCTCTTACTCCCGCTGCTCTGGCATCCTCGTCGAGAGCACACATCCAGCGCGTGCGAGGTCTGCCTCGAAGTCGTCGGCCTCTATCCGGTTCTCTACAAAATATCATCTTTGCCGGTCGCTCATCCGCCATCCGTGCTACATGGCCAGCCCACTGTAACCTGCCGTGTTTCATTAGCTTGACAATATCAGCGTTGATTGCAGGATTCTACGCTCGAAGATCCCAAGCGCTCGTCGATCGGCCACCTTCCACGTACACGACTCATGTCCGTAGAGCGCCACCGGGAGGATCAGAGTCCTATACAGCGCAAATTTCGTAAGGATTTATAGCATACGGGACCTAAGCTGGCTACACAATCCGCAATAAGCTCCATTCGCTGCCGCAATCCGTCTCTTAACCTCGCGGCTCACTTCGTTGTCATATGTCACGAGAGTATCAAGATAAACAAATTTGTCAACCACTTCGAAAGTAGCCCATTCATCTCCACCGCAGCACCAACACCAGCAAAACTACTAAGCTCTGCCAGCCACCATGTACTTCGTTTTGGCAGTGTTTATGGTGAGTCCAATTCTCGCAGCTTCCCTTTTGAGAGCCGTAAAGGCCTCCCCAACTGCTCTACGGTTAACACCAATTATATCAATGTCGTCCGCGTGGGACTTCGGGATGATGGTGCCGCTCCTCTGCACACCTTGCACCTTCGAGAGCCTGTCACCTTGCTTCAGACCATCTACGTCACGAACGCGTCCAAAAATTCACCCGCTGTTCTGACGCATGATGTGAAACCGTCAAGCGTTGCACTTAACAGTTTAATTAGTTTAGCATGAAAACCATGTTCAAGCATTACTTGCCACAGCTCGTTGCGTTTTACTGCATCGATCGCCACCTTAAAGTCAATGTACAGATGATGTGTCTGCAAGTTTTGTTCTTGAAACTTGTCGAGGATCTGTCTCAAGGTGAACATCTGGTCTGTTGAAAATCGTCCCACTCAAAAAGCGCATGTGTATTCTCCAACAATACGGAATAACGGAATTTAGGAGGGTTATGCCTCGATAATTACTACAGTCGAGTCTATGTTACTTCTTCTAGATAGGGCATATGAGTTCTTCCAACCTGTCCGTAGGTAGTTATTCCTCAGACCATACCATACCACAGACGCTCACTCCCGACTTTAAAAAGTTAGACCGGTAAGCCCTCTTTCCCAGCGGCTTTGTGGTTCATTAGCTCTTTGCAAGCATTCTTCACCTCAGAGCCGGCGTTTCATGTGGGTAGTATGGGTAGTAGTACCCACTCGGAAAATATCCATGTGGGTACTTACCCACACGGAACTATCGGACAAAACCAAAAAAAAGTAATATTGCGAGCGACAGATTTTTCGATGGATATTGTTGAGCGAGAGGCTATAAATCTACAGATTTATGTACAGTTGTAAAGTTTCTCAGGAAAAAGGATTATTTTTTCAATTGTTTCATTTACGATAGAGTTCTAAAGATTAACAATGTTTTCTCGTAAAAATTTCCTATGCCAAATTTGAGCTTAATCGGACTTCGGGAAGTAGAGCCTCAAAGCGGTCAAAGTTACAATTTTTTGATCTCTTGTGTGTTCTGATGTAGCTTGAGTCTCTCAACGCAAAAGTTTCCATGTCCCTGATTTTTTTTTTATTTTCAAAAAATTTTTTATTAAATAACATCAGATCTCGATATTTCATGCATTTCTAAGAGATTTGCTTTAAAAAAATTCAATTCCGGAAACTTCAAGAACTACTCTCGTACATTTTTAGGTTGGTCAAAAATGTAAGACTTTCACGACAGTAAGTGAAACCTCATCAGAGGTCCGATTAAGCTCAAATTTCGGATGGAGACTTTTTTCGAGAGGACAAAATTGTTGAGCCCTAACGTTTGCATTAAAAAAATGCTCCAAAAATGCCGATTTTTCATGGGTTTACCTTTACACGCACTGACGAAATTACCCATGCAGCATCAATCATAGTAACCCATGAGTCAGCAGAAAAAAATTGACTCGAACTCTAATCGTAATGGTGAAAACAGTGAAGCTACACCGGTGAAGGGACACCGGTTATGCTTGTTCCGGTATCTACAACATCTTGGCACTGTTGGACTACAATCAGAGCATCGAAAGAAAGACCGGTTCCGTACGGCCGATGACCCTGAGCGACAAGAAACTCTAAAGAATGCTGAAGAGGAAGACCGAGGGAAAATTGGCTACATCGCTGCGTACGCTTGATCGGGAGGTCTGTGAAACCTGCCAAACAGCGAAAAAGCAGCTGGCGAACATGGACTTCGGAAAGTCCCGTCCATTGGTATTGGAGCTGCTGGCAATGCACAGTGTCAGCGGCTGAATAAGATGGTCGAGTCGATTTCTCCGGCGAATCGCGATATGATGGTAGTGGTGGACGACGAGACCTATCTCACCCTGGATGGCAACGACTGGCAGGGCACTTCGTATTTTACTTCGCCCACGAAGGAAGTGAGCTCTGAGATGAAATTCATTTCACACACCAAGTTTCCAAAGAAGGTGCTGTTGTTGCTGACAATCAGCGAGAAGCTCCATACTGGCCGTTATAGTACGAAGTGCCTACTGGAAGTTACGTCGTACATTAAAAAATACCATGGGGCGAAAACGCGGTGCTCTGGCTGGATCTGGAGTCGGCCCACTACTCAATGCAATCGTTGGAGGAGATGAAGCGGCTGAAAATCGATGCGGTACCCAGGTCGGCCAACCCATCCAACGTTCCTCAGCAGCGTCCCATCCAAAGTTTCTGAGCAAACCAGAAGCGTAAGACTTATTCCAACAGTTTTGACGCGAAAATTGAGGAAGAATTGATAAATAAAACGAAAAAAGAATTCAAAAACATGCCTACACGCATGTTTTTGTCCACCATGGCGAATGTTCCAGTAAACTCCCGGAAAACCACTCGCAAGGGCGTGGAGTTGCTTTTGCAAGTGAGCCAATGTAATAATCTTCCAAATTCATTAAAATCAATTATCTGTCTTGGTTTTTTTTATCACCATCCGAGAAAAGTTCACAACACTACTGAACGAAATTCGAAAATCTAATTTCTCTTAAACATTCCATTGGCACCCCATTGTTGATGCACTTGATTTTTCGTAAAATTATGTTCAGGTATCAGTAAGTCGCACAACCAACCCCCCCCCCCCCCCGGCTACACCGTTGTCACCCATGAACCTTCCCTATTCCTAACTACCCACTCGGGAAAATAAGGTGACGCCGGCCCTGCTTCACATCGTCCAATGTAGGTGGGTCCACAGCTTGTCCGTCCTCCCCAATTTCTATCATGTTCGCCTCGATGACACTCCTAACTTCCTCACCGTTCAACACCACTTCAAAATGTTGCTTTCAAAATGTTGCCAGCTGCGATTTATCAGGTTTCTTTCCCTGTCATTACACATGGCAGGTTATAGCACGTTCCGGTTCCTGATTCTGTTTCATAGAAGCTCCTCGTGTCGTGCCTGGTAAAGTAGTTCTCCGCCTCCGCGAGGATCGTAGTGCTCACGTTTCTTACGCGTCACACGATTAGCTGCTACTAACGTGTTGGCTTCTCTTCCGTCACCTCTAAACATCAGCACTCCGTTGTCATGCCTATCACTTTTCGCGCTGTTTCACTGATCGCATCATGGATTTGCTTCCACTGCTCGTTCAGGTCCACTCTAGCTGGTTAACCGATCCGTCCAATTTTTCGAGTAAACTTTGTAGCAACTCCTTCCGCTGATAACCTTTGACTGTCCAGACGTATCTTTCTCGCCGACCTCGATTTAAATACGTTGGACAACCGGGCGCGAATTTTGCCTTCCACGAGGTAGTGATCCGAGTCGATGTTTGGCCCTCGAAAGCACCACACATCTATGACGTCTGAAAAGTGCCGGCCGTCGATCAGTATGTTGCCGATCTGGGGAAAGGCCTCTCCATTAGGGTGTCTCCAGGTGTGCCTTTCTCTGACCGCGGCAAAGTTCACTAGCCTCAAGCCGTCGTCGTTGGTGGTAGAAAGAAAGCTTTCCCTAGCAATAATGGGACGAAAGAACTTCTCTCGTCCGACTTGTTCATATCTCCGACTACGATCTTTATGTCATATTGTGGGCACTCTTTATACATTTTCTCATACAACTCCTCATTTACGTCATCGGTTCTATCGTTTGTCGGCGCGTACACATTGATAAGGCTGTAATTGAAGAATCTGCCCTTGATCCTCAGTAGACATAGACGGTCATTAATAGGCCTCCACCTAATGGCGCTTCATTCGGTTTCCTAGTAGCACGAAGCTGACGCCTCGTTCCGCTTTGTCACCGCCACTGTAGTAGGTGTGGTACTTGAAGAAAGTGTCCGCGGTCGGATCAACCTCCTGGAATTCACGTTCTCGTATCATTCCCTGGATTGTTCGTAGTTTGTTTATTTCAGTAAGCTGCCTTACTAGGGCTGCGATGCATAGGCTCGTGACGGAGCTACCGCCTTAGGTGTAGCTGGCGAGACACCGCATTTCATAGTTCAGCCGTCCCTCCGGATCAGTCTCTGTTTGAGCCGCCCCTAACCTGGAGAACAGACGGCCAGGCAAGCCGCCCTCTGAGGAGAACAATCGTGCATCTTCGTCCACCGCTCACATCCACCGCGTTTGAGGCCTACCACGGAGTCGATGGCCTCTGCCTGGTTCTCTACTGAAGATAGTCTTGGCGGCTCTCTCGTCAGGCATTCTTGCTACATGTCCAGCCCACTGAAGCCTGCCCCGCTATATTACCTTCACTATATCAGCATGTTTGTATACCTGATACAATTCGTTGTTCATGCGCCTGCGCCAAACTCCTTCTAAAGTTTACCGCGATCGCAGAACTACGCTCAAAAACTACGAGCACTCGTCGATAAGCTTTCTTCAGCGTCCCTGCTTCATGTCCGTAAAGGGCCACCGGGGTATCAGCGTCCTATACAGCGCTAGTTTTGTGCGCTTTTGTAAACTACGGGACCTTAGCTGGTTACGAAGTTCGTAGAAGACCATGTTCGCAGCTGCAACTCGTCGTTTCACTTCACGGCTCATATCGTTTTCACATGTCACAAGCGTACCAAGATAAACGAATTCGTCAACCACTTCAAATCGTTCCCCATCTATCTCCACCTCAGCACCAACGCCACGGGGACTCCTACGCTCCCTGCCAGCTACCATGTACTTCGTTTTGGCAGAGTTAATGACAAGTCCCAATCTCGCTGCTTCCCTCTTAAAAGGTACGAAGGCCTCCTCCACGGCCTTACGAATGATACCGATGATATCGATGTCGTCCGCAAAACCAAGAAGCATGTGAGATTTCGTGATGATCGTACCGTTTCTTTCCACGTTTGCTCTTCCTACCCTCAAAAGCGATGTTGAACAGTTAGTTGGAAAGCGCATCCCCCTGCTTTAGTCCATCCAACGTTACGAACGCGGCTGATGTCTCGCCAGCTATTCGCACGCACGATTTTGATCCCTCCAGCGTCATACGGCTCAGCTTAATTAGTTTCGTAAGGAAACCGTGTTCCAGCATGATCTGCCACAGCTCGTTTCTTTTCACTGAGTCGTATGCGGCCTTGAAATCAACAAACAGATGGTGCGTCTGCAGGTTATACTCCCGGAACTTATCAAGGATCTGTCGCAGGGTGAAGATTTGGTCTCAATCTGAAGAACAGGATACGGGAAAGCACTTTATATGCGGAGTCGAACAACGTAATGCCTCGATAGTTGCAACAATCCAATCGATGACCAGAAGGTCATATAAGTACGTGATCGATCTGGGAGCAGGCTTCTTTATTTGGATGCCTCCGAGTGCGCCTCCATTACGTGCACCACCAACGTCGAATTGCCAAATGTTTTTTGTCGGTCTCTTGATTTTCGAACTTGCCGGGTAGCCGATCAAGAAAAAAGGCATCGTCTAAATGTCCTACTTCTTGCGCTTCACCTTGGGTACCATGGGCCATCGCTTTTGACCCAAACACTCGTAAGTGTGTAAGGGTGACACCTTTTATTGGATATTGGCTTATGAGGCCGTTGAAGACGAGTCTGCCCAAAACTTCCAAATTTGCTTTCGAACATCAGATACGAACGCTCCTGGATGGTAAGGTTCATGCGCTCCGTCAAATAGTTTTGTCCCGGATTGTGACGAATTCCGTGCGTACTTTAAGATACTTTAACGCATTCTCCGTTGGTTTCTCCGAGTGGACCTCCAGTTTCTGGAACACGCTGAAATCCTCTCTCTTAGTACTCTGGAAGTGGGCGAACATCATCCTGCTTATATCGTCGATGATGCACACATTCGAACGAGCCAGTTCCGGTTACTCTCGTATCTCAAGACATGAACGGTAGAATTCAAACTGAATTTTCAAGAATGTAATCTGCGGTGCTTTTAGGTTTAGAAGGAATTTTTCTTTCGAATAGAATCAGACAACAGGAAAGGGTTATGTTGAAAACAATTAAACAGTACAATAAATAACACTACAAGTCGACTAATTTTTCATAAAAATATGATGAGTCTGCACAATAGTTTTTTCTCGCTTTTCCTTAATTATATGTATGTATAATAATGTCTTTACACGTGAATTAGTGCTAAAATACATAATAATACTTCTAGGCTACAATTGCGCTGTTTCTTGCTAATTATTTGAGTTAGTTTTACAGGAGATTGTCAGTTTCAGTTAGCATAATTGATTTTAGTTTACGGATAACTAAGTTCGAGTCGTCTAGTCAAACTCGTTGAGATGAAAAATGCTTACGTCGGATTTCTACTAATTATCATGCTTCGTTAGCACTGTTTTTTTTTCTTTTCTCACTGCCAGTTAACGAGCGCATTTTGCTTCAGTTTTTGTAATCAAATAGCTTTTTTCACACATGAAACCGTTTGCAAGATGCAAGACAAAAAAGCTAATGTGAATCTATGCAAAAGCAATCGGACTGTTGCGTGCGTGTTAGCCCTAATGGAGGGCTTAAACCGGCTCAAGAACTTTGCGTGTGCATAGAAAAGTGAGAAATTCGCTCGCTCAGCGTGCGCCTTTCATACATACACATACTACAGTCGTTACCTAATGCTACCAAGTCTTGTCAAGTTAGCCGAAAAAAGATCGAAACCAATTTCTAACTTTCTTCCATCCCGCTAAATTACGTATTTCAACAAGATCCTACAAAACTAGAAGAAAAAGTACGTCCAACAGGCAATCACATAAATCACGATAGTCTCTCTTTTCACTTTCATTCATGCCGCAGGCATGACGAAATATTATGTTGTACAAATTATTGTTTACAACTATTGATAGGACGGATGCGAAAACGACACTAGCTGTGCTGAGCTGTACAACAGCCAACAACCGGCTTTGACCCGTTGCAGCGATAATCTCATGCTTTCGGTTCGTTTTGTTGCTCCATCGCTTCGCAACTCTCTTCCCGATGCAAGTAACGATGCACTAGAAACCTTCGCGCGCCTTGCGAAACTTCATACCGTTTGGGGTTTCCTCAACGCAGGGCACTTGCACCAGGTTGAAGTAGATTGACCCTATGTGTGTGTGTATGTTTGTGCGGGGAAGAAAGAAACAAACAATGAGAGTGAAAAACGCTGTTATTTGTTGTAGCAACGTGCATCCATGTTTCTACGGGGCATTGCTATGCAAAAAAGTGTTACTTTTATAAGAGACCATTGTTTCGCTCAACTAATGACTTGGAAACTAATCAGTTACCTGGGCATATGGTTCGCACGGTTAATTTAGTTAATTTATCCGAATATTGCACAATTTTTTGTTTTAATAACAGCTTTTTCCCGTACAGTTCTTCGTACAACTAGTGAAAGACTTTCACTCGTTTGAATTGAACTGTTAAAGTTGAAAATCAATCGAAGAGCTTATTCTAATTCGGTCACTTACCCATCACTTGTGCCGCCGAAGTGTTTGTCTTTTTGAGACACTCGTACAGCATATCGTCGCACTTGCAGTGAGATCTTAAACAAAGCAAACCAAAACATTAACCCTGCTCGGAATCACTCCGTCAGATAATATACTCACTTGGTGTAGATCGAGTTGTTGTTCAAATTGTACCGCTTCTGATAGGCTCGGACCTTCAGCGGGCAGAGATCGTGCGTCCGGCAGCACCGGTCCATAGTGGCGTCGTCACCCAGATCGTGGTAGCTCTCGGCAATATCGCCCGTGCCGCACCATTTCGTCCCCGGAATGATGCCACTCAGCAGCGAAAAGGGGCTGGTGTAGAAGATGCCCCGTTTACTGCCGCTACTTCCACCACCGCCTCCACCGACGCTAGAAATGAGCTGGAAAATCCCGATAGCCGGCGTCGTCGCATCGGTGTCACGTTCACCGTCGGCGTCATCATCGTCGTTGTCGATTTTGTACCCAACGGTATCGAGAGCGTTTACCGGTGCGGCAGTTGCGCGGAAATTAATCTTCGAATTGCGGCGATCCACCTGCTCGCACTGTTCCATCAGTTTGACCATGTCCCGGAAGGAAATCTCCAACGGGCGGTTGATCGAGGAGAGATTGCGCAGCAGACTTTTGCCCTCCGCGTCGGTGCTGGGTAAGGGTACAGAATTAAACCATCACGCGGGGAAGGTGAAACCCGAAAAAACACTACTCACTAGATTTCGATTAGCTCACACCCGATCAACATCTTCTGCGGTCCCAGTTCGACGACGGCCACGGTTTGATCGTGGAAATAGATCATCCGTAGCGATTCTGCGTCCAGCCGGCGTTGGCTGAAACGAAAGGCATAATTAGTAGAATTAGAAGAGACGGATCCACCATTTGTTTAGAAATGATATGTAAAAGGGAAAGCAAAACAAAATCCACCGCTGCGCTCGTCGATCGTGCATGGGAAAATTGATGAACGGGACCAGGAATAGTTAGGTCAGTAGCGCTTCGAGACGTCAGATTGCCACATAGCGTACAGCTAACAGTGGTAAGTACATCATATATGATGATGCTGTTGTTAAGTGGACTCACGGAAACTGAGCACAGCGACAAAACTGGTCATCAACGGGGACGAGGCACTCTTTTTGAGTAAGTGGAAGTTGACCGATTTTAAATGCACGGACCATAACCAACCAAGTGACCACCAAGCGTTTCTAGTTATCGATTGGTGAGCGGGCGGGCGGGCGGTCCGGTGCTGCAATGAAACGATCACTCAGTCAAGCAGTCTGCCAATGGAACATTACGAAAACTCGTTCATCGGTGACCACCTGAATGCAGATTATATGCGGAGTTGCACCATCTGCATGCTATGTACATGTTCATGGTGTTTTTTCTGTTTTGCGAAGAGTTCCACTTCTTTGGACAAAGTATGGTATGAACTCGAACACAAAAAAAGATTACCACTATACGTATCACCATCTTCATTAATTGGTTATTGAAGTTGAAACCATTTAATGTTCTACTTTTTTTCTTATGTTTAAATTACTATTGTGATTTTATATCAAATATGATGCTAATTTTCACCTCTTTAGCATTTTTTACCATTCTAATGGATGAAAAAATTGATAATTTTGGTTTTCCTTTAAAGGCATTTTAGACCAAAGTAGGATTCACTTCTTCTTCTCTTTCAAGTGGTCTTCCAGCGTTTCTCGGTTTAACTGGGAATATTTGGCAATGCATATTTAATCCCAATTCGCCATATAGTTATGCCTTCATTTCGGTCCATCAAACGGGTTTCAACAATTAATTTGCTCTCTTCCTTCGGCAATTTATGAAACCTATTCTAGCCGTTAGAAAATTCATACATTTTTGCCTTTTAGCAATCACTTGCAAAACCGAAAGTATAAAAGTGCTCCAAAGGGCCGAATGGCATATATCACTCGACTCAGCTCGACGAGCTGAGCATTTTCTGTATGTGTGTGTGTATGTGTATGTGTGTGTGTGTGTATGTGCAGATTTTTATTCTCACTCACTTTTCTCAGAGATGGCTGGACCGATTTCCATGAAATTAATTGCAAATGAAAGGTCTTGTTTCCTTATAAAACCCTATTGAATTTTATTGTAATCGGATTTTTAGTTTGGAGGTCATGTATCGAAATGTAAAAATCATGAAACATCATTATCTCAAAAACTACACAACCGATTTGAACAAAATAGGTTTCAAATGAACGGGCTACCTGAAATACCCTTAACTTTTGAATTGCATGAAGATTGAACTTGTGGTTCAAAAGTTATGACAAGAAACGTGTTTTGAAGACTACTTAATTTCACTCATGTTTCTCAGAGATGGCTGAACCGATTTTCATAAAATCAGTGTCAAATGGAAGGTCTAGTTACCCCATAAGACCCTATTGATTTGTTTTGCAATCAGACTATTACTTTGTTTATGTTTAAAAATGTGAAATCCAGCTATGAAAAGGAACATATTCCGAAGACTACTTGAACTCACTCACTTTTCTCAGTGATGGCTGATCCGATTTCCACAAAATTAGTGTCAAATGAAAGGTCTAGCTACCTCATAACACCCTATTGAATTTTGCTGTAATCGAACTGTAACTTCATCTGTAATGAACCGAAATGTGAAAATCACGAAACTTCATTGTCTCAGAAACTACACAACGGATTTGATCAATATTATTATCAGATAAGCGGGCTAGTTTAAGGTTAACTGATGAATTATGATTGAACACGTGGTTTCAAAGTTAGGCTGCCCTATACGTTCCCATTTCATTTGATTATAATCGAACTTAAGCAACCGTTATATATTAAATTGTTAATAAAACAACGAAAGTCTACTATCTCAAAGATTACATGACTTATTTGAGCATAACTAGTGTCATACGAACGAGTCATCTCTCGAACTTACAGATAACAAGCTTCATTACAATTTGATGTGGCTCAAAAGTTATGGAAAGAAAAGAAATTAAAATATTCAAAACTACACCTGCTTTGATCGATATATGTGGCCTCAACATATTTTAAATGTGGTATAGTACTATTTGAACGTTCCAAATTCATTGATTCCTTGCGATGTGTTTAAAATCTGAAAATGCACGACGAATCGGTCATATGATATGATCAAAGTCGAATAACAAATCGTTTGAAATGATTGGTTTTATCGAAATGACAACATCCTCGACTTTTGGCTGGTACTACGCGTTGTGATCTTTTTTAGGGGAGGGGAACAAACACTTTTTCCGGCCGCCGGATCATGCCCAATAGTTTCGTTTTCGCTGGCTGAGATCAATGTCCATATTGAGTATTATTCGGTCATTTTCGACTGTTTCTTAGAAGTTGCCATTTAGCAATTTAAAATGGTGCCTAAAATCAATTGTTACCTCCTTGTATCATTCTGGTTCCAGAGATACTCATATTGGATGGTATTCGGTTATTTTAGGCTGTTTTTCACAAACCGGTAGTCACCATCTTGGATTTCAAAATGGTATTTGAGATAATTTCTAGCCTCTGAGCGTCATTCTGGTTGAATGTTTTTAGAGGTAACAAATATGTCCATAATAGTTCGACGCCCCTACTAGAAGCACATGTTCCTGGGAAACAGCCGAAAATGATCGAATAACACCCAATACCGGAAGTCGCCATCTTAGAATTCAAAATGATATCTGTGGTCGATTTCAGCTCCTGTGAATTATGCTAGATCCGGATGTTATATTGGGTGGAAATCGGCCATTTTTGGCTGATTTCCAGAAACCGGAAGTTGCCATCTTACAATCTAAAATGTTGCCTAAAGTCGATTATGGAAAATATTTGTTACCTCTTAAAACATCCACATGCTAAATTTGGTTCCATTTACTCGGTTAGTTCTCGAGATGTGCAGAAATTTGTGTTTCATTTGTATGGGACCCCTCCCTTCCAGAAGAGGGTGGGGTCTCAAACTATCATAGGAACCTTTATTGGCACCAAAAATCCCTAAACAAATTTTCACGTCGATCGACTCGGTAATTTTCGAGCCTATTTGAATCAGACAGACAGGCAGACAGACCGGACTGCATTTTTATATGTATAGATTACAACATCAATATTTTAGAACCTAAAGCGTGAATATACATTCATTGGATTGAAGCGTTCATGTAAATCTATATTTACAAATAAAAGTTTGAATGAGAAAGGCTGGGTCTGACCGCTAGGTGGATTGATTTAGGTTTTTTGTTATAAAGTTTCAAATATGTTTTCAGGTGTTTAGAGCAGCTTTAGTGGAATTATTTGTTGGCATTTATTCACGCTTAGCGTGGAACATTTTGGATCTTGTTTAGTGATTTTTGACCCGACTTTAAATCTTTTGGTACATTTTCTATGACAGCAATTTTAGTTCTGATTGTGAATACTTTTATATTTATTCTCATTTCTCACCTTCAAACGTGTTAGTTCTTTTGAATCAAATTTGGACATTTCTTTACTAATTCCTGACTTATTTTTGACGTATTCCAGATGTATTTTTCCCATCGTCGCAACTTTCACACAGAGTCGATTCTTTATCCCGTTTTCGCTATCTGGTTCTATTAACCAGTCATATAAAACTATGAAATGATCTTTAATTTAGGTTTGATTGGAACTATTGTTGAATTTTATTATTTGTTCGACATTATTACCTAACAAAATGGGAATCATTTTGTTTACCTCCTCTGATATTTAAAACAGCATTTAGAAACGATTTTCAAAAATGTGGTCCTAGCCTAACTGGGCGATTTAAGACACTTTTTCCTAGATGGACGGACAGCTTACTGTGACTGTGCTTATGGGTTTGCTTTTACCCTTCCTTTTACGTTTCACGGGTAGCAATGATCTTCGAATTTTGTTTGAAAGTAGGGGTCAAATGATTCGTCTTCTGGAAAAAGTGCCATCCAAAATTTCAGCCTGATCAGACTTCGAGAAAACGTGCTTTAGAAATATCTCAGGAATGCAACGTAGAGTTTTAAGTCTAGATAACACCAGGTCTCGACGGTTTATGCATTTCTAAGAAATTTGGCATCAAAAAAATTGATATCGACAATTTCATGAACCTGTGCTTTTCTTTATCGAAAAAGTGAAACTTTGACCGTTTTGACCGCTTTCAGGCATGTATTCGATTAAGCTGAAATTTTGTAGGGGATTTTTTTTTTTTTTTTCGAGAAGACGAGACCTAATTCGAAAAGTCAATTTCCATTGGTACCCTACTGCTCTACTATACTGTGCTAGCCTCGTTCATCCTGTCAAGTATCGCCAATCATAATTCCCTAGAGAGGTTCTCGCCAGTTTAATTATAAGAGGAACTTATTTTGTCAAGTGGCAGTCATCGAGGATTTGTAAAATTCAGCAAGAAACACATTTAACCCTTTCAGGTTGTTACAAACGCCTTTAGATTTGATTGAGAACACATTTTGACCACTTCTGGTGTTTGTAGGTGCAATTCTAGACCAAATTCATTCACATCCTGCCTTAGCTCTAACCCTTAAAACAGTTCGCTAGCAATTGTTGTTGGAAACATTTTTTTGAAGTAGAATACTTCTCTCAGGAAGTTCGGCTACATAGGGATGTGAAATGAAAATCTAAAACCGAAAAAAGTGAAAAATATGTCCAATTTCAAATGCTAATAAATCGGTTATTATTCGATGGATTTCCTTCGTTCTTGCAGCAATAGATTGGAAAATCTTCTAAGATTCTTCCCAAAATAAGATAATTGTAATTTTATTATTCACACTATTGTACTATTGAAAATAGTCAAGCCATGTCAAAACGAAAAATTCGACCTCGGATTAGTCGTTATATGCTTGCTTCCCAAGCACGGTCGACAGAATCATATACCTTGCAATTGAAAACACGCTATTTGGCCTATATAAGAGCCTGTTTCAGCCGGAGCCGCTCATAATAGTTCTAGACAGCGACAACAGCAGTCGTCCTTCCTTAGCAGCAGCACTAGCCCTGTGGTTGGTCACCACGTCTCAGGAGCAGCGGGGTTTTTCTCAGCGTGTGTCGCCAGACAGCCATTATTCCCCCCGTGTTGGGGCAGCATGAAGATTGCCATCAGGAAATCCAATTTTGGAAATCAAAATGCCTTTTTCAAGGCAAATAAACAAGTCATTGAAAGTTAATAATTTTTGTCAACGCAAGCAAGCGTTCTGTGTTGGATCCTAGCAATTTAAATCTGTCGCACCCGTCGAATTTACTGGATGTTAAATAGCTTCCACAGTGCATGTTGTCCGTGTATCTTAATTCCCCCAATGTTAGGGCAGCTCAAAAGTTGTAATCAGTAACCGATTTTGTACCGCAAAATGCTTTATTTTTCAAGACAAATAAACAAATAATTGAAGGTTAATAATTTTCTGGCAACAACACAAGCAGACATTCTGTGCGGGATGCAATCAAATTCTGTTGTAGTTGTCTAATTTTCACTTTATTTAGTGAACCCCCCACTGTAGGGGCAGTGCAAAGGCTGCGCATTCACAAAGACAGTTAGTTCGACTATGCAGAGCTAATATAAAGTCGATTCAATCAATCAGTATAAACAGAATTTCGTCGTCTCCCAGCTGCCAAGTTGCAACATGATGCAACACGCAACAGCGAGCAAACGAAATCGCTTGATGTTACAAACCGCAATAAGATACGGGTTAAAACCGTTGCGTGTGTGAGAGCACCATCGGTGTTTATTCGCTGGATACACTATCTACTGTCTACTGAACGCAATAATCTGCTTACATGCGACACGGGGACGGGAACATTTTCTTCAACCAAGCTGCACAACACGACACAAAACATGTTATTTTGTTGCTTCAATGAGAGTGCTATCGGTCCGGCTCGACAAGAAATCATTTTTGTGCATCCGTGCTACGAAACTGAGGAAAAACTTCAGAAACTGAAAAAAGAGGTGGAGCTTATCAAATGATCGCTCTGAGCCGGAATGAAGTCACACATATTTTTCAAGTTATGTCATTCCACCACGTACGAGAAATAATTCATTCCTATTTTCATCCCTATATAAGAGCCTGTTTTAGTCGAAGCCGCTCATAATAGTTCTGAACAGCGACGACAGCAGCGGGAGCGAGCAATGGGTACCATCGATAGCGGATAGCGGCCACAACTATGGCATGGCTGCGGATAAGCGTAGCAGTTTCAGCGGATCTCACCATCGATAGCAGCAGGGCCAGCAGATGCAGGTACAGCGGATACCAATGGCGGTCACAACTGTGGCACGGCTACGGATAGCATTGCAGTTGCTCAGCAGTTGGGCCAGCGTATAGCGGCCACAACTGTGGCATGGCTATGCATGGCGTAGCTGTTGCAGCGGGTATATCAGCATCGATAGTAGCAGGGTCAGCTGATGCAACGACACTTCCTTCACTAAAATGCTGTTTCAGTGGTAGTGGTAGCGGGAAGCATCAAGCAGCAGGCTTGCATGAAGTGAATACATCATCCAGCAACTTTCTCTAAGGCCTCTGCCATAGTAGACGCGAAAAGCGGCGCGAACCGATTCGCTCGGCCGTAGGTTAATGTACAGCTTTACTGATGGCTGTACATTAACCTACAGCCGAGCGAATCGGTTCGCGTCGCTTTTCGCGTCTATTATGGCAGAGGCCTAATGGGAAAGTTGTATCATTTTGTTCAGGAGAATATTATTGTCGGTTATATTACAGAGATGCGATTGCGTAAATCCGATTTTGAATTGAACAATTGTTCTTTTGAGAACAAATAAAACACTTATTTGAAGAGTTAATAGCTTTTGGTACCAATAGCAGTATAGTGACAGCCTCAGCGGTAGATGCAGATGCAGCCGGTACTTCCCTGAGGCCGATGTAAAGGTAAATGAGAGCAGCACGGCGAAACAGTTCGGGTTATGCTTAGACGCGCATCATTTTTCGTTGCTGATATTCCCCACATGAAACGACGCGCTTTCGTATGATAGCGGTGGTATCAGCGGTAGATGCATTTGCCAACACTTCCTCCAGTAAAACCGTGTCTAGTTTTCAATGTGAAAACACATTTCTCATTGTGTTTACCGTGCGCCTTAGTCCTCACTATTAAGGTAACACAGAGATGTAAGATAAACACTACATCCTATAATAAATTGAACAATTGTCCTTATAAGGACAACAAAATGAATTAATGAAGATTTAACTTCGAATTAGAATACTTCTCTCAGGAAGTTCGGCTACATAGGGATGTGAAATGAAAATCTAAAACTGGAAAAAGTGAGAAAAATTTCAAATGCTAATAAATCGGTTAGTTTTCGATGGATTTCCTTCGTTTTTGCAGCAATCGATTAGATAACCTTCTAAGATTCCTACCAAATGCATGAAATTGCAATTTTATCATTCGAACTATTGTACTATTGAAAACTCTTAAGCCTTGTCAAAACACAAAATTCGACTTCTGATTGGTCGTTATACCGCGCTTTCCAAAGCACGGTCGGCAGAGTTATGGACCTAGTAAATTGGATATGCATCATTTGGCCTATATAAGAGCTTCATCAGATAATAAACAAACATTTCATCGGATATTAAATTGAACAACTGAAATTTGAAGAACACAAATGATTATTTGAAGAGTTCATATTTTCTCGTTTTACGCTATAATCCAAAGTTAATTATCTTCATCTACATGCATACTCTGATTATTATTACGTGTTTGCGTCGCTTAGTGTTTGGCTACGGTCATGCAGAACGCAAATAACGGCACGATGCGATTCGGCAAGACGAAATCTGTTGAAATGTAGAGCTCTACTTCGCCTTAAAAAGAGCTGTACATTTCACCACGGTAAGGCGAATCGCATCGCGCCGTCATTCGCGTTCTGCATAACCGTAGCCTTTGTTCCGTTCCCGTTAAATGATGTCGTATTAAATGTGCATATTACAATTCGGCAGCACCTCAACTTCTCATTTGCATAAAATTTAAAAATATTCAATGAACTTCATTCAAAATATCAGACAAAAAGAAATTACAATACTGCCAATGAACGGTCAACGTTTATTTACTAGAAAAAATGACTGACACGCAAGCAGCCGGGTTATCTTTCTTGTAAAAGTATTCTACTTCAACCTTGCGGTCGTGGCTTTGCATACAACCTTCTTGTGATTTTTTTATCCTAGTGTGGTTGAAGATTCCTCCGAACCACTACAATCCTACCCGAATCCGGAACGCTTAAAAAAGTGTTACTTCGGGGGAAACCTGTGCTCAAACACTTCTCCTCAGCTCAAAAGTATCTGATGGTTTCTCCACTCCCGTTGAGGCTCTGATATAATCTGTGCCACTATAGTGTCAACTGGAGATAAGATCTCACGAGGCACGGCACATTTTTTCGACGACGTTTTCGACACTTCTTAGTTTAAGCTACACTGGCTGAATTGGTATCAGCCTGTTCGTCCATCTTCCGTTCGTCGATAAATCCCATTCTTGTTGCCATTTGGCTAACGACTTCTCTCTCACAGTTTTTAACTTCTCTGGTGGCTCGCCTAAAGCATTTACTTTTTTCCACCAGGGTGATACCGGCAAGGGCAACTCCACCCCGCATCATATTTTCAATCTCTCCGATCACCTCGGTCACCAACAACTCCAATTCTTTAAGTTTCGCTCATGTAACCAACAATACTACATCTGCAAAACCAACGCTTATTTCCCCTTTGGGTAGCCTTAGTGTCAGTACACCGCTGTGTATTCCACTCCATAGAGTTTGACCTACGATGGAGGCATACGGAACTCCTGCTGTGACTTACATTGTTTTCTGCTCCTCGGCTGTCTCATATACCAACATCCGGCTTTGAAGAGTTATTCATCCTGTGCAGTGATGTGGCAATTCCTCCCCGACTTGCGCTATTAAAAGCAATCCTCACATCGCTCGTAGTTACAGCGCAAAATCTATCGCCTCGCTATTTCTTTTGGGCAATCTTTTCGGCTTTCTTTACCACTATTCGGATAGCCGCCGTAATTTTTGTCGGTCTGTCAAGAATGATTCTATTCAACAGTTTTCCTAGCGTATCAAGCACTGCTACACGCTTGAAGAACTCAGACTTTGCTCATTTTTTTCTCGTGCGAAAAGTATATTACCTCTTAATAAGCGGAAGGAGACGATTCTACAGGTATTCCTTCGAGAAACTTGGTTTTCTGTCCACAGCTGCGAATTTCTTGTCAAGCCACAAACTTCCTGGCAGAATTTTAGCGAGAATCAATTTGAAAGTGCTAGCGACATTTTCTCTGACAGTGGCCTTATAGTAGTATTTCAGGATCTGTCCAAAATACATCTTCACGTACATTTCGTCATCCATCAGCGTGGATCCTTCGTATTACTTCTTCGCTCTACAACTTTCGAGCGCTTTTTTTGGCACTCAGTTTTTTCTTTAGCGTCCTGTCCTTGGCTGTACTCTCACGAAAACGTTTCAGCACACGACCGATTTAGCCAATTTCAGTGATTTTGCAATTTTTGTACCTGACCACGCCGGATTTTAACTATTTGCTATCAAAAGATTCAAGATACGCCTACTATGACCGCTGGTATTAAATGAAAAGTGATTCCGGATTTAAAGCGTATGGATATCTAAGAATTGTTGTAAACCCCTGCAATTCGACAGTAAATTAACGATAGGCGAACTTAGAAAATATTGAGCTGCGAAAGTGACATTTTACTCACTTTTCGGGTTCCTGCTAAACATATTAATTTATCCGGCACTCTAGTTACATGCCCAGCCCACTGTAACCTGCCGTGCTTGACTGTACCCGCAGATTTGTATGCCTGATACACTTCATGGTTAAGGTGAAACCTCAAAGCAAAGCCTTGGTTACGTTCCGTATCGGAACTCGACCTTCTGTTTACTATACACAGACTTCGCAGCCGACTGGTAAGTGTACAGGACAATTGCGGGGCTAGCGCTACGATGCTACTGACACTAACAGAGTCACCACTCCAAATTTTCAAAAGCACAAGACACGGAAATACTTAATGCGTTTCCTATGAAAATGCTATTTTATGTTTGCTTCACCAATAGTATTTTCACAGGGAACGCATTAATTATTTCCGAGTCTTGTGCTTTCGAAAATTCGAAGTGGTGACTCGAAGTCAGCCATTTTTGGATTCAATGAGGTTTTACCTTAATGCATCTCTGTCACCGTTTTCCAGTTTGCCGCCCGCAAGAGTCTACATTCAAAATCACCAAAACCTCGCCGTGGCTGCTCTTCTAGTGTCATTGCTTCATGGCCATATAGGGCCACCGAGAGAATCAGTGTTTTTTTAGACTGCCAGTTTTGGTTGGGTTCAAAGGCTGCGGGACCTCAACTGATTACGCAATCCGTTGAAGACCCTGTATCCGCTTTTTCATCTCACGGCTAACCTCGTTATCGGACGTCACCAATGTACTCAGGTAAATAAATTTGTCAACTACTTCAAATGATCCCCCATCTATCACCACCGCGGCACCAACATCCAACGAGGCATCACGCTCTCGGCCAGCCACCATGTACTTCGTTTTGGCAGAGTTTATGACAAACCCAATTCTCGCAGCTTCCATTTTGAAAAGTTCAAAGGATTCTTCCACAGCTCTACGGTTAATACCAACAGTCGATAACGTCCGCAAAACCTACGAATATTACCTGTCATCAGTGATGGCATGAACTCGTGCAAAGTTGAACTGAATAACACTTTTCCAGATTTGAATTCAACTTGAATCTGCTTCCTCTCGATAGTTTGAGTTTTTTTGCTCTGCACACTCTGATCGATTGAGTTTAAATGCGTGCAGTGCACGAAGTAGGTCAACGATGTGACGCGATAAGTTTTGTTTTTAGATCAAGTTTATGCATTTAAAGGACAATGCAACAAAATGTTGCAGCAGACGCGGCGTGAATTTCACCGCAATTCAAGACAGCGTAACGGTTGGTTTGATGCCGAGTGCCAGGGAGCGACAGAAGAAAAAAATCGTGCCAGGAGCCGCATGCTCACTGCGACTACGCGCCAGAGCAGAGAGATACAGAGAGGCAAGAGCTACCGAAAATAGAACCCACCGTCGAAAGAAGCGCGAGTACGAGGAGTAGGTGCTCGCCAGCGCAGAGGACAGCTATGCTAGAAACGACGTGCGGAGCTTCTATAGAACAGCCAACAAAGTCAGAAGCAGGAATTTCCTTGTGCCGGTCATGTGTCATGACAGGGACGGCAACCTGCTTACTGATAAACCAACGGTTGCAGCCAGGTGGAAGGAGCAGCCGGATGAGCTGAGCAGGAACAGGATGACGATTATGAGTGACGAACAATCTGTGGGGCCACCAACACAGGAGAAGGTAAAAAGAGGATTAGTGAGATGGAAAACGGCAAGGCCGCTGGGATGGACGGTATCCCGGCCGAACTTCTAAAAGCGGGCAGCGAGCGGCTGTACTATGTGACCCACCAGATAATACTATGGATCTGGGCGGATGAACAAATGTCTAACGACTAATTGGAAGGCTCCATATGCACTATCTATAAGAAGGGTCACCGATTGGATTGTGGCAACTATCAAGGCATATTACGTTGCTTAACTCCGCAGAAAAAGTGCTCTACCGTATCCTGTTCTTCAGAATTAGGCTAATTCATATGACGCTGCATAGATCGAAATCGTGCGTGAGGATAGCTGGCGAGACATCAGCCGCGTTCGTAACGTCAGATGGACTAAAGCAGAAGGATGCGCTTTTTAACTTACTGTTCAACAGAGCTCTTGAAGGTGCAGTGCGAAGAGCAAACGTGCAAAAAAAAAAGGTACGATCATCATGGAATCTCACAGGTACCTTGGTTTTGGGGACGACATTGATATCATCGGTATCGACCGTAGGGCTGTGGAGGAGATTCTCGTGTCTTTCAAGAGGATAGCAGCGGGATTAGGACTTGTCATTATAGCCACCGAAACAGAGTACATGGTAGCTGGCAGGGAGCTTGGGAGTTTCCAGTGGCCCTTTACGGACATGAAGCATGGACGCTGAAAGAAGCTCCGAGTGCTCGGAGTTTTCGAGCGTAAAGTTCTGCGATTGATACTTGGCGGAAGATGGAGTGTGGCGTAGACGCATGAATCACGAGTTGTACCAGGTATACAAACATGCTGATATAGTGAGGGTCATACAGCGAGGCAGGCTTCTGTAGTCTGGACATGTAGCCAAAATGCCTGACGACAGAGGCGTCAAAACCATATTCAGCAAAGAACCAGGTAGAGACCGTCGACTCCGTGGTATGCCTCGCACTCAGAGGATGTGAGCGGTGGAAGAAGATGCACGATTTGCTGGTGTACGAAGTGACTAAGGAACGGCTGCCCAAGACAAAAGTAGCTGGACATCTCAAAGTAAAGCGAAGCGTGGCAGTCCTACGGGCGTTGCGGTGGTGATTGGTACTCGCATAACGTGTGATAGCCAGCTTAGATTCCGCAGCTTACAGATCCGCATGAAATTTGCGCTTCTCAGAACGCTGATCCTCCCGGTGGCTCTCTACAAACATGAATGGTGAACGTGGAAGGAGGCCAAGAGGAGGCTTCGAGAGTAGAATCTTGTGACCAATACCCGGTGGCAAACAAGAAAATGGGATGTGTCGCCGCTGCTCTTGTCAAGCTGATAATACACGTACAGGTTACTGGTGCCGAAGACTTCGAAGCAGAGGAAGTAGGGAAGGGACGACTGGAGAGGTGTTTTTTATCAATTGCAACTGGACACATTCTTATATCTGTTCCTGCTTTCCTGTGGTCTTTTACTGTAATTTTTGGCACTTCGTTTTTCTAATAGCTTTAAGGCAAGTCTTCCAACCATAACACTGGTAAACTGAAACTGAAAAAAAAAACAAAAGTTTATAGCATTTTAACCATTTCTGTGAACTTTGAAGCCCCTACAAAAAATAACTTATTCTAAACTCAACGAGTTTTCTCGTGAGCAAACGTTGTAGCGACGAACCCGACGAGTAATTACTGCACTAAGATCTTTTATTTGACCAGTTTGAACTGTCGGCCTGTTTAGGTATACAGGGTTTTTTTGAAGTAGAATACTTCTCTCAGTAAGTTCGGATACATAGGGATGTAAAATGAAAATCTAAAATCGAAAAAAAGTGAAAAATATGTCCAATTTCAAATGCTAATAAATCGATTAGTATTCGACGGATTTCCTTCGTTCTGGCAGCAATAGATTGGAAAATCTTCTAAGATTCTTCCCAAATGCAGATAATTGTAATTTTATTATTCAAACTATTGTACTATTGAAAATAGTCAAGCCTTGTCAAAACGAAAAATTCGGCCTCTGATTGATCGTTATATGATTGCTTCCCAAGCACGGTCGACAGAATCATAGACCTTGCCATTTGAAATGTGCAATTTGGCTTATAAAAAAGCCTGCTTCACCCGAAGCCGCTCATTATAATTCTAGACTGCAACCAGTCCTCCCTTAGCAGCAGCAGTAGCAGTGCAGTGGATACAGCAGCAGTACCAGCATCGCTAGCAGCGGATAGCGGTCACAGCTCTGGTATGGCAACCAATAGTGCAGCGCGTCTCAGCATCGATAGCAAGGCCAGCTGATACAGGGCAGCGGATACCAATGGCAACGGGGATAGCGCAGCGGTTGCAGTTGGTCTCAGCGTCAATCTTAGTAGGGCCAGCTGATGCAGGGCAGTAGATACAAATGGCAGCGAATAGCGACCACAGCTGCGGCAACGGATATCACCATCGATAGCACCAGGGCCAGCTGATGCAGTGAGGCATTTTAATGAAATGCTGTCTCTGAGTGATAGCGGGCACACTAGTAATGCATCCAATGAAAAGAACGTTCTGAAAACCTAGCGAAATTTTGAGCAGAACGTTCTGGATACCTGGTGAAATTTGGAGCAGATATATATTTGGCTTCATCTCCGTGTATCAGAACGTACTGAATTATCTTTTCCTTCAGTCATGAGCACGACATCCGGAAAGCTTTTATTATCAGCATAAAAATTAATTTTTCACATAACCAAAATTTAAAATCTGATTGATCTGATTGGTCGTTAATATGATTGCTTCCCAAGCACAGTCGACAGAAACATAGACCTTGCAATTTGAATGTGCTGTTTGTCTGTATAAGAGTAAGGATAGGAAATATCGATTAAAATGGCTATCGATAGTTATCAATGATTTCCTACCGCTATCGATAACGATCGATAGCTTTTTCATCCCTATATAAGAGCCTGTTTCAGTCGAAGCCGCTTAGAATAGTTCTAGACAGCGGCAACAGCAGTCCTCCCTTAGCAACAGCAGTAGCAGTGCAGTGGATACCAGGATAGCGGCCACAGCTGTGGCATAGCAATGGATAACGCACTAGTTGCAGCGAATCTCAACATCGATAGCAGCTGGGCCAGCTGTTGCAGGGACAGCGGATATCAATAGCAGCGTTTTTAGCGGCCAAAAAATTAGAATGGCTGCGGATAGCGTAGCAGTTGCAGTGGGTATCAGCATCGATAGCAGCTGATGCAGTGAGGCACTTTAGTGAAATGCAGTTTCTGTGCGATAGCGGGCGTAAATACCGTCAATGAA
Source organism: Wyeomyia smithii (assembly GCF_029784165.1). Taxonomy (NCBI): domain Eukaryota; kingdom Metazoa; phylum Arthropoda; class Insecta; order Diptera; family Culicidae; genus Wyeomyia; species Wyeomyia smithii. Next base: position 13,080,908 of record NC_073694.1, read on the forward strand.
AAGTTGACTCATTTCGACAACACACCATGCTTTTCACTGTTTATTTCATCACAAAGAATATTTTATTCGCACTGTCAGTGATAACGCCAAGATATGATCGGTATCTTATTCGATATTGAACACCAAATGAAAAAATGACTGATACGCAAGCAGCCGGGTTATTTTTCTTGTAAAAGTATTCTACTTCATCCTTGCGGTCGTGGCTTTGCACACAACCCTCCTGTTATTTTTTTCGATTTTGTCAAAATCGTGTTTATCACTACTCGCCAAATTAATGCTCGGTTATCTCACGCTTTTTTCGTTTTCAACACGTTTTCAAAAAACAAAAATCTAATTCAAGAATAATGTACAACTTCCAGTTGTAGTAAGTGTATTCGAAACATAATTTTCACTTGTGCCTTGTGTCCTAGTGCACTAGTGTTTAATTTGATTAACTTAGTTCAATTGCTCATTTTCCTGGATAGGACGAAAATTGTCATATGAACTGAAAATTATCTATAAACATTATATTCTTTTGAAATTCATCATATTAGAGTGTTTTTCGCATCGTTCCTATGTTGTTTTTCTCGCTAAAAACAGAAAAATGATGTCAATTATGCTATGAACCTTGCGGCTTTACAGTTTCACATAAAAAGCAATAAATTTGCAGGACAGAATCAAATGGACATCGAATATATAATTGCATTGAGGAAAGTTTGTAAAAATGCTACGGAGAGAAACATTATGAACTATTTATTCCATTTAATGTATCTTAACTCATAATAAAAAATTTTGAACAATTAAAGTGCGTTGTTCTACTCAGAATATTATGAATTTCAGTGGTATTCAACAAAACATAATGCAGATTTTTATCGTTTCGCCAAATTCACGCTAAAATTTTTTTTGGCACACATTTTACCCTCATCTAGACTTTAAACCTTTCCAGCCAGTTAAAATTGTCTAATTATATTTTCTGGCATTATCTGTGTGTATTTTAGCTAGCTTGCAAAAAAATTTAACGCTTTTGCGAGCGGCCTTCCGGCAGTTATCCGGGACATTTGCCATGGCGGACGAAAACGAAACACTCGATGGGACGCAGCTGGGGGCCTCGGCCGACACTAGATCCGGCCAGAACACCACGTTTTTGCCCTTATAGTATTTCTTAATGAACGACGTAACTTCCGGCAGGCACTTCGTACTATGAGTTTTCTGGTTCATGGTCAGTCCGGACATCCCCTTCTCGATGAGTGTCAGCCACAGCAGCACCTACTTAAAGAACAAGGTTTGTGAAAACAACTTCACCTGGGAGCTCACTTCCTTCGTGGGGGAACAGGAACACGAAGTGCCCTGCCAGTCGTTGCTACCCAGGGTGAGGTAGATTTCGTCGTTAAGCTGCACTGCCATATCGCAATCGCCAGAAAAATCGGCTTTACCATTCAGCCGCTATCGCCACGTCATAACCTGCAGCTTCGAGACTAGTGGACTTCACTTTCGTTAAAAGTGAACCTACTCTGAACAGAGTTTTTATGATATTACTCATTTATGGGTAGAGTCACCATGTGTCAGAAATTGCGTAGGAATTACCTTCTTCTTAGAAAACCGCTTTGAAATAAAACTGAGTAAAAGTTACTCAGTTTGCTCGTTTTGACTTTTGATCCCTTTAATGAATGAAACTGCCAGAGGATTGTTGCATACAATTATAACAAAATCAAGTTTTTTTTTAAATCTTCGTATTTTGCATATACATATATGTAATAAAAAAAAACCTTATTAAATCATAGCAATACGGTTCACTTTTACCCGGGAACTGTGACTTGAGGTTTTAAATAGTACACATGCCAAAAAATCAATAACCATTCTCATATCTGGAGGAACTCTAATACACCAATAAAAAATACTTTTTTCAAACAACAATACAACACGTTTTTCCAAACAACAACTTATTTTCAGCGAAACGTTTTTAAATGTTTTCAATACCACTCAAAAAAAAAAGAGTAAAGCTGAAAATTATGACAATCTGAGTAACTGTTACTCAGTTCGGTAAACGAAACTTACACAATTTTTGACGTTTTAAAAGACAATGTAAAACTGAGTCAAAGTTGCTCAATTTAAAGTAAAATCAAAGGAGCGTGTGCGGTACTACTTTGACAAGATTTAAATAATCTAATAAAATCAATATCATAAAACCAGGTTTATTACTTCAACAGCACCAGATCTTTTCAAGTTGTTCATTAAGATAATAACGAAAAGATAGCCTCAAGCTGTCAAACGGAAACGAAAGCTCACGATTGACAAAAAAGATAACGATAAAAAACAAACAAAGTTTAGAAAAAGTAATCTTAAAGCTTATCTTTCACAATATAGATTGGCAGTTTCTGATACCGTTTAAATATCGCTATATAAATGGTTCCCGTAACATTCGACGGTCAATCAGTAGAAGTAGACAATAAAATCCGGTAGCAGCCATGCGAGTGTTGGTGCTAATATTCATACTAGCGATTACTGTGGCTAACTGCAGCCGCATAAAATCTGCCAAAACGGGTAAATTCTAGACAGGCCCAACTGTCTGTACGAAATCTAAATTACTCATTTTTGTTTTTAAAAGAATGTGGCGCAAACGCAGAGTTCAATTACTGCGGAAGTGCATGTCCTCGTACCTGCGATAATTATCATGAAGTGATAAATTGTCCCCCCGTTTGCGCAGAAGGATGTTTTTGCATCAAGGGATACATTCTGAATGGCAACGATGAATGTATATTGCCCTACAAGTGTCCCTGAAACCATTCGGGACTGGCGAGACAAACAACCAATTACTTGTATCGTTTCTAGCTAAAATAACAGCCGAAAACGTATTTGCTGAGTAAAAATAACTCTGGACAAACAGAACAGAAAAGAAATCCGTAACATTACGTCTCGACACGCTGCAGGTCCGGTGTGTGTGAATCGGAGCATGGAGTTTCTTCTCGCCTTCTTCTAACGCTGCAATAATTTATTGAACAAACACCCATCAAAACAAGCGAACTTTCGCTTTACCTCCACGCCACTTTGGAAGCGGCTAGGATCGTGTGCAGGTTTCGATCTTTCGCTTGCCTTGGTAGTACGAGAAGTGGTTCGACTCCCGCTCCCTACCTCGTCGTTAGAGTGCCAATCACGTTTTTTTTTTGCTCAACGGGTGATTTAACTCTTTCTCTCGGATGAGCTCTTCAATTTTCGGAACGGACAGTCATGTACTCACCTGTAACTTTTCATCGCTTCCTGCAGCTTCCGCTCGACGATCTGCGTAAAGCCCGGAATCTGGGACAGCTGGAAGTTGATGGTCGGTTTCGCCCTGGCCGTCGTCAGCAACGTCAGTGCTCCGCTCAGCAGAATCAGCAGGAACTTCTTTAGTGTTTTGGATGATCTCCATCGGAGGAGCGGCATTTTGGCGACAATCGACACCACCGAGAAGGTTCGCGAGGTACTTCTTGCGGGGCCCTTTAGCCGCCGTCAGGTTTTCGATTTCTTGATAGGCGCCTGTTTTGAGCGAAAACACAAAAAACGAATGAGAAACTAGTTTATCAATGCCACTCCAAGTGTTATTTTGACACATGTCTTTGTCCATTAATGATTTCGCAGCTTTCATGGCTTGCTGCAGCCAGACTAACGATTGCGTCCAATACCCTGAATAAAGTTTCAAGTTTACGAATTGCGCAGCTACCCACCCCCTCGCAATCGCATCTTCGCATCGCATCGCGCACCCATCTTCATTCACACACGGCCGCCGCCGCCACCACACTCATTCATTCGGATTTGTGCATTAAACTGTTACGCAAACAGTTCCGATGACGACGCTGAAGCCAATTTCAGGTTGATGGCGCGACTACGGTGAATTCCGCTACCTTCCTATTCCGCACGTTGCCTGCACTGGGCCGCGGGATGCCGGTTGCGCAATTAGCTATTCAGGTTTCCAAGCTCGACGGAATTTTGGCTAAATTTGCCATCAATGACGGCTGCTGCTGCTTGCAGCACACACGAGAGTAGGCGTTTGTTCCGCATTTCGTTTCCACAGCGGCTTTGTTGTGGTTTGTTTTGTTTTTACCAATCGAAACTAACCCAAAAAAAATCGTTTGCGCTCAAAAGCTCTACAGTGCTTTTTTTTTAGTTTAAGTGTTTTTTTTAGGATTTATTGAAATGACTATTCATTCGAAATAAGTTACTCGCTGCTAACAAAGAGTATTCGGAAAGCAAATAGCGTTTGAAGGAGCAAGCTTTTTGACTGTGAATCATAATGTTTAAATGTTATAGTTGGTTTCAAATGCTTGGAAAGCTCGAAGTAATTGAAAAAAAATCGACTTCGAGCTGAATTTAAAGTTCCAAATTGCTATTTGTTAGGGATAAAAGGATAAAATAAAATAAGGAAGGATAAATAGGAAGGATAAAATTTTAAAGCAGGAAAAATTCACCCGAAAAAATATATTAAAAAAAATAAGAAATAAACTGAGGAAAAAGTCATATTAAAGTTGTGAATCCGCCCAAGAACTACGGGCATGACTTTTGTTGTTTGTGTTGAGATATGTAACGAAAATCGTTACTCAGACTTACTTCAACTTATCTCTTCTGAAGAAGAGATTTGTGTATCATAGTAGGCCTTGGTGAAACGAAACGCTTAATAACGTCCGCCGTCAGGCCAAGCGCTTGTTCAATACATCAAAAAGCACCCAAATGGGATGAATACAGAGCGCCCAACTTTAAGGGGACAAAGCACTTTTGCCCCCGCATTCTCCCCCCATAAATTTATACGAGGGGCAATGTGTCATTTTTGCCTAACGCTTTTCTGAAATATTGCAGGCAGCATGCACGGATTCCATGAGTATTTCATCCCTGATTTTCTGGATAACCACTCTAAATTTTCCAAGTTGAAGATCTCGCAATCAGCAAGCTTCGACATCATGTGGGACTAGGAATAAACAGTGGTCATCTCCGAAGAGTTATCGAAACCTCGGGGAAACTTTAAAACTTCCGTTATACAAGAAACAGCATGAAAATTGCGCCTTTTTCGATGAAATCCAGATGAAGAGAATAGGACAAACAGTTTCTTATGAGAAAAAATAACTCGTGATCAGCGTGTCGTGAAAGTATCATTTTTGCTCTATCGAATCACTTTTTCTGAGAGGATTTGAAAACACTGTGAACTTTACGCATTTTGTAGGTCTTATATGCTAGATCGATTGCCGAAATACTGTAGACAAATTCAATAGATATTTTCAGATTGATGGCTGTAGTTTTCGCACTGAACGTTGCCTTTTACGCTGGATAGGCTCCCTCACAACTCTAACAACTTGCGATATCCTTGTAGATCGTGGTCGACCGAATTTTCTGTGGTCCTTCGAAAAGAATGTTTTCTTTTATGGTTCTATAAACGAAATCTCGCTCAGCCTCACACGATTTCAGACGTTTCGAAGCCTGTACTCGAAAAAAATACACCATTTTTATAAGTGTGGTAAGAATTGATGAAAAGCTGGGTATAACTAGTTTGGAGTGTATTATTTACATGTGCAAAATTTCATAGCAATCGGTTCAGTGGTTATTGAGATGTCATCAAAATGAGATGGATCGAAAGTCGACTGGGAATCACCCATACAATTCTGTTGATAAAATCGTTCAAGAAGTCCAGAAGACCAAGCGGCGGGCTGGAAGTGGAGGAAAATCGAAGACAGGTAACCCTGTGAAGGTCCGGAATGTGTTGGATTATTTCAAGCGTAATCCGAACCTTTCGATTCGCGTGGTTTGTTCAACAAACCATGAAACGAGGTGGGCTTCGTGTAGTCAAGGTCCGGAAGGCACCGAACCGGCGTGATTACCAAAACACGGCGGCCAACTCCCGCGCAAGGAAGCTGTATCGAGAGTGGTTAATGAAACCGATGTGTGTGGTTATGGATGAAGAAACCTACATCAAGGCAGACGCAAAGCAGATACCTGGGCTGGAGTTCTACGTTGCCGAATCACGGTTTGATGTTCCGGAAAACATAAGCAAGAAGAAAGTAAACTTGTTCTGGTAGTTCAAATGCCAATGCGGTAAACTGAGTAAACCGTACATCATAACGGGTACCATCAATCGTGATATTTAGCAAAGCGGTAAAGCGTCTGTTGCCCGCCCTGCGGTCCCACGAAGGTGAAACATTATTTTGGCCGGACCTAGTATCATGCCACTACGCGCGGTCGGCTTTGGATTGGTACAGGGACAATAACGTTGTTTTTGTACCAAAATCCGCCAACCCCCACGTTTACCGGAGATTCGTCCGGTGGAAAGATTTTGGGCCATAGTAAAGGCCAAAGCTCGAAAATCGTCCAAGATGATTAAGAACGAGTTGGAGTTGAAGAAAGAATGGATGAAAGTGACCAAAAAGGTCGGCTCCACCGTTGCACAAAATGTGTCGCAAATTATCGGGGTATAGCCCTTCTCAACAACGTTTACAAAATTCTCTCCTGTATTCTGTTCCATAGACTGAGGCCGTTGTCGGAGACCTTTGTTGGCGATTACCAATGTGGTTTTCGAGGGGGACGCTCCACTACGGACCAAATGTTTACCCTGCGTCAGATACTCGATAAATTTCGAGAATTTAACCTGCAGGTGCACCATCTGTTCGTTGACTTCAAGGCAGCGTACGATATAGTAAAGAGAAATGAGTTATGACGAATTATGGTCGAACATGGTTTCCCAACAAAACTAGTTAGGCCGATACGTGCCACCCTTGAAGGCTCTACATCATGCGTCAGGATAGCCGGTGAGATATCGGACTCCTTTGTGACGTTAGATGGTTTAAAGCAGGGAGACGGGCTGTCAACCATATTGATCAACATCGCATTGGAGGGTGCTATACGGAGGGCCGGCGTGCGAAGAAGCGGCACCATCATTACGAAGTCTCACATGCTTTTCGGTTTTGCGGACGACATCGACATCATTGGTATCAACCGTAGAGCTGTGGAAGAGGCCTTCGGACCTCTCAGGAGGGAGAGCATTTCTGGGCAAATCTGAAGCGTAAGATATACTCTAACAATTTTGTAGGGAACACTAAGGAAGAATTGATAAAAAAATATAGTTTTCCCTTGAAAAGGCCACCGCAAAGGCCGAAACGTCGGACAATTAGACTAGATTGTCAAGTATTTCTTTCAGAAAGACTAAGAAAGCCAAAAGACAGAACAACCATCACAGAATCATTATCAGTCGTTAATATGAAAATCAATTATCTGTCTTAGGCTTTTTTATCACCAACCGAAGAGAGTCTATTTTTCAATGCAAACGTTACGTTAAAGATTTTGGAAAAAAATAGATGAATGTATAAAATCAAACAATCCTCTAAACTAGTCTAAATTTGCTCATCAATCCAACAAATCTACGCTAGCATTCCACCCAGTGACTCAAAAGCAGGACTTAGTGGTGCCAAAGTGGTGGCTCCGAGAACAGATCCTAAAGACAGAATTGCTGGTAACGGAAAAAAAACGACAGGCGAAGCTGAAGGCTTATGTGCCTCCAAATGCACGCCAAAAATTAAACCAATAGCACAAAATAGCAACTTTTGCCTGTAGAACTCCTATACAATGTTCTAGCCAAATCAGGAATAGTTCATTAAATTAGTTACCTGTTTTTGACGTAGGACTACGTCCTTTTGTAAGTTAGATACCTGAATTTGAAAATCTAGTAATTAAACCAGGGAAAACCAGGGAAAAGTGGTCAGGTTTTGAGCGCTTATTTTTCAGTCATTTAGAATCAGGTTTTTGAGGTTTTGGCATCAATCGATCAGAAATTCTTTTACGGTTAAATTTATGTAACAAAAACAACCTATTGTTTAAGATACACTATTGAAAAATTGGTAAATAACATCGATTGTCTAAATCATACCGAGCAGCCAATCTTCCCAAGCAGAGTCGACACTAACGGATACAACCGATCTGACTTTGTTGTTTCTGTTGTTGTCACTTTCTATTTCCGATGCTTATTTACGTTCCTTATCATTCCATTTTCTTCTTAACTCCTCCTTCTTTCTAACTAACTGACGAAGCCTTGATATAAAAGGTACCATTCGAACATTTCACCCCATCAATTTCATTACTTAACCGTACCGGTGACATGCCGACGCTAGGTGTTAGCAGTTGAAAGGAGGAAAGACAAAAGATGCCGGTCATCTCGTGCCGGTTTCACCCGCAATGCTGGTGGCTGTTAGTAGTACATGGCTACTGCTTTTCTTATTCGAATACCTGCGAAGTGGGGATGCCAATATAAATAAGGTTTCGTTCATATATTTTGTTTATATTTATTAATAATTATTGTTTAAAGCGCTCTAATGTCAGCAAATAAGAATGCACTGTTAGATAAAAAATTTAGAAAAATGCCGTAGTCCTACGTCATGCGGTCGTGTCTTTGATACCACTTGAAACGCACTTGACAGCTGAGATGTGGAAGGTTCTAGAAGAATCCTTTGCAAAAAAAACCGTTTCAAGCCAAACGTTACTATTAGGCACGATTACGTAAGAAGGAAGGAATCTCTATGCGAGCTCATTTTGTTGCGTATGATGATCTTATCCGGCCTTTTAAGACCGCTGGAGTGAAAATGGAAGAAGGTGACTCGGTAGCGCAACTATTCTTAACACGAGAATCTAGAGGAGAACGACACTCAAGCAGCGGTTGTTGGCCGAAGAGAGAAAAACGGCAGACCGCCACTTGGAGTGGTGCGGCGTTCGTCGGAGATATGAAGAGGTAGCAGGAAAAATTATCGACAAGTGCCATCACTATGACAAGGTCGAGCGCATACAGAAGAACTGATGTTCGAGGAAACCTTAAGGAAATGCTCTAGCGGCAGTCGATAAGAAGGGAGTCGCGTTCATAGTAAATGGTGACCAGAAAAGTCTGAAACCGAAAAGATCCAGTTCTGTCTATACTCGAGATGCAGTGATCACCTCGTGAAGGATGAAAAATTTTGCAGAATGTTGTACTGCTGCCGTATTTTCGGAAAAAATACTACAAGGTATACAGCTCTAGGGTTGTATGAAATAATGACGTGGGACTACATACTGTAATTGCTGTAATTACAGACATAGTTAATTCGTTTGTTCTGTGATTTACGTATTTAAATTCTCACCCTCCCTTCATTTTTTTCAGAAATATATTCAATTACACTCGAAAGAACTTCATTTACCCCTGGTGATGTTGTGCCAGTACTGTTTTCTTTGTGCAAACAACATTTAACAATTACAACGAAGTTAAAGTTGAAAAAGATTCATTTTTTGCTTCACAAGCTTGTTACATTTGCCAACAATTACATTCACTGTATTACGAAGACAGCTAATATAAGTTTATTATTTTATTAGTAAAGTTTAAAATAAAAAAAAATATCTAACAATGTTGAAATGTAAAAAAAAGGTTCTGGAAAGATATTAGTAAATGGACAAAAAATTAGCATTTTTAGGAACTTACACGTTCGATACTATGTCGGTCATGATTATTTGGTGAATATTGAAGATGAATAATAAACAAAAATAACTTAAAACCGTTGCAAAAATGTTCAATTCTCGTTGAGAATATCACAGGGAATGGTTGGTGTCCATTCACGTCGTCTGTGTTAGGAATGCTCGCATCTGATTGGTTCATTGTTCGTGTAAATTTATCCTTGACACTTTTTATCGATTTTTACCGCTTTGCAATGAAAAAATATTGATAACTAGCGTATTACAAAATTGTTCAATATTTCATCTATTCACTAACATATTGGTTGTTGTTATCCATCATGTGCTGTTATTATCGTTTGAAATCTGACGCAAAATTTGCCAGTTTCATTTCCAATTTTACAGAATGAATACCAGTATAGAAAACAAAGACGTAGTCCCACGTCAAAATTGCTCTCGGTCAAGAAGCTCTCATAACATGGTATTGATGTACTATTTACTGCTCGCGATAACCAGGACCGTGCGGAGTTTAAAAAGGATGATGAACTGATCGGTGTGGCGTACATTCGGGGCAATATGTACTTGCTGAAAAAAACCTTGCCAAAGACACTTTTATCTAATTTATTTTGAATTTTTCGTAATTTTTTTTTCATTTACTCGAAAAAAAAACTCTAATTTTATTGCCATACGACCTTCAAAAGAAATTTGACATATAAAAAATCTTCAAGGATGTAGTGTCATCTAAGCACACTACTTTGTAGAAGACGCAATAAAGATAGCTTCTATACTGACCGAGTTATTGTCAAAAAAACTATAAACTTTCAGTACGTTTTTAATTTTTTTTCTTGTTTCTCATAAACTCTTTTTCGTCCATTGTCTCTTCTTTGCACATTTGCTCATTCGAAGCTCGAGCTTCATCATAGCCCAAACGGTATCAATCGGACATTCATGTCTTTCGGCACACAAACCGGGTAATTAGTGTAAAATTTGCGATCCCAAACACTCTGAAAAGCAAGTGGGCTAAATTTTGTAAATTTCGGTCGAGAATGCAAAAAGTTACGCAGAATGTAAGCGTCCCATTAAAGGATGTGACAATGTTGCTGATCTCCCCCAAACGATGTTTGGATAATTAAAGTTTGTATAATTAAAATACGAAAGTTGTAGGAGAATACTAACGTCACCCCGCTCGTGAACGTCAGTCTTAGAAATAAACTTTTCCGTTCACTACAAAATAATTTCAACCGAACTCATTCACATTCACGAGGTTCAAGGCAATGGCCTGCAATTGCACCCTAATTATGGCATCGTTGACGAAGGCCGCAACGTGACATCGACCGCCGAGCTTTCCAGATGATTGGCCCGTAATAACACACCTGCCGGCATGATGTCTCAGTCTGTTACATCAAAGGTTCGCGGTGACTAATAGCCCCGCAATTAACCTGAAATTCCCGATCTCTACGCACTTCACTCTAAGTACACACCACTCTATCGCCGGAGATCCGTCTCACCACAGTCGCACAGTATTGTTCTAGCGATGGCAGAGCGAAATGCGTTCATTGTTTGCCGACCGAGCGAAGGCGGGGAATCTCCCCGCAGACGCTAACGCACGTCATAGGTATGACCTTTCACGTGACGATATCTAAATCGTTTTTCCGCTTGTATGCGCCTGCTGCGATCGCTGTTGTGAGAGGTGCAATTTTCTCCATCCAAACGCAAATGAAAAAAAGATCTCGAATGCAAGGGCTTCATGCCGCCTGTCCATCATTTCTCTGATCAGTCGATGCTATAATATATGCAAAAAAGAAAAACGTGAGCACCGCTTTGCGCCCGATGTCGTATCTGGTTCGCTTTTTGCGGAGAACTGGTTTGGTGAAAGTTTGTTTTCCTTTTCTTGCACCACTACAGCTGCTGTCCCGAGCTAATATAATAGCTGTACAATCAAATGAGTCAATTTAAAAAAAAATCGTTAATCAACTGTACGGAGGGAACCTATCGATTTCCGATTTATGGCTCCCGCCATTCAAGGATTCATCTTTTATTCAAAACACTGACATCCAACAGCACGCTCGAACGCTCGAACGCTCGCTCACTCACTCACTCGCGCTTGCATTCGCCATCCCCCCACAAAGGAAAGTGTTAAATTTTTCAAATCAACCGAATCCGCACCGAGAAGCAATAACAAAGCGACGAACCTCTCTTTCACTTGGAGTCAAACTGGTGACTTCTCCCATAAATCACTGCGGGTTCCGGCGCGTGATGCGTTTTTCTTATTCTTCTTTTTCCTTTCTACCGATCGAAATGCAAAAACAAACAAAATTTGCGAACTTGGTTTTTCGGTTCTGGTCTCGATCGTACGCGCGCGTGGAAATTTCGCGATGCGTCCCGCACTAAAGCTTCGCTTCGACTGAGCGAAGAGGATTGGGTTTTTCTGCTTTACCGCTGCTCGGTTGCTTCGATTCGGTCTGGTGCTGGTTGGTAGGCCGTAGGCCTATAGTCAAGTCAACCACACGACGACCGTTTCTATACGAAAGCTTTGCTCGGTGGAGGGGTAGGCAGCCGGAGTAGGCCGTCCGGTCTGTCGTCTTCGATTGGGTGGCACGTGTGATGTTTGCGGTTGCTTATCACCCACCCGGGGGTGGGAAGGGGAGAAATGTTGCGCCCGCAGGGTTGTCAGCTGGAGATCCATTAACCACCGGTGGTCACCTTATTAATACTGGGCACGGGTGGCTTTTCTATACATAATTACATTCGTTGTGAATAGTCATTACTAAATAGTCGCGAGGTAGTAATTGATTGAGACTCTTTATAAGTACATTAGGTCCATGATTAGAAGATATTGAATAGCCACTCTTGTTAAAAGATCGATAAGTCTGCTTCTATTGAATGTTTTATCACTTTTGGCAATTTTAGACTTGGTTTAAATCAGGTCGAAAGTTTGGTAATGAACATTATTTTTTTCAACGAGTTACGGTTACGAAATTGCAAATTTTTCTCACAAATTTTCACGAAATCATCGAAGATTTTTTTTAGTAAGTATCAAATATGTCGACTGAGTTGCCCTACTAAAATTAAAAGTCTAATTTCTTCATCAACTATCCGGAACCAATCTAGTGTGAATAACTGTCATCCATACAATGCCTATGGAAAGTTCAATTATTATCCAATGGCCAGCTGTTGGTCAGTACATCGATTAAATCGATCGTCGTCGATTTGAGCGCAACCTTGCTTGAATGAGTTCTGACGAACAAAGGTCGCCGTAACATTCTGTTGCTATCGTTTATTCAACACGCCAAACAACGTTCCATTTAGCTTAGTTATACAATGCAGCACTCCGTTTTTTTTTTCTAGTGCTCATCTGCAAAACTTTTGCGCAAACACAAACCCGATTCACCCATCAGCACCATAGTTGGCGTGTTCCTCCCCTTTCATTCAAATTAGCTAATAAAGCACGGACAGCACGCGGCTAGCCGCGAAAGGAAAGTTAGCTGCCATAAGCCTCATAGTAGGCATTGATGCTTACCAAGACACCATCTGAATAGCTGATAAGCTTGTTCGGCCATAAAAATATTAACGATCGCACAAGTGCTTGTGCATTGCGCCGACAGAATTTTTAAAGGGCGCCATAAATAAATTAGCAAAAATCGTTTTGAACATTCGGATTAACTTCTAGAGATATCCAATTAATGAGTAATCTTTTTTTTCTGTCTAAATCAGACTCGATAGGCCTTCAATTTGACCACTGGCTGTGACGCGCGTGATGAAACGTGACAAATTGCCGTCACATTCGGCTTCCACCTGCGCGGACATAATTTCATGGCTAATCGACTTGGAGGCACACTACAATTAGCAATCAATATTCGTGACCATGGTAGACACACACGATTATAACGAAATAAAAAAGACTGATTGATTTATAGATCTATCAGATACAGTCGGTCAAATCTAAGAGCAAAAACCAGAATGCACCAGAACAACTTTCATTAAAAATATGTGAACAAACAAGGTTATGCTGCGAAATAATGCATTGAACTCTCCGCTGCCGGACCTGCCTTAGCTTAGTCGAGCCGACTTAGTGTCAATAGTTTCCATGGTCACGCTTGAACGAAAGTGAATCTTTGAGGGGAAGCGGTCCATATCATGGCTTGCTTCGTCGAGCCGGGAACGGTAATCATATTACCGGTTTTTCAATAGGTATGGAACGGAAACTGCAACCTTACGCGGTAACCTACATTTTTTCTCTTACATTGTTGAGCTGCACCCAATAACTCCATGCCACGGCGTCGCTGAGGAAGCTGCATTATTTGCAATAATTTTCAGCATCGGTGATGATGACCATTGGCGGAATCGTTGAATGAGGGAGGATGTGAAGCAAAAAATCGGACCACCTAAGATAAGACGACGCTTCACGCTTGACGCTTCATGAAATGGTTGGTAAACGGCTGGGCAGTGCGTACCAGCAGTACACCCGTACTAGTTGGCATAAAATAGACCCCAGTGTGGTCCAAAGCATAATGCCCAGCAACTCCTATCCCTACCTCCACGTGGTACCGACTGGGATACGAGCAACCAAGGGAAGATCGGTGAACCGGTGGGAGCTTGGTCGTATGCTGACAGGGAAGGGGGAGCTGCTCTCCTAGGAGGGCAGCTTGTCCGAGCGTCTGTTCCCCATGTTAGGGGCGGCTCAAACAGCGTCTGATCCGGAGCGGACGGCTGAATTATGAAATGCGGCGTCTCGCCAGCTGCACCCAAGACGGCAGCCCCGTCGCGAGACTAGGCATCCGCAGCTCTAGTAAGGCAGCATGCCGAAACATTAAAATACTACAAACAATCAAGAATTGAATACGGACCGGAACAATTGGCAACGACCTAGGCGACGAAATAAGGACGACGATTGGAAGCTCGGTACATGGAACTGTAGATCGCTGAACGCCCCGGGTGGCGACCGGATTCTGCTGGATCAGCTAGAACCCCGCCACTTCGACATCGATGCGCTCCAGGAGCTTTGCCGGAAAGGAGAGAAGGTACGGAGGATTTGTGGCCGCAAGGCACAGTACTACCAGAGCGGCGGCACAACAATGAGCTGGGTACCGGCTTTATAGTGCTGGGCAGGGTTCAGAGTCGTGTGATCAAGTGGCAGGCGATCAGCGACACGTTGTGTTTGTTGAGAATAAAAGGCCGGTTCTACAACTACACTATCCTCAATGTGCACTGCCCTCACGAAGGAAGACCCGATGTAGAGAAAGAAGAGTTCTACGCACAGCTGGAGCAACTCTACGATAGCTGCTCGCGTAGAGACATCAAGATCGTCATCGGGGACATGAACGCGCAGATCGGTAGGGAAGAAATGTACAAGCCGGTGATCGGCCAACATAGCCTGCACACCGTGACGAACGACAACGGCCAGCGATGCGTCAACTTCGCAGCTTCCCGAGGACTGGCAGTCCGAAGTACCTTCTTTCCCCGTAAGGACATCCACAAAACCACCTGGAGATCACCTGACCAACGTATATCAAATCAAATTGACCATGTTCTCATCGACGGCCGGTTCTTCTCTGACATTACAAACGTACGTACCTATCGCGGTGCGGATATTGGCTCGGACCACTACCTAGTTGCGGTATCATTGCGCTCAAAACTGTCGACCGTGTATCACGCGCGACATCGCCGAACCCCGCGGCTCAACATTAAGCAGCTCCGGAACTCCCAGGCTGCGGAGGAATACGCGCAACAGCTTGAAGCGGTGCTACCCACAGCGGAGGGGCTGGGCGCATTGCCTCTCGAAGACGGCTGGTGCAGCATTCGCACAGCTATCGTGGAGACCGCAACGGCGACACTAGGAGTGGAAGCACCGAGTGGCAGAAACGACTGGTATGACGGGGAGTGCGAGGCAGCGGTGAATGAGAAGAACCGGACCTGGGCGATATACCTGGGCAGGTCAACGAGAGAGAACAAGGCCAATTACAAACGGGCACGGAACAACATGACCACGGTTCTCAGACGAAAGAAGCGCCAGCAAGAGGATCGTGAGCATGATGAGCTGGAGCAGCTATACCGTGCCAGTGAAACGCGGAAATTCTATAAGAAGGTAAACCAGTCCCGCAGAGGCTATGTGCCGCAAGTCGACATGTGCAACGACGCGGATGGGAACCTTCTCACGGATGCCAGCGAGGTGGTCGACAGGTGGAAGGAGTACTTCGATGGACACCTGAATGGCGAAACAGCAAACAGAAGCGGAGCAGGAACTAACCTACGAGCACCAGCAGCGGATGACCGAGTACCAGCTCCCGATATTCACGAAGTTCTTTGTGAGATCGGGAAGCTGAAAAACAATAAAGCCGCAGGCAAAGACGGACTGCCGAGCGAGCTCTTGAAACATGGAAGAGAGGCGCTGGCTAGAGTGCTGCACTGGGTCATTTACAGGATTTGGGAGGAGGAAAAACTGCCAGACGAGTGGATGGAGGGAGTTATCTGTCCCATCTACAAGAAGGGCGACAAGCTGGAGTACCGCAACTACCGCGGCATCTCGCTTATCAATGCCGCCTACAAAATACTCTCACAGATCCTGTTCCGCCGTCTATCACCTTTAACCAGGAGGTTCGTTGGCCAGTACCAAGCGGGTTTCATGGGAGCCCGTGCCACCACGGACCATATCTTCTCAATCCGACAGATCTTACAGAAATGTCGCGAGTACAACGTGCCCACACATCACATCTTCATTGACTTCACGGCGGCCTATGATACAGTCGATCGAGAACAGCTATGGCAGATCATGCACGACAACGGATTTCCGGATAAACTGACTCGATTGATCAGAGCTACCATGGCGCAAGTGATGTGCTTCGTGCGTGTTTCGGGGATACTCTCGAGCCCCTTTGAATCGCGCAGAGGGTTGAGACAAGGTGATGGACTTTCCTGATTGCTGTTTAACATCGCCCTTGAGGGTGTAATCCGGAGGGCGGGCATCGACACGAGGGGCACAATTTTCACAAGGTCTGTTCAGCTTCTGGGCTTCGCGGATGACTTCGACATCATATCACGTAACTTTGCGACGGCGGAGGAAACTTACGCCCGACTGAAAGCCGAAGCTGGACGGATCGGATTGCGGATAAATGCGTCGAAAACAAAATACATGCGAGCGAGAGGCTCCAAGGAGAACAACATCAGCCTCCCAACTCAAGTCTCTGTAGACGGTGATGAGCTTGAGGTGGTCGATGAGCTCGTGTATTTGGGGTCACTGGTGACCGCCGACAATAACACCAGCAAAGAGATCCAGAGACGCATCCAGGCAGGAAATCGTGCCTACTTTTCACTCCGGAAGACACTTCGATCGAATCGAGTGCGACGACGCACGAAGTTGACGCTGTACAAAACACTGATAAGACCGGTAGTCCTCCACGGGATCGAGACGACAACGCTTCTCGCGGAGGACCTTAACGCTCTTGGAGTTTTTGAACGGAAGGTGCTACGGACTATCTACGGTGGAGTACAGACGGACGACGGAGAATGGCGACGGCGCATGAACCACGAACTGCACGCGCTGCTTGGAGAAAGTCCCATTGGACACCTGGCGAAAGTTAATAGGTTGCGGTGGGCCGGTCATGTCGTAAGGATGCCGGACGGCAACCCTGTGAAATCAGCAACCCTGCCGGCACCAGAAATAGAGGGGCGCAGCGTGCACGATGGCTCGACCAGATCGAAGGAGACTTGCGGGTGATGAGACGCCTGGGGATCTGGCGAAACACAGCCCAAAACCGAGCAACATGGCGACAAACTCTTGATACAGCACGAGCCACCACGGTTCTCGTCTGATTGGTAAGGTAAGGTAAGCTTCTTGAAATGAACTGAACCTTGAAAAAATGAAATAGAGCCAAAAGTTTTATGATTAAGAAAATGATGCCAATTTACGATCAGAACTACGAAAAAACATTCATAGAGGCCAGTGAAGAGTATAAAAGAAGAGGATCCCAAATCAAGCTGAGGACTGTGGAACAAAGCTTCTAAGGCCACAAAATAAAAACGATCCCGAATTAAGCTCTAAATTGCAAAACAAAGCTTTCTAAAGACCAGATATAAATGTCACAAATATTGAAACTTGTAAAACCTATATATAAAACACGAATTATTCCACAAAATATGAGAAGAGCAGAGTGAATATTCATCGTTTACACACTTCTTATCAAGCATGAGCGCTGCGTGTAGCAATTTTTTGCACTACACTTTTTTCCGTTTTGTGCTGTGTTGCTGCTGCTCGCAGAACACACATGTTGCTGCTTACACCACAGCTGAATAAAACAAGAGTGACGAATCACTCTAGTGAGCTTACTTACTTACTCTACTTTACTTACTTTGTTGGCCGACGGACCGTTTACCGGTCTAAATTCAAACGAATTAGAGATGTCCAACTCCTCCTGTCTTGGGCAGCCGTTCTCCAGTCACCTCGTACACCAACAGATCGTGCATCTTCTCCTACCGCGCAATGCCACGGAGTCGACGGCCTCTTAGTGTTTCTCTGCTGAATATAGTTTTGGCGGCTCTCTCGTCAGGCATTCTGATCACTTGTCCAGCCCACTGAAGCCTGTCCCGCTGTCCATTCCTGATTTATGCGTCTTCCAATTTACCGCCAATTATCGATCGAGAACTTTACGCTCGTTGATCAGGCTCAGCGTCCATGTCCGTGAAGGGCCACCAGGAGAATCAGTGTGCCATACAGCGCTAGTTTAGAGCGAGTTTGCAAAGCACGGGACCTTACCCGTCGTTTACATAGTTATCGGTGAGACAGGGGGTTGGTGCGCAGGCCTTACGAGCCGCCAGCATAAAACACTCACAAGTAATGAACGAGGAACAAAGAAATTCGGACTGGAACAATCGGCACAGACCCATGCAACGAAAACGGACTAACGATTGGAAACTCGGGACGTGGAACTGCCGATCTCTCAAATTCCAAGGGAGCACTCGAGTGCTCTCCGAAGTATTGAAATCCCGCAGGTTCGACGTCGTAGCGCTGCAGGAGGTGTGCTGGAAGAGCTCAATGGTACGTACGTTCTGGGATGGTCATGCCATCTACCAGAGCTGCGGCAACACACATGAGCTGGGGACAGCTTCTATAGTGATGGGCGAGATGCGGAAACGGGTGATTGGGTGGTGGCCAATCAGCCCTCAAATGTGCAGGTTGAAAATCAAGGGCCGGTTCTTCAAAATAAGCATCATAAACGTGCACAGCCCTCACCTCGGAAGTACCGAAGACGACAAGGATGAATTTTACGCGCAGTTGGAGCGTGAGTACGACCACTGCCCGAAACATGATAACAAGATCGTCATCACGATTTCAACACTCAGGTCGGCCAGGAGGAGGAATACAAACCGGTGATTGGAGGGTTCAGCGCGCACCAGCGGACCAACGAGATGGGTCTAAGATTCATCGACTTTGCTGCCTCCAAGAAAATTGCCGTGCGTAGTACCTGTTCCCAGCACAACCTACACAAGTACACCTGGAGGTCACCAAATCAGACAAAAATACAAATCGACCATGTTTTGATTGATTGTCGGCACTTTTCGAACATCATCGACCTATAGGAGCGCTAACGTCGACTCGGACCACTACTGATGGTTGAGATGCGCCCGGACCACTACTGATGGTTAAGATGCGCCCAAAACGGATTTCGTGTGGTTTGTCGGGTCCATTCGAACCCCGCAGGGGGCTTCGACAGGGTGATGGTCTCTCCTGCCTGCTATTCAACATTGCGCTACAGAGTGTAATGAATCGAGCGAACATCAACACGCGGGATACCATTTTCAACAAATCCAGTCAATTCGTATGCTTTGCTGATGATGTCTTCAAAACAACTGCGGCTGTGGCAGAACAGTACACCAGACTAAAACGCGAAGCAGTGAGAATTGGGTTGATGATTAATACGTCTAAATCGAAATATATGCTAGCCGGCGTAACCGAAGCCGACCTACAACGCCTAGGCAGTAGCATTACGATCGACGGAGATGAATTCGAGGTAGTCGATGAGTTTGTCTGTCTTGGCTCACTGGTTACTGAGGACAATGATACCAGCCGAGAGTTTCGGAGTCGTATTATCAGCGGAACGCGTGCCTACTATGGGCTCCAAAAGTAATTGCGCCCGTACGAAGTGTAACCTGTACAAAACGCTCATAAGACCGGTCTACGGGCATGAAATGTGGACAATGCTCGAGGAGGACCTGCGAGTGCTTGGAGTTTTCGAACGACGAGTACTAAGGACGATCTTTGGCGGCATGCAGTATATGGAGGCGAAGAATGAACCATGAGCTCGCGCAACTCTACGGTGAACCCAGTATTCAGAAGGTGGCTAAAGCTGGACGGATACGCTGGGCAGGGCATGTTGCAAGAATGCCGAACAACTACCCTGCGAAGATGGTGTTTGCCTCGAATCTGGTAGGAAGAAGACGACCAGGGGCGCAGCGGGCAAGATGGATAGAACAGGTGAAGCTAGATCTGGCATAGAGTACACAGTGTCCCAGGGATTGGAAAGCGGCAGCTAATAACCGAGTGAATTGGAGAAACTTTGCTAATCAGGCCATGCCGTTATGACGGAATGCCAAATAAATAAAAATAAAATAAATAATACTCTCTCTCGTTCCACTCCCCCGGTAGCTGTTCTGTATCTTAAATCCTGACTTGATAGTTGCGGATCAGTTGGGGCAGACAGGAAGCCAACTTTAATAAGTCTCTCACTTGCTGTACTGACGAAGGCGTTCCTACTGCCGTCTCAATGCTCTGCCTCTGCGCCATTCAGGTGTAGTGCTGCTTCCACCGGTCGACCACCTCACGTTCATCCGTCAAGATTCCTCCATCCTTATCCCGACAAATTTCTGTTGTCTTGCGTTCAGTATCTTGGCAGTTTTGACAAAGCTGCACGCCACCGCGGGCAAAAGGAGCGGCTAGGAGCTGGATTTCGTAATGGTACCACGTTCTCGGGCTGGCACCTGCATCGAGCTCCCCTAGTAACAACAAGTGTGACAACGGCTTGAAACGACGAGGTGGGAACCAGGCAGCAGTAGGATCAGATGGTTGTTTCTGACTTGCGCCGGTCGGGGGACTCAAAGTTGCTCATAAAACGCGATGGCTGCCAGGAGATAGATGCGGCGAAGTCTGGAGGTGGAAAAACGGCGAATTCGTCCGTGTCCACACCAGACATATTGGTAGACGGTCCCTTGCTAGTCAAGGCCGTGGAAAAGTGAATGGATACGCGACAGACGCCCTCTCTTTCGCGGCGGTTTGCTCTACGCGGCAGGTCGCTAAGCAAACGAGGCAGTCCCCGGAGAAAGCGGCCCCCGAGAACACCAAGAAACGATTGGTGAACACCAACCGGTTCAAAGTCCGCCGGAAAACCGGCCGAGGTGAAGTCACGGGCAATCCTTGGATTACCCTAGAGGGTATGAAGCGGCAGGAAGGTGCGACACGCCAAGATGGCGGAGCAGCCAGAGGATCAAAAAAGGTAAAAAGGCGCGGAGTAGGGGGGGGCGCCCTCATACTCAAGACGGATGGTTTTAAGTACTTAAAAGTCTTGAAGCAGATGAGGGGCGAAACGCCGCTCATGGATCTGGATGCGGAAGTGCGGAGTATCCATCGATCTGGCACTGGAGAGATGATGTTTGAGCTCCGGAAGGACTCCAAGAATAAGGGAGCTACCTACAAAACGGTTAGCGATAAGGTCCTAGGAAAGGATATGCAAGTGCGGACAATCACCTCAGAGGTGACTCTCTCGCTTGAAAACCTGAACGAAATCACCGGGGGTCGCGACATTGGTTCATCCAGATGGTCGACCTGTTATCTATGGAGCTAACGGGCCTAGCGCCGTTGGTGGTGGCGAGTGACTTCAACACTTGGCCTGTTGAGTTGGGAAGTCGCTCTACGAATCAGAAAGGTCAGATTCTGTTGAAGGCTTCAGCATAGCTCAACTTAGATCTGGCCAACGTTCGGTGTCATACGATGCCTATCAGCATCGCCATCAAGAAGGACAGAGCTTCGACCACCGTGACACAAAAGGCATATGAGGTACCAAAAGGTCATTCGTGATGCTCTGCTGGCAGCGGGAATGGCCTAACACCACGAAGGGCAGATGGACGCACCGACTTATTCCGGATCCTCACACCCTAAGATCTCTTCTCAGGTGTTTGTTCACGAATTTCCCCGCCACCTTAAAAAAATAAGTTCAGTTTCTTGTAGAATTTACATGTTTCCTGAGAACGATACAGATGCTCCGTTTCTCCATGCTTTCTTCGTTTCTGTTTACATCGCATCACGTTTTGACGGGAATCGTCTGACATTCTTTGTCGATTCCTCTCGATGAACCCAATAGCACCATCCGCTGCGCTGAGAATGGCTTCGATTAGCTCTCCCTCATCCGGCAACGTTTTGCCTGTACCCAGTGACGACTTCGGGAAGTTTAAGTCGCTCCAGATCATACCGTAGCGGGCGACGGTAGCGGATGTTGTTGACAAGCGAAAGTTTTTAGCGCATTTGGAACATCAGGAGATAGTGGTAGGAATTGACGTTTGCACCACGTTAAGTTCGAATATGATCAATATGATAATAGTCGGTATAAACTCCTCCTAAAGATCGACCTGAGCGTTGGGATCTCCGATGACGATGTTATCGTTATGTTTTGAACAACTATCGTAAGGCCTCTCCAGCTGCGCGTAAAAGGCGTCCTTATCATCGTCGGTACTTCCCATGTGAAGTCTGTATACGTTAATAATGCTAACGTTGAAGATACGGCCTCTAATTCTTAACACACATTATGTTGTCCAATTCACAATCGACGACTTACAAAGTTCAACCGAAATTTACAATACAGAGTTTAGTTCAATTTGCAGCAGTACGGAGTTTGTCGGGTCAGCTAGTACTTCAATATAAATAAACCTACACGCTCGCTAAATAGCTGGGACTGTGTACTCACCATCTGAGGACACACCGGCGATCGTAATTGGTCGTCTAGTTGCTTATCTATTTTCTGACACTTATCACTAACGAATCATACCAGCAGGATCATAGGCTTGACGCAGTACCTCCGATTTTCTGTATTGATTCCATGCAACTTGGTAGCTTCAGCACCTTTATCATCGCGAAGCCCATAACATAAAGAAATGGACAACAGGAACTCACAAAAACACGTCTGATTGTTCATTTCACCGTAATTGGCGACCAGAGACAAAATGTTAGCAATAGTTTTTTCCGAATGGGAGAATGTATATTACACAGCAGATTCATGCACTAAACTTAATTTCCCGAAGCACAGTTGAAAATCGTTAGTACAAATAAGACAGTAAACAAAAAAATGACTTTTGCGTTTGACGATTTTTACCTTCCATGGCCTACTTAGAACTGACTTATGAACTTCATCTTCAAACTTAAAAAAGAAGGAATTTCGAATATGTTTCCCTGCTTCGGACGGGAGGCAATTTGTCAACTGGTTAAAACTCTGCAAATTTATTCAAATAATTGGAGTGGTACGGTTGAATTCAATTCAAACTCTCAGGTTTTTCCTCTGTTATTTCAAATCAATTCAATAGTTAATCGACCAATTTTTAAGCAGGACAAGCATAACGCCAAGCGTTTCTCATAGATAGCGTTACAGGCGAAATCATAGGGGAGGAAACGCGTTTGCGTTTCTCAAAAGCGTCACATATAAGGAGGCCCACAGTCGATTCGATCGAAAGCTGTTTGCTCACATGCTGCGCAACATTTCCTCCGCTGAAGGCGTTGCCGAGGATGACGACGATGACGCAGCAGAACCGGTAGGAGGTGGTACCAGTAGTTCGTCACTGCTATCGGCCGCCGGAGGTTCTTCTTCCTCATCACCGAGCCCACTTTCGCCACTATCAGGCGGAGCCTCGTGATCCACCGTCAGCGGGTCCGCCCCAGTGGGGCAGCTACTGGTTGAACACATTTCGAAAAACTTACGCGTCACCTCCTCCATCGAGGCATCTTCCGTTACATCCGCCGGAAAATTGTTCTAAAATTTGAGATAAAATCACTTCACTATACACCTTTTGAGGTAAAAATAAAGCTACCTTAACGGTATGATTATCCTCGCGCAGCATTCGCCACTCCTCCAGGATGTTCGAGTACTGATCGTAACGCGTCTGGTCGCCGTTGATTTCGTAGATGTGAATCAGCCCCCGGTAATCGTACTCCAGCCCGGAGTACGACTCACCAAACAGTCGCAGACTGATATCAATACTTTTTAAGTACAGCTCCTCCGCTTCCTGGTACTTCTGCATGTGAAAGTTGTACAGCGAGGCCAGATGCCCAATAGAAAGACCCACCTCGTAGTCGTACGGTCCGAGGATGTGCGTTTTAATTTTGATTGCACGTTTATGCATCTGCTCGGCATCGTCAAACTTCGACATTGACTGATACAACCGACCCAGATTGCCGTAGTGTTTCGCCGTTTGCACATTGATTTCCCCGAACGCTTCCAAGGACAAATGGAGCGCCGACCGATGCAACTCTTCCGATTGTTCCAGCAAGCTTTTGCACCTATGGTAGTCGATCGTGGAAGCCATCGAGTCCAGTGCGATCTCCTCCAAGATCAAGGCTTTAACCCGTTTGGCCGAAGCCAACATCAGATGATTACATGGCACCAGTTCTTTCATGATGTCGATCGCTCGCTCGACGGTAACCGTCGCCGAATCGAACTTTCCCGAGCTATACTCCAGCACGTATAGGCAGTAGGCGAGGTCCTCGTGGGCCACCGCCACGTGCAGGTTGCGGGAGCCAAAGATTCGACAGAGAATTTCGAGCGCCTCCGTACGGACAGCAACACTGTTCGCGATCGAATCCACATTTAGCAGAAAGAATCCGTAGTCAAGCAGAGCGTCCGCGTACTTCTGATGGTTCGTTCCGAAGCTGGTTCCGGCCCTGCAAACGGCCTGCTTGATCAGCATGCTGGCCGACTGAAATTGCCGCTTGACCACACAGGACTTCGCCATCTGCCGCAGGACGTCGACGACGATTCTGGGGACACAATTAAATTTTAAATAAGCAACAATCCAACAATGATAATACAGAATTCGAAAGATAAGAGGGGAAATGTTCACATTAACGTCAAAAAGAGAATGGGAGCCTCACAGAGATAAGATACTCACTTGTCCGGTGTGTGTCGGTTGATGTGCTTCAGCGCCCGGATGCTCCATCGATAGCTGAGATCGTACTCGCTGCGGTAGAAGTGCAGCGCGGAAATCTGCTGGTAAATGTTAGCTAGCAAACTGTTTGGTATGTCGCTGAGGCTATCGTTATCACTGCCGGTTGTTTTCCCACTAGAATGGCTGGTACTGTTATAATCACTGCTAGGTTTACTATTACTATTTTTGTGTTTGCTGCTGCTGCTACTTCGGTTACCACTGGGGGATCTTCGAGGTCTGCACTGCTGTTGGTGCTGCTGGGTTAGTTTATCGATAATGTTCAGCGCCTGGGCACAACTGAGGCTCGCTTCCTTGAAACAGCAGAATGCAGTCTGCGCATAAAGTAATCTATAAATAATAAATAAAATCTATAAAACAACTTCCCTGAAGTATAATTGTGACAGTGCATACTTCTGGAGACAATTCAGCTCAATCAGATACCGCATGTAGCTAGTTCGGAGCAGCTGAATCATGAGAAGAGTGATGTTGAACACGTGCAGCGATTCCTCCAGCCAGCCGGCTTCCGACAGGAACGATCCCAGCCGTACGCCGTTGTTGATTTGATCCATGAACGAAGTGGCGAAGCGCCACACCTCCGCAGGGACGCCACCATCACACGAAGCTTCCGCCGTTGCCGCCGCCGTCGTCGTCCCGTACAGATAGTGCTCCAGCTTGGCGTCCTTCACGTGCGAGGCGTTGACATCCTGCAGATAGTAGACAGTGGTCGTGCGGCAGAACTTTGTGCGCAACTCGGTCACGATCGGCCGCCGTGCCGTCATCAAGATTTGAACACATTTGAACATAATCTGTTTGAGCGAGGCTTGCTTGATGAGCTTGTGAAACGTGTCCAGATCGGTCAGCTGAACCAACAGGATGTCCTTCAGGGCGTCAAAGTTGCACATCTACAAGAAAAAAAGAAAACGTTTTAACATCTATCGCTATTTTTATCCTTCCAGCTTATTTTTCTCCACTTGACGGGCTGGCGTTAAGCTAGCATATTAACACCAAGCTCCAAGTCTTAATTCACTATCCAAACAGAGTGACGTTCCCGAGCGGCTTGGGGCGATTGATCCCCGAGTAATCATTCTGCTTTAACAAAGAAGATCAGTATTGCTGCGCAAACGACCAGCGTTGGCTGCATATTTGGTGCTGAAAGTAAGTCGCTGCTCTCTTCCGGAGACGATGCTGATAAGCCAAAATAGCAATTGCGACACTACGTGCCGAGCCGCGCTCTCAACCGAAAATGCGCTAGTTAATATGTACGTCTTGGTTCCTTTTTTTTTCTTCGCTTCTTGTGACAAAAAGCGTCTCGCAAAATTGTCGAATGAGGATGTAGCAAATTGAACTTTGCTTTTGAAGATTTAGGCTGAAATGGCGCAACATCTTACGGAACACGCACACAATGAGAAGCGCGTGACAGGTTGGCCTGACGATTAACACCTGCCCGCCCGGCGATGCTGGCGTGAACGTGGCCTAGAGGCCGCTAACTAGTAACGGAACTATACAGCCAGTTTATTTATTTGAAGTCGTTCATTTCAACATCTCCTACCACCCCTGGGTTATCTTATGGCGTCATAAAAATGGAATTTTTGCACTCGTCAAAAACAAGCTTTTAAACATATTAGTGGTCCAGTTGTAGTTGTATTTGATACTCGGCATTCGCAGAGTAGGTGTTCCGATGTTTCGCTTACGATGCCATCAAGTTCGCCCGGGACAGCGCCCCCAGGTCTTTCTTACTGAGCCTAAGAAGAACGAAGCTCTTCTCTCGATTTGGCTCTATGAATGTTTTCGATTGTCGTAACCCGCTTGTAATATCCCGGTTTGCTTTGATGGTTGCTTTCTCCCATGCGCCAAGTTTAGCTTTTAAAGCACTCGGTGAAACTCCACAAAAAGGTTATGGGCCAACAAAATTAGTGACCAGAAACACCGGAATAAATCAAGCTAGTTTTTCTTAGCCAGCTGTCGGAGCTGTCGGAGTGGCGAAAAGAAGAATTCAGACCTTCAAATGCTGCCTGACCACAGAAAGTGGAGATTTTGCGTGCCGGTAATTTCTTTTCAGACAAGTATTCGCGCATTCTGTGTAGAAGCAAAATGAGCTTTCTTTCCCGTTCTGTCTCTTATATTCCCTAGGGGATTTCTTTTCCACCCAATTCTCGTTGCTTTTTATTAAAAAAAAATCTTTCAGTATTCTTAGGTGTCCTGTTAGTCAACCTCAGAGTGCTCTCTTCCACATCTGGTTAAACCAATTGATGAAGAGGAAGGAGGTGAAGTATTGCAT
Organism: Wyeomyia smithii; assembly: GCF_029784165.1. Taxonomy (NCBI): domain Eukaryota; kingdom Metazoa; phylum Arthropoda; class Insecta; order Diptera; family Culicidae; genus Wyeomyia; species Wyeomyia smithii. Next base: position 13,107,759 of record NC_073694.1, read on the forward strand.
CTAAGGCTTTTGATGGAGTACTTCTCATAGCTTCATAAATCGATGTCAGGCCGCTCTTTGGATTTAACCAAGCTAAGCTTGAGTGGTTAGGGGCGGCTCAAACAGCGACTGATCCGGAGCGGATTGCTGAACTACGAAATCCGGTGTTTCGCCAGCTACACCTAAGACGGTAGCCCCGTCGCGAGGCTAGGTATCGCAGCCCTAGTAAGACAGCATGCATGGAAACTTGGTCCTTGAAATGTTGAGACTCTCTTCCAACCGGCACCCGCGGGCGTCTTGGCCAGAGAGCTATGGAAGGCCAAAGTGGAGGTAGCAGCCATACAAGAGGTGCGTTGGCCTAAAACCGGAGAACGTGTATTCCGGGCGGTTGATCCGACCGCGGGCACTACTTTCAAGTACCACATCTACTACAGTGACGGCGACAAAGCGAAACGTGGAGTCGATTTTGTGCTACTAGGAAACCAAATGAAGCGTGTCATTAAGCGGAGGCCTATTAATGATCGTGTAGGCATATTGAAGATCAAGGACAGATTCTTCAATTACAGCCTTATCAACGTGTACGCGCCGACAAACGATAAAACAGATGCCGTAAAGGAGGAGTTCTATGAGCTCCTTGAGAAAACGTATGGAGAGTGTCCACAACACAATATAAAGATCGTCATCGGAGATACGAACGCACAAGTCGGACGAGAAGAGTTCTTCCGTCCCGTTATTGGTAGGAAAAGCCTTCACTCTATCACCAACGACAACGGCTTGAGGTTAGTGAACTTCGCCGCTGCCGGGGGAATGGCCATCTCTAGTACCAATTTTGCACGTCTGAACATTCGGAGAGGCCGGCTCGCAGATCGACCACATGCTGATCGACGACCGGCACTTTTCAGACGTCACAGATGTGCGGTCCTTTCGAGGGCCGAACACCGACTATCTCGTTGCAGGCACGATTCGCACCCGGCTGTCCAACGTATTTAAATCGAGATCGGCGAGAAAGATACGTCTAGTCATCCGAAGGTTATTAGCGAAAGGAGTCCCTGCCGAGTATACTCGGAAAGTTGATACACTAATCGGTGAACTATCTGGAGTGGACCTGAAAGCACATCCATAATGCGGGACTGGGAACGAAGTGGGTTTTACTATTTTGGCCTTTAGAAGCTCTTTTCGGCGATTTTGAGCTCAATTTGGGAACATTTTCTATTTTGGCTAAAAAGCCTTTAGAAGCACTTTTCGGCGATTCTGAGCTCAATTAGGGATCATTTTCTATTTTGGTCTTTTCTGGCCTTTAGAAGCACTTTTCGGCGATTCTGAACTCAATTTGGGATCATTTTCTATTTTTGCCTTTTCTGGTCTTTAGAAGCACTTTTCGGCGATTCTGAGTTCAATTTGGGATCATTTTCTATTTTGGCCTTTTCTGGCCAAAATAGAAAATGAAGCACTTTTTACCGATTCAAAGTTCAAATCGGGATAATTTTCTATTTTGACCTTTTCTGACCTTTAGAAGCACTTTTCGGCGATTCTGAGCTCAATTAGGGATCATTTTCTATTTTGGCCTTTTCTGGCCTTTAGAAGCACTTTTCGGCGATTCTGAGCTCAATTCGGGATCATTTTCTATTTTGGCCTTTTCTGGACTTTTCGGCGAGTCTAAGCTCAATCATTTTCTATTTTGACCATTTATGGCCTTTAGCACTTTCGGCGATGTCGACTAATGTAATATTTAGCAGTGAACCGAATAGAGGCCGACTACTTCGAGGTAGATCTTACACGCGCTGGATGTGTACTGTGGACGAGGATGCCAGAGCAGCAGTCCAAGACCGAGTTTTATGGAGTCGTATTCTGGAATCGGCATAGAATTTCAACGATTTTTTATCATGAGAGTAAAGTGAAGCAAGTAAGCAAGTTGAGTGGATGTTTCAGTCGTTATGGGCCACCAAACTAATGAGGTCATTTTGTTGTTTGACCTCGAGCGTACACGCAAAAGTTGAAGTCTTGTACAATCATTGTGTCTTCCCGATTCGCACAAATGTTGCAAAGAAATCGCACAATAATGTGTGAAATGCATAACGCAACAGTTGTACTGCGAATACATTGACATAGAATGAAATCAGAATATGTATCATATACCGACACTTTATTTCTCACGTCGAGTGTATTAGTGACTGCTACTCATGGAACAGTGCAAGCTGCAAACAACAACTTGTGAACTCACTAGATTTAAATAGCTATAATACTCGATCGATTTATCTCGATGGATTTGGTCATTAAAAGTACCATTGAATGATTTGCAAAAAAAAAAAACGAAACAAAATTCTGTTCACAAAATTTTGTAATCAACGCTAGCTTCACCGCAAAACTAGCAAAACCCTCCATTCCACAAAGCCACAAAAGCGTTGCTGATTTTTTATGGCAACACTTGTAAATTGTGAATAATTATTATTTGTCATTCTGTGCACGCGCTTTTTTCTCAAGCGACGAGAGAAATCTTTCTCTCGCTCGTAGAATTTCCATGTATGTGCGACAAGACTAGACACGTCACATACAATTTGCAGGTTGCTCTTTCGCTTCTCTTTCGGTTCGGATTGCGACGCGCAAGGCGATATCTCGTTGCTTCACGAAATGAGCGAGATACCCGTGCTGTACATACTTGATACCAGTATTGTTAGTCTCTCACTCATATTGTCGGTGCGTGCTTGCTGCTATTCAGAGGAAAGCATGAAGAAGAAAAAGTATCTCGAAAGCGTGTGTGCAAAAGACTTGAAAAGCGTAGCATATGTCTCGTCCTCAAGCAGAAAGGAGGAGAATGGCTTTGCTTCTCGCTCGCTTTGCAATGCTGCTTAATACCAGTTGAAACTGTTTAGGTGTAGTAGTTTGGAGCTGCCAATCATTGCAATCATTGTACTGGTTCCGAATTACATCAACAATTGCGCCAAAAACGCACAATTTTGTACTGGTTTCGCACCATCCAACTTTTGCGTGTACTACCAAAATATATCACCTCACATCGTTTCCCATTGAACTCCAGCTCAGCGCTGACACCACTGCAGTGCACTGGTATTTTCAAAAGGGAACATTGAAACACTTCAGTCTATCAAACGTCACTAAAGTGATGCCTCACCCGCTATTCGCACGCATGATTTTAGTACCTCTAGCGTCATTCGAAGCAACCGTGTTTCGCTTAACTGAGTCGTACGCCGCCTTGAAAATTGTTCATTTACTTGTCTAGTATCTGGAGAACATCACAAACAGTAGTTTTATCCTCCTCCTGTTTAAATGGTTCCACAGCTGGAGTGTCACTTACCACTCTCGTCCTTTTCGTTGGTTTTGAAAGCTTTGTTAGGGCACTATTGAACGGCGAGGAGCCGGATTAGCAGAGCAGGAACAGGATTATGAGTGACGAACAAGCTGGCGATTAGGGAGCTGAAAAATGGCAAGGCCGCTGGGAAGGACGGTATCCCGGTGTAATATCTTATTTGACCGGTAGGTAAGTGATAATAATTCCGTCTAGAACACTCGGTGGTTGAGGTAACAATGTCTTTATTCAGGGTAAATTTTAGCCTGGCTTGAAGCATGGCTTGAAGCATGCTGACTAAGGTACATTTTTAATCGAACACATATGCAGTGGGAACGGTAGAAATGATCGTTCCCACGATGTCATAGTGCCGCGTGTGTTATATCATATTACTCGAGCTCGATGGAATAATGTAGGTATGCTACACCTTCCCCGTTTGGAAAGAATGACGCTATGGAATAAGTTATTCCTTGTCAGCACGCTTCTAAGCTTAATAAGATCTGATGTTATAATAATTGTATTAATAATTTTTGTTCTTTTGTGTACTTTGAAATTATATAACTTCTACCCCCTGATGGGAAGGTTTAGTTTCTGAATTTTATCAGTCTGCTTTTGTGAACTTCTAAACGCTTGTTTTTGTCGTTAACTATGGTAGCATTCGAAACGTTTGTATTTAACACTTTGTAGGGACCGTCGTTCACTTGGTCGAGTTTTGTTCTGTTTTCTAATGCTAGGTATACAATGTCTCCGATATTGATGTTTTCTGAATCTGTTTTTATCTTTTTATTGAGTTCTAGGGTTCTTCTTTCCTTTGTTTTTTGGATAGTGTCTAAAACTTGTGTATGCGCAACTTGAAGTCTGTACTTCATTTCCGAGTTGTAGGATTCGTGATTATAAAATGGATTAATTTCTGATGGCATGAATTCGAGAATGTTAGATTTACGAGCAAACAACAATTCGAACGGGGTGTAGTTGTGCTCGAGATTTGGGGTCGTATTATAACAGAAGCTATAATATGGCATCCAATTGTCCCAATCATTAGTTCGTTCATTACAGAAAATTCGCAGGTACTCATTCAAGCACCTATGATTTCTTTCCAGTGCGCCTATTGTTTGGGGGTGATAGGCAGCTGAACATGAATGTGTTATTTGTAGTGTTCTGCACACTTCATCAAAGACAGCCTTGAACTCTGTTCCTTGATCTGTTTTAATTTTTGCGATTTGTCCAAATGTTAGAATGCATTTTTCGACTACAGCTCTAGCCATAGTTAGTGCTGTTTTATCTGGTATCGGTACTAGAATAATAAATTTGGTAAAATCGCATTGCATTGATACTGCATAACGGTTTCCATTCTCTGATAGCGGAAATGGTCCGACAGTATCAATCGATACGACTTCGAAAGGTTTCACGGGTGTAGTCGTGACTACTGCTGGAGCTTGTAACTTGGTAAAGTGCTTATTTAGTTTTTACGTAATTAGTAATAATTTCCTTCATATTGTGCCAAAAATAGATTGGTCTCAGTTTTTTATAAAGTCGGTTAATTCCTATATGTCCTCCGACGGGTGTATTATGATATTGATAAAGGATGTTTCCAATATCAATATCGTTTTTCACAAATTTAGGTTTTTCAAATATTATTACGGTAACATTCCTGAGAATTTTGTTACCTATTTCCTTAAGTAAGTTGGTGTCAATGTAATTGAAAATTAAATCATTATTTGCAATTGCGAATTGCTTGGCCATTTTCTTTATTTTTGAATAATTTGTAGTCATTCTTGTGTAAGGGATCCCTTTATCGATAACCTCGAATGCTTTCTGCAGCATGGGTTTCAATAATGTTTTATTATTCAATTCGAGATTTCGCACTTATGCAAAGCTCTTTTTATAGTTTTTATTAAATAAATGCAAATCTATCTTATTTGTATTTTGGTTATATAAGAAGCCTAATTTAGTTGAATCAAATGTTTTTAAGCCGTTGGTAGCATCAGCCACTCGGAGTTGATCAGATTCCTGTGGAGCTGGCTGAACAGTTGATTCTTTATTGTTATTTCTGGTCATTGACCTAGTAATAGCATATATGTTTTTAAGTTCGTGTATATCGAGGTTTACTCTAGAGAGAGCGTCTGATACTACGTTACTTTTACCCTTTATATATTGCACTGTGAAATCGTACTCCTCCAAATCTAGTCGCATTTGCGTTAGTTTGGATGATGGGTCTTTCATAGTGAATAAATAAACAAGTGGTCGATGGTCGGTTTTAATGATGAATTTTCTTCCATATACGTATGGTCGGAAAAATTTGATTGCCCAGTGGATTGCGGCAAGTTCTCGCTCTATAGTTGATTTATTACTTTCGCCTTTTCTGAATGTTCTACTAGCGAACGACACAGGCAGTTCTGTATTATCGTACTCCTGAGCTAAGACGGCTCCGCACGCCACTTTTGAGGCGTCGGTTGTGATAATGAAGTCCTTTTTGAAGTTTGGGAATTTCAAAATTCTAGGTGACATTAGTTGTTGTTTTAGAGTGAGAAATGCTTCATGACATTTTTCGTTCCAGTTGAATTTGATGTCTTTTTTCGTTAGGTGGTTTAATGGGTGTGAAATTTCCGAAAAATTGGGGATGAAGCGCCTATAGTAGTTGCAAAATGCAACAAATCTGCGTACTTCATCGGAATTTTTCGGTATTGGATAATTTTTAATTATTGAGTACTTGGCTTTATCGGGTTGTACTCCTTCTTGGGATACGTGGTGTCCCAGAAATGTTACTTCTGTTTTAAAAAAACAACATTTGGCTGGGTTCAATTTTAAATTACAGTTTCTCATACGTTCGAAAACTTTTGATAAGTTTGTAAGCTGGTGTTTTGCGGAACATCCGATAACTATTATGTCATCCACGTATAAGAAGGCACATTCGGGGGGTAAGCCACTCAGTGCCAGCGTCATCATGCGCTGGAAACTGTTGGGGCTTATATTTAGTCCGAATGGAAGTCTAGTGAATTCATAATGTCCGTTTCCTGCTGTAAATGCTGTGAATTTTTTACAATGGTCTTGTAATTGGATTTGGTGGAATCCGGACATTAGGTCGAGTGTGGAGAAATACCTTGCTCTGCCTAATTGGTCCAGTATTTCATCAATCCTGGGTAATGGAAATTTATCTGGTACGATTCGCTTATTAAGCTGTCGAAAATCGACGACCAGTCTCCATTTATTGTCTCCAGTGTTATTTTTCTTCGGGACTAATAAAATGGGCGAGTTGTATGGTGAGGTGGAATTTTGAATAATGTTTTGATCTAACATTTTTCTGACTTGTTGATCAATTTCGAGCTTTTGGGTTTCTGGTGTTCTGTAATTTTTGATATAGACGGGTGACTTATCGTTTAACAAGATCTCTTGTTTATAAAAATTGTTGGTAGTTGAATAGTCATCTTGTATTGCAAATATGTCGTTATACTGTATACAAAGATGTTCGAGTTCCGTTTTAATTTTCGGGTCGATATGGGTTAGTTGCAGTTCTTATAATAGTTGTTTGTTCCTTTCGTTTGTTGGTGATGTTTGCTGAATGTGCTGATTTCGAACGTAAAAATTTTGTAATGGTACCATGGTCGGCAGAAAATTTGTCGGGATGAACATATTTTTTGTTGTTGAATTTTATAAATTTAACGAATTTGTTTTCATTATTAATTATGCTGTTTGCATACATTAGCCGTGGTTTTATTTCTTTTGCTATTGTTACCATATCTTCATTTATGTTGGGTAATTCTAGTTTTTTGATTATCTCGCATCTTGGAGGTATAATCTGTTGAGTCAGTGATTTATCGTGAATAGGTAGCAAAATATAATTATTTTCGAAACTTATGGTTAGTATCCACGAGTTATAATCAATACAGCATTTATAGGCTGCAAAGAAGTCCCTTCCCAAGATTCCATCTGTAGGAATTGGGAAGTTATCATCAACGAGATGAAACTTAAGTCGTATGTGAAGCTCATCTGTCTGCAAGTTAGTGATGAAGCTCCCATATGTATTTATGGTACCTGTACCTATTCCTGAAATTGAACAATAATCGTTTGGGTTGTATTTTTGCTGTTGCTTGATTTTCGATGTCTTAATTACTGAAATGTCCGAGCCACAATCTACTATGAAGCTACATTGTTGCTCGGAGCACTCAATATTTATAAGTACGAAATTGCTTGCGGACAGGTTTATTGCGTAAGCTGCCCTTGCCGTGGACCTAAAAAATTCTGTTATGGTCCGTGAAAATCGTTAGGGATAAGCTGATATCCCTGTACGTGTTGCTGTATTTGCGGGGTATTTTGTGGCTGCAATTGTTGTTGTGCCATCATGAACATTCCCTGATTGTTGGGGTGTCCACGATGTGGAAAGAATCCCCTGTTCTGGAATCCTCTTCCGTTTCTATAACTTCTGTACCCGCGGTAGTTGTTATAGTTACCACGAAAAAAATTGTTTCTGGTGAGGTTGTTTTGATTACCTCTATTTGGGTGTGCATATCCGCGTCCGTTTTCGCGAGGATTGTTTGATCCTCTTCCTCGATTTTGGTGATTAACTCGACCGGCCGTCAAGATTTGAGCAGTCGCTGGTTGACTTGGAGTGTCGAGCTCCATGAGTTTCACAATTGCGTCGCTCAATTTTTAAAATGTTCCTGCCCTGAGGATTAATTTTGCTTCTTTGCGTCGCTGCGGTCTTTTGCGCTGGTGTGGCATTGGCGAACGTTTGGTCTACGGTGTCTTGAAAGAGGCGAACCGCGTCTATGAACGAATCTAAGTTTTCAGGTTTGCCGTCATACATTGGGATTAGGGTTGTTCCCATTTTCACGTCTACGACAAGTGCCATTTTTGTTTTACTTCGTTTGCGTCTGGATTTTATATAATATAGAAAAACTAAACCTATTGTTCTAACACTCGTTATTTTGTCTTCTGCATAAACAAGTTTTTCGCCTATAATAATCAATATATCGTTATATTTTTGTCTTGTTCCTTTTATGAGAAAATTTAATTCTTCTTTCGGAAATTATCCTTCGTTTTCGGCCAATCTGTCGTTAAGAAGATTGTAAATTTTTTTTGCTTGGTCTTGCTTCCTAAATAGAAACTTTTTACTATAAACCCTATTTGGTGATTTTCGAAAATTCCCTATCATCGTATTTAGTTTGGCAATAGGCTCATCTATTAACAGCCTGATGTCGTCTATGTCCATTTAATTGGAATAAGCTGTATTGTTATTTTTAATTGCGGCAAACAGTGGTTGTTTCGGTTAGTGTAACACATTTGGAATGTAAGAAAAACTTATTTATTTTTGTTCACGCATTAAATGTTCATTCGGAAGTAAAGCAAGTAAGATATTTAAATGTACTCAGCTTAGCGCCCCTCCGTTGCTGCATTGTTGCTGCTTGTTGTTATTATATCGCAATTGGTCCGATGGCGCTCGTTTCTGCGCACATATTCGCGATGCTGCTACTGTTGTTGAGTGGCTAGATGTTAATGTCCCTTAGATCGTGGGGCGTTCTTCTCTGCGCGAATCGCTGTTTTTCGGTTGCCATTTCATTGTGCTCCGTAAACTGCGCACTGTTGTTATTGATTTACACTACGCACGGTTTTTTCGCTAAATTTCGCTTTTATGCGTCGTTTAACGCGTTTTGAGACTTGCATCCCTTTGCGAATGCTCTTCTCGTTAGTCTCTTTTGATGACACTTGTATATTTTATATAGTATTTGTAGAACGTTTAGTGCTATTAGCACCCACAATTTTAGTTCATGATCGCTATGGCGATCGTTATTCACTGCTGCTAGTTCATTAATTACGTTCACATGGGCATCGCCCGTAATGTCTGTTGTTTTTGATTGTTGTTTCCCCATTATGGAGAAGGCTTATTGGTCCGGCCACTTGGCGCGGTCAGCCATGTAATATCTTATTTGACCGGTAGGGAAGTGATAATAATTCCGTCTAGAACACTCGGTGGTTGAGGTAACAATGTCTTTATTCAGGGTAAATTTTAGCCTGGCTTGAAGCATGCTGACCAAGGTACATTTTTAATCGAACACATATGCAGCGGGAACGGTAGAAATGATCGTTCCCACGATGTCATAGTGCCGCGTGTGTTATATCATATTACTCGAGCTCGATGGAATAATGTAGGTATGCTACACCGGCCGAACTTCTAAAAGCGGGAAGCGAGCGGCTGTACTATGCGATCCACCAGATAATACTAAGGATCTGGGCGGATGAACAAATGCCGAACGACTGGTTGGAAGGCCTCATATGCCCTATCTATGAGAAGGGCCATCGATTGGATTGAGGCAACTATCGAGGCATAACGTGGCTCAACTCCACATATAAAGTGCTCTCCCGTATCCTGTTCTTCAGATTGAGACCGTTAACGGAATCCTTTGTCGGTGAATACCAGGCTGGCTTTCGACAGGGGCGTTCCACGACGGATGAAATCTTCACCCTGCGACAGATCTTCGATAAGTTCCGGGAGTACAACTTACCGACTCACCATTATAAGGTTACGAGAATGAGACTCCCCCTTTGAATCTCAGGGATTCGGTGCGCGTCTAAATTTAACCGATACCTTGGAACCACTCCGAGAATAGGAACCCAGGGACTTAAAAATATAAATATATCGTTAGTTCTAATTCCTAATTACTAGTGCCCAAGTTAATTCGGACTTCGGTAAAATCACCATTATAAACACTTTTTAAGTGTTTACTGAAGCTTTTTAGAGGTTTGACTGGAGCCCGCCAAATAGCGGCATTGGGCACTAGAGGGTTAAAGTAGAGGACTACGAATAAATTTTACGAGTACGAGCGTTCCGTGCGCATCCTATAGCTTCTTCATATTCAGAACATCATAGCTTTTGACGTAGAACTACCTCTTACGGCAACATATATAGGGATACAATTTTAAAAACCAAAAACATCGAGAGCGTCACGAAAATTATCCACTTTCAAATGCTTAAAACTCGATCAGTGTCCAACGGATTTTCTTCATTCTTACAGCAATCGAATGGAAAACCAACCATGCGTCCACCAAAATGTAGGCAGTTTTGATTTTGTGATAACTATTGTACTATTGAAAAACGTAGAGCCTTGCTGAACGCATGTTTCGATCAACCCTTATAAAAACATAAATTAACCACCCTAATAAAAATCAAGTTTGAGATACATCTGGTTTGGAATGAGCTGTAATTTCAGAAGCCCGTTTTGAAATATTCCATATTAGAATTTCGGTTCCTCAGAAAACGTCCCCGAAGGTCGATTTTCGGTCAAAAAATTTTTTCGTGATCTCGACGTTTTATGCATTTCTAAGACATTTGGCATCGAAAAAAAATCGATTTTCCCAATCACCTGTACTCCTCTCTTGGTAGTTTTTCGAAGGTCGAAAAATCACAACTTTGAGCGCTTTGAGGCACCACTGAATCATGTCCAATTGTTTGTTTGTTTGTTTATTGCCAATAGCGTGAAGGAACTCCTTTTTGAATTGCTGCCTTTGATGTCGTCAACTTATTATCTATTATCTATTTAAATATACCCATCTTATTGACTATTGATTTTTCATATAATAAAACTTCTATTCATTCATCGATTCTAAAACTCTAGGCAGCCTCTCTCAATAACTACTTTTGAGGTTGAACGTTTGGTTGCAACAGATAATGTATTCCAATTGACTACACCTCGAACGAACAGTGAGTTAGAGTAACAGCAAAAACATCATATCAAGAAGACTGGGAACTCTGCCTGAGACTGACAGTCTTACGAGTAAAAGTGGAACTGAGGCATGCTAGTGTGTGTGCTGGCGATGCGAATGCAAGCCGATCGCACAGGTTGGACCACCACACAGCCCACTCTGTCTTCGTAGCGATGCAAATTTCCACCTTAAATAGATGGAGTGCGCTGTTTGATTTGACGCTTGTCATTTGTATGGGATCGATCCAGAGATGCCAGTCTTCTTGATATGATGTTTTTGGTAACAGGGTGTGTCGTATGGTGGAATTAGCAGATTTTGAAGACGACGTCCTTGAAGCGGCAGTAATTTCTGGAACAGTAGTTGAGGAGAACGTGTTGAAAGCAGCTTGCGTAAGAACATGCATGAGCGGTAAGCGTAGAAGGTGGTCAAAGGACATCCGATCAAGCACAACAATTTAAGGCGATACGAAGCCTTTCCATATCGCATATCGCCGGAACGTACGTTGATCAAAAGTAAATCACCGAACATAAAGTGCGGCAGTATTAAAGCCTTGAAAATCTTCAGACGTGTATCAATAGGAGCAAACGAGGTGCAGCAGTAGAGCGAGCGGAGGCTAGCGTATATTTTATCGCATTGTTGATGCCGAGATTTTTGGCACTATCCACCCATTCTATTGTCTGTCTGTCCAATTTGACTGGTGGCAGTGGATCTGGTAGAGCAGTTCTACGTCTTCCCTTGATGAATAGTGCCTTACTTTTGGAAGGATTGACGAACGATTAATTGAACGGTTGATTGCGCTGTGACCAATCAGCAATTTTTTCAAGATCGGCGTTGATAATCCTGATAAGATCTTGTATGGGTATTCCAGAGTGGCTAATATACAGCTGAACGTCGTCGGCATACAGTTGTATCGAGCAGTACTTTAGGACGGTTGGTAAATCATTCACATGACAGCAGAATAGTAGAGGTCCATGTACAAAGCCTTGCGGAACGCCGAAAGTAGTATTTCTTTCATCAGACTGTCGATCGGCGCAGAATACTATTTGGGTTCGTTTTTCCAGATACGATTTCAGCAGGAAAACGGCAGAGTTAGCAAAATTAAATTGCGTTTTGAGTTTAGAGCAGCGCTTACGATGGGATATGGTATCAAAAGCCTTTGAGAAATCCACGAGTAACAGTACAGCAGTGCCTTTCTTATCAATGTTTGCAGCTAAATCATCGTCTAGTAAGGCAACCTATCTAATCAATTACACTACGAACAATCAATATAACTCGAACCATTTGGCACGGACCTAGGCAACGAAAAACGGACCACGAGTGGAAACTCGGTACCTGGAACTGCAAGCGGCTAAATATTGTGGGCGGAGGTAGGGTGCTGCTTGAGTAGCTAGAACCCCGCAAGTTTGGCATTGTGGCTCTGCAGGAGATCTGTCGCAAAGGTGATAAAGTGTGGAAGCGACGGACGGCAAGGCTCAGTTCTACTAGAGCGGTGGAGCAACCGAAGGTAGACCTGACGACAAGAAGGAATCGTTCAACGCGCAGTTGCAGGCAACATATGAACGCCTAGGTTGGTAGGAAAGCGATGCATAGATCGGAGATAGGGCCTCACAGCCTACACACTGACACGAACGACAACGGCAAACGATGCATCTACTTTGCAGCTTCCCGAGGCCTAGTGATTGTCGAGCCGACAAAATGATTGGTTTGACGGGGAATACCAGCAAACGATGGAAAGGAAGAAAAGAGCTTGGAAAAACTATCTAAGCATCGCCACCAGAGAACGCGGCGAAATACCGACGAGCTCGAAATGAGTTGACCACGATTTTGAGGAGGGAGAGCTGGAAATCGAGCCAACTTTGCCCTTCGCAGGACGCTTCGATTCAGGAGCATACGCCGCCGCACGAAACTGACGATATACAAAACCCTAATTAGACCCGTAGTTCTTTATGGACTCGAAACTGTGATGCTGCTCACGGAGAACATACGCGCACTGACCGTAATTGAACGGAAAGAGTTGCGGACAATGTTTGATGGAGTACAAACCGAGAGCGGAGTGACGTAGGCGTATGTACTCCGAGCTGCAGGTACTACTTGGAGAGATTCCCATTGTGCACCTGACGAATGTCGGACGACAGTGCGGTAAAATCGCTTCTCTTCAAGGACGCCACCGGCACCAGGAAAAGAGGGGCCCAACGTGCTAGATGGCTTGATCAGGTTGAAATTGGCGACGAGTAGCCCAGGACCGAGTAGAATGGAGAATTTTTGATACGGCACGAGCCACTACGGCTCTTGGCTGCTGAAGAGCAAGATCGCGCGAAATGACCGATGGTCGAATATCGACCATTTTTTATTTGAATGAAACTTTGCACACGTATTTGGCTTAGCAAACTGAGCATTTTTCACAGGTGGAGAGATTTTTTACACCCATGAGTTACATTCTAAAAGGGCGTATGCCTTTTGGCTCAGGTTTTATTCGAAGCATTCGAAGCACACTGTACAAAAAAAAATTTTTTTGACCAAAAAAAATTAAAAATAAACATTAAATTTCAATTAAAAAAAAAAAAGAGTTGAATTTTTTTTCATTTTTTTCAAAGAAACTTGACGTTAATACGCAACTTTTAAAAAAAAGTCCGGGATGGAGAAATGGAAAATAATTTTTTTATGGTAGATTAATTTTTTTATAAAAGTTTTAATTTAAACATTTTTCAAAATATTTGCATTCTGATGATTTTAAAAGATGCAGAAAGTCATTTTGAATCATAAAGCTCTTGGTATTAACATTTTAAAGGCATCGGTTTTCGAGTTATTTTAAATTTAAGCTCGAAAAATTATTAATATTTCGGAAAATACACGTTTTTCTTAATTTGTCCATGGTTCTCCAGCAAAAACCATACGTTCATTGGAATGCTTGATCAAAAATATACAGTTCATTCTTTGACAACAAAACGATTGGATAAATAACTCAAGCGCTAAACCTACACGTTCCCCCTTGCCGAATGTTTTATAAAAAAATATGTTTGTCGTGCAACACTACCTACTTGTTTACTAATACTAACTGTTTTTAAAGTACGCAACCAATAACTACTGGGTTACCTATAATATCTGTTTTCGTATATAAATACGATTGCACTACTCCAGATGTGTTAGTAACAGTTTGCATTTTGTGAAGATGAATAAAGTGAAAATGGAATACACCAAGCCCAAATGCTGTAAACTCTTTCCTGGTCATCGGTGCTCATCAAGCTAACGCAAATTAAACGAAAACGTTATTGCAAAATTAAAAATATTGAACAGTCAAGCTCATTTTAATACGTCTTTATCAATTTGTAATTCGTGTAGTTATTGGAATAATAGTCAAGCCATTATTCATCCCTTTATTGTTTACTATTCAGAATCTGGAACACTTAAGAATGTCAGCTTCATCATAATATCGGAAGTACGCCATCATGATACTGTTGCGGTTCAGGTGTTCATTGCCAAATTAATGAGTTTTTTGAAAACAACACTACAGTTGAAAAAAGCGATATTAATGTCTGATGGAGCTGCCTCACAATATAAAAATAGAAAAAACTTTGCAAGTCTTTGCAAGTTCGAAACAAAATATAACGTCGATGCAGAGTGGCATTTTTTGCGACTTCTCATGGTAAAGGCCCATGCGATGCAATTGGTGGCATATTAAAACGAATGGCAGGAAATGCAAGTTTAGCTAAAGAACATGAACATCCCATTACAAGCGCAAAAGAATTGTATGATTGGTCTAATCAGAAAAGTAATAAAAATTCATCAAAAATGTCATTTAGTTGGGTATAATATGAAGAATATGAACAAGGAGTAACAGAATGGAGCAATATTTTCAAAAAATTTATAATAATAGCTGCCACACAAAAGTATTACTGTTTTGTTCCGATTTCAGAAAATAAGATACAAACGAAGCTGTTTTCAAAAGATGACGAATCATTTACTTATGATGTACAGAGGCGTCTCGTCCACCTGTTCAACCTGTTCATAGGACAGGTGGACAATCTCAGAAAAAAGCGATTTTTTCACACTTGTAGAGTGGATGAAAAATCATCGAAGGTAATTTATTTGTAATTTTAATGTTATCCTGAACCTCCTTATTTTATTTTCTACATAGTGGAAATTTATGCACCATGAAGAATGTAACCTGATGGGCTACACTTCAGACTACGCCATACAACTCACACGCAACGCAACCCACACGCAATAATGACTACCGTTTGTTCATACCTTTCACCTGAACTAACCGTCGTTCAATACTTCTCTGCACCTTCAAATGCGGCAGGGTAGACGCAGTCATTTATACTCACCACTACTAATACGACGCCTCGCGTAAAAATGACATTTTCGGTTCAAACTTTCTGCTGAACAAAACCGATGTCCGCGAGAGAAAACATTCATTACACACCACCTCTCTTTAGTGTCTGGTAATCTGTTTCGTTATGCCTTTCTGTTTCTTCTCTCGACGTCATTGAAATTTGAGAGAGACCACGTGGCCGCGAGAGTTCGCAGATCCATCTTCAGAGCTTTCGTAGTGCAAATGAAAACGAGCAAATTCATTAATTATTTCTGTCAATGTGGTGGAATTCTTCCGTCGATGTATAGTTTCATTCAAACCTCTACACCCATTTTGTTCATTCGAAAACTTGAACCTCGCATAGTCCGCATAGTATACGTTTGTCTTCTTACGCGCTGCTTTCTTTTTAGTTTAAAACTTCAACATCGTCAAAGGAAACGCTTTAGCATTGAACTAAGATTTGATAAACAGAGATAGGTTTTTTACTCATGCGAAAAGTTTAAAGGCAAAAAGATCATAAACATAATTTTAATTATCGTTGGACAAAACCTGAATGATACTTTTTTTTTTTTAAAAGGGGGGATTTGTTAGTAGCTTAAGTATTTATGATAAATATTAGTAAATAATGAGTATGTGTGTCCAATCACAAATGGTGACTTCTCAACACTGTTAGAAATTTTTAATTTTAATTGTTTGCTTTCGCAATTAGGACTTATCATTCGTAGGGATTTAAACCTACTTGTCAGAAAAGGGGAAGTAAACTTACAACTAACTTAATTGCTAACTTATTGGCTATAAAGAGAGCTTATCGTAGCAATTGAGGATTGCAACGATTTTTGTCGAAAATTGTTATTAATTTTATTTGACATAGTTTCTAATGGTTCAACACCAGTAAGTCTATGTAATTCGAGTGTACCAAACCAAGGAGGACGCTTCAAAATCATTTTCAGAATTTTATTCTGAATCCTTCTTCCTTGTTGAACAGCAACTTGACCAGATCGGTACAGCATAAAGCATTGCTGGTCTAAAAATTTGTTTGTAAATCAAAAGTTTGTTCTTTAAACAAAGTTTAGAATTCCTGTTAATGAGAGGATATAAACATCTCGTATATTTGATGCACTTGGCTTGTATACTCTCAATGTGTTCTTTGAAAATAAGTTTTTTATCATAAATTAGTCCCAAGTACTTAACCTTGTCGGACCAACGTAAAATAACTCCATTCATCTTGACAACGTGATTATTGTTTGGCTTGAGGAAAGAAGCCCTAGGCTTATGCGGAAAAATTATCATTTGAGTTTTAGAAGCATTGGGAGAGATTTTCCACTTTTGCAAGTAGGAAGAAAAAATATCTAAACTTTTCTGCAATCGACTGCATATGACACGAAGACTTTTTCCTTTTACGGAAATGCTTGTGTCATCGCAGAACAATGACTTTGTGCATCCTGGAGGCAAATCAGGAAGATCTGAAGTGAATATGTTGTACAGGACTGGACCCAAGACTGAACCTTGAGGTACACCTGCTCTGACAGGAAATCTATCAGATTTTGAATTCTGATAGACAACCTGCAGAGTTCGATCAGTAAGATAATTTTTTAAAATTTTGATTAGGAAAATTGGAAAATTAAAAGTTTGCAATTTCGCAATCAAACCTTTATGCCAAACACTGTCGAATGCTTTTTCTATGTCTAAAAGAGCAGCTCCAGTGGAATAACCTTCAGATTTGTTAGCTCGTATCATATTAGTAACTCTGAGCAATTGATGAGTTGTGGAATGCCCATGGCGAAATCCAAACTGTTCATTTGCAAAAATTGAATTTTCGTTGATGTGTGACATCATTCTGTTACGAATAATTCTCTCAAACAGTTTACTTATTGAAGAAAGCAAACTGATTGGTCGATAACTTGAAACTTCAGCTGGGTTCTTATCCGGTTTTAAAATGGGAGTAATTTTTGCATTTTTCCATAATTTGGGAAAATATGCAATTTTGAAGCAGCAATTGAAAATTTTTACTAAAAATTCCATTGTGCTCTCAGGGAGATGTTTGATTAGTATATTAAAGATTCCATCGTCACCAGGTGCTTTCATATTTTTGAAATTTTTAATAATTGATTTAATCTCATTCAAGTTAGTTTCAATTATTTCTGCAGGTAAAAAATTCTGGGAAGAAATTAAATCAAATTGACGTGTGACTTTATTTTCAATTGGACTCACAAAATTCAAATTTGAGTTATGAACACTCTCAAACTGCTGAGCAAGTCTTTGAGCCTTTTGTTCATTGGATACAAGAAAACGTTCACCATCTTTTAAAACTGGAATAGGCTATGAAGGTTTCTTAAGAATCTTCGACAGCTTCCAAAATGGTTTTGAATATGGTTTCAATTTTTCAACTTTAGTCTCAAAATTTTGATTTCTCAGAAGAGTAAATCTATGTTTAATCTCTTTCTGTAAATCTTTATAAATAGTTTTAAAAACAGGGTCACGAGAACGTTGATATTGACGTCTGCGGACATTTTTCAAACGAATTAGAAGTTGGAGATTTTCGTCAATTATTGGTGAATCAAATTTCACTTGAGCCTTTGGAACAGAATAATTCCTGGCATCAACAATTGCACATTTTAATGCGTCCAAAGCGGAATCAATATTCACTTCGTTTTGCAAATCAAGCTCATTATTGAAATTTCTCTCAATATGAGTTTTGTATCTTTCCCAATTAGCCTTGTTATAATTAAAAACAGAGCTCATAGGGTTTAAAACTGATTCATGTGATAAAAAAAAAGTTATTGGAAGATGATCAGAATCAAAGTCAGCATGTGTGATCAAATCACTACATACATGACTTTGATCTGTAAGCACCAAATCAATTGTTGAAGGGTTTCTTACAGAAGAAAAGCATGTAGGACTATTCGGAGACAAAATAGAATAGTATCCTGAAGAACAATCGTTGAATAAAATTTTGCCATTGGAATTACTTTGAGAATTATTCCATGAACGATGTTTAGCGTTAAAATCGCCGATTATGAAAAATTTCGAACGATTTCTGGTGAGTTTTTGTAAATCACCTTTAAAATAATTTTTGAGCTCGCGTGTGCATTGAAATGGTAAATATGCTGCGGCAATAAATAAAATCCCAAGTTCAGTTTGAACTTCAATTCCCAAAGTTTCAATAACTTTCGTCTCAAGATGGGGAAGAGCACGATGTTTGTTTCGGCGATGAATAACAATTGCAACTCCACCGCCGGAACCCTGAATCCTATCATATCTATGAACCACGTAATTGGGATCATATTTTAATTTTATGTTAGGTTTCAAAAATGTTTCAGTAATAATTGCAATATGCACATTATTTACTGTTAAAAAGTTAAAAAGCTCATTCTCATTGGCCTTCAATGAGCGAGCATTCCAATTTAATATTTTAATTGTTTTATTTAAAATCATTGCTAAATTTAAATTAGAAACAATTTTAATAGTAAAATTTGTGCCTATTTGAATGGCATCAAACATTGATTTTGCCTGCAACATGGCGTTCATAAGATCGAACATTGCCTGTTGCAAAAAAGAAAGTTTACCTGCCGTAATAGGCCCCAGGTAGTTGACATTAGAAAAAATATTTTCGGCAGCAATATTAGCTGCAGTAATAGGTGTACAATTATTTTCTAGCGTGTTTTGCTTACCCATATTAACGGTCATTTTCGAACTACCAACACTAGGCGGTATAATGTTCGAACTACCTGTAACCTGTGCATAAGTTAAACGGGTATGCAAAGGAGTAGGTAAACTATGCGTCACTGGTACGCTTGGAGAATTTTGTTTTGAAGTTGGTTTTAATTGAGAAATTGAATTTTGTTTACCTTGCCTTGCCTTAACAATTGCTAAACGGACTGGGCATTGATAAAAATTTGACATATGGTTGCCGTTACAATTCGCACAGCGAAAATTTTTACTCTCTTTCACAGGACATGTGTCCTTTTTGTGAGAAGAGTCTCCACAATTAAGACATTTTTGGTCCATGTTACAGAATTTGGAACCATGGCCATAACGTTGGCAAGTACGGCATTGGGTGATATGCTTTTCACCTCCGCCATACTTCCTATAAATTTCCCACTTTACACGCACATTATACAAAGCATGTGCTTTTTCAAAAAAATTTAAGTTGTTAACCTCATTGCGGTTAAAATGAATTAAATAATTAACAAGGGAAATTCCAGTTCTCTGACTGTTTTCGCCTCGTGATTTTTGTTTCATTAGAATTACTTGGGTAGGGGCTATGCCAAGTAATTCTGTTAAAGTAAGTTTGATCTCATCAACGGTTTGATCGTTGGTGAGACCTTTCAAGACAACCTTGAACGGCTTGGTGTTCTTGTAAAAAATGTAAAAAATTTATACATCTTGTAAAAAATTTGTACATCTTGTCAGTTAAATACTGAACAAGACGATCACGACCATTTACTGAGTCGGCTAATAAGCGGCATTCACCTCTACGGCCAATTTGATAGGTAACTTTAACGTCAGAAACAAACGTTGAAAGTTCCTTTTTGAATATATTAAATTCAGAAGAAATAGTTACCACAATAGGTGTAACTTTCTCCTTTTTTAAAGATTTTATATTTTGTATAGTTTCATTACTAATAACTTCCATTTCACCAGCTTCTTGCTCAGGCAAAATATCAAAAGGATTGTCACTACAGACACTCGATGTGTTAGAAAGAGATGCCTCTCTTTTCCTCCCCGCAGCGATGCGAGGTTTCTTTTTCCGTCCAGCCATTTCAGGTGATACGAAAAAAGTTAAAACAAATGTTAAATTCAAAAGTAGGTAGTCTTGAGAAAGACTGATGGGAAATAACTTTCAGGTAATCTTTAAAAGACACACTGACAAAACACAAACTTTGAAGCTATAGGCAGTCAAAGACCAGTCCACAAGCAACCGAAAAAACGTCTGATCTGTAGGACAGTTCAAGACGCACTGACCTGAATGATACTGACATTGCATATCACAACGCCATCCGTTGAGTGAACTTTTCTAGTTCTTCGACGGATCAAGAGTTATTTACGACTGAAACCGATCATTGAGAATCATGATGTGATAAATGTGGAGAAAGATTTCCTCTATGAAATGATGCCGATATCATTATTCTACGAGAAAATTATCTGAAAACTCGCGGTCATAATAGACCGTAGAATTTCTTTGCCATATAGATAAATGTATAAAGATAAATGTTTTCGAAACTGTTATCACGATACTGTTGCTGACTGAACAGGTAGCCCACTTGGTCACGCGTCGCCTCTGATGATGTATATAAAATATAAGGTGAAACGAGTTCTGTGAAGTATCTATGTCATAAAAAAATATGTTCTTAAGATAATAAAACTCTAAAATAAATATTTGATTCTTTTATATATATATATATATATATATATATATATATATATATATATATATATATATATATATATATATATATATATATATATATATATATATATATATATATATATATATATATATATATATTTATATCACTTAAAACATTCAACTCTTTTCTTGAGAACCGTTCGCCCAATCGTTTTGTTGTCAAAGAATGAATTGTATATTTTTGATCAAGCATTCCAATGAACGTATGGTTTTTGCTGGAGAACTATGGACGAATTAAGAAAAACGTGTATTTTCCTAAATAATTATAATTTTTCGAGCTTAAATTAGAAATAACTCGAAAACCAATGCCTTTAGAATGTTTACTACCAAGAGCTTTTTGATTTAAAATGACTCTCTGCATCTTTTAAAATCATCAGAATACAAATATTTTGAAAAATGTTAGAATTAGAATTTTTATAAAAAAATTAATCTACCATAAAAAAATTATTTTTCATTTCATTTTTCAATTGAAATTAAATGTTTATTTTTTTAGGTCAAAAAAAAATTTTTTTGTACAGTGTATATTTTTTATGGTGCATTTTTAATTCCCTACAACTCATTCTCAGACAGTTTTGAAGTAGAATACTTCTCTCAGGAAGTTCGGCTACATAGGGATGTGAAATGAAAATCTAAAACCGAAAAAAGTGAAAATATGTCCAATTTCAACTGCTAATAAATCGGTTGTTATTCGATGGATTTCCTTCGTTATAGCAGCAATAGATTGGAAAATCTACTAAGATTCTTCCCAAATGAAGATAATTGTTATTTTCATTATTCAAACAATTGTACTATTGAATATAGTCAAGCCTTGTCAAAACGAAAAATTCGACCGCTGATTGGTCGTTATACGATTGCTTCCCAAGCACGGTCGACAGAATCATATACCTTGAAATTTAAAATATGCTATTTGGCCTATATAAGAGCTTGTTTCAGCCGAAACCGCTCATAACAGTTCTAGACAGCGACAACACTGCCGTAATCTCGCAGACTGACGTAAGCGCCATTTTTTCAAATATGGGGTTCTTATGCCAATTTGTTCGTTATCTGAAGACCCATCTTTTGGTATCTTTCTTTTAGTTGTTACTTATTCGTATGTTGCATAAAATCAAGAAAACAAAATGACGTATGCACCATTTCAATACAAAAGTTACAAGTAACCCGTTTGTTTTTGGGCCCTATTGAAAAACAGATCAAATGGATCAAAATAGATCAAAATAAAAAAAATGAAGCATTTAAGCAATTGCAGCAATCGGCCTTTTTCGAGGCTGCTAAATGTTTTTGGAAGAGCATAATGAATGGTTATTAATAAACTGCAACTGAGGTTTGATGCTGCTGCAAATGCACAGCAGTGTGATGTTTATTACGATTTGTTGATACTGTGCATAACAAGCGGTATATACGAAACAAATCCGATTTCAAACAGGAAAGTTTGGCACGTTCTGCTCACGATGCTGAGTCTGTTTTAGAAAATTCACAACACTTCATTAACAAGGATGTAACGTCTTGAAGAAGACGGTTAAAGTTTGACATCCCTGCAGAATTTCGACCTTCATACTCATGTCTACCATCGGCAATATCAAACACGCAACAATTTGCTTCCATGCGACACGGAGACGGGAACATTTTTTTCTTCCAAGCCGCACAACACGACACAATACATATTATTTTGTTGCCTTAATGAGAGCTCTATCGGTCCGGCTCGACAGAATGTCCACAAGAAATCGTTTTTGTACATCTGTGTTACGAAACTGAGAAAATCTGTAGGAACTGATAATAAAGGCGGGTCCAGAATGAATGAGATGTATTTTTCATACATGAGTATTACGACATACGAATTAAAATTTTTCGAACGTTGTAGAATGGTATAACTGAAAATAATTTAGCCACACAAATTTTTACAGTTAGGGTAGATGATCCAATAGTTGTGGTAGCACCAATAGTTGCGGTATCGCTTTTAAATTCATCGTTTAAATTAATTAGAGGTGAATTGCTTATGCTACATGTTGAAGAAACAATAGATTTAACATAAGTACATACGTTACTATATCAATATGTACTGAAAATATCCAAACTACTGGAAAAAACTGTATTTTTCAGAAACTTACCTGGAAGGCACCCTTCACTACCTATTTTCTTATTTTGTCCACAAAGTTCTTAAGATATGTGTGTGTTTTTAGTACGATTAATGCTCATATAATTATTTTCCCAGATAGTAGATTATTATAGAAACTGTTTCACAGGTGAAGTTCGTTAATTGGTGATCATATTATCTATAAATTACTTCCTCCACTATTGGATCACAGGATATACTGTTCTCCTGTAGTTGCGGTATGTTCCGCATTTCTGATTTACGTTTATTAGAAAAGATTATGTGGGACTAATTGCGAATATTAAGGATAAGTAGGTACTAGGGGACATACTTAAATTATGTAACTTATCACTGTGAAAGGGGAAGGTTGGGTTCAAAAATTACCACACCTTCCCCTACCCCCGCGTTTACATGATCGGGCACAAAGTCTGCCGCCCTCAGCCCTAAAATGCTACGTTACTTATGCATGGCCTCTTAATAGATGCTTACTCACTGCTTATGGTATTGTAATTCTTTTGACGAGCCTTTCGCAGTATGTACAGTCAGAAACTAGATGGCTCTTTTAGTAAACACTAACGTAGAAAATGGAGGCGCAGACATGGTACGAAGCAGAGGTGATAGACTTTAGCTTTTTCCAAGAGAAACACAAAAGAAAGAGACGTTTAGGAAAGTGTCTAAAGTTTCACTTGAACAAAAAAAAAAAGATTTAAAAAAAAAGTGAGTTGATATGGAAACTGTTATCTTAGATTTCCAAAAACCAAGGTTTATAGACAAACACTTTAGTCGCCTAAAATTCATCTAAGCATTTCAAAATGAGCGCTATTAGTCTTTTTTATGTCCAACATTGTTTTACGTTGAAAATGTTCCATAAACATGACTGAATTTTTGTTAGAAAAACTTTTTAAATCGTTCAAAAAAGATTTAGGTAAATTGACTATCCAAAAATATCAAAGTTTAAATCACTTTTTATTTTTCATGCATGTAGGATCTCAAATTCAATTTTCCAATATCTTTATATGAAATTTCAAGCAATTTTCTAAAAGTCATTCCTTTACAACTTTTTTTCAATATCAGTCAATATCCAGACACAGATTTATACAAACAACAGATTTATAAAAAAACTGCTCAAAAACTTCAGCCCTTTTTAAATGTTAGTCTAGAGAAATGTTATGAAAAGCATGCAGAATTGTTTAGTTTAATAAAACCTACATACCCACAAACTCTCACTGAATTCTGCCAAAATCTGATCAAGTTGGTGCATAATCCGTCTCTTGGTTAACTTCGTGCATTTTTGTATTCACTTGCCAACCTACTAGTCGACCGATTAAAAACAACATGATAAATACTAAAACATTTAAAAACCACTTCAAGCGAGTTAAAAACCTTCATTTAACCAAGCAAACACGAATATTTTATATACCGCAACTATAGGAACACGCATTCGCAACTATAGGAACTCTACCGCAACTATTGGAGCAAAAGCGTACAGCATATTTTTGTTAATTTCAAGCCTCAAAACGTGTTTAAAGTAAATTTTAAGGTGCAAAACTATCAAGTAGAGCCCATTTCAACAGAAAATAATGAAAAGTACCAGCTAGACTCGTTTATCTTAGCCAAAACATGGCTAAACATGCATAACTCGTGCTTAGCTCCTCCACTATTGGGTCATTTACCCTATATCATTCCACAACGTTCGAAAAATTTATTATGTCAGAGCGGATATCGCACGCTATCTGACCATGAAGCATTTATGCAATAATTGAATGAAAATTGCAATTGCAGCAATCGGCCTTTTCCAAGGCTACAAAATGTATTTAGAAGAGCATAATAAATGGTTATTAATAACTGCAACTGAGGTTCGATGCTGCTGCAAATGCACAGCAGTGTGATGTTTATTGCGATTTGTTGATACTGTGCTTAACAAGCGGTATATACGAAACAAATACGATTTCAAAATGACTGACACGCAAGCAGCCGGGTTATCCTTCTAGTAAAAGTATTCTACTTCAACCTTGCGGTCGTGGCTTTGCACACAACCCTCCTGTAATTTTTCTATACAACCAACGGTTTCTGGGCTACAATGCTTCGAATAAAAGCTATGCCAAAAGGCATACGCCCTTTTAGAATGTAACTCATGGGTGTAAAAAATCTCTCCACCTGTGAAAAATGCTCAGTTTGCTAAACCAAATACGTGTGCAAAGTTTCATTAAAATCAAAAATGGTCGATTAAATTTTCGCGTATTTCCAGGCGATTTGAAATGATTCTGCTCTGAAGTTGTAAGTTTTTCGATAAACGATAAAGTTTTGGTATACGCGAGCATGATCGGAACATAAAAGAAACCTGTTGATAGGAAAGAACTAACGCCATTTTAGGTGAATCATTTCATTTTCTTACATCAGAAATGAGTTCAGCACCTGCCACTTCGAAGCGGCCTGCCGGGAGTTAATTTTATACTCTGAAGGAGATATAGTCAGGATAGCGGAATGGTATACACTCTACTAATTAACTACCAAAAGAAGGGAAAATAACACTACAGCTCGGCCATTTCTGACCAATGATTAATGTTCTTTAGTTTCTCGATTATTTCCGCCATTGTACACTCCAAAAAATGAGACGGCGTACACTTTTAAGTCGGAAATATTCATCATTCGCTATAGCGCGTAGCGGTTAGTGTACGTTCTAACTAATTCTGATCTTTTTCTGCCAAAAACCTTACAAAACTTGCTATAATTTGTTATATTATAGTAATTATTTGATAGTAATTATTTTGATAGAAATTTTGATATTCTAACTATTAACGAGACCGAGTTTAGAACACAAGTTGATGTAAAACAGTGCATAACAATATATCAAGATTTGTTATAATCCTGATATTTTTGACTGATCGGATTAACTGAGTCGTACACCGCCTTGTAGTCTGTAAACAATTGCAAGTTTACTTCTCTAAACTTGTCTGACTTGGATTTGACTCTCCGACAGACTTCCTGCAATGGTGTTAGTCTATGAAACAGAATGAGGAATGAATTTGCCGTCCAACACCTTAAAATGTTGTTCATTGGTTATTAGGTTCCCTTCCCTGTCGTTGCATATGGCATAGAATCAGAAAAAAACACCCTCCACTAGTCCTCACAATCGGTAGTAAGTTTTCGAAATCTAGTTCCGTGCTTGAGTTACGTCATACTTTTATTAATTAGCATGTGCCATTCTGTTAATTGCTGCCTCCTTCGTTGTTAGAATAACGTTCTGCCATTTCTGGCCGCTTGGCTTGCGAGCACAATTTAGACCAGTTTGCTAAACTGATTGTGGTGTTTTCATATGTTTTGGACCATGTTTTATCTCTTCAACTTATTTTTTATTAACTGATCGATGATTCGAATTCGCAACAGGTACTGTAAAATGGGACTTATGCCAGAAAATGTTATTAATATACTTTGTGCAGCCACATTAGCGAAAGCAAACTGTAAGACGATGTCGTTCGTCGCATGGGCTTCTTGGGTACCCAAAGATGCTCAAAGAAGATACAACAAACACAGCCACCGAGTTCGGTGTGGCTCGCAAGATGCGAGTAGAAAGCCAAAAGCCCAGAAAGTCTCTCTCCGCTCGCATCTGGTGGCTGCAGCTATATTGGTAATCGGTGTCGTGTGTAGCAAATTTCGCTTGCGATTTCGATCTCTACCTCAACAGCAGCAGCAGCAGCAGGAAAGGGAACACTGGCTCCCTTTCACCTTAGGACCGCAGTGGGACTGGCAGGTGTATTCCCCAAGTAACGAGAGGGGAAGAGGAAATTTGTCACCTCTGTGAATGCCCTTGGAGGACAGAATGTCTGTCTGTGGCTTCGCGATTTTCAATGTCGCAAGAATAAATTCGACGACGACGGGCTGTCAAACAATTAGGAAGTAGGAAAAAAAAAGCTCTCACCTGATCGTAGACGGTGGCAAGTACGGCTGTTGGAAGTAATCGTAGGTCCGCGATCCGATCCAGGCTGGCAACGTTGTGGTTCAGGTTCTTGACGTAGGCCAACAGGCACAGGTTGTACAGCGAAGGTGGTTCCCTGCCCATCGCTCCCAGCTCACAATATGGTTGGCCACAACGAAACAGAAACCAGCAAGTAACCCGTTTATTTGTGCTTTTGCTACTTCCGTGATTCGTTCTTCGTTCGAGCTGTTGTGCTATCACGATGACATACGATGGGAGAGAAAAAAAACTTTCGCTTTTTTCAATTGCCACCACTTCACTCACTATAAATTCACTGTCACTTCGCGAGCACCCAAAAAAAAAGGTTGCTTTTCCTTCCACGGCCTCACCTGTGCTCTTATTTAAACTAGTAATTTATAAGCCAGTAGAGAACAGTTTCTTCCACTAGGATCACTTTTATCTGATTTGGCTACGATTTGCTGCACCCGTGAAACTACATTATCAAAATACGCAAAAATCGACAACGACTACAAGAAGGACTCGAATTGACTGGCAGGCTAACGGACGACTGGCTGACGGCTGAAGGAAGATGTGAATCTCTCTGTGGCGAAGGAGGATGTGAATTGTACACTGTAAATTTAATTCACTAAAGTAAGTTGTTCAACGGGGATATTAAAAAAATACGCTCCTTCTTTAGAACTGAAAATTTGTTATGAAACTAGAAAATAAGCTGGCTTCTCGTGTAAAAGAAATTTTCAAGCAAACTAAATAAATAATAAGATGATTTATGTTTGTTTTTGACAGTCAAAATGGCGATATTTGTAAAGAAAACAAATATGTACATACAGTTAATCACCAAATTAGATTTCATTTTTATTAAGTTAAACGTTGTCAAAATTAGCAATACTCAGAGGGAGAGATATGCGAAGAGAGTGTTGTGAGCCAAACGAATATGTCAAAATCCACGCCAAACGAACAAAAACGGTAACACATTGAGAGGTATTGTAATAAGGTTCAATAAAGAATATATATATTTTTACACTTTTTACATGTTCTATTGTTAAACAATGAATTGAGAATGCTCCAAAGTTGCTCATTACAGTGATTTTTAACTGGTGGTTCACAAACCCTTTGTATGGTCAACAAAATAATGATGATAGTATATAAAATTAAGCATAAACATAAAATTTAACACCTTCACGCTCTTTGTGATGCAATTTATTATTCCCCAGGACTTCCACCGTCACCATCAGTTATACGAGTCGAATAAAAAAGTTAGTCAACATTGCGATTTGAGAAGAGATCTGGCACCTCTGATATGTGAAACAAAGCAAAGCCTTGGTGCTACATTCCGTATCGGAACTCGACCTTCTGTTTATTATACACAGACTTCGCAGCCAACTGTTGAGTGTACAGGACGATTGCGGGGCTAGCGCTACGATCCTACTGACTCTCCCGAGCCGAGACTCGAACATACGACGACTGGCTTGTTAAGCCAGCATCGTACCTCGAAACCAGCTGGGAGACTATGTGAAACCTAGTTGCCAAATCAGCGGTTTTTTTCATCGCTTATCTCTCTCTTTGAGTATCTCTAGTCAAAACTCCCAGGTCAAAACCACCGAAGAAATTTAAAAATTATATAAGATTGTACCAAGAGATTTCATTTTCATTTTTTTGGTGCAGAAAGGGGCCGCAGGTCCAATGTAAGATTGTACCAAAAGATCTGTGTTTTTTTAATTGGTTTCTGTTGATGATTTTTAAAAAAATATGAAAAACGATGTTTTTGACGGAAGATATTTTAATGCTGAGATTCACTGCACTGATTTTTAACCGAGTATCCGAGTGAAAATTAAAACAAAACATTTACAACTATAAAGTATAAAGAATTTCACTGTAGTTGAATGTTGTGCTGATTTACAGATATATATTATTAAACTATATATTATATATAATATATTATTAAGCGAAATTTGGCAGAAAAATTGTAAAATTGGGTCCTAAAGTTTTAAATGGTTTTTTGATTTTTGTATACCAGTTGAAAGAGTGCAATTTTCTGGGCAAAACGTGATTTTTAAAAAATGTTCATCGTTTTCCTTCGATTTTTAAATGAAGAATAAAAAACTGCTCTCACATACCGGGCGAAACGTCATCTTAGACCTTTCGAACAGTTTTTTTATTGTTCATTTAAAAATCGAAGGAAAACGATGAACTTTTTTGAAAATCACGTTTTGCTCAGAAAAAGCGGCTTCTTCAAATGATATATGAAAACTGGTATAGCTCTAGGACCCAATTAGGAAATGCTAAAATTACAATATAAATTTTGGGTAATCCTGAGATCCTAAAATTCCAAAATCATCAAATTCTTTATTTTTTTTCTGCAGATTTTTTAAAATTTCTCAAAATCCGTGAAATCTTATCATTTTATAATCCGACGAACCTAAAACTTTTGAATCCTGATTGCTTCAACTTCAAATTTGTCAATCCTGAAATCTTTGAAACCTTAACCCTAGAGATAGACTGCGTTAATTTGACTTCTCGCTTTTAGTGACATTTCCCTCTCCTTTTTTATTAGTGCGAATCCGTTCTCGTTGTGCAAAAAACTGAATTCTAGTATTTGTTTATCGATGTGCTAACACCGTGATGATCACTCTACAAGTTCGAATAATTTAAAATTCATGCGTCAATTTAACACTAGAATAAGATAACCTTTTCAGGGTTAATGATTCAAATAAATAAGTTCAAGAATACCTAAATTCTCGAATACTTCAATTTAAATTGTTGAATCTATAATTTCTTGAATTTTTCAATCCTTGAATTCATAAAAACTTGATTAATCTAATCCCTGAAATTTAAAATTCCTGAATCAATAATATTTTGAATTCTTAAATGCCTCAATTTCAATTCTTTCAATTTCAAAATCCTCAAATCGTTAAACAGTTAAATATTTAAAACCTCGCTTCCGTTAAATACGCAATGCCTCAGAAGCTCAAATCCTTAAGCTGATACATCACATCCTCAAAACCTTTGATCTTTAAATCCTGAAATTTCTGAATTCCTAAATTCTTAGATACTCAAATCCTCAAATCTCTAATTCGTAAATTATTAAATTCATTGATTCTTGTTTATTTTAATTCACGAATCCGCAAATCTTCAAATCCGTTGATCATAAATTCTTCAAATATTTCATCTCTTAAACGCTAAATTAGGTTTTTCAAATCTTCAAATCTAAAAATTCTTTAACGAGTCCATCCGGATAAAAATTAATTTTTACCTCAAAAAACCACAAAAGTTATTTGCAAAGCCACGAAGCAGGTTAACGTAGAAGCTTAATCAACTCTTTACTCTTCATTCTTTAATTTTTACGTTTTACTCTTTACTCTTTACTCTTTACTCTTTACTCTTTACTCTTTACTCTTTACTCTTTACTCTTTACTTTTTACTCTTTACTCTTTACTCTTTACTCTTTACTCTTTACTCTTTACTCTTTACTCTTTACTCTTTACTCCATCCGCACCATCCGATGGTAAAATGTTTTGTTTGAGTTTGAGAAAAGCTTGGCCGGTCAGGGAACATCCATTAATGACGTAGCTTTTTTAAGTTATTTTTACATTTTACATTAAATATCGTTGCCCAGAAAAATAGAAAAAACATTGTTTTTGCATTTTTACCATGAAAAAGAGGGGTTGTTATGTATCTTAACAGCATTTTACAGGCATTTTTCTCATACATTAAATACATTAAATCATACATTAAACATGGTATTGACAAAAAACGTTTGCAAGCTTACAGTAGAAAACATGTTTTTTTATGAATACAATAAAAAAACATTGCCCATTCACTGTTCTCATCGTAAAATACATCCTAATTTTTTTTCGGAGACTTTCGGGGACAGCGCTAAGTAGAGCTGTACATTTACCCACGACAAGGCGAGCCGTCTCCGCAACGCATAACGCGCCAGTATGTAAACGGCCTAACTGGGCTTTTTATTCTGTTCTGTATATTTCCCAATTATTTCTTGTTTATTACTACGAAATACTCAACAGTCATCACAAAAAGTTGCATTCCAAAATACTCAAATACTCAAATTCTAATTTGCTCGAATTAAGCCTTAAGTTTCCAAACTGATAGGAAAGTATGTCTATGTATCAATAAATTGTTTTTTTATCTATAAATAATTGTTGTAAATTAATAATATTTTTCTAATTTCACAGTAAGTAGACTAAAAGAAAAATAATCTTAAATTGCGAAAAGTTGGTATCCTTAAATCGATATTCGTAACATACAAAACGGAAGTTTGGAACCATACATTAGCAGATATATGTAAAAACAGGTACGATTTCTTACAGGAATTTTTTTTTTTTAATACCCTCCACTGACCCCCACACCAAAGAGCTCACACAGGAGCCCCCTGGTAGCGGACACTGACCAACAGCAAAAAGAAAAAAATTTTGTTCGTGCACATTAAAAAAGGTTTGAATAACTCAGACGTTATTTTGATGTTTTCACATATTTCTAATTAATTTGAGCTCTTTCTAGATATTTGCGATTAACCTTTGCTGTATTTTATTATTCAGAGCGTTAGTAACATACAGTTATTTTAAATGTATTTTTGTTTTCCCATAAAATCTGGCAACTGTTGCGTTTGACAGTTCGCAGATGGAGTTCTCTCTCGTTATTTTTGTTATTTTGTGCCATGTCGAACAACATTCTCTCGGCTTTCTCGCTCGTGCCGCGCACACCCACAAACAGCTCCACGTACACTTATGCACAGCTCCGTTATGTTTGGCATAAGCTTAAATTTTGTCCCATTCAAGCAAGGCGCTATCATCATCGTTCCATCAACACAAACACACACTCGCGCACGTATGCGAACGCGAAACGAACATCACCGAATCAGGTGCTGTCACTTTTCGTACACGCTCTCCGCGGCGTGTTCGCTTTGCTGTTTTGATGGAGGTGTGTGCGCGCGTGCTCTCGCTCACTCACCCCAGCCAGCAACACAACCGTTTCAGCGCAGTTCGTGTTTGCGTATTGTATAAAGATGAGGTCGGTTCTTTTTCCGTCTTCTGTCGTCGTCTGTAGCATATTGGACTTGCTTGCGGTTGTGGTTCGCGAATCGCTCCGTTCTGCAATCTAGTGACCCGTTCCATACGTGCGCTTGTACATTATCTTTTCTCGGTAGTTCGGTTTTTGACTGTCAGATTTTCCTGCTTTGTGATAAGTGTTGTAACAATTGGTTTCTGTTGAATTAATTTCGGTGTGAAGAGTGTCGGCATGTGTAACACCTAGTGCGTACAGGCAATCCGGATTCCACCAGTGTGCCATCGACGACGGGAAATTCCGATTGCGAGAGTTCTCAATGTGAATAGTTAGCTGCGGAAAAGGCCACGCAGTGCAGTGAGCAGTGCACATCATATTGTTTAAACTCCCAGTGATTACTAGATCGTGAATTCTGCGAGAACTTGGCCACTATTCTTTTTTGAGTGTAAAGAATTGTAGGAAGCAAAAACGACTAGCGAGAAAGAAAAGGTCGGAGGCGGCTGGGGCCAAGGTGCTGCTGGCGCTGGGTGGAGCTTTTATGGCCCTTTGAATTGGGGCCCCCATTTAAGTGGCAAGGCATGCCAAGGATAAAAAGGCAATACGGCATAGAAATAGGTGATTTACATACTTATAAAAAAATATATTTGCTCAGTACCTCTGCGTGTACCGAACGGTGGCAGCTGGAAACGATAGAATTGAAAAATGTGATTCCTTCACTGATAAGAAACGCGCCATCCAGCTGCCGGAGGGCAACTCGGTTGGTCTCCAGTTTATTTGACTAAATCCCATATAAACAGAAGTATGAAAGCGCAAGGATGAAAGCAAGCCATGAAGCCTGTGACTAAGTAGGCAGGCCTACTTGTGTTTCATATCAAGAGAGATAGAGAGATGTTTAACAAAGCGTCCTAACGCTACCACCTCGAACCCCACTTCTTGCATAGAAAGAAAAATAAATCCTGCATCATTCACCCACCAGTCTTTGTTTCGGTGGTGTCATCAGGGTGGTGGCATGAACCTGTTTACTGTCTAGCTGGAAACGGTTCAACACGATGCACAAGATGCTCGCACACTTTTCTCCTTTCAATCAAACCAACCATATCGATCTAACACAGTGACAGACTCTTCCGACTGAATTTTTAATTGCGCAACAAAAATATCTCCAGCTAGACGACCAATGAAATTTCTTACCGATACGAAGTAATTGGTTGAAGTTATGTTTACTTTTTAAGACGAAATTCGATTACAAAGTGCTCTGTTGAGGTTAATTAAATGATCAATTGCGATTGGAAAATAATAAGAAGAATTAATAGTAAATTAAATTTTCTTTATATACGGTATAACCAAATTTAACGAATTAACTTAAATCCTCTTTGCGCATCATCATCATCACTTGCCCAGGTAGTCGGAAAGTAATTCATAATTAGAGAATTATTCATGACCAATAAAACTTTCCATTGAACCAATCATAAACGTTACGCTTAATTTGTCTAGTAGGTACAAGTTATTGCGTTTTTTTCGTGGAGAGAGACCTTGAACTCTGAGCTATACAAAACACCAGAGAGTCACTGCACTCAATATAGCCAATATTGTTTTTCACATCTTATCCCTCAAAATGTCAAATATGACTATTATGATGGTCCCAAATATCGGTGGGAAATTCTGTGTTCTTTGAAATATGTTGGACGCGTTAATCCTTGATTTGACCCAAAAAATCGAATCGAAGCCACTTCAATTTGGAATTATGTTTGATGATGATGTTTAACTAAACTCATATCATGCTTTTTTATAGGTACGGCTTACGCATCCTTATGAGAAACGCTAGTGCTTTCAAAGCACACACCATTTGTCTGAAATTCAAATCATCATCACAATCGCCGGATACACACCCCAATTCGATTACAAGGAGAATCAAATTATTTGGTAACTTGCTGATTATTTTTTATCAAGACAAAAGGAAATATTGACCACTATACTATCGAGGAAATGAGATTTTTTAAGTTGAAGTCATACCCATTTCTCTGGTGAGATTTTTTCATTTGGTCTCAAGAATCGACGCTGATCTAACAAAGTTTTCTACTAAAGTTGGAACCACGAAAGACTGAATCACTTGAAGCACGAGAGGATGATGCCCAAAGGCTGGATTGGTTTCAAATGTCAACGTGTTTTAAAATAGTAGATGGCTTCTGGCTGTTAAAAAAAAACAGAGGCGTCTCGTCCACCTGTTCAACCTGTTCATAGGACAGGTAGACAACCTCAGAAAAAAAGTGATTTTTTCACATTTGTAGAGTGGATGAAAAATCGTCGGAGTAATTTATTTGTAATTTCAATGTTATCCCGAACATCCTTATTCTATTTTCTACATAGTGGAAATGTATGCACCGTGAAGAATGTAACCTGATGGGTTACACGCAACGCAACTCACACGGCCACACGCAATAATGACTACCGTTTGTTCAAACTTTTCACCTGAACTAACCGTCGTTCAACACTTCTCTGCACCTTCAAGTGCGGCAGGGTAGACGCAGTCATTCATGCTCACCACTACTAATGCGACGCCTCGCGTGAAAGTGACATTTTTGGTTCAAACTTTCTGCTGAACAAAACCGATGTCAGCGAGAGAAAACATTCATTACACATCTCCTCTCTTTAGTGTCTGGTAATCTGTTTCGTTATGCCTTTCTGTTTCTTCTCTCGACGTCATTAAAATTTGAGAGAGACCACGTGGCCGCGAGAGTTCGCAGATCCATCTTCAGAGCTTTCGTAGTGCAAATGAAAAACGAGCAAATTCATTCATTATTTCTGTCAATGTGGCGGAATCCTTCCGTCGATGTATAGTTTCATTCAAACCTCTACACCCATTTTGTTCATTCGAAAACTTGAACCTCGCATAGTAAACGTTTGTCTTCTTACGCGCTGCTTTCTTTTTAGTTT
This sequence comes from Wyeomyia smithii, assembly GCF_029784165.1. Lineage (NCBI taxonomy): Eukaryota > Metazoa > Arthropoda > Insecta > Diptera > Culicidae > Wyeomyia > Wyeomyia smithii. The sequence goes on from NC_073694.1 coordinate 13,142,438, forward strand.
AAAATTTCAACATCGTCAAAAGAAACGCTTTAGCATTGAACAAAGATAGGTTTTTTACTCATGCAAAAAGCTTAGAGGCAAATAGATCATAAACATAATTTCAATTATCGTTGGAAAAAACCTGAATGATACTGACATTGCATATCACAACGCCATCCGTCGAGCGAACTTTTCTAGTTCTTCGACGGATCCAGACTTATTTATGACTAAAGCCGATCATTGAGAATCATGATGTGATAAATGTGGATAAAGATTTCCTCCATGAAATGATGCAGATATCATTATTCTACGAGAAAATTAACGGAAAACTCGCGGTCATAATAGACCGTAGAAATTCTTTGCCATATAGATAAATGTAGAGAGATAAAAGTTTTCGAAACTGTTATCACGATACTGTTGTTTTAGTGTTGCAAATGTTGATTGAACAGGTAGCCCACTTGGTCACGCGTCGCCTCTGAAAAAAACGAATACCATTCATCATGGATATTTTCGGCAATTGAGAATCGATCTCTTCCGGTTTTTGTGAAACTGTCTAAGATGGCCAGATATCATTTAATATGAGTAAATCGCAACTGCCCAGAGGCCAGAAACCGACCCTAGACACTGCACAATGGTGCAAAAACCAAATTTAGGGGGAAATTTTGGTCTAGAGCTCTATAGCAATATTTTAGAGAAAAATTTTCTTCTACAAAGTTGTTACATATGACAAAGCGCTTATTGTATAGTTATCGAAAATTAAAGCGACCCTAATTATTTATGAAATCAGGTATCAGGTCAATAAAAGATTTTTTCTATCTTTGAAAATAACAGATTTATATTAAAAAACACATTTCTTTCTCTAACTTTTTTATTTCAATTTTCACCTTTAAACTGTCTGACCGACTTTTTAAGAGTAAAGTAAATTCAATTTAAAAACGTTACGAAATTTCATTTATTATGTGTGTAAATACACACAGATTTATTTTTTGCTATTTTTTTCTCAAAACTAGAAGTAATTACCTTTGATTTGTTTAAAAAAAAACGAAAATCGATCAACTGGTTCAAAAGTTATGAATTCTTGAAAATTAAAAACATCGAATGGAGCTGTTTTGTATAGTCACCCTATTATTTTCGAAGATAGAAAAAAACTGTTGTGGACAAAAAAAAGATAAAAAAAACTTTTTTTACAAAATTACTAAATGTACTGCCTGTGATCGCATAATTGTAACATTCGACATTTTATGGATTTCGTGCTTTTTATTGGAAAATGCTTAGAATAGTATGTACTTTTTACATCTGGAAAAATATGCTTATGTTTGTGTGAAAAAAGTCGTAAAAAATACCAAGTTGTTTTGTCACATAGCGTAAATAACCGCAAAATTGTCACACTACTTAACTTTTTCAACTTTTTTGTCAAAAAAGTTTCCATCCAAATCCACATCTGCATCCTTTGGAACTCGGAAGTTAGTCTGGTCCGGTAACCAACCACCGGTGACCCGTTTCTGGTGTTCAGCTCATGCTTGTTGAATACATGAAAAACTTCTTTTTCCATGTGATATATTCCAAAAGTAGCTTGAAAGTGACGGCATAAATGTATCATTGCAAAAATTTCAACCAATTTGACTTCAAAAGTAATATTCAATGTATACATAGTGTAAAGTAGTGCTTTTTTCATGATACTAAGTTTAGTTAAAGTGTCTATTTGCGAGAATATATTAGTAACAATGCATTTAAGGTCAAAATATAAAAGTGCGAATTGCTCGAACAACCAATTTTGCAAATGTTACAAATATGCGATTATGGGCAGTGTAACGGAGACTGATTTTTACTTTAGTAAAATTGGGTGGTCCCTTTATAGAAAAGGGGTCCACTATCAAAAGTCGACCCTATGTTGGGTACAAATGGGGTCAAATTGTTGCTCAGGAACGTTAATGTTTTTTGCCGTAATGTTATGATGCTTCATATGGCCAGAACAAATCCCTTCCATCGGCATGGCATTTGTGAAAAAATAGAATCAAAATTTTCTTCAAACATTCGCTTTGGTACACATTTTGATTGATATCCAAACCACTGAACTTAAGCAAGATTTAAACATCCATTGTTTTGACCGGTTTTCCACTACCTTTCGGGAGAATTTTCGTTGAGATTTGCAAGAACTTATACACAGTCAAAACCTAAAGACTTTCGCTTTGAAAGTGGTTAACCGTAAACTTTTTGTTAACATGTTCGTGTTGTAAAGTGAGAACTGTACAATGCGCTTGCACAAGGCTCCTTGTTTTGACGTCATTTTGAACAGAACTGAGTATGCATAAGCAAAACAAAAAATACTGGCATATAACGTTTGTTTAAAAAAAAAACGGACAAAAGTCGCCGATTTCTCATGGGTTTACCTTTACACGCACTGACGAAGCTACGCATGCAGCACCAATCATATTGACCCATGAGTCAGCCGAAAAAAATTGACAGCTCTATCAGTCGAACTCTAATCGTGATGACGAAAACAGTGAAGCTACTCCGTTCAGAAATGTGCGCGTTCAAAGAACGGTACCCTGTCGCGTCGAAAATGGATATTGTGCGCAGTTCTTGGACACCGGATACGCCCGTGTCCGGCCTCCACAACATCTTGGCACTAAAAGACAACAATCAGAGCATTTAGAGATAGCCCGACTCCGGACGACCCACGACCCTGAATGGAAAGAAGCTTCAAAGAATGCTGAAGAGGAAGATCGAGAAAAAAGTGTCTATATCGCTGCATTTGCTTGGCCAGGAGGCCGGTGCAACCGATGTATGGCAACGACTGACAGGGTACTGCGTATTTTGCTTTCCCCACGAAGGGAGTGAGGTAAATTTTATTTCACAAACCAAGTTCCCCAAGAAGGAGTTGCTATGGCTGACAATCAGCAAGAAGGGGATATCAAAGCTGCTCTTCTTTTGCTCCGGACTGGCCGTGAACGAGGAAATATATAATACGAAGTGCCTGCCGGAAGTTGCGTCGTTCATCAAAAATACCATAAGGGCGAAGAAGCGGTGTTCTGGTCAGATCTGGTGTCGGCCCACTACTCAAAGCCATCGTAGGAGGAGATGGAGCGGCTGAATATCGATGTGATACCCAAGTCGGCGACCCAACGTCTCCAAGATGCGCCCCATTGAGGATTTCCGGGCAAACCTGAAGCGTATGATAAATTCCAACAATTTTGTCGCGAAAACTGTGGAGAAATTGTATTAATCAATTAAACATAGAAAGAACTCGAAACACGCATGTTTTCGTCCGCCTTGGCGAATGTTCCGGGTAACCACCGGAAGGCCGCACGCCAGGGCGTAGAATTTTTTTTCGCGAATAAGCTTACATAATTACTTTCCTTGTAAAATTTATCAAACTCAATTATCTGTCTTAGTTACCACCCGAAAAAATCCATTTTTAACGCATACGTTAGAGGAGTGAGAGCACTTACAAATACATGCTCTCATTTCTCTCTGAGCGTATTTGTTGTTGAGTAAGAGAGCCTTCTGGAACGAATGTGTTCGATGTGAATGAAATATTGGAAATAACTTCAATGTATTACGACTCGAACGTAATTTACGCTTATTCCTGGAGGTAAAGTCCTTTCTTGAGTACCTTCTTGAAACCTTCCGATGTGCCTATTAGCATCGGCCGACATCACTAACCACAGAACCACGGGAACCACCTTTACAAACCAAACTAGAGCAAACCTGCTAGCTGGGATTCAATGTTTGAAAAACTATTTTGATATGCATGAGGAATACTTAATTATGAAAACTTCGCATTCACTGGTATTAATAACTCTAATTTATTACAAATCTTTAAATGAAAATTAAACTTCAATCGTCAAAAGATTCATATTGAAGCTCTGAATCACTGTTTTCTACCAAATCTTTACCTAACATATACTTTGAGATTCGCATAACCTCTCAACCTCATATGTTGCATTAACCTTTGGGCTCATTTTGTTATCTTATCTGCGCTTTTTTCGTGGGTGCTCTTCCTAAAGTAGAATTGTTCTTGTTTGTCGATTTCAACTAAAAAGGATCCAATATTTCACAATATTTAATCAGTATAATAAAGAACGAAAAAAGTACTCGAAGAGTAATGTGACTTTTTTGATAGAATATCAAAAATACACTAAAGTCGCTTTTTACGCGGGGATACGTGCCGCGTAAAAAAACCGCGTTAAAGAACCGCGTAAATTCCGGAATCCGCGTAAAAAAAACCGCGTAAATTCCGGAATCAGTGTAAAAAAACCGCGTAAATTCCGGAATCCGCGTAAAAAAAACCGCGTTAAAAGCGACCTTAGTGTAACTTCAATTTTTTTTTACAATAACCACAATTCAATCGAAAACTAAAGACACGCTGTCAGATTTCAATTTATGGCAAGAAAAACGTGGGTTGCTATGATCGTTTCGAACGCAGCGGTTTACAGCCTGCTTAGTTGAACATTCTAAAAGTAGAAGGGTTTGCCAGAAGAATCATAACATCTTCCATTAAAAAGCATTAGGCACTTTGGTAACTCAAGCAAAGTTGCTTATTTTGCTGTTATCGAAAACTTTGCTGAACATACCTAAGTGGTATAACATCACAAGAATAAACCTGAGAAACTGATTTTTGGAGTCAACAATAATAAAAAACTTAAAGCCAGCGCATACTTCAGGCAACTGACGGCCACTGATAATCTCCACAATTATTAAAGACCTAACTTCGGGCTTTTAGGTGGAACTTATTGCAAGTGCAACGGTTTGCAACTTACTTAGTAATAACATTTTGAAAAAGGGCCTTCTTAAACTTAATAATCACAGTTCTACAGATGAGATCTAAACGCATAAGTGTCTAGAGCAAAGTTGTTTGTTTTATTATTATATAAAACTTTGCTGAACATACTCATGTTGTATAATGTGGATGAACTATACAAAAGTCCAAAAAACTAGTTTTAAGGTGCTACTTCCAAAGAGCTCTTCATATCTCAATAAATTGAAGTCAAGGCAACTTGATGTCTTAAGCAAACTTCATTAAAATTTGAGTACTACAACATTGTAGAACACATTTATCGCTATCGGTTGAAATAAAAAGTTAATTTTTCTAAATTCACCTTTACCTTAAAAACAGAATGGAGACGCGAGATCGACGGTGTCGATGAGATTTTGCGTGATGGGGCGGGCTGTTTCAAGAACCTCATGATGCAAAGTGTAAAGGTACTGGATTGCAAGCAATCGCATGCAGTATCCATCGATGAAGATTCGATCTGCATTGAAATTCTTCTGGACAGGATTCGTTTGCCTGTACGTCTGTTTGTACCGCGATTTATGCTCTGCCAAAATTTGAAGCAGGTTGGTCACACAGCACGCTGCAGCAAATGTGGAGTTAATCATGCTGAGACTGCTTGCGGTGAGGGTACTGAAAAGTGCCTCGACATAACCTTTCGGCATGTCCCACGTGTAAACAGTGCGAGGAAACAATTAAGAGTGGCTCAAAAGCGCTGAGCCACCGTCTACATCTGACGATCTCGTCAAAGGGTGCTCTAACTCATTGCCAAAAGGATCTAGAAAGAGAATACCTAATTCTCCTAATCTCTCGCAAAAGACCGTAAGATAACCTCTAGCTGAATGGCGAATGAAACAGCACAAAAGGGAAGCGGTGGAGAAAAGCAGAAGCTGTTAGCTCCTGGTTTTCAAACTTTGAAATCAAACCAGAAAAACCCACCGCTTCCTGGGGCACCAAAAATCACTTGTACAGATGCTTCTTGGCCCTTTGTTTTAGCTATGTCTTTCGATGACTAATATGCAGGGTGGCGAAAACCTGGAAATTCAGGGAATGTCAGGAAATTTATTTTTGGATCAGGGAAATCATGGAATATCAAGGAAAACTGAAAAACAATCGGGGAAATTTCTTGAACCGAGGGGAAGCCAGTCTTTCGAAGAGACAAAAAATTGAAAAAGAATTAAATTTTTATCCACATCGTGCATAAATCACCATTCTGTTTTTTTAAACGCCTTTCGTGATTGATAGACCTGACTTATGTTTCTAGTTAATCATAGCACTAGCCCCGCAATTGTCCTGTCCACTTACGGCTGGCTGCAAAGTGCCTCGACTATCAGTAACTGAAATCTGATCGGAGAAGTAACTTTGCCTAGAAGAGTGCCGTCTCTCGCTGTCATAACAAATCCTCGCCTAATGACGCCACCGGTTTGACTAGTGTGTCATTCATTGCACACTATCATCCACCAACCCTCGCGGGCATATGAGGGGGCGGAAAATCCCGCCTCGCAAAAGAAACTCTGTGCACAACACAACAAAGCAGCAGCCTCCCTCATTCCGTCATGATTTTTCTCTTGCCGTGTGGGTGGCGACAACGGAGCTCGAGCGGTCGGAACTTCGGAGAAGTGTTTCTTTATTCGTATCCTGACCCGGCGGTGCATAGTTAGTGGGCGGGGTGGTGTCATATTATCAGTTCATATCAACACCAGGCTATCACCTCATTTGATACGCGGCTCCGGATGAATGCGGCTGGCCTATCAAAACAATAGGACGCTGGGAAAAACAACGAGATTCGGCGTTAATCGGATTTGACGGACCGTACGACCGGACGGCAATCGATGGGTGGGTGGCAAACTGGACGTCACTGTGGCCAAACTTGCCCACGGTTATTAATGACTATGTTAATCCACTGCAGGATATTAATGAGCGTTATGCTCGATATGCTGTACGTTGTTCGAGCTGCTGAAACGCGAGCTGCGATAGAGAACGATTTAATTGCACAGCTTAGCGAGAGCTATGTGTGTGTGTGTGTGTATGATGTTTGTTTTTCGAGCCGTAAATTTTGAGGGCAAACGCCGCCAAAGCACTAACGTAAACGGAAATTCAGTAGACGACATCCGCCACCGCGCGTGGGGCGGGTTTAACGGGACTGGCGGGGAATTGGGGCAATCGCACTTAAGACCTACGCCGTACTGTTAGCCAAATAGGTATTGATTTTTCTACTAACAAATCGTCTATTTTAGGAGCTCTCGAATTGCAGAAGAAATGAAGTACTGGCGTCATGCGGAGAAAAATGAATTGATGATCAGGGCATTCAGTTAGCGTCATCTTGAATTGAAAACCGTCAACAGCCTCCTCCAGTCAGTTTATGCATATTAATGCTAGAGCTGGCGGCTACATGGAGAACCGTAATATTTTCCGCCTGCCTGGCTTTTGGTGCCAAAAAAATGATAATGATGATTATGATGGTCACGGGAAGCGCATGCATAATTTATAATTCTAACGACCAGCAATAGCAGTAGCAGCCCTCCGAACGCTACCACCCGAAATGTATCGGAACTGTCAAATATACTCTAGGAAAAGCGAAATTATGGCACCACTGGGAACAGTACAGTGGATAGTCGTGACTCAGGGCCACCGTTTTGTTTCAGTGCAATTTGGGCCCCGAATTGGATAAGCGGGCAGATTCGAGAGCCCCGCGGAGGATAGGAACGATGATAGGTGATGTCTGTCTGTTTGATTTCCGTTCGGTACGTGAAGTTTTCATTGGTTCCTGTATGGAACTGTTATTTGAGGGAGCAACAAATGAACAAATTTTCCTTTTGAGGGTGATAAAATTTTTCCGAAAGAAAACTCCAAAACGAACACGAAGGCAAGTGCTGAGGTTGAAAGTTTTCAGTTAAAAACTGTAACCACAAGTAGAAGAACTTGTTTCCACTTTGCCATAAAGGTAAGCATTATGGTTTTTCTTTTTCGTTCTTTCCAGCTAGTTTTATGTGCTGTGGATGAACTTTCGACTAATCGCTCTTGGAGTTGGGAATGTTTGACGGGGATAAATGTACGTTTTAATGCTTGAATGTGTGTTTTATGTTATTTGACATTTTACTGCAGATATCGTGGCAGAAGTATAAACGATTTGGATTGTGGAAACTAGTCTAGCTTAATCTGACCTGAGCTTTCATAGAGACTAAAATAGAAAATGAAATTGAATTGATAGCAAAACCAATAGTGCACTATCATGCATTAATCTTGAAGAGAATTTCAATCGGAATAGCAAATAAACCGAAACCAGAAAGAGATAAAAGAGTGTTTCCATGTCCAATGATCCGAAGGTTCGCAAATATTCAATCAATCATTTTTGATTTGAATGAAGTTTTACACACGTTTTGGCTTAGTTAGTCGCATATTTTTCACATGGGGAGGAATTTTTTAGGCTTGAAAGTAATTTTTGTAAGGGGTGTATGCATTTTGGCATGGGTTACCATTTCGAAACCACTTTGCAGCTTTTGTTGGCATCGACCATCGTATACTACTGAAGAAAATATCGTGATTGGAAGCTTAATCATGTTTCGTCATGTGGTTGAATTCATTTCTGTGTGATACAACGTTGCAGGTTAAGCTTGGCTATACTGTCTCTACATCCTTTACGAATAAATTTGGTGTACCACAAGGCAGTAGTTTCGGGTCACTACTTTTCATAATCTTATTCAACGACGCTCTTGGAATTGGCTCCAGATTTATTTACACCGATGATTTGAGAAGTTATTTGATTTGTAATATCGAATGTTGTTACTGTTTACAGTCCCTACTAGACTGCTTTGTGACCTGGTGTAAATGACTTGACACAGAGCACAGCAAAATGTGAAGAGATTACATTGCACCGGACTCGATCACCGATAATTTTGATGTAGGCCTTTGAAGGAAAGATGGTAAACAGAGTCGACCAGGTAAACGACCTTGTCGGTATCCTGGACCAAGGATGGAAAAAATCGTTCGAGTGATAATCAATCAGTAGTCCAAACTGATTTCTATATCGCTTTCGATAATTTCCAAAGGATATGTAGTGACAAATTTTCACTCGCGATTTCTTTGATTTGTTTGTTTCGTTTCGCGCTTTTGATTGTTTTTCACTCGTGTAGATAGGGCGCAAACCGAGAAGCTAATTTTCTTCTTTTGAAATAATTAAGCAAGAATGAAAGCTGGATGTTCTACGGGATGTTGTCTTCTAGTTATAGGAATTTTGATACTGGTTTTGTGGCCGGGGGGCATCAAACAGATTTCCAGAAGACATGTATTCAAGTATATTACATACAAGCTTTCATGTAACATTTCTAGATAAACATTTCATAGCGATTTCGTTTTTCCGGAGCGTCCTTTCATTTTGGTAATGGTTCAGCTTTAGTAAATTTCCCAAGCGTGGTTTCTGTTCAGAAGGCTAGTGTGATCCCTACGCTATCAACTTGTGCAAAGAACGTGTCATAAATGGTGTTCAATAAGTCTTGGGGATTGAATAAAAGTGATCGATCAAAGCAGATAGGACCTTTTAAAATGTTTCTCTAGATATGGTGAACGGCTTCGGCAATGGTTTTCTTCGGCAGGTTCCTGCATAAGATCGCTATCCTACATGAAGTACATGCAAGATTGAGATTTGAATTGCCTCATAGTTTGGAGGTTTCAACCAAGATATACATTAGAGAATTATCGAGAGACTAGTTTGATACTTTCTATACTTTATACTTTATGAGTCCAATTTTATATCATTGTGAGACAAATCTTTAGAGTATGCATCGTTTTATGTCGTTGATTCAATGTTGAATGTATTGCAAAAATTGCAGCCTTAAACTATTAGGTATTTGGTATATTGAATAGGGTGGGGAATCGTTATATGGAAATAAACAAAAATTGATAGCAGAAATCCAGAACCAAGTTTTTTTTCGTTCTATTCAGGGCCCCAAACAATCCTGAATTTATTGGAAGTCGATTGGTTTTGTCTCCGCTTGCGCATTGCATTTTTAATTTATATGGATATTTGCATGGAATAACCAACTTTTTTGCATTTTCCATTCTAAAGAGCTCAAAATGGCTCAAACCATAGGTTTCATGACTTCAAATGGTAGGTTTTTTGATGCCTAACAACTTAGTTAAAGACACTAAATAGCTAGGGTGTGCCAAAAAAATACTAGAGCTGTTCAAAGTTGAGTATGTCGAAATTTATGTTGCACATCATTTTCTCTGCCAACACTGCCAGTGTCGAGCGGGGGCCTTTTTTTCCGTGTTGGGTATTTTCGTCACTGCGACCAGGGGGCCTAGTGTGGTTGGTAACGTCTCCGCCAACCACGCTCAACGCCTGGGTTCGAATCCCACCGCCGACATAGGTGTCGATGGTTGTGAGGTGGCGTGATCCACTCACAACCAACCCAACTGGTCTAGATTCAATCCTAGCCGACACCGGGAGATTTTCTGAGGCGAAAAATCTCTGGGATCACGCCTTCCATCGCATGAGGAAGTAAAGCCGTTGGCGCCGGTCCGTTAAAAAACGGGTCGTGAGTTAGGGACCTGGGTGTGGAGTCGCCTCCCCGGGCGTCGGTAATTGGCCACAACAGTGGCGGAAATAGACCGACGGAAAATAAGCGAGAATAAAAAAAAAAAACACTGCCAGTGTACCGGCGTCAGTCAGATTTCCATCAGAAGAAACCTCTGAACTACATTCTACCTACGCCTAGAATATTTACCTGAATTTGTTTGTTTGATCCAGCTGAGTTTATAAACTCGTTACGACAGGTTATTTCTGATGGGAATCCTACTGGCGCCAGTACATTGGTAATGTTGGCAGAAAACAAGATTTTCTGCATTTAAATCGACATACTCAACATTGAACAGCTATAGCTCTTCTTAGGGACATCCTAGCTCATCAGTGCCTTCTGCAATGTTGTTAGGCATCTAAAATACTATACTTTAACATAATGTAGTGCATTATTAGAGCATTATTGAGCTCTCTAGAAAAATAAATACAAAAAAGTAGGTTTTCACATATGGGTCATTCCATACGAAGTGTACATCCCAAGTAACAATTCTATGGCTACTTGGTTTTCTAACAGTTTTATCACAGCAATGAATATTACCAACGGTTTTATGGCGGTTAAACCTGTTGCCAAAAATAGCAAGTCGTAATGAACACTGATAGCTGTCAATAAAACTCTAATGAAACTTACAATAAAACCGGCAAGAGTCAATGCGATTTTGCTTTATTATTGGTTGCCCCATAAAACCACCTCCAGCTTGCTGTCATATGACATAACAACAACAATATCGCACGCTAGCCTGGGGGCTAATGCGGTCTCGATCAACTAGATTAGTTGAGAGAATTCGTTATCGATATTGTTTTTCGGCACATTTTTGCTAACCACAGAACCACGGGGACCACATATGACATATGACATAGAAACCAGTTTTACTGCGGTCATTCAAAATCTAAAAAACTACTAGTTGGCTATGAAAAACATCTCATAAAATGGCCCAGTTTTAACCTGTCAAACTTGTAAACAAATATATGCAGGCAATGATATACATACAGGTGAAACAAAAGCGGCTTAGTTGGTTTAGTGTGATGCAGAATTCTGTCGCAGTCTCCGTAAGATATGTGTAAAATGCTTTACAGAATCTTGCAGCGCATTTGTGAACATTGATGACGTAGAACTCCAAACATCTAATAAAGTAACACGGCAAACTTAGTACTGTTCGGCAGTTTTTTTTTCGATTTTATCGCCAGTTTTGTCTTGTTTCGGTTGAAAATAATTTCCTATATCGTTAAATTATGCGTCCTTAAAAATAAGGTAGGGGCAAGACACTATTGATATATTTCGAAATATAATCAATATTTAATTCAACTAAGTATGTATCGTTACATTTTTTTATTTATATCAAAGCTCGTTGATTCCTCATTATTGTCGGTGTGATGTCAGATTTTTCGAAAAAATAAAGTCTAGGCCCCAGTGATTCACCATATTTTTCTCCAATAGTGCAGGCATCCAACCTTTGCCGCACCTTACAACATATATATCATTGAACTAGGCTTATTGCGGCTACGATTGATACCAAATAATTACCAACCGCACCATATTGATATTTTTGAAACTTTTTATGATCTTGAAACGAAAATCGAATTGTCGTCTGCTAACAAATAAATTGAACATCCGAAGTTGATTTTGATCTATCTCTGTATTATCTGCATAACTGAGCTGAAACAATCCAATTCATTTTTGCTAACAATAAAATCACTTTTGTAAGCCCGTACTATTTTGATAGCGCAGAAATTTTAAGCGCCTATGTTCTCAAACTGCACGACAAAATTTCATGCGCATATGCTTGAGAGCTACAAAACCTACCAAAAACCCCTCTTTATTCCTTATCTTTCTACAATATCACCATCAAATAAAATCGATTGCACGATGATAACCAACACAGGTGAAACATTTCTCCCGCGACGAGAGATTTCCTTATTAGAAAAAGTGACGTGATGTTCTGGTGTGTGCAGGAACGGCACAACAAATCAACTTATTACGGTTGCTGTCAAGCAATGAAAAGTTGAATTGGACTTATTGTGGCAAGTAGCAGAGCGCAATAATGCAACCAAACTTATTGTGCTCTTAAAGAGGTAATGCCAGCTGCTTACAGTATGCGGTACTCTTTCCATGTGGTTTTAAAGCAGTTTTATTGCCATTCTCATAATTACTTCAATAAGCTTGGCAAGGGTGGGCCACCTGGCTGTAAAGCAAACTTGTAGCAGTTATCAGGTGGTTCTGATAGTATTTCTAGTTTTAACAGCAGTTTTGCGAAATTGGTCATGAAAACCGCTAAAAGCATGCAATACGACTTAAATTGTTACTTGGGATGCCACTTGGACACGACCATCACAGATTTTGCTCAAAGTTGGGAGAATTATTCATCTACTGTCACTTTGGAAAAATCCCAAATTTCGTATGGAATGACCAATATGAATTTTCATGCAAATTTGAAATGCAATGCGCCAAGCGGAGACAAAACCAATCGACTTCAGGTAAGTTTAGGGTTGTTTGGGACCAAAAGGAACCAAAAAAACTTGGTTCTGGAATATCGATCACTTTTCCCCACCCTAATACTGAACAACTAAGTAGAAGGATGAGCTCATCTGCCCTATCTACAAAAAAGGTGACAAATTAGACTGTGAAAAGTATTTTGCAATCAGCTTCCCGAACGCTACCTACAAAGTGCCATCTTCCAGCGTCTGTGGTCACTAATAGAATTGTGGAAAGTTATCAGGTTGACTTTGTAGAAAATATGTCAACTACGAACCAGACCTTCACTTTGCGATAGATTCTTCAAAAGTGCCGTGGGTACAGAATCATCTTTTCATCTACTTCAAAGCCGCATATTATATAATAAGCTGGAAAGAACTATGAATGATTAGTGGAGCATGACTTGGCAAGCATTAGAAGCCTGTGGGAATGGAGAAACGCGGCCAGAAATCGAGTTCGTTGGAGGAATTTCGTTTATTAGGCTATATCGTGATAAACGAAGTAAAGTTACCATTGAAAAGATTTTGAGCTGAATACGGAATCATTTTCATCAATTTTACTTCTTGTTTTTCTATATTAATTATTTGAGTTAGAGATTTTGAAATATCTAGAATCTTGAATTTTATTTACGTTACTCAGACCAATTTTATTTTAACAGGGACCTATTTTTGTTAGGATAAAAGTCAGCTTCAGGATAGAATTCTGCTTGAAGGAAGGGTATGTAGTAGAGAGCCCGAGAATGAAACCATGTTACAGTCCTTTGGGAACCGAATGGCCTCATTCTACTAAAATTCGAACCCACGGCCACCCGCTTATTAAAACGGACTCTGCAACCTTGCGGCTACGAAGCTTTCCACTCTAGTACACTATTTGACTAGTAGCACGAAGCTAGATCCGGCCCGAACATCGCTTACCAAATCAAATATTCCTTGGCAAATTTTGAAAGTTTTCCTCCGGAACATCAAACTTGTGCTGGCCCATGAAGAACAATAGCCTGGATGCTGCCGGAAGTCCGCCTTGACAAAAGTCTCATCATCCATGAAGAGACAATAAGGCCTCGTCAGCATCTGGGTTTACAGTTTCCGGGCCCGTGACTTCCCCACTGTATTTCGCCGTTCGTCACAAGTTGAAGCCATTTAATTTTTAGCCACATCCCTGACTGAAGAATCGGGATTCTTCGCGGACGCTTTCACAACACGCTTGTGATCGTGATCACTAATAGAACATCCATTCTGACCGCATTTCTCCTTCCATTTGATGCTCAGAGTTCCGTAGTAACGTTAAATTATACGTTTCACCGTTGACTGCGCGATTCTGAGTTGTTTTCCGAAGTCCCGATGAGAGCGTTGTCGATTTCCCAGGTGCTCGCGACGTTGCTTTTCGGGAAACGGTATTTTTTCCAATTTTCTAAAAACTGACAACGATAAAAATACAGTGTAAACAATATATTCCAAACTAACCCCACCCAAATTCTCAAGACAATGGGTGAAGCGTTTTCTCGTGATGCAATTTTATGTGGGACACCCTTTATATACAACTTTAGGTGCTTTTAAAAATATAATTTATTTTATCTTGAAAAACTGTGGGCCACTGTTCCATTGGAATTGATATATTGATTCCTGGTCCAGTGACCCCAGCGCCTGTATACTTGCCCATTTTAGAGCCATTCGTATAAAATATAACTGATGCTGTACGAACTTTCGGACCTCCTTCTTCCCCTTCGCTGCGATTGGATTCAATCATTTTTAAGAAACGTTGAAGATGGTCTTAGAGTCCATCCAATCTTCATTCATGGTTACTAAGGTGTTAAGCTGGAAATTTTTGAGGTTCCTTAAATGTCCCTTTAGATCCCCTTCCTGAAAAGTTTTAACACCTTTGAGCCTAAGAACATCTTTTCGGGCTTCAAGTTGTACATATTGATGCAAGGGCAGGAGATATAAAAGAGCTTCTAAGGCTTTGGATGGTGCACTGGCCATTGCTTCTGTTGTTAATAAGCGTGCCAGACGTTGTAGTTTATCTACAACGGCCTAGCTTCTTCTCAGTTTTGGGCCACCACACTAGCGAGGCATCTTTTACATATGTATATCCAGTGAGTTATCCTCGGCTTGAGTCTCCACTTTTTACCAAATGTATTGCTGCAAGTCAAGCCCTATCAATGTCTGCGGTAGTCTCGAATTGCCGACTAAAGTTGGCACGCTGATCGACACTCCGCCCGAATGCCAGCCAGTCGACATGGTGATAGTCTCGGCGGGTTTGCTAGTGAACCTCAACTCCAGAACCGATATTTTAAAGCACCGGCCAATGGTCGGAACAAAGCTCCTCGAGTACGGTTGGATGGGCGATGCTGTTGAACACATTGGTCAAGGGTCGAAAAATTCCCTTTGCTGAAGTATGTGGGGCTTTCAGAAGCCAAAATGTTGTAATGACCATGTTGAAAGTCGTCGTTAAAAACAACCCCGTTCCGGTTACGGAGCGTATTGCTTCGTGTTTGGCATTGATGTGATGTTAGTTTTGAAGAACTCAAGCTCGATAATTTGGTTCTTGATGCATCGAGCGTTCTAATCTAAGAAGTTTAGGTTAGTTTCATGGCCCATATTAGCTGAGGAATTCAGACACGACTGAGATGACAGCGTGGATCTGGTGCTGTTTGCACCGACAATCCATTAGGCGTAGGAATAGATTCATTTGTGAACTCTTGGATAACCTCCGGGGAATAGAGGTTCACGGTGTTCCCACAGACCGAAAGAATCTGAGTACACCATTCGATTCGTTATGTCGTCCAGAACCTCTGGTCAAAATTTCAAAATAATCGTACGGTACATTTTTGAGCAATTCCTTTTCGAAAGTCGTAAAGTACAAAAAAGTGATATAAAAACAATGAAATACTTATTGTAAAGCACGTATTTTAACCACCATTTTATGTAATAACATGCAAAATAGTTTCTACACATTCGAAGGGTTATATTTCAAGACATTAACAATTGGTGAAAAGATTTATTTGAAAATCCCACAGTGCACAGTGGTCTAAACTCGAAAAATCGTGGTCGTTCTAGATTTGAGTCAGCTGGTTTTCCGAACTTGTTTTCGGCCCAGAACAATCACTTGCCGGTCACATATTTCAGCAGCTGCGCGGTAGCAGCAGGCGTTTCAATTTGCTGGTTGGGGACTTCGGCCAGACATTTGCTGGTTGAGGACTTATTGCGGCAACAACACCAGCAATAGGGTGTCCCAAAAATCACAGGAGGGTTGTGTGCAAAGGCACGACCGCAAGGATGAAGTAGAATACTTTTACAAGAAAGAAAACCCGGCTGCTTGCGTGTCAGTCATTTTTTAATTTGTTGTTCAATTCAATATCGGATAAGATACCGATCACATCTTGGCGTTATCACTGGCAGTGCGAATAAAGTATTTCTTGTGATAAAATAAACAGTGAAATGCTGGTTCAACACTCAAAACTAGACGGCTCATGTGTTGTCAAAATGAGTCAACTTTTCATTGAATGCATTTGCTAGTGCCCGCTATCGCACAGAGACTTCATTTCACTAAAGTGCCTCACTGGATCAGCTGCTATCGCTATCCATAGCCATGCCAATGTTTTGGCCGCTATACGCTGCTATTGGTATCCGCTGTCCCAGCTGCTATCGATGCTGAAATAGGCTGCAACTAGTGCACTATCCATTGCAATGCCACAGCTGTAGCCGCTATCTGCCTGGTATCCACTGCACTGGTACTGCTGCTGCTAAGGGAAGACTGCCGTTGTCGCTGTCTAGAACTATTATGAGTGGCTTCGACTGAAACAGGCTCTTAAATAGGGATGAAAAACCTATCGATAGTAGTAGGAAATTATCGATAACTATCGATAACCATTTTAGTCGATAATTCCCATTCTTACTCTTATGCAGACAAATAGCAAATTTAAAATGGCAAGGTCTATGATTCTGTCGACCGTGCTTGGGAAGCAATCATATTAACGACTAATCAGATCAGTCGAATTTTGCGTTCAAACAAGGATTGACCATTCTCAATAATATAATTGCTTGTCATCATTTGAACTTGATAATTTTTGAATTTTAATTATGCGAAAAATTATTTTTTATGCTGATAATGAGAGCTTTTCGGATGTTGTGCTCATGACTGAAGGAAAAGATAATTCAGTACGTTCTGAGACACGGAGATGAAGCCAAATATATATCTGTTCCAAATTTCTTGAAAGTGTAAATTGATTCAAGAGAAAATATTAACTCTTCAATAAGGTTTTTATTTCATCCTGAAAAAGACAATTTGTTGTTTAATTCAATGTTTGATAAGATGCCGATTACATCTTTGCGTTATCACTGACAGTGCGAATAAAGTATTCCTTGGGGGAAAATAAACACTGAAAAGTTTTCCAGAACGTTCTTTTCATTGGATGCATTTGCTGGTGTGCCTGCTATCGCTCAGAGACAACATTTCACTAAAATGCCACACTGCATCAGCTGGCCCTGCTTATATTGGTGATGAGACCAACGTCAACCGCTGCGCTATCCCCGTTGTCATAGTAGTGGACGCTTCCGTTGCCATAGGTATCCGCTGCCCTGCATCACCTGGTCCTGTTATCGATGCTGGCTGAGACGCGCTCCGCCGCTATCCGTTGCCATACCACAGCTGTGGCGGTTATCCGCTGCATTGCTACTGCTGCTGTATCCACTGCTGCTGCTAAGGGATGACTGCTCCTGTTGCAGTCTAGAATTATAATGAGCGGCTTCGAGTGAAACAGGCTCTTATATAGGCCAAATTGCACATTTAAAATGGCAAGGTCTATGATTATGTCGACCGTGCTTGGGAAGCAATCATATAACGACCAATCAGAGGCCGAATTTTTTGTTTTGACAAGGCTTGACTATTTTCAATAGTACAATAGTTTGAATAATAACATTACAATTATCTGCATTTGGGAAGAATCTTAGAAGATTTTCCAATCTATTGTTGCCAGAACGAAGGAAATCCATCGAATACTAACCGATTTATTAGCATTTGAAATTGGACATATTTTTCACTTTTTTCGGTTTTAGATTTTCATTTTACATCCCTATGTAGCCAACTTCCTGAGAGAAAAATTCTACTTCAAAAAAATCGATGTTGAAAAAGTCAAGGTGCTCAGCCCTGAATTGAAAGATAATGTTATTTATAGCATTTTTGTAGAACGTTTCGACTTTCTGAAAAATTGTTTCCAGGTTGCCCAAACGTGATTTATGAGAAAATGACTTTTTCTAGCTACATTACTACTCTTTTCCACTTTTTTCAAACCTGTACGATTCCCAAATTTTTTCATATATTTTTTTATATTTGTGAGGTTGTTTGAATATTTTGCATGGTTTGGTTCAGCATTGCATTCAGTTTTTTGACTCACAGAGCCCAATAAACATCACAGAAAAATGAATTTTTCTAATAATTTTTAGATAAAATGCTTCAAAACACAAATAAAAAAAGTTTTTGATCAAGAACTGAGATTTTCATTGTAAAACGAGATTTACGACGAAAATTTACATGAAAAAAGATACTTGATATCTTATCGGGGGGCAGAGATATTGGCATTTTTATATGTGATGGAAAACTATGCATTTAAACAAAAAGGTTGAATTACTGTTTTATTTTGGGAGATAAAAAATAACAATGTTCAGAAAACAAATGCATTTTTGTATGGCTGATAACTAGAGTAGGCAGTGTGACTTTGCACTCGTATCCAAGTGAGTTTTAAAACTTGCTTGCACATTTATTTTCGGTTTGCACGTAAACCCTAATTGTCCTTTGAAAGCATAAACCCCTGCATCGTTGAATACATCGTGCACTGCTTGCATTGCACGCATTAAAACTCAATCGATCAGAGTGTGCGGTGCAAAAAAAACTCAAACTATCGAGAGGAAGCAGATTCAAATTGAATTCAAATCTGGAAAAGTGTTTCTCAGTTCAACTTTGCACGGGTTCATGCCATCACTACTGATAACTTATTAGAAGGTTGAAAAATACGGAAAAATCTGCGAAAAAAATTAGAACGAAAGTTGTGATAGTATTGTGATAGCATTGTGAAAATTGTGATAGATAGTAAAAAAAATTGCGAAAGTATCTTCTAATAGAAAACTCAATGTTGCTCGTAATATGTAAGAGATAGAAACATGATGTCTTTGGTAAAGTTTGTTTTAAGATAACCTAAAACTTTGTCGAAGACACCTTGCGTCTATCTTATTCTGATTCAAAAGTAAATTTTTTATCTCACTCATTGGTGGATTGATCACCCATCTTACTACATTAAAAGATGCATTTTTGAATATCCTGAAACTTCTCTGAACATATCTTATGGCTATAATGAACATCCAAATCACTATTTAGGAGATTATACGCACAAACAGCAAAATAAAACACTGTGTAATGGAGATATTGAGCTTTAGTGGCATTTTTGACAAAATGCGTAGTTCTCCATCACATGTAAAAACGCCAATATCTCAGCCCCTCGATAAGATATCAAGGATCTTTTTTCATGTAAATTTTCGTCTTGAATCCCGCTTTGCTGTACAAATTTCAGTTTTTGATCAAAAAATTTTTTAGTGTTTTCAAGGGTTTTTATCTAGAAATTATGAGAAAAATTCACTTTTTTGTGATGTTCAATGGGCTCTGTGAGTCAAATGATTGAATGCGATGCTGAACCAAACCTTAAAATATTCAAAAACAACCCCACAAAAATACAAAAATATATTGAAAAATTTTGGAATCGAACAGATTTGAAAAAAGTGCAAAAGAGTGGTTTTGTAGCTTGAAAAAGTCATTTTTTCATAAATCACGTTTGGGCAACCTGAAAACGATTTTTTAGAAAGTCTAAATGTTCTACAAAAATGCTATAAATAACATTATCTTCCAATTTAAGGCTGAGCACCTTGACTTTTTAACATCGATTTTTTTCGGGACAACCTAACCAGCAAGTATTCTGTACTGAATCATGGCAATCAAAATCAGCCGTGGCCGTTTAATTTCCTAAATGTGAAAAACGTTTTTTCAGTGTGTGTGTTGTCAAAGTGCTTTTTCTCCCACTGTCGGGAACAGCACAAAGGTTGCGATTAGTATCATATCAAATTTTGAACAGCAAAATGCCCTTTTTACGATACAGCTTCAACAGCTCGTTTGCACGAAATTTCGAATATATAACATCGCTGCATATTTTTTCTATGATTGATCGTTCGTTGTTATTCTCATTCATGTTCTGCTTGCGACATTTAGTGCATGACTGAAAAAATCTTTACTGTCGTGGGTGTAGCTCAGATGGTAGAGCGCTCGCTCATTATGGGAGAAGAATGGGGATTGATGTCATATCGTGACGGTTGCTGAGTTGAAGATATAGATATGGAATTTTTCACAACCACGAGAAGGATTTCGATCAAAGACTTGTAATTCGTGCTCCAGCACGGCACAACACGTGCAAATTGTCTCTTACTCCAAGTGGAGCAGTTTTAATTTGAAGTGTTGTATTGTAGACTCCCAGCGTTTACTCAATGAAGAGTTTCTTAATTTGAGCAAGCAAAAGTAGACTTAACGACTCTAACAAAGCATTTGTTAATAGTGTTCAGTTTAGTTTAGTCTTGGATACAACCTCCTACCTTTTTAAAATTCCTGGTGTTTCGGAACAAAATTTTCGAATTTTGACATCTTTTCCATTTTCCATTTTCAGCTCAAGTCGCCATTTTCGAACAAACTTACGTCTGAAGTTGATCTCCCGGAAACTGGGTATCATCCCGACTCCGGAAAAATATTCACATTGGGAAGTATTCGTCCATTTATTGCTGTTTTTTAGACACCGCAAGTTGCCATAAGGGAAATTAAAATGGCATCTGAAGTTGATTTGCGGCCTCTGGATATCATCCAGGTTCGGCAAATACCAATGTTCCAAAAACAAAAAGTCACTCTCTTGGAGTTCAGCTTTTGGCAACTTGGCATTATTCAGATTCCGAAAAATACTGTATTGGATGGTATTTGACCATTTTAGATTGTTTTCCATGGACCGGCATTCACCATTTTTAATTTCAAAAAAGCATTCGCGGTTTCAGGACATCATCACGGTTTTAAGAATCCCCCTATTAGGTGGTAACGTTTGCATTCAAAAAAATAAACAAGAATTGCCGATATTCCACGGGTTTACCTTCCCACGCAGTGACAAAACTATCCATGCAGCGTCAATCATAGTAACCCATGAGTCCACAGAAACAATTTGACAGTCGATCTCTAACCGTGATGTCGAAAATAGTGAAGCAACTCCGTTCAGACGTGTACCCCGTCACGTAGAAAGCGGACATCTTGCGACAAGAAGCTCCAAAGATACGGAAGAGAAAGACCGAGGGAAAAGTGGCAACCAAACAGCGAAAAAGTACCTGACGAGCATGGACACACATATCAGGAAACAGCAATCCT
The DNA here is from genome assembly GCF_029784165.1 of Wyeomyia smithii. NCBI lineage: Eukaryota > Metazoa > Arthropoda > Insecta > Diptera > Culicidae > Wyeomyia > Wyeomyia smithii. The sequence goes on from NC_073694.1 coordinate 13,163,672, forward strand.
GTCCACTGGTCTCGGAGCTACAGGCAACGACGCAGCAACAGCGTCCCGGCGAATCGCGACACGGGTGGTGGTGATTGACGACGAAACCTATCTCACCCTTGATGGCTACGACTGGCAGGACACTTCGTATTTTGCTTCCCCCATGAAGGAAGTGAGCTCCGATGTGAAGGTCCCTTCACACACCATGTTTTCCAAGAAGGTGCTGCTGTGGCTGACAATCAGCGAGAAAAGGATACCAAAGCCGCTCTTCTTTCGCTCCGGACTGGCCGTTAATGGGATAATTTTTATTACGAAGTGCCTGCCGGAAGTTGCGTCGTTTATCGAGAAATACCATAAGGGCAAAGATGCGATGTTCTGTTCGGATCTGGCATCGCCTTACTACTCGAAGCGATCGTTGGAAGAGATGGAGCGGTAGAATATCGTTGTGGTATCAAAGTTGGCGAACTCTCCCAACGTCCCCAAGTTGCGTCCCATCGAGGATTTCTGGGCAAACCTAAAGCCATAAGATCTACTCCAACTAATTCAAAGTTTCAATTTCAACTGAAAATTCTTTCATGACAGTAAAAGTTTGTAGCGCTGGCTTGGAGTAGAGAACCGGCTCTTGGGCATTATCCCGATGATATTTCGCTGTCGAAACTTGAATTTTCTGTTTATTGGACACAGACTTTGCTGCCAACTTTTAGTATATAAGACAATTTAGGGGCTAGCGCTACGATCCTATTGATACTTACAGTCTCTCCCCAGCCGGAATTCGAACTTACAACGACTAGCTTGCAAGGCCAGCGACGTACTACTGAAATACTGATGATTTTTTAATACCTTTTTTTGTGACATTTTAGGTGGACGGAACGGAATTTAAGCATGGGAGAACCGATGTCTCTCTCATGTATACCGCATTGCAGAAATTCGTCATGAAATATCGTAAGTTTTGCGACTTACCTACAAGCTACCTTGCACTTTCAGATTTACCGTGACACCTTAAAACGCTGCTAACTTGCTATTTTTCACACCACTATTTTTTTTTTGCTCCCGTGTTGTTTTCTTTTCCACGCCGATGACCAGCAGGATACTTTTCACATTACAGAAACGGACGAGTCCCTTATCCGCTTTTCTTCTTACACTAATGAACTTTGCGATTGTGGCTAATTTTCCGTGAAAAAATGGGCGAAATAGGCTGAAACATGCCTCAAAAGTGTAGCGTGTCACGAAGTCAAAAATTGAAAATCTGGCAACGCATCAGAAAAATTAATAATCAGGTAACCAATGATATTCGCTTTACTGCAATTATTTTTGAAACGCGTTTTCGCGTTGGAATAATTTTTGGAAAGATGTAGAAAAAAAACATTAAATTAATTTTAGAAAAGTTAGGCACTAATTTTTGAAAATAATTGACTTTAATGTATCATTCAGTGAGAAATAAATTATTTTGGCAGTTGTTTTGCAGGTTGAACAGGTTTTTAACATTCACATGTTCTAATACTTCAGTTTAAACAATTAAAACCAAAACTGTTCATTACTATAGAAATTTTGGTGTTCCCTACACACAAGAAACCCAGGATGCCTGCCATCATTTATTTATAAACCACTTCTAACATCTAACTCTGATTTATTTATTACGTTTCTCTCAGTCACGTATGAAGCCGCGTACTTTTCCCAGTGATAATGCAACTAACTGTAGAAATCTTCCCCCGGCTGTCATTAACTAGGATTCCGTTCGTGGAAAATAATTCCACACGGTTCCATTCCGCCCGCAAGGATCACTGCATAGGTATATAGGTGAACTGAAGCTTCAAAAGTTTCGTTTGTATTCCACCAACATGATACGGCTTTGGCATGATTATGGTTGTGATGCAGCAGCCCGAACAGGACCAGCATCCCAACATCGGAATCGGTAGCTCCGCAGTTCTCCTCCTAACATCCGAGAACTGAAAAGCCCGCCGACGCATGATGAGGATACTTTGATCACCAAGCAGCACTCGAGAACGTACTTTCAGTGTGCTCACATACAAGTACATTCACCCACACACATACACACAGCAGAAGCGTACCGCAGACAATAGTGTAGTATGATTTAGTTGTTCAGTTCACTTGTTTTCCCACCAGGGGGTGGAAGGCTTGGAAAAGCCTCCTTCTCCTATCGCGCGCCTCTGAAGTAATGTGCAGCGCAACTGGTGTATGTGTGTAAATGGGCGGAAGCACAAACAGCGTGAAGAAATTGATAATGTTGGCAATTTAATAATGATTCCTCGAACAAAGAACGTTTCTTCCGATAGACTCCCGGTATGGCACGTGAGTAAAAGAGAAAATCCCTCCCAACAGGTCTGTGGGATGCTTATGTCGGAGCATCATTAGAGGGCATATTGACACTGAAAACATGCAGCAAGTAGCTGCTAAAGACCGTGATTAACTCAGCTGCTGGTGTTGATGGAAGAGATTCCCTCAAATTAATTTATTCAATTTAAATTCTCGCTCGTAGAAAAGATAGCAAACTACGATTAGACCGGCTAGGAAAGTGTAGAATAGGTACCAACGCCCGGCCACTTTGCACAATCTACTTATATTCGTAGATACACACACGCACTGCTGCAGGCCAGAGCTGCACTGGACCGAGGCAAGACTGCCACACTCGCTAGATCCTGTTGTTTAGAGGTGATATTTTTAAATTAGACAGACAGCGAGCGCGTGTCTTTGTTGGTTGGCATGTTCGTTTTCTTCGGCGGGCAACAACCTGCCCAGCGGAAATGACGTAAGCGCCAAATTTTCAAATTTTGTTTTTTTTTACGTATTACTATATTATAGGTTGCCCATTTCAAGATGCTTGGTACCGTTTTTTTTTAAATATTGAAAAATAGCTGAGAAATATCAAAATAAAGAGTGACGTTAGCACCATTTGAATAGCGCTAAGAAAAGCGCTTCTGTTATTTTGCGAACAATTAGGAACAAATCGCTTCTGGAGCGGTTTTGTGATTCTGGCACTTACGTCAAAACGCTAGCCCACGGCAGTAATGTCCACGTGGACACGATATTTTCTTGCAAAACAATGGAAATCTGCCAGAAAAATATATTGGTTTGAAAAAAATTCTTTAGCTGTTCTGACTTTAGAGTCTTCATCAGCCGTATTTAAGATAACTTTGGCCTCTTCGTTTTTTTTTTTGGAAAGGTTCTGTAAATGTTAAGAACCTTCCAAGAATTTCAGGTAAAATAAGATATACCTAGGTATTTCTTTTTTTGTGTTTTATTTCATTAGCGGAGGCACTTTCGAGTTTTTTTAGACTAAATCAAAATGATTTTTCATTAACTTTGTTTTACTCTTTGAGGCAGTTCTGTCTTCAGTCTCATTCATTTATGGATCCACTTTTAGCTAAATTCGGAATCAATTTCTGCTTCGCCCTTTTCTTTCATTTAGAAGCGTTCTTCAACCATTTGGCTGAATTTAAACCATTTTCTTTCTGGCCTTTTCCTCCCGTTGAATTTTTTTCAATAATTTGGACCAAATTTAAAATCATTTTCTCAATGTTAACATCTGAAGTTAGTTTAGAATACTTAGTTGGCTTTTTCTGTTTGGTTTTACCATATTTTTTAAATAATTCCTAAATATTTTTTTTTTTGTTTCGTCTTTATCTACGAAGCATTTTGCAGCCAATCTATGATCATAATTTATTTTATTTTTTTCTGTCTGATTAAAGCGTTTTAAACCATTATTGCATGTTTTTCTAGCTTCCAGAAACGTGTACCAACCATTTTAAACTGAACTCAGAATGCATCTTTTTCATTTGAAAGATGTGTTTTCGGATGTTTGAAGCTACATTTACTAGAGTTTTATGCATTTTAAATTAAGCTTGATATACCGTAATGCATCAAATTTCGAACACTTAAGCTATGGTGTAACTTCTTTCACTAAAAAATCAACTAATCAGTTTTTTCGTGGATCTTGAAGGTTTAACATGTTGTTTGTTTTATTTTTGTTGCAATTAAGTGCTATTTATATAGATTCAAACATGTTTTGTTTATTAAATTAACGAGAATCCAGAACTCGGCTTGATTCATATTCCAAACACTTCAATGTAATCACTAATGTCGAATTCGTTTTTACGACAGGACTATACCGTCCCGGACTACACTTTCCGAGCAGTTGCAATGGTGTGCGTAATACTAGAAGTAGCTGTCACTTTGTTTTGTTTTTGTCATTATCGCCATTGTCTTTTTGTCGCGTTTGTGCTACTGTACGAAAAATTTGCCAATTTACTGAAAAATGACGGAATTTAATAATTATTTGCAAGAATATACATTGGTAGTGAACGGAAAAATCAATAATAATAAAGCAAACCGATTTTGACACATTTTTTTATTCTGACACATACGTGTGCATGTGTTGGTGTCTTCAAAACTGCACTCTGTTCCTTTCGCGGACTGTCCGGGACAGAAAAAGGGTAGTCCGGAGAATGAAAAAAAAACAGTTTTAGGACAAAGTGTAGTCCGTGGTGTAGCTACACCGCAAAAAACGGCATAAGAGATAGATAGGTAAACCGTCTCAACACTGACTGTCAATTTTTTCAAAGCCTGCTAGTTCTCTGAAAGTGGTCCTACAGTGAAAAACTATACATCACTGGGTAAAGGACATTCTGAAGAACGAAATGGTATATAATAATCATACTTTTGATTACCTTAGCTATAATAATGTGGTTTTTATTCCAAAGTTCGAACAGCTTGAGACTGTTCAAAGTCAAAACGTTTTTTCATAAGATTAAAAAAAATTCTGGTGTATGATTGATTTTTTAAGATATGGGATACTAACTTGAGATAAAAATTCAGCTGTTTTTCTGGCTTTAGAAACTTTTGTTTGCTCGTTCGAACGGTTTTTTTTTTTCAATTTGTAATTAATTTCTATTGTGGCCTTTTCGCTGTTTAACGTTTTTCATGCATTTTGGCTGAGCTTTGATCGTGTAATTTTCTTACCGTTTTGTTTTTTAAGGTTACAGATATGTTCGAGATGTATATTCTTTTGGCTTGTTTTCTTATTCACGAGGGGGTCTAGAATGATAATTTTTGTGTCCACGTGGAATGTGGACGGCTCCTGAGTATTTATCACGTAATAATAAGCCTATAGGACTTTCAATCGTGAGCTTCCTGTGTCGATCGAAAGCAATTTTCGCATAACTTTTCAACAGGACCCAAGCAACATTGAGAGACTCGATTCACTTTCCTTTGAATACTAAAAAAGCTGTTTTTTGTGAATAAGAATTTAGACAATACTTTTAATATTTCGATATGTGGCGAGCAATCGTTGAAAACTTTTGAGCTGACGTATAGCGTCACGTTCAAACACGGAGGTGGTAATATCATACGGAGTTTGTCCTCTGTATTGGATCAGCAAGATAATTATAATATCGGGGGATTTCGGCTAAGCGGTCTTTTAATTTGGAAACACTTATTTGATTCTGTCCAACGTTTCAACACCGGTTGGTGTCTTCATCAGGGAAAAAATGCATAGGACGAGGAACCTTAGCATTTTTTCCCTGATGAAGACACCAACCGGTGTTGAAACGTTGGACAGAATCAAATAAGTGTTTCCAAATTAAAAGACCGCTTAGTCGAAATCCCCCGATATCAATATTACGGTCGATTCCCAAATTATATAATTATGATAATTATAATGCACAAGTAATTTTACGCTCAGATAACGTTTGCATTAAAAAAATGGACAAAAAATGCCGTTTTTTCATGGGTCTACCTTCACACGCACTGACGAAACTACCCATGCAGCATCAATCATAGTAACCAATGAGTCAACAGGAAAAAATTGACAGCTCTATCATTCGAAATCTAACCACGCAACAGTGTAGCTACTCCGTTCGGTGTACCGTTCGAAAAAAAAGGGAACACCGCCGCGTCAGAAACGGGCGTCATGCGGCACTTTTTGGACGCTGGAAACGCCCGTTCCGGTATCTGCAACATCTTGGCACTATTGAACAACAATTAGAGCATCGAGAGAAAGCCCGGCTCCGGACGGCCGACGACCCTGAACGACAAGAAGCGCCAAAAAATGCTGAAGAAAAAGACCTAAGGACACATCGCTGTGTGCGCTTGACCGGGAGGTCTGTGCAACCGGCCAAACAGTGAAAGAGTACCCAGCGAACATGGTTATACATGTCGGTAAGCAGCAGTCCCGTTCACTGGTATCGGAGCTGCGACGTGGCAGTGGCGATGGACGACGATACCTATCTCACCCTGGATGGCAATGATTAGCAGGGAACTTCGTATTTTACCTCTCCCACGAAGGAAGTGAGCACCGAGGTGAAGTTTATTTCACAGACAAAGCTCCCCAAGAAGGAGCGACTGTGGCTGACAATCATCGAGAAAGGGATGTCAAAGTTGCTCTTCTTTCGCTCCGGGCTAGCCGTGAACGGGAAAATTTATAGTACAAAGTGCCTGCCAGAAGTTGCGTCGTTCATCAAGAAATACCATAAGAGCGAATACATGGTGTTCTGGCCAGATTTGGCGTCGGCGATGAGATGAAGCGGCTGAATATCGATGTGATACCGAAGTCGACGAATCCGCCCAACGTCCTCCAGCTGCATTCCATCGAGAATTTCTGGGCAAACATGAAGCGCAAGATCTATTCCAACAATTTTGTCGCGAAAACGGAGGAGGAATTAATAAAAAAACGAAAAAAGAGCTTGAAAACATGCCTACACGCATGTTTTCGTCCGCCATGGCGAATGTTCCGGCTAACATGATTACCTTCCATGGGAAATTTATCCAACTCAATTATCTGTCTTAGTTTTATTTTCATCACCATCTAAAAAGTCCGTTTTTTTTACCGCAAACGTTATTAGATTCGTACACAAATTAAGCAACGCTAAAAATCTAAATTCCAGATCCCCTCCGCCACTATGTAACAAAACGAAGCGCTTAATATGGCTGTTCCCCCCCCCCCTAAAATGACCTAACGCTCAACAATTGCCTCCTCCCCAAAACTTTCGTTATATAAAATATCACAGTTACGTAACTGTCTGAACTATCCCATCCCCCTCGCCCATATGTAACAACAAGTAACGAAAACTCAGCCCCCTTTCTCCCTTGAGCGTTACCTACAGGACCGGATTTGGACGCTGGGAGGCCCGGAGCAAATTTGTCTGTGAGCCCCTCTTTTCTTAAAACATTTAGAGGTAACGTTCTGGAAGGTGACGAGCAAAAAAAAGGTCACCCCAGTACTAGGGGGGCCCTTGAATCGGGAGGCCCGAGGCATTTGCCCCTTTTACCCCCCCCCCCCTCAAATCCGAGTCGGGTTACCTAATATGCGTACGGCGTTTTATTTCAAAAAAAAATTTCCTATCGTTATTATCTACCGAAAAATACCTCAATTAAATGATTTTGGGGCGCTGAAAAGTACCATTGGTGTGTCATAATAGTGAAAATTGCGTTCTACCATTTGCATGAGACGATTATCGTGTTCTTATGACGGGAGCATTTCCTTTGCGTAGCAGATCATGAATTCGTCCTACCACCTACCCCCTTATTAAAATAATGTAGCGCAGTAGAATTTGTTAACAAAAATGCTCGTTTTTGGAGTAAAATTATAGCCTCTAAAATTCAGTGCGTCTTGAACTGTCCTACAGATCAGACGTTTTTTCGGTTGCTTGTGGACTGGTCTTTGACTGCCTATAGCTTCAAAGTTTGTGTTTTGTCAGTGTGTCTTTTAAAGACTACCTGAAAGTTATTTCCCATCAGTCTTTCTCAAGACTACCTACTTTTGAATTTAACATTTGTTTTAACTTTTTTCGTATCACCTGAAATGGCTGGACGGAAAAAGAAACCTCGCATCGCTGCGGGGAGGAAAAGAGAGGCATCTCTTTCTGACACATCGAGTGTCTGTAGTGACAATCCTTTTGATATTTTGCCTGAGCAAGAAGCTGGTGAAATGGAAGTTATTAATAATGAAACTATACAAAATATAAAATCTTTAAAAAAGGAGAAAGTTCCACCTATTGTGGTAACTATTTCTTCTGAATTTAATATATTCAAAAAGGAACTTTCAACGTTTGTTTCTGACGTTAAAGTTACCTATCAAATTGGCCGTAGAGGTGAATGCCGCTTATTAGCCGACTCAGTAAAGGGTCGTGATCGTCTTGTTCAGTATTTAACTGACAAGATGTACAAATTTTTTACATATGACACCAAGAACACCAAGCCGTTCAAGGTTGTCTTGAAAGGTCTCACCAACGATCAAACCGTTGATGAGATCAAACTTACTTTAACAGAATTACTTGGCATAGCCCCTACCCAAGTAATTCTAATGAAACAAAAATCACGAGGCGAAAACAGTCAGAGAACTGGAATTTCCCTTGTTAATTATTTAATTCATTTTAACCGCAATGAGGTTAACAACTTAAAATTTTTTGAAAAAGCACATGCTTTGTATAATGTGCGTGTAAAGTGGGAAATTTATAGGAAGTATGGCGGAGGTGAAAAGCATATCACCCAATGCCGTACTTGCCAACGTTATGGCCATGGTTCCAAATTCTGTAACATGGACCAAAAATGTCTTAATTGTGGAGACTCTTCTCACAAAAAGGACACATGTCCTGTGAAAGAGAGTAAAAATTTTCGCTGTGCGAATTGTAACGGCAACCATATGTCAAATTTTTATCAATGCCCAGTCCGTTTAGCAATTGTTAAGGCAAGGCAAGGTAAACAAAATTCAATTTCTCAATTAAAACCAACTTCAAAACAAAATTCTCCAAGCGTACCAGTGACGCCTAGTTTACCTACTCCTTTGCATACCCGTTTAACTTATGCACAGGTTACAGGTAGTTCGAACATTATACCGCCTAGTGTTGGTAGTTCGAAAATGACCGTTAATATGGGTAAGCAAAACAGGCTAGAAAATAATTGTACACCTATCACTCCAGCTAATATTGCTGCCGAAAATATTTTTTCTAATGTCAACTGCCTGGGGCCTATTACGGCAGGTAAACTTTCTTTTTTGCAACAGGCAATGTTCGATCTTATGAACGCCATGTTGCAGGCAAAATCAATGTTTGAAGCCATTCAAATAGGCACAAATTTTACTATTAAAATTGTTTCTAATTTAAAATTTAGCAATGATTTTAAATAAAACAATTAAAATATTAAATTGGAATGCTCGCTCATTGAAGGCCAATGAGAATGAGCTTTTTAACTTTTTAACAGTAAATAATGTGCATATTGCAATTATTACTGAAACATTTTTGAAACCTAACATAAAATTAAAATATGATCCCAATTACGTGGTTCATAGATATGATAGGATTCAGGGTTCCGGCGGTGGAGTTGCAATTGTTATTCATCGCCGAATCAAACATCGTGCTCTTCCCCATCTTGAGACGAAAGTTATTGAAACTTTGGGAATTGAAGTTCAAACTGAACTTGGGATTTTATTTATTGCCGCAGCATATTTACCATTTCAATGCACACGCGAGCTCAAAAATTATTTTAAAGGTGATTTACAAAAACTCACCAGAAATCGTTCGAAATTTTTCATAATCGGCGATTTTAACGCTAAACATCGTTCATGGAATAATTCTCAAAGTAATTCCAATGGCAAAATTTTATTCAACGATTGTTCTTCAGGATACTATTCTATTTTGTCTCCGAATAGTCCTACATGCTTTTCTTCTGTAAGAAACCCTTCAACAATTGATTTGGTGCTTACAGATCAAAGTCATGTATGTAGTGATTTGATCACACATGCTGACTTTGATTCTGATCATCTTCCAATAACTTTTTCTTTATCACATGAATCAGTTTTAAACCCTATGAGCTCTGTTTTTAATTATAACAAGGCTAATTGGGAAAGATACAAAACTCATATTGAGAGAAATTTCAATAATGAGCTTGATTTGCAAAACGAAGTGAATATTGATTCCGCTTTGGACGCATTAAAATGTGCAATTGTTGATGCCAGGAATTATTCTGTTCCAAAGGCTCAAGTGAAATTTGATTCACCAATAATTGACGAAAATCTTCAACTTCTAATTCGTTTGAAAAATGTCCGCAGACGTCAATATCAACGTTCTCGTGACCCTGTTTTTAAAACTATTTATAAAGATTTACAGAAAGAGATTAAACATAGATTTACTCTTCTGAGAAATCAAAATTTTGAGACTAAAGTTGAAAAATTGAAACCATATTCAAAACCATTTTGGAAGCTGTCGAAGATTCTTAAGAAACCTTCAAAGCCTATTCCAGTTTTAAAAGATGGTGAACGTTTTCTTGTATCCAATGAACAAAAGGCTCAAAGACTTGCTCAGCAGTTTGAGAGTGTTCATAACTCAAATTTGAATTTTGTGAGTCCAATTGAAAATGAAGTCACACGTCAATTTGATTTAATTTCTTCCCAAAATTTTTTACCTGCAGAAATAATTGAAACTAACTTGAATGAGATTAAATCAATTATTAAAAATTTCAAAAATATGAGAGCACCTGGTGACGATGGAATCTTTAATATACTAATCAAACATCTCCCTGAGAGCACAATGGAATTTTTAGTAAAAATTTTCAATTGCTGCTTCAAAATTGCATATTTTCCCAAATTATGGAAAAATGCAAAAATTACTCCCATTTTAAAACCGGATAAGAACCCAGCTGAAGTTTCAAGTTATCGACCAATCAGTTTGCTTTCTTCAATAAGTAAACTGTTTGAGAGAATTATTCTTAACAGAATGATGTCACACATCAACGAAAATTCAATTTTTGCAAATGAACAGTTTGGATTTCGCCATGGGCATTCCACAACTCATCAATTGCTCAGAGTTACTAATATGATACGAGCTAACAAATCTGAAGGTTATTCCACTGGAGCTGCTCTTTTAGACATAGAAAAAGCATTCGACAGTGTTTGGCATAAAGGTTTGATTGCGAAATTGCAAACTTTTAATTTTCCAATTTTCCTAATCAAAATTTTAAAAAATTATCTTACTGATCGAACTCTGCAGGTTGTCTATCAGAATTCTAAATCTGATAGATTTCCTGTCAGAGCAGGTGTACCTCAAGGTTCAGTCTTGGGTCCAGTCCTGTACAACATATTCACTTCAGATCTTCCTGATTTGCCTCCAGGATGCACAAAGTCATTGTTCTGCGATGACACAAGCATTTCCGTAAAAGGAAAAAGTCTTCGTGTCATATGCAGTCGATTGCAGAAAAGTTTAGATATTTTTTCTTCCTACTTGCAAAAGTGGAAAATCTCTCCCAATGCTTCTAAAACTCAAATGATAATTTTTCCGCATAAGCCTAGGGCTTCTTTCCTCAAGCCAAACAATAATCACGTTGTCAAGATGAATGGGGTTATTTTAAGTTGGTCCGACAAGGTTAAGTACTTGGGACTAATTTATGATAAAAAACTTATTTTCAAAGAGCACATTGAGAGTATTCAAGCCAAGTGCATCAAATATACGAGATGTTTATATCCTCTCATTAACAGGAATTCTAAACTTTGTTTAAAGAACAAACTTTTGATTTACAAACAAATTTTTAGACCAGCAATGCTTTATGCTGTACCGATCTGGTCAAGTTGCTGTTCAACAAGGAAGAAAACGCTTCAAAGGATTCAGAATAAAATTCTGAAAATGATTTTGAAGCGTCCTCCTTGGTTTGGTACACTCGAATTACATAGACTTACTGGTGTTGAACCATTAGAAGCTATGTCAAATAAAATTATTAACAATTTTCGACAAAAATCGTTGCAATCCTCAATTGCTACGATAAGCTCTCTTTATAGCCAATAAGTTAGCAATTAAGTTAGTTGTAAGTTTACTTCCCCTTTTTCTGACAAGTAGGTTTAAATCCCTACGAATGATAAGTCCTAATTGCGAAAGCAAACAAATCCTAACAATTAAAATTACAAATTTCTAACAGTGTTGAGAAGTCACCATTTGTGATTGGACACACATACTCATTATTTACTAATATTTATCATAAATACTTAAGCTACTAACAAATCCCCCCTTTAATAAAAAAAAAAAAATAGCCTCTAAAATTAGAACCTCCCCCCCTCCGACCCCTATGAGCTAATTCGAAACGCTCAAGGGTACCCTCTCTCCTTTTTCCAAAAAAACGGCGTCTGATATAGCTGACAAAAATCAGAATATCTGTAGAAGTTTTTTAATAAGCCAATGTATATTTTGGCAGATATCCCTTTTCTTGAAAAAAAAAACGGGTCCACGTGGACATTATCGCTACCTCCTCTTCCGCTTCCGTGGACAAGCGTGATCATTTGCGTACCCCCCATGAGGTATCTACGTGGAAAATAAATGTATATCTTTCTCAATTGTTTGTTAAGAGACTACAGAAAGAAAAAAACAAAAATGTAACAGAAGTTATTAGTTTGTTACGGGAAAAACCTTACAGGCTCTGTTTTCAATTTGGTTCCGTTAGGTGTTAAAATAACAGAAATGATTCTAACAAAATGAGATAGTATATAGAACAATATAATAACAAACATTGTTAGAAACAACAGGTTTTGATAAAAACGAAAAATTAGTAAGACTTGTTTCTGAACTACTTCATTTCACGTTTTGTTACTATAACTCATTCAGATTTAATTTTGTTATCAAAATTATATGGGAAAATACAAAATTGTATCAAAATATGTTATTTGTATCTCACGTTGATAGAATTTTGTAATTTTTTAGTTATGCTTTTCTCATCTGGTACCTTCTCGAGCTATAGCTTTAATTTATACAGAAGTTATAAAATGTCGAAAAGGAAGAAAATGTAGAAAATTACTGAGTAAACTTTACTGGTATATTTTACTTTTTTTCTAATTGAGAAAAATGGATGAAAAAATAATACGCAAAGCAATCCTTAAGTCATTTTTCCATAAACACTGTAAAACCAGAAAGTTATAGGGTATCAGACTACTTCGGCAGGTTTTCTACAAGGTTCTTATGCAAAACCTGCCGAAGATAACCGCTACCAAAGACATAGTCCGATACCCGAGCTGCGAATTGTTTTCAACAAATTGGAGAACATTTTCAACATAGTATTCAGAGTGAAGGAAAATTGCAAATAAATGTCTGGTGAAACAATTCGCCAAAGGATAAAAAAGACATTTGGAAACTAAAAAACATTGGTAAAATTTTTAGAATGGCTTTTTATTTTGTTCTCTTAGTAAAGGTAAAGCCAAAGCGAAGCTATTTAAGTGCACAGGACAAGTGCGGGGCAAGCACTGCGATCCTATTAGCAATAAAAGTCTGTCCCGAACCGAGACTCGAACCTGCCGGCATCGTACCTCGAGACCAGCTGGGAGGTCTCTACTAACACCTGAAAAACACCGACTATAACGTTTGCGGTAAAAAATGAACTTTCTTTGTAAGCAAAGCAAAGCCTTGGTGCTACATTCCGAATCAGGACTTGACCTTCTGTTTATTTATACACAGACTTCGCAGCCGACTGTTTAGTGTACAGGACAATTGCGGGGCAAGCGCTACGATCCTACTAACACTAACAGTCTCTCCCGAGACTGGCTTGTTGGGCAGCATCGTACCTCGAGACCATCTGGTAGATGAACCTTCTTTGCATGGTGATGATAAAATAAAAAGTGAGACAGATAATTGAGTTTGACAAATTTCGCATTAAAAGTTACTATATTAGCTTATTTGCAAGAAACTTTCTACGCTCTAGCGGGCTTCCGGCAGTTAAACGGAACATTCGCAATGGCGGACGAAAACATGCGTGTAGGCATGTTTTAAGCTCTTTCTTCGTTTTATTCATTATTTCCTCTTTAGTTTTCGCGACAAAATTGTTGGAGTAAATCTCACGCTCCAAGCTTGTCCAGAAGTTTTGGATGGGACGCGGCTGGGGGACATTGGGCGGATTCGCCGACTTTGGTACCACATCGATATTCAACTCCTCCAACGATCGCGTCGAGTAGTGGGCCAACACCAGAAATGAATTTTACCTTGGAGCTCAATTCCTGGGGGAAGTAGAATACGATGTGCCCTGCCACTCGTTGCCATCCAGGGTGAGATAGATCTCGTCGTCCATCGCCGGGTAAATCGACTAGACCATCTTATTCAACCGCTGCCGCTGCGTCATTGTCTGCGGCTCCGAGTGTGTCGGTATTGTCGCTCCTTGATACGTATGTCCTGTCCATGTTCGTCAGGTACTCCTGGCAAAGCGCACGCAGCACTGTTGTCACTCGCTCTTCCTCTTCAGTATCCTTTGGAGCTTTTTGTCGCTCAGGGTCGTTGGCCGTCCGTAACCGGGTTTTCTTTCAATGCTCTGAATGTTGTCCAATAGGGCCAAGATGTTGTAAATGCCGGAACGGGCGTATCCGGCGTCCACAAAATGCCGCACGATGTTCGTTTTTGACGCAGCGGAGTACTGTTCTTTGAACGCGCACACTTATGAACGGAGTAGCTTCACTGTTTTCGCCATCACGGTTAGAGTTCGACTGGTAGAGCTGTCAAATTTCCGCTAACTTATGGGTTACTATGATTGATGCTGCATGGGTAGTTTCGTCAGTGCGTGTGAAGGTAAACCCATGAAAAATCGGTATTTTTCATCCATTTCCTTACGTTAAAATGCTATTGTTAGGTTAAGTTCATTTGTAAATTTTCAAATCAAAAGATGAGGGGTTTTTACGCGCACTTTAAGGAGAGTATCAAATGGGGTTTTCCCCGCTCTACTTCAATAAGACCTAAAAAGTGACGAATAAATCGATATAAATATGAATTAGGCGTGTAGTATTCTCGAAGTATACTGCATACAATCCATCCGACAATATATTTTTCTCAACGAATGAATCTCAGACTAATGTACATAAAACATAACTTGAACTTATATGCTTACTTTTATGGCGACAGATTTTAAAGATCCTATACGAATCCAGAAAACGCCTACATTAACTCGGTCTTAAGCTGCTCTTTCCTTTTTTTCATCAACATGATAATATCAGTGTATTTGTAATCATGTGTGGCGACACCCAATTGTCTAGCTTGCCACCGAGTATTAATAGCAGCATGTACTATTTAAGATCCTGAGCGCTCGCCGCTCGGCCTCCTTTCACATCCACGATTTGTGTCCGTAGAGCACCACCGGAAGCATCAGCGTCCTGTAAAGCGCAAATTTAGTATTTTATCTGTAGACTGCGGGACCTTAACTGGCTACGTATTGCGAAAAAGACCCTGTTTGCTTCGGCAATCCACATCGTTATCACACGTTACGTGTGTACCAAGATAGACAAATTCATCAACCACTTCGAAAGTATCACCATCCCAGCATCAACACCCACAGAACAACCACGCTGTCTGCCAACCACCATGTACTTCATTTTGGCAGTGTTTATGGTGATTCCAGCTCTAGCAGTGTCCTTTCTGAGAGCCATAAAGACGTTTAACACAGCTCTACGATCGTCGTTCACTGCACACCCGCCTTTCATATAGCAGTTCGTGAGTCCGTCCCGTTGCTTTAACGCTTGATGTGAAATCGTCGAGAGTCGCACGTATCAGCGTAATCAGTTTTGCTGGAAAGCCATATTCAAAGATTATCTGCCACAACTTGTTTCGTTTCCCTGCATCGTACGCCGCCTTGAAAACTATAAATAGTCCACTGTAGATAGTTTCGCTCGAAAACCGCAATTGGTATTCACCAATGAAGGCTTTCATCAACGGATTCAGTCGATAAAACCGGATACGAAAAAGAATTTTATATGCTGAATTCAGGAGGGTTATTGCTCGATAGTTGCTACGGTCGAGTCTGTGTCCCTTCTTGGAGATAGGGTAAGCTTCGATCAAGTAAAGAGCATAGTGAACTTGAATTCACCTCCCGAAAGAGCAACCATCGTTGAACAATAACGTGAACAGAAGTAGGCCCAGGTTACTTCCTTGTGGTTCTCCTAAAAGGAAGCCTGTATCGAAAAGGTGTGTATCTTAATTTCTATCGGGTAAGGCCAAAATGACATTACTCCAAAGCACTCTCAAACAAGGTTGCCAAACAGCATATGAACTTTAGAGCAGAATCAAAATGAGATCTTTTCCGCGAGCAGGGTTCAGATTTAGCATTCAGACAGTCAAACCTAGAATCCGGTTAAAAGTTCTTGCGCGATCCTTGCAAGACGTGTTAAAAACGGTGTTAAAAACGATTTTAGCACGAAACGTTAAATCAAAGAAGTCTTATTGAAACCTCGTTCCTTTTGCCAATATCTACGTCAAAATTGCCCCGCGAAGCTTAAAAAACACAATTTACACCGAACTTCCAATCGATACCCGCTGGAATCCTGATGAATAATTATCTTCAATCAAATTATGACTTTTATGGCGGAGGGTGGGGTATCTACCACACAAGTCTGCCGGCAGAGCTTTTTGAGACTGTTAAATAAATTCCATGCGCATCGCCACCGCTTTGACCTTGGCCGTTCCATGGAAGAAAACAAAAACTGACATGCATCGTAATGAGGCTTTTATGTGTTGTTTGAATACCACAAAGAAGATATTTATTTGCTCTCCTTTCATTGCGCCTAGCCAAAGTTCCATAAATCGTGGGTATCATTTTTATGCGGACGGTAGCAAACCAGCATTTAAAAATCCTTTCGTTCCGGCTAAGAGGATTTCTTGTTGGTTGACTTTCGCGAACATCCCTCCCCCGGAGGGAGGGAGAGTAGTTAGGATGGCTCGGTTTATTTGGCAAATCCACTGGGGTAGATGGTTGTGAACCACACTAACTTCGCATCAAAGAGACCAAAATGGCAGAACGAACGGAAGAAGACAAGGTTCTTCGAAAAGGGAAAGAAAAGAAAAAAACGACGCCTAAACTCGTGCTATATGAGTGTATGTTGTAATGCATGCATGTGGGGAGGGATTTTTTTTTTGTTACTCGACCTGCTGCCATTCCTCCAACCCCCCGGCGGAAGCACAACAAACGCCGGGCGGGAAATGAATGTGTGACAACTGAATGTGATCATCTTTTTCTTTCTCTCCTTTCACCCGACACAGGCAAAGGCAAGCGGGCGGCGGCGATAGCGTCTTGTTCTTTTGTGGAGGCCATTTGGGGAGCGATTTGAAAACGGCATCAAGAAGAAAACAAAAATCAGTTCATCAGTTACAACGTTCGGAAGAAGCTTGCGAGCGATTTTCAGTTCCAGTTATATCAACAAGCAGTAACATCCAGCACGCATACGTCAGAGGCAAGTGTCGGTAGGTAAGCTGGCCACCAGATCATCGGCATCTTTTGTGCTAATTACTTTGCCACGAGCCGATTCGAGTGAACCATTTTTGTAGACCATCCGTTGAACGCATTCAACTCCACGCAGGCCACAGTTTGGCTGGAGCTGCCAAAGCGCGCGAGTGATCGTCAACAATTGTACATACTGGCCGGATCGACCAAATGGAGGAGCTCACTTCGATGAAACGGCAGACCGATCATTCGACGACTAGTTTCTACCCGAACAGCAGTACAAATATCAGCGGTCATTAATAGCCGATCATAAATCATATAAACTGAGCGAATTTATTGGCCACGACTTGCAGGAAACGTTTCCGTACAAAGTAAGAAACCACTTCTTGGTTTCGGAGAAGAAGGAGGAGGAGGAGGTGAAGCAGAAGAGAAACGGCACGAGAGTGCCGTACCTCGTGCGTGTGCCGGAAAAAGGGGAGATGCGCCTCCTGATGCGACAACGGAAGTTTCTGCTCGGGTTGTTTCTGGCCGGCATTGTTCTGGTGGTGCTTTTCCTCAAAGGTACCGACCTGGGCGGACGATGCCTGAACGGTGCCTACTACGGACGGTTGTCTTCGGGAGGCGGTGGCAGCGGGGAGATGGTACGCGCCGAAGACGAGGAAGGACATAGCAAAAGTTACCACTATCATCGCAACATGCCGCTGATATTCATCGGCGGTGTGCCGCGCTCCGGAACTACCCTCATGCGGGCCATGCTGGACGCCCACCCGGAAGTGAGGTAAGTGTGTTCTGTACCGTATTATTTGTGTGTATTTATATGTAGAGTAAAGAGCAGTGGGGAAGTTTTCTTATCAGCACTTTACCGCTAGACTCGGGTGAGAATTTCGTTCAATTCCATAACCCAACGGGAATCAGTTTTGTTTGTTGAGAATTGGTATTTTTGTTTTGTCGGCGCTTTATAACAACCTCTCAGAGCGTTGCTATAAGTACCGCAACTGCTACAGTGTTTACCAATTAGAAGCTCATACTTCAAAAGAGATTATAAAATCATTTGGGTGGGATGTGATATGTTGTTGTTGTTGTTGTTGCCTGCTCAGATTTGCCTGTGCTTTCGCGAAATTACCCAGGCTGTTAACGTGTTTCCAATTTCGAAAACACCTCTCCCATTATAAACCGTTGTTACCTTTTATCAGTAAATCTAGCCGGTTCAGCTTATTTTGTTTTGTGCATGATTATATCAGGTAGAACACTTGCTGCCAATTGTGCTTTCATCACTGCTTGCCAGTGAAAAAAATCAGTGACGGTCGTTAAAAATATCGAACAATTGTATTGTACTAATTCGCTGCAACCCGATTCTGGCTTGTTTGCAACGCAGTGCTTTAAGCGATAAACCTTTTGTCCTACTAATTGGCGGATGAAACCCAGTGCCGTTTTTTGCTGTTCAACACCGGCAAATTGGATCTTTTTTCGATATGTCAGACTAATGATCTTGTTGATGTTAAGCATGTATTAGCGTCAAAATGAAGTATCTGTCCCTATAGCAGTTGGGCATGACATAAAGCAGCTTCTGTAGAATACAGTGGTTGGAGGAGCAATTGGAAACTTAAATCGTGTTTTTCCGTTATTTTTATCGAATTATTGCAATATGTGCAACTTTTTTTCTACACTAGATTTTTACATTCTCTACATATTCTCTCTTCCCATTTTATTGTTTCTTGGTTTCTCAATTGCAAACTAGTCAAAAAATTAACTAGAATTAATTGGAAAAGTAGCGACTAACCAATCACGAGCCTACTTTCTGTTTGCGATGTTCATTTTAGCCCCATGTTCTAAGAAGCTCCTTTTTTTGCAAGGTAAACAGTGGAACTGGTATGATGGGGCTCTCAGCCACGCAACAAAATAATACGTTGTATCATGTTGCGGCTTGGAAGAAAGACAACCAAATTTTCTCGTGTCAGATGGAAGCAGATACTAAGAGCGCAACACTCTCAGCTTCGTAAAAGTTTTTTTTTCTGTTCCTAATTTTTTTTTAAGTCGTCCAATATTTTTCCTTCTGTTCGTTTTTGTCATTCTTGAAATTTTAGATATTTTCTCTTTTTTCATATCATTCCCCGTTTAGGTAGAACCGTTGGTTCCCCTCTCTCTATTTTATCTATTCTTATTTGCTACTATTTAAGTTATTGTACTTGTTGTATTATCTCAAATTTCCCTTTTTCTGTTTCTTTTCCATTTTCACTCTTGTTGCTTTTTATCTCTGTTTCTTTTTTTTTCACATTATACTCAACTATTCTTTTGCGACTGTATATTTTTCTCTTTCGATATTATCTTTTCTCCTTCTGTTTCTGTTTTAATTTATTCTACTTTATGAAATCTTTCCCCCTCTTTATTTCTTTTGTTTTTCTGATCTCGCTGTTTAGTCCCTCCTCTCTCGGATTATTTTTTTCTACCTATTCATGTTCTCCCTTTTTTTTATGTCAGTTTTTTTCTTCCTCATTTTCTTTACCTTTTTCTCCCATCTTCATTTTTTCTTTAATTTTTTTGACTAACGTTTTCTCTTTTTTCTATTCAAACCTTTTACTTTCTATTTCCTTTTTCTTCTCTATCTATTTTTGCCATTCTACTTTTTGTATCTTCACTTTTTCTCTCCCTTGAACGTTTGTTCTCTTTCAGATCAATTTTTTCCCTTTTTTTCTAATCTTTCACTCTGCTGTTTTGAGCCGTGCGCTATTTCTTTTCTCCTATTTTGTTGATTCTTTTGTCATATATTATTCTCCAAATTTTTAGCAGTTTTGTCTTTCTTTAGAATTTTAATTCCTTATTTAATTTTTTTCTCATCGCTCCTTATTGGCTTTTCGTAATGTTTAATAACGCTCTCAGTATTCATATACACTAAGGTCGCTTTTTACGCTGTTTTTACGCGGATCCCGGAATTTACGCGGTTTTTTTTACGCGGCACTTATCCCCCGCGTAAAAAGCGACTTTAGTGTACTTAATGTTCATGTAACTCGATTTCTATATTTTTATTTCACTCGCTTGTTAATTCATTGTGTTGTCAATTCATGTCCTTCCCGATATTTTTTTCCATATTCGTTTCTGCCGTTCTTCTTGACATGTTCGTAATACTTGACATCTGGACATTTTACACTACTTTTTTGGTCTTCCCTAAAATTTCTCCACTGTATTTTCCTTTCGAAACTTTTCCTATTTGTTTATTTGTTTATCCTAACAGTTTTTTTTCTTTCTGTTTTTTTCTCTGATACCTTTTCTTTTCTTTTTTCCCTTTTTCTATGATTTACATTCTCTGTTTTCGATTTTGTTTTATTCTATCTTATTTTTACGTTTTTTTCTGTATTAGTTTTTTCCCTAATTTCTTCACATTTATTTGATTGGTGGTCTTTTCCTCTTTATTTTTTTGTTTCCAATTGTTTAGTATCCAGCATTATTTTTTTCTGACTCTCTCATCTCCATTTCATATGTTTACCTAGACTTATTCTCTAGACTTCTTCCTTAGACTTCTTATATTTTTTTCAGTTATTTCTGTTTATTTTTTAGTATTTCTACTGCTGCTCTTCTTGTGTTTTGTTTGGTTAATTTTTACCCATAATTCTTTTTTTTTGTCATACATACAATTTCAAAGTTGTTGTTTTTACAATGTGATTTTTTCTAACCTTTTTGTGTACCTTGATTCTCTGTATACTCTTTCTTAGTTTTCTATCTAATTTCTTCTTTATTTTTTTCGTTATATTTCTGTCTCTCAGTTTTCTATTTATTTCTTTATTTCTTATTTATTGTTTTTTTTTGCCCAGCGTTTTAATTCTTTCAACATTTTAATGTGCACTTTTTTCTCTTTCCTTTTCAACATTTTTTTTTGTTATTTTTTTTCGTTCTGTATTTTTTTCTCAATTAGTTTTTTCTTTTTTTTTAGTTTTTTCTTCTTGAAAACTTTCAATTTTTTACATTTTTGCTATTTTTCTTAATTGAGCTAGCACTGTTACGAGCCTTCTCTATATTTTACCTTTCCCGATTGGTTTATATTTTTTTTTATTTCACTTGTGTTGTTTTTATTTTTATTTTTTATGTCAATTTTTTATTGTTCTTTACCTGTTCCATATTTGCGCTCTTGTAGTTTTTTATTTCTGTCTGTTTTGTTGTCCTTTCCTACTTTTCAGTATCCCTATTTTATTTTTCTGCCGCTTTTCCCAATTAACGCTATTTTTCTATTTATTTATTCATTGCCCCAGTCTTCCCTATCCGACTGTGATAATTTTTTGTTTGAATTCTCATTTTTCTCCTTTTTAATGCTTCCAGTCATATTTTTAAACTTTTATCCTTTGACTCTATTCGTTTCTGTTTTGTTATCTTCTTTTTCTGTTTTAACTTATTTCATTTTTTTTTTTTCTTTTCATTTTTCCCCCTTCTTTTTCCTAGCTTTCTTTTCGACTGTCGAATATCTTTATCTCCTTTTCATTTACATTTTTTTCCTGATCTCCTTATTAATTCCCCTCTTTCGGTTTAGTTTTCTCCCTCCATTTATTTTTCTCATATTTTTTCTTATTTTGGTATTTTTTTTCCACATTTTTTCACCCTAAATATTCTGTCTTCTTTTTTTCTCATCATTATTTTCACTCTTCATCGTTCTCTCTGTTAACTTTTTTTATGTTTTTTTTTTTCAATTTTCAATCTCAAATTTTTACAATCTTATTTTGAGTTTTTTGACATTTTAATTTTTTTTTTTAATCAATCGTTTTATTCTTGATTTCCTTTCTATTTCTTTGAACCCTTTGTATTGTTATTCAGATCGATTCTTCCTTTTTCAACCTTTCGCTCTCCCGGTTTTTGATTTTTTTGTTTGTTTTGTTTTGTTTTTTCTCTCTTAATTCCATTCATATTTATACAAATCTTTAATCTCCCAGATGGTGAGTTTGAGTCTCGGCTCGTTAGAGACTGTTTGTGTCAGTAGGATCCTAGCGCTAGCCCCGCAATTGTCCTGTACACTGACCAGTTAGCTGCGAAGTCTGTGTATAGCAAACAGAGGTCGAGTTCCAAATCGGAATGAAGCACCAAGGCTTTCCTTTTTTCTCCCAATTTTTCAACCATTTTTTGTTCACCTCAAATTATTTAGATCCTTTTTTCTTTTTTGCACACTTTATTCTTCTCATTGATTTTGCTTTTCTTTTTCCATTTTGCTTCATAACTGTAATCTTCCTGTAACTTTCTTAATATTTTGATTTCCTTTTAGTTTTCTTTTTGATTTTTTCACTGTTTTTTTGTCAATTTATTTCTCGCGAATTTTCCCCTATTCGTTTCTGCCATTCTTGACATTTCGGATGTTTTTACTTCTTTTTTTTCTCCTATTTTTCTAATTTATGTCCCCTCTAAATTTTCTCAAAATGTTTTTCGCTCGAAGTTCTACTTATTTTGATTTGTTTCTTTATTTATTTACGTCAATTGTTATTTTTTCCCTCCGTTTTTCCATTGTCTATAATTTTCTCTCCATTTTCGCCGTCGTTATATTCTTCTTATATTTACTCTCGTCATTTTCAATGTGTCTGTTTTTTTCTTTTCTATTTTTTTTACACTTGTTTGTTTGATTTAACCATTTTGCCACTCCTTAATTTTTTTCTTTTTGATTTTTTTCCTTTCATTTCATTAGTATTCCTACAATATTTTCTTGCCTATTTTATTCTAAGCGGTCAAATTAAAGACTGCATGACATGGTTGAGATAAAACCAAACAATTAGAATTTACAAGACCATGAAAAAAAAATTTTTTTAAGTAGTAGTTGAAAAATTGTTAGAAGAACTAGATACCAAAAGATAGCGAATTCAGAAATAATTGAAATTTAAACTCACAGATTGATTGCGTAATTTTTAAATTTTGCTGCTGTTAGAGGAATTTTTTCAGTCCATAATTTTAACAAAATGTAAGCCGGAAACAAAATAGTTCTGATTAAAATGAGTAATTTTTTGCGAAGAGTTATCTCTTTAGTTGCTGTATAAAAAAACTAACACTGGATTCAGTCCCCATAACAGAAAAGCACTCTCACAATCATTTTTTTGCTTTTTTTTAATTTATTTGGAATCCAGTTTTTTTCAGTTTTTTTTTCAGCCTTTTTCCAGTTAAATCGAAAATTTCATTGGCAACTCTGCTCATTAGTTAGTATCTTTGTTAGTATTTGTTTACTCACTTCACTTTTTTCTCTTCTTTTTTTTTAACCACCTGTTGTTTATTTATTCACTCTATTTACTCTCGTGATTTCTTTCTTATTGCTGTTTTTCTACTCTTTCTTATTCCTTCCTATTTTTTGTATTGAAAATTTTGAATTGTTCCCTCCTTATTTTCATTTCCTCTATTTTTCTATTTAATTCTTACTTCTCCTGATTTCTTAGTAGATTCACTAAAATTTTCTTGTGTCGCTTTTTATTTTCTTATAATTTGCATTTTTAATTTACTTTCGATGTTTTGATTTTCTGGAGGAGAAGAAATTTCAACAGGGATTTTTGCTATCTCTATTGTTTTGAATCTTGCTGTTCTCGTATTTTTTCCTTAACTTTTCATACTTTCTAGATTTTCTGGCAATTCATCTCCTTTCTCTTCATGCTCACTTATATTTTTGTTTTTTTCTTGTTTCAAATATATCTCATTAGGCTTTTTAAGCTTTTGTTTTTAATTTCCTTTGTTTTTTTTTTTTTTTGTTTATAAGGTTTGGATAACTACGACCGCTGTTTTGATCTTTTGTGGTTGCCTTGTTTTCCTTCCTCTTCCAGTCTGTAGATTTTCTCTCCCTAATTTTCTTACTGATTTTTTTTCCTATTGATAGTATCGCCACATTTTCCTTTTCTTCATTCGTTGTATAGTTTTTTTCTCGCTCTTGAAATGTTCATCATTTTTGACATCTAGATATTCCCTATATTTTTTTACTTTTCGTTTCTCCTATATTTGCTAATCTTATTTCCTATATTTGCAATTCTTTTATTCGTCGTTTGTTACCACAAGTGTTTTTGCTCTCTATGTTTTACCTTTTCCCATTTGTTTCTTTTTTATGTATTTTCCTAGTTATTTATCCACTCGTTTTGTTTTTTTTTTCGACTTTCTCTCTTTCCTTTCTATTTTTTTCAATTCATTCACTCTTGTTATTTAGCTGTTTACTTCCTGTTTTTCTAATTCCTGTCTTTCTAATTTCAATCTTTCTCTGCTTTAACCAACGTTGATTTCGTTTTCTCTATTTTACCGTGTCTTATTCGTTGCCTGTTTCTCAATTGCACTTGTTTTTTTTTTCTCTGTTTCCTTAATTATTTGTTCTATTTTTTTATTTTTTTTATTTTTTATCTCTTCCCATTTTTTTGTCTTTTCTCTTTTTTTCTTTGTGTCATAATTTTCTATGATTGATATTTCAAGTCTCCTTACTCGTTCTCTTTTTATGTTTTCTTACTATTTTTTAGTACTCTAGAGTTTGTTTGTACTTTTTCATCGTAACTTCTTCTTTGTTATCTTGTGTTTCTCTCTCTTTCTATTATTTCATGTCTGTGTTTTAGTTTTTTTATTGCTTTCCGCTTTTTTTCAGTTTTTCTCCTAGCAGGCTTTCATTTTTATTTCTTTCCCTACTTATTTTTGTTTTAATTTCTTGTACTACTTCTGAGTGCTTCAAATTTTATTCTTTCCATTTTTTCTCACTTTTTTAGTTTAATTTTTTTCTCGAATATCTTTGTTTTCTAATCATTTTCTCGTTGTTCTTCTGATCTCACTGAATTTATGTTTCTATAATTATTATATTCCTTCTCTATCAGTTTACTTCTTCCTCATTTTTAGTTGCCCTTCATATTTTACCTTCTTTTTTTCTCTCATTATTTTTTTTCCCTTATCGCTATTCAATTTTTTTTTCTCACAATGTTGTTCTCTTACCAACCTGACGTTAAATTGTCTAATTTTCTCACATAAATTTCTGACACTTGTTTCTGTTTTGTTTTAGACTTTGGTCTTTATTTATTTTATTTCTAACATTCCAGTTTTTATTTTTTTTTATTCTCCTCATTCTAATTTTTGTCTTCCCACTTTTTTAGCTTGTTATTTTTCTCTACCCTTATTTTGAGCCCTCTTTTTGCTTTCCAAGATTGATTTTTCTTTTATTTTTTCCTTATCTACTGCTTTTTTTTGTTGTAGACTTTTTATATATTTCTTTTTTTTTTGTTTTCCTTCTTTTTCACTTAATTTCACATTTTTAATTTTTTTTCTCATATTTTGTTCATCTCAATAGTTCTAATTTTTGCTAGTCTATTATATTTATATTTTTCTCATATAACTCCTACTACCCCCTTTTTGTTATCTCTTTGATTTTTTACTTTCCTTTTCTGACCCATTCCCATTTCTGACATTCCCTAGTTTTTATTTGTTACTTTCCTTTTTGCTAATTTCTATCTTCCTTATATTTTTTCTCAATGTTCTCTCTCTCGCTTTCTAAATTTTATTTTTTTTACATTTGTTTTTTAGGGTATTGAACGTCTTAGGGAGTGTTTTTTCTCGGCAGGTTTTTGGATAAGAATGTTGCAGAAAAACTGACGAAGAAAACCACTGCCGAAAACATGCTATACCCTATTATATAACTTTTCGTCCGTTTTATTTTTTTAATGTGATTTGCCTTTGTTGTTTTCCCTTTTTCTCATTTTGGCCATTTTCAACGTTATCCAGTATCCATGCCATTTTATACTTTCCTAATTGTTTGAAATCCTTGACATTGACAATATTTTGAATATTAATATTAACTATTAATTTTTGTAACAATTTTTTTATATTTCAATAACCATTTTCGATATTTTTACCAATGTTGATATTTTTCTTATATTTTCTTCTCTCATTTTTTTCTCCAGTTTTTCTGTTAGTATTTTTGTTCTTTTTCGAAATTCTTCATTCTCAATTGTGTTTGTTTTCTATTAGTAATACTGCTAGATTTGTTTAAACTTTCGATAGTAAGCTACTGGGAAGTAGAATATAAATAAATCTATATTTATTCCAAAATAAAATGTTCAACCTTTAAGTTGCTCGTGACGATGGTACAATCCTATATTTTTCAGTTTAAAATTCAACACAACAGCGCACGTACCAGGAAACATCTACCTTTGTTCAAATATTGAATGAATGAGTTAAAACCGATTAACCAATCTGCAATGGCCGTTTGAGCATAAACAGAGCAGACAATAAACCAGAAACTTTTAATATTGCGAAAAAAAAGGTGATTAAATGCGTTCGAAGCCAAATCGATCGGGTGGATTAAAAAAAAAAAAAAGTCACACGACACACCCGCTCAGCTGCATACTAATGGGAACAGAAGCAAAAAAAAGTGACACACCATAAATTAAAGTTTTCGCTGTCCATTTTTTCTGGCGGCACCAAGCGAAAAAAAATCGAAATTCTACCCATATGTTGGGGCAGCAAAAACCGGAAGTGAAGACCAGGCAGGGAAAAGTCTAAACTGAATGTCACGTGGTGTCGTTTTTTTTTAGACGGGTTGAGGATGGGAGCTGGGTGTGGTGTACATGATGATTGTTAATCACACTCATCCATCACCACATGTACACAAAATTTTGCAACCAAATCAAGCCGTTAGTTTAAATTACGTCCTGGAGAGAGATAGAGAGGAGAGGGAAATGTTGTTTACCACAAATTGGCAAACGGACTGCACACATGTTTTGGTGGCATACGAAACATAACCTAATTAGATGGGTCTGTTTACACTTTTAACCGTCGCCGTCGTCGTCGTCGTCCGGCAGGCTGTTCCAATAAAGTTCAGGGCTGGTAGCAGCAAGTCAACCTAAAAACACAATAGCAAATATTTATTACCTCTTATTCGTGGAAGGCCGCTCTGGCGCGACAGCCGTCCTGCCGGCAGGCAGGCTGATAAATAATGCAAGAAAATGGGAAAATTCCCCCGCTGCTCATTCACTTAAAACGGCTTTAAAAGTCATTTTTCTTCGCTGCGGCTGCTCTGTGACGATTGTGCACTTGGCATGCTGGAGCACCCCAGCACCGCATTTGTTATTACCAGATGCTAATTCTAATTCTCCTTTTAATGGCTCTCACTATACGACTCCCGCTTATCGCACAACCCGCTGTGGTGGTGTGGCCTTCGTCGTCATTGTCGCTCGCCCCGCTGCTGTGCAATTTGTGTTTCGCAACGTGTCATAAAATGCAGATGTGGCCAGGAGACACGCGTCATTCCCCGCATTCTGCAGCTCCGGTCGCACTGGATGAAGTCGGAAAAGGAATCGGTCCGCCTGGTGGAGGCCGGCATCACCAAGGAGGTGCTCAACGGTGCCATTGCCCAGTTTTGTCTGGAGATCATCGCCAAACACGGCGACCCGGCCCCGCGGTTATGCAACAAAGATCCGCTCACGCTCAAGATGGGCACGTACGTTATTGAGCTGTTTCCGCAGGTTGAACAATCATCGCGAAATGTATTATTACAAGCCTAAATTAACGTTTTATTATTGTACTATTTGCAGGCAAAGTTCCTATTTATGGCCCGGGACGGGCGAGCGACGGTGCATTCTATCATCTCGCGAAAGGTTACCATCACCGGTTTCGATTTGACCAACTACCGCCAGTGTATGACCAAGTGGAACCAGGCGATACAGACCATGCACGAGCAGTGCAAGGAAATCGGTAAGGATCGCTGTATGATCGTGTACTACGAGCAGCTTGTGCTGCATCCCGAAGAGTGGATGCGAAAGATCCTCCACTATCTGGACATTCCCTGGAACAGTTCGGTGCTGCACCACGAGGAGTACATCAACAAGGAGAATGGCGTTGCACTGTCCAAGTGAGTGAGATCATCAGTCTCATTTGAGTTGAGGTGCTAATTTTTGACAATTTTAGGGTGGAACGATCGTCCGATCAGGTGATCAAACCGGTTAACTTGGAAGCACTGTCCAAGTGGGTCGGCCACATACCGGACGACGTAGTACGCGATATGGCCGACATTGCACCGATGCTGTCGGTGCTGGGGTACGATCCGTACGCGAACCCACCCGACTACGGCAAGCCGGATTCGTACGTGCAGGAGAATACTTACAAGGTAAGAGTAAAGTTATAAAATGCATTTCAACTAGAAGTAATGCTCCTGGTCACGGTGGAAGCAACGACGATTAAAAAAGTGTACCAGCGTTGATTTGATTTCAATTGTTTCATTCTTTTGCAACACTGAAGCGTCAAAAAAGCTGAAAATTCTATATGAGAGCCTTTTCAAGTGCCAAGATCCAGAATAAATAAAGTTGTATCTTATGATAAATCAAAAGACAGCTTCGAAAATGATTCCTTCAAATTCGACAGGACACAAAGAAAAAAATATTGAAGTGTGCTGTTAGCATGCCATGAAAAATCGAGTTTTGCTGCCTGTCACATTCTGACTCAGAAAAAATGGTAAATTCCGATGAAACTTAATCTCACACAATAAAAGAAAGTGTGCAAAGAAAGACCAACAAACTTTGCGTGTAAATTAATCGACCGCAGTTCTCCAGGCCATTGCACCCAGAATTTGAAAACTATAATCAATTTCAGAAACATGACATTGATAATCTGAACAAGCAGTACATATAACGTGGCTGATGAAGAATAAACAAGAGGTTTTTGAAAACATAACTGCTGGTCGTAAGTTAACATTATTAGAAGTAGTTTTTACCGCTTTTGGCTATATCAAAAAAGGAAAATTAAAATACCTATAATTAAATAATAGAGGACTTTATTACTTGACACTATAATTAGACACAGATCTATGGATGCTATATTCAATAAAACTAATAGGACTGTTATGGCATCGCGAAAAATCGTAAAGATTGGAGTTCAATCTAACACTTCAACCAATAAAAATAGAAATAGTTACCCAAGTGAAACGAAATCAGATTTATCATCTAGGAACACTCAGAGAAGAATAAATCGAGATCAAAATTTGTCCTCAAAACCACATAAGGATTGCCTGATTGGCGAATATTAAATAGTAATGGCACTAGGCGTTGTTTCACACGGGGACTGCTGAAGAAGGATTTGCACATCAATCAGTGACAAAGACGTGCGTGCGGATAAATTGTGGAAAATTGGAGAGTGTAGTAAATAAAAAGTGAGAAAAGGCTGAGAAATCGTGAGCCAAAAGGAAATGTAGTGTTTTGGGACTTTTTCTGGGAAAATGAAAGCGAATAAGAAAGACTCCATTCTGGTAAAGCAGAAGAATAAAAGTGAGGTCATGGCGAACATAAAAGAAAATCCTCCGGCACCGAAGAAAAAAAAAAGAACAACAAAATTAACGCGAAAGTTTGCTCCTCATCGAGTTTACAAATGTCGAATACGTCAACAAGTTTTCATTGGGTTCAAAGCTGAGTGATGCCCCGCTGTACAAAAATCACACAATCAATATGAAGCAAATTGGAAGGAAATTAACAAAGAAAGGACGGAATATATTCGGCATACATTCCAAAACAGGTAGCCACCATAAAGCTCCCACTAGAGGAGGACAAAAAGCCTTGAAGAAGGCCAGGCTAAAGGTCAGCTGGTCGGTATTGCCTCTGGATATCTTCTAGCAGCCTAATGGCTGCTTCAGGTGCTATGAGAGCGGGCATTGCGGGTCGAAGTATGACATTGCCATCGTTCCGGACCCGTACCGCATTTCACTCGAGCACGACAAAGCAGACAAGTCTGGTAAGGCGGTCATATGGACGACAGGTAGGTTCCTGTTGCAGGAGTCTCTACTATCTACCTCGAACGAGGGGTACAGACTATGCGCTAGTGCCAACACGAATCTATGGGGTGACAAAAAACGACAGTCCTTCCTGCCTCCTGTTCGAAAATGCGCTTGAAGGCACACCTGAAAGTGTTACGAAACGTGCGGCTTTTCACATGCGGAACACGCACGCTTTAGCCAAGTTGCGTCTTTCCTCCAATAGTTCTAATCTAAACAGCAAGCAACGACTTTCATAACAGGGTAGGTGGCGTGGATTTGCCCACCTGAGGTGGCGCAAAGCGAAGCGGACGAATCTGCGTTGAACAGCCTCAACGCGGTTCTTCCCATCCTGATTATAGGGTTCCCAAACCACAGATGCATATTCCAGTAACGGCCGAACAATTGCACAGTATAATACTTTCAGGCAGTAAATGTTTTTGAACTTCTTGGCAAAGCGAAACAGGAATCCTAGCTGCGACGAGGCTTTCGAAACGATGTATGCAACATGATCTTTGAAGTTCAGTTTGGTATCGAGCAGAATTCCCAGGTCTTTCACTGTTGATTCGCGCTTTAACTGGTACACCTGCCAAAGCGTAGTTGAAATTGATGTTGAAGCTTCTGCGACTAAACGAAATGACCGAGCATTTGGATACGTTCAACGACATCCGGTTAATTTGATACCAGTCAGCGAAGGCTTCCAACTGCTGTTGCAAGAACAACGCGTCCTTTGGCTGTTTTATCGTGTAATATAACTTCAAGTCATCGGCGTAAGAGAGTTTAGAGCACTTGAGGGTAAGGATGACATCGTTCATGTACAGCAAGAATAGAAATGGTCCAAGATGACTTCCCTGAGGAACACCGGACCAAACGGGAAAAGGTGAGGAAATGTGGTCACCGATTTTGACGGACATATTTCTTCCGGTTAGATACGATTCGAGCCATACAAGCAAATTAACATTCATGCCAAGTTTGTCAAATTTGGCTATGGCAATCTGATGATTCATT
Source organism: Wyeomyia smithii (assembly GCF_029784165.1). Lineage (NCBI taxonomy): Eukaryota > Metazoa > Arthropoda > Insecta > Diptera > Culicidae > Wyeomyia > Wyeomyia smithii. Next base: position 13,194,534 of record NC_073694.1, read on the forward strand.
TTATCAAACGCCGCAGATAAATCGGACTACTACGGACTCCACAAGACGTTGAGATCTGGCAAACTTCGTTCCCCGTACCAAGTACACTATGTACAAGACGCTCATAAGACCGGTAGTCCAGAGTAGCCAGAAATTCGCTAAAGCTGCAATGGTACAATGGTCGGGACATGTTGTAAGTATGCCGGACAACAATCTTGTAAAAATGGACCGAGCGCGTTGGCGTAAAATTGTGACGCGGGTGAAATCCTGAGGGATGTTTCACGAGAAAAGTTAGTGTAAGAATTGCGTTGAATTTTTCATTGACAGTAAACTCACGAGCACTGAGGTGTTGAAACTCACTTCAACTGCTTCAAATGAAAATATGTGGTCATTCTGATTCTTGGTTTGAGTTTCTACGAAGCTGGGAATTTTTCGAATTATGCCTTATATTCCATTTTCTTACGGAGCAGTACAGCTTGGAGTTTCGCCAGGCCACCTCCCTGGGAATGAGTGACGCTGGATAAATGCTTCTTCGTCATTGCGGATTGCAAACTACAGATGACACGGAATGATTCTTTTTTTTAATTGTCATCTCTAGCAGCGCTTCCCACCAATTCTGACACTTCTGCAGCAAGATAATACATTGCAGCCGCCAGATTGGCAGGTACAACAGCACCAACGTGCCCAGCTTCCATTATTATGCAACAGACAATGAATTCGACCTACCGCGAATAAAAGTTCAGCACGAGATTGCCACGACCAGAAAAAGTAATTTTCAAAAACAAAACTGCTATCTACATAATAAAAAGAACTTTTGGATTGTCTTAAATACCTACGCACACTGGGGCAGCCCCATACAAAAGCTCAGACAAAACCTAAAATATTTTTTTCCGGAATTTGGTTCGAAATCGATATTTTGCAGAAACTAGAATGCCTACAGACCAAGAATCAAGCATAGGTTGTAAAGAATTCGCATGTTTTAGTACATCGTGAGGTAGGAGAAGTTGGGGTTTAACATTTGATAAAACCAAAAAAAAATATTTCGATCATCTTTACCAACCTACGAAATGCAGGAGCTCCCAAATAATAATGATATTATGCATGAAATCTCTTCAATATGAGTTAAATTAGAGGAAAAAAACATAGTTAGCTGAGTATATCCTACTATACCACGAATGAGCACAACGTTTCACACAGATAAAAAAAACCCAATTTTTCACTAATTTCAAACATTTGAAAAAGTGATTTACCAGCGAGTACTCTCTCTATATTCTTCTCAAATTCGAAGATGCCAGTCTCAACTATTCAAAAAACCCAAGTTTAGCTGCCGCTTCAAGAGTTATTTGATTTTTGGTACAGCATGTTTTTAGGTATAAATCATGCGTTTCACGGCAGCTTTCTATTCTACATTTTCTACATTTTAACAAATTCTACTTCTTTTCTACATTTTAACAAATTCGTGAAGCGCACAGCCAAAAGTCCAGCAGAATTGAAACCATGTAAGATGTATTGAACGGTATGTTGGTTATATCTGACCCCTTTTTTGTCCAGTTTGAAAACAAACTTCGATTCAACTGATACCCGCTAAACAAAAAAAGCGGTCGTGAAACTCCTTTACGTTGAAAATGATATGGAAGACAATGAATAAATGTTTCTGTAATCTATTCAAATTCAATCATTTTTGTTATATATCATGAATCATGATCTATATTTGATATACTTATTGCACTTTGACTGGATATTTTCAATGTGCTCCTTGAAAGTAAGATTCTTATCATAAATTAGCCCTAAGTATTTAACTTGATCAGACCAATTTGAGACCACACTGTTCATCTTAATAACGTGATTATTGGTGGGTTTGAGAAATGAAACTCTCGGCTTATGAGGAAAAATAATTAACTGTGTTCTAGAAGCATTAAAGGAAATCTTCCATTTCTGCAAGTATGAAGAAAATATATCTAAGCTTTTTTGTAGCCGACTGCATATAACACGAAGGCTTTTTCCTTTTGCGGAAATGCTTGTATCGTCACAAAACAGAGATTTCTCACAACCTGGTGGTAAATCAGGAAGATCAGAAGTAAAAATGTTATATAAGATTGGGCCCAAGATACTCACCTGAGGCACACCAGCTCTAACAGGCAATCTATTAGATTTACCATTTAGATAGTTAACCTGAAGAGTGCGGTCAGTAAAATAACTTTGTATCATTTTTGTGAGGTAAAGCGGACAACTGAAATTTGACATTTTAGCTATTAAACCTTTATGCCAAACACTGTCGAATGCCTTTTCTATATCTAGAAGAGCAGCTCCAGTCGTATAGCCTTCAGATTTATTAGTTCGAATCATATTTGTTGCTCTAAGTAACTGATGAGTATTGGAATGCCCATGGCGAAAACCAAACTGCTCATTTGCAAAAATTGAGTTCTCATTAATATGTGTTATCATTCTATTAAGAATTTTTCTTTCAAAAAGTTTGCTAATAGAGGAAAGTAAACTAATTGGTCAATAACTTGATGCCTCAGCTGGATTCATTTCGGGTTTTAAAACTGGATTGACTTTGGCATTTTTCCATTTCGTAGGAAAATGTGCTAGTGCAAAGCATCTGTTAAAAACCTAAATTAATCCAACTAGCGGTCAGACCCAGCCTCTCTCATTCAAACTTTTATTTGTTTCAATAGATTCACATGAACGCTTCAATCCAATAAATGTATATTCACTCTTAAGGTCCTAGAATATTGATAATGTAATCTATACATATAAAAATGCAGTCCGGTCTGTCTGTCTGTCTGTCTGATCCATATAGGCTCGAAAACCACCGAACCGATCGACGTTAAAATTTGTGTGTAGGGGTTTTTGGTGCCGATAAAGGTTCCTATGATAGTTTGAAACCCCTCCCTCTTCTGGAAACGAGGGGTCCAATACAAATGAAACATAAATTTCTGCACAACTCAAGAACAAACCAAGCAAATGAAACCGAGTTTGGCATGTGGATGCTTGAAGGGGTAACGAATATGTCCATAATGGTTCGACGCCCCTCCCTTTTCTGGAAGGGGAGGGTTCCATACAAATGAAACACAAATTTCTACATTTTATAATGTGCATGTGTATGCGTGTGAAATAAGTGACTTAAACCTTTTTATGCACGACCCAAACAATTAAACGATCCTAACAACTGATCTAAGAACACAAAATTGCTTAGACTTGAACTTAAGTAGCAAAAAGAATTTCACTTTGAAAATTGAGCGAACTAGATCAAACAGTAATCCAAGCATGTTGTAGGGGTAAACAGGGTAAGACCGCCCACCGTAGTTTTACTACCAAGTTATAAAATAATTGAAAAATTTCTTTAACGTGTCTATTACAGTATAATTACATAACATTTTGCACGTTTTTCCGTTTTGATAGTGCGCGAACGGTCGCAGAAATAATCAAAAACAACCTTTCAGCTGGCAACCAGTCAATGCGCTATTGTTTTGCGGCAACGGGACTTGAGGTTTTTCAGTCTAAAAATCTATTGTTTTGTTCGTGAGTATACGTTTAATCGCTTGCCTGAATCTATCTTTTTTCGAAAATATCGAAGACCGTGAGTAATCTTGTAATTTTGACTACTTTTTCGGTCAAATATGAAAATGTTCCACTGGGGGTAAAGTCGCCCACTATACAAGGGGTAAAACCGCCACGTATACAACTGCTTGTTGTTCTACTTTAAGACCCAAATGCCTCGACACTACAAAGGGAATATTTACAGGATCAGTAAAGCAACTTCAAGCCACATGAGACATCGATGTTAATCGACCATTTTCGATTTGGTTGAAGCTTTTCTAGACTTATTTTTGGAAAAAGTAAACCTGTGTGAAAATGGTGTTAATGAACAAAAATAATTTTCAGAGCCAGGACGGTTTGTTTGATTGGTATGACGTCTCCGGCAGAATTGAAAATAGTAGTTTTCTACTTCCGAAAAAAGTACACACTCTAAAAAAATTTAAAGAAAAGATATAAAATAGAATTGAAAATATTTTTTTTTCAAATTTAAAAAAAAAACATGTTTTTTGCCTGTAAAATCTTCAGAAGGTGAGCTTAAATTTTATGGTTGTTGGATCATGGAGAAATAGAAATATTAATAGCTCAAATTTTGTGAAGAAATTTTTTTGGACGGTTTGCTTGGTGTATAGAGTCGTTGGTAATTTTGTTCTTCAAAAAAAAAGAGCATAAAAAAATTGAAAATATGAATAAAAGAAATAATAATTATAAATATTTTTCTATACATAATAAGTCTTCAAAAAAATCATACAGACAGGTTTAATGAGTTTTAATTTTCAGCCTAAAGATAGGTATATTATGAATTCAATAACTCTATTTAAAAAGAAAAAAAAATACCATCTACAACTTTGTCAGAGACACTATACCGATAAAATCAACCGTTTCGGCTCTAAAAATATTGTTTATCCTCAAAAATGGTGGGCGATCTTACCCCGCTGGTGGGCGGGCTTACCCCGCATAAAAAAGATCTGCACATTTTCAATGAATTTTTAAAATTAAAAAAAAAGCTGGAAAATAAAAATATTTCAGCTCTTTTTTTTTAAATGCGGGTATTGAATAGAAGAACCTCTTAGCGAAGAAAAAATGAAATGGCAGCCGCAACTTTTTTCTCTATAAACAGAATTGCTTAAGGGGGCGGTCTTACCCCGCTTACCCCTACATGAATGTACTACGAATCCTGCCAAAAAAATCGGATGAAAATGCCAAACCTTCTGTGCTACGGAGGCGACAAGCGCAACAACTAGATGGCGCGGCTTAGGTGATAGAATGAGGGAATTCGAAAAGCCGATGGACTGCGGTGCACATTGGTTGTAGTTATACGACAACAAGCATATCGTTCAAAGTACAGAAATACTTTACCAAAGGTGACCAGAAAGAGTCTATAGCCAGTAGAGTTAGGCAGGCATGATCCAAATAAATTGCTTCATTGCTCACAAACACGCTCTAGAGACAATGTGGAATTTCTTACCCTGCAAATGTACAGTTCTACATTTATTCCAAGCAATTGAGAAGAGACACTAAAAATCGCAAAAAATATTGTTTTTCACTAAATGTGCATGTGATCGAGAATCAAGTGGTATTTTGCTATGACCAGAAAATTAACAGACTTGTCGGGTGTCATTATCATGACAACACCAAGTGCGCTTCTTAGCGCCCCGAGATCATTTATTTGAAGTAATTAATGTTACCACTTGCCAAAACATGGCGGACAGAAAAAGGTAGAAAAATGTTTTGCTTGTTTCTAAATCTGTCGCCTACGAGGCTCCTCTCCCAGTAAGAGTTCGCTTATGAAACTACTATACTATAAAAAATGTTTCATAAACTAGAATAATTTGTTCTCCATCTAACGCAATGTTAATGAACAAAATCCGTTCGGTGGTAACTAATTTACAAGCTTTTGAAATCTTGCACTTTGCCGATTTACTTCCTTCTCGATTTGTCTCATTTTTTGCTATCGATTGCAGCGTGCTACGCAAACAATTATCTAGTACATACTAAAGGTAAAAAATAAAGGTTAAAAGTAGTTTAATTTTAAGAGACTAGCTGACCTGGCAAACTTCATCCCGCCTATTTTAGTGTTTAATTTAATAACTTTAAACATTTCATTGATTCCTGGCGATTTGTTTATATCGTTTGAAATGATTGGTTTTATCGGAATGACAACATCCTCGGCTTTTGGCTTTTGTACATCACCTCTATTCCGGAAATATATTGGGTGCATTTCAGTTATTTTCGTTGTTTTCCAGAAACTGAAAGTGGTCATCTTCGAATTCAAAATGGTGTCCAGGGTCAATGCTTGGCTTCTTTACATCATTTCGATTACGGACATATAGGACATTGCCATTTACAATTCAAAATGATGTCTAAGGTCAATTTTTAGCTTCTTGCATCATTCTGGTTTCGGTGATACTGGATTTAAAAATGGCATTTGGAGACAATTTCTGGCCCCTGAGCGTCATTCTAGCTTGAGGAACACCCATATTGGGTGTTATTTGGTCATTTTCGGCTGTTTTCCAGAAACCGCAAGTCACCATCTTTGAACTCACAATGGTGTCTGAGGTCGATCCTAGCTCCTGTGTATTATTTTGGTTCCGGAAATACTCATATTGTATGGAAATCGGCCATTTTTGGCTGTTTTCCAGAAACCAGAAGTGGACATCTTACAATTCATAATGGTGTCAGAGGTCAATTGTTTAGCTCCTTGCATCATTCTGGTTCCGGAGATACTCATATTGGGTGGTATTTGGTCACTTCAGGCTGTTTTTCAGAAACCTAAAGTCGTCATCTTGGACTTCAAAATGGCATGTGAAATTGATTTCTGACCTCCAGGTGTCATTCTGGCTCCGACAACATTATATTGAATGGTATTTGGTCATTCTCGGCTGTTTGCCAGCCACCGGAAGTCGCCATCTTTGAATTCAAAATAGTGTTTGTGGTCGATTTTAAGATTCTGTGCTGTGTAATTCAGGTTGCGGAGCTACTCATATTGGATGGAAATCGGCCATTTTACAATTACAATTCAAAATGTTGTCTGAGGTCGATTTGTGGCTTCAGTGCATCATAACAGTTCCGGAAATACCCATATTGGGTGGTATATAGTCATTTGCTGCTGTTTTTCAAAAACCGGAAGTTGCCATTTTGGATTTCAAAATGGTATTTGGAGACATGCCAGAAAAAGGGAGGGTTGTCGAGCCATTATGGATAGATTTGTTATCCCTAAAAACATCCACCTGCCAAATTTGGTTCCATTTACTTGGTTAGTTCTCGCGATGTACAGAAATTAGTGTTTCATTTGTATGGAACCCCTCCCTTTCAGAAAAAAGGGTGTCAAACCAATATGGAGATATTTGATACTCCTCAAAACATACACATGCCAAATTTGGTTCCATTTGCTTGTTTAAGGCCAAGATTCACACACGGCGTGACAACGCACAGTGGGACCAAACTGAAAAAAGACGGACAAAAGTCTTTTTCGACGTTTTAGCATATAGGTGTTCTCGGAGAAGTTTTCTAATATGCGATTTTAAATATTTTAAGATATTTGTTGAAAATGTTATTAAGGGGGTATTCAGTCAAAATAAAAGCAACAACATCTAGTTGCAAGATATCAAGTTTAGGTCTTCGGCAAAGTTATAGAACTATAAAATTTATGAATTTTTATCGAAGACACTAAGTGTCTATATTGTAAAACCATTGAGCTATAGTTAAATTTCTGTCAACACCCCCTTAAAATCAAATTATTGAGTTTCTTGAGTTTGAATCGCATTTAATCGAGTTGACATATTCTACAAAGTTGTTGATGTCATCAAGATACACAACTTTTCGTAAGACTTCAGTATCGTATATCGAATTGTTTGCTCAGAAAATTAATTTTGAGTCAAAACCATACTCATTTTTCAATTATATCTCAATGAGTAGCACTTTGTGGCAGTTAAAATTAGCATAATTTAATCAGTCGTTGTATATACTAGAAGTGTACGAAAAATCATGGCCGGGTAAGATCGGGTAATATGGTTTTCCCTGCAATGTTTTCGATCATACTAATCAAATTTCTGATGACCTTGTATACGGATTTCACACTAACGCAACCAGATGTTGGCAGCAGTCTCTCAGAATTCCATGAAACTTTGCCGATGTGTAAGCCTTTCTAAACTAATCTAGTTTGCAATGTACTTTACAATAATATATGCAAAGATTTAAAAATTTTAAGCTTTTTTATGGATATATCTAAATAATTGTAAGATATAGAGAAACGTTGTCAAGAAATAACTTACAGGGAATTGCCTGAATTTTTATTAAAAATTCAAAAATCAACACACTGAAAAAGCTGGTTCTGAAAAAAACAAATTTTAAAAAAAAAAAAACAGATCAGCTCAGAATTCTTTGACGTTTAATTCTCATAAAAAATTTAGCTATCAATAATCTTTTGAGCATTTTGAAAAGGAAGCAGCACTTTCATGGAAAAACAGTGTTTCTAACAAAAAAAATTAAGTCCAACATTGTTTCATGTTGAAAACATTCCAAGGACACGACAAAATTGTTAGAAAAAGTTTTTTTTTCTTAAAAGTGCCTATTTTAAAAAAATTTCTGTAAAAAAACGATGTGTTAAGAAATTTAAAATGGCCTTTTTCTTCTCAAATCACTTTTTGTTTTTAATATCAACTTCTTTTAGTGTGCGATATCAAATTCAATTTTTTCAATATTTTTTAATGAAAATTCAGACAGTTTCCTAAAAGCCATCCCTCGAAAACATTTCTCTATTCCTCTTCATTATTTAGTTATATCTAGAGACAGTGGAAATTCGCGGCAAAAAAGTTTAAAATTCGCGGGTGACAAATTAGAAAACATTCGAATTTCGCGGTAGTTTCGCGGCACCTTTTTTCTTCAGAAAATACTGAATAAAGTGATTTTTTCTACGATAATTTAACCGCACAATCCATAATTTCTTTGCATTACTAACTAAAAGCACGTGCTGTGTCAAATTATTGCAGCGTGCTACGATAGGTAGGTTGCAAATCGAAATGTTTCATGATTGTCATAGAATGCTGCTGTTTTTTGACGTGGGACACGTCTTTGTTTACTATACTGGGATGCATTCTGTAAAACTGGAAATGGAACGGGCAAATGTTGCGTCAGATTTTAAACGTTAATAACTGCATAATCACATGATGGATAATAATAACCAATATGTTGTTGGATAGATAACATGTATAACAATTTTGTAATATGCTAATTATCAAGCGGTAAAATTGATAAAAAATTTCAATAAAAAATTTACGCGAATGATGAACCAATTACATGCGAGCATTCCTAGCACAGACGACGTGAATGGACACCATCCGTTCCCTGTGATATTCCCTGTATCAATTTCGAAATAAAAATTGACAGAGTCTCCCCGTCCCAATAGGTCAATTTATTTTCGCTTCCATGAGCTTAGACTAATATGATGTCTCGAAGGTAAAAGTTTTCTGAAAAGTTTGAAACAATACCCATCCTTGAACAATTTTTAAACCTACGTGTTAGGTTCTGAAGAACCTAATAAAAACTGATGTCTTGAAAGAAAACATGCCGGTAAAAGCAACAGTACCAATGAAGTAAAGAACCGCAGGTCTCTCGTCGTCTATGATTGCAGTGGTAATCTTCTATTCGTACATTTCAGCGGTACACTTCTATTCGTACTGCAGCGGTACTATTCGTATTGCAGTGGTACACTTTTGTTCGTAGATTTCTATTCATATGCAATTGAGGAAAAACTGCAATGCTGCTGTTGATGGTGATTGAAAGTTTATGTCATAAATATGATTACCATTAATTAAACAAGAATTGTAAATTTTGGCAATGGATATTTATTTAATGTTGTCTTCGATATTCACTTAATAATCGTGACCGGATAGTATCGAAAGAGTAAATTCCTAAATATATACATTTATAGAAGAGTAAGAGCCTGCGAATGCTTGTGATTTTTTTGTTTTTTAGTAAGATTCTTACAGAATCTCTTTTTACATTTCAAAATTGTTAGATGATATATGATTATTCTAAGCTTTACCATAATAAACGTATATTTCCTGTCTTCGTAATACAGCGAATGTAGTTGTGAAAAAAATTTGTCAAGCAAAAAATTTAAATGTATTTGTGGATTGCTACGATTTTTTGCTGGAACTTGTTAATAATTTTGTTTAAAATATTTCCTTCTGTTTGCCAATTGATGAACCTTTGTAAGTGCTTCTATATTATTTTGAAAGTAAGATCCATACTATAGATTTGTATTATTTAGAGTTAAATAAGACAAAACCATTCATTATGATAACTCAAGTATTATTGGATTTGGTTTTTGAGGATATAGAGTTAATTCTGACTTTGACGCATTACGAGAAATTCTTTGTGCTTCTTCAACAAGCACGATATGCTTGTGCATTGTCAAATACATATTTTTTGAACAAAAAAATAATAAATGATATTCCTTCGAGTGTTTTTGAATATATTCCAAAAATTGATTTCCAGAGGCTTAAAATAAAAATACGTACAGTCGCTGAGCAAACACATTGATTCTGTCTGCAGACTCTGTATATTTTGTAACAAAAAATCCCCCAATTACAGTGTTTAGTCCCACTTCACCATTTCATACAACCCTAGGGCTGTATACCTTGTAGTATTTTATTATTTTCGCGGCATTTCGCGGGTTTTTGTGAATTTCGCGGTCGAAGCTAGATTTCGCGGAATTCGCGGCTTCCGCGAAATCGCGATTTACCACTGTCCCTAGTTATATCTTATTATACAAAAGACATAAAATGTTCAAACCTTTTCAACAGTTAGTCTAAATAAATTATCGGAAAAAAGTTTGCAAAGTTGCTTTGTTTAGGAAGGCTTTCATACTTACAAAGTTACAATGAATTTTGAGGGGTTGCTGCCAACATTTGGTCGAGCTAGTGTGAAATCATACAAGGTCATCAGAAATGTGATTGGTATGATCGAAAAGATTGCTAGGAAAACCATAATACACTTCTAGTGTATACAACGACTGATCAAACTATGCTTTTTTTTTTTATTTTTTTTTTTTTATTTTTTAAGGGGGGATTTGTTAGTAGCTTAAGTATTTATGATAAATATTAGTAAATAATGAGTATGTGTGTCCAATCACAAATGGTGACTTCTCAACACTGTTAGAAATTTGTAATTTTAATTGTTAGGATTTGTTTGCTTTCGCAATTAGGACTTATAATTCGTAGGGATTTAAACCTACTTGTCAGGAAAGGGGAAGTAAACTTACAACTAACTTAATTGCTAACTTATTGGCTATAAAGAAAGCTTATCGTAGCAATTGAGGATTGCAACGATTTTTGTCGAAAATTGTTAATAATTTTATTTGACATAGCTTCTAATGGTTCAACACCAGTAAGTCTATGTAATTCGAGTGTACCAAACCAAGGAGGACGCTTCAAAATCATTTTCAGAATTTTATTCTGAATCCTTTGGAGCGTTTTCTTCCTTGTTGAACAGCAACTTGACCAGATCGGTACAGCATAAAGCATTGCTGGTCTAAAAATTTGTTTGTAAATCAAAAGTTTGTTCTTTAAACAAAGTTTAGAATTCCTGTTAATGAGAGGATATAAACATCTCGTATATTTGATGCACTTGGCTTGTATACTCTCAATGTGCTCTTTGAAAATAAGTTTTTTATCATAAATTAGTCCCAAGTACTTAACCTTGTCGGACCAACTTAAAATAACCCCATTCATCTTGACAACGTGATTATTGTTTGGCTTGAGGAAAGAAGCCCTAGGCTTATGCGGGAAAACTATCATTTGAGTTTTAGAAGCATTGGGAGAGATTTTCCACTTTTGCAAGTAGGAAGAAAAAAAATCTAAACTTTTCTGCAATCGACTGCATATGACACGAAGACTTTTTCCTTTTACGGAAATGCTTGTGTCATCGCAGAACAATGACTTTGTGCATCCTGGAGGCAAATCAGGAAGATCTGAAGTGAATATGTTGTACAGGACTGGACCCAAGACTGAACCTTGAGGTACACCTGCTCTGACAGGAAATCTATCAGATTTTGAATTCTGATAGACAACCTGCAGAGTTCGATCAGTAAGATAATTTTTTAAAATTTTGATTAGGAAAATTGGAAAATTAAAAGTTTGCAATTTCGCAATCAAACCTTTATGCCAAACACTGTCGAATGCTTTTTCTATGTCTAAAAGAGCAGCTCCAGTGGAATAACCTTCAGATTTGTTAGCTCGTATCATATTAGTAACTCTGAGCAATTGATGAGTTGTGGAATGCCCATGGCGAAATCCAAACTGTTCATCTGCAAAAATTGAATTTTCGTTGATGTGTGACATCATTCTGTTAAGAATAATTCTCTCAAACAGTTTACTTATTGAAGAAAGCAAACTTATTGGTCGATAACTTGAAACTTCAGCTGGGTTCTTATCCGGTTTTAAAATTGGAGTAATTTTTGCATTTTTCCATAATTTGGGAAAATATGCAATTTTGAAGCAGCAATTAAAAATTTTTACTAAAAATTCCATTGTGCTCTCAGGGAGATGTTTGATCAGTATATAAAAGATTCCATCGTCACCAGGTGCTTTCATATTTTTGAAATTTTTAATAAATGATTTAATCTCATTCAAGTTAGTTTCAATTATTTCTGCAGGTAAAAAATTCTGGGAAGAAATTAAATCAAATTGACGTGTGACTTTATTTTCAATTGGACTCACAAAATTCAAATTTGAGTTATGAACACTCTCAAACTGCTGAGCAAGTCTTTGAGCCTTTTGTTCATTGGATACAAGAAAACGTTCACCATCTTTTAAAACTGGAATAGGCTTTGAAGGTTTCTTAAGAATCTTCGACAGCTTCCAAAATGGTTTTGAATATGGTTTCAATTTTTCAACTTTAGTCTCAAAATTTTGATTTCTCAGAAGAGTAAATCTATGTTTAATCTCTTTCTGTAAATCTTTATAAATAGTTTTAAAAACAGGGTCACGAGAACGTTGATATTGACGTCTGCGGACATTTTTCAAACGAATTAGAAGTTGAAGATTTTCGTCAACTATTGATGAATCAAAGAATAATTCCTGGCATCAACAATTGCACATTTTAATGCTTCCAAAGCGGAATCAATATTCACTTCGTTTTGCAAATCAAGCTCATTATTGAAATTTCTCTCAATATGAGTTTTGTATCTTTCCCAATTAGCCTTGTTATAATTAAAAACAGAGCTCATAGGGTTTAAAACTGATTTATGTGATAAAGAAAAAGTTATTGGAAGATGGTCAGAATCAAAGTCAGCATGTGTGATCAAATCACTACATACATGACTTTGATCTGTTAGCACCAAATCAATTGTTGAAGGGTTTCTTACAGAAGAAAAGCATGTAAGACTATTCGGAGACAAAATAGAATAGTATCCTGAAGAACAATCATTGAATAAAATTTTGCCATTGGAATTACTTTGAGAATTATTCCATGAACGATGTTTAGCGTTAAAATCGCCGATTATGAAAAATTTCGAACGATTTCTAGTGAGTTTTTGTAAATCACCTTTAAAATAATTTTTGAGCTCGCGTGTGCATTGAAATGGTAAATATGCTGCGGCAATAAATATAATCCCAAGTTCAGTTTGAACTTCAATTCCCAAAGTTTCAATAACTTTCGTCTCAAGATGGGGAAGAGCACGATGTTTGATTCGGCGATGAATAACAATTGCAACTCCACCGCCGGAACCCTGAATCCTATCATATCTATGAACCACGTAATTGGGATCATATTTTAATTTTATGTTAGGTTTCAAAAATGTTTCAGTAATAATTGCAATATGCACATTATTTACTGTTAAAAAATTAAAAAGCTCATTCTCATTGGCCTTCAATGAGCGAGCATTCCAATTTAATATTTTAATTGTTTTATTTAAAATCATTGCTAAATTTTAAATTAGAAACAATTTTAATAGTAAAATTTGTGCCTATTTGAATGGCTTCAAACATTGATTTTGCCTGCAACATGGCGTTCATAAGATCGAACATTGCCTGTTACAAAAAAGAAAGTTTACCTGCCGTAATAGGCCCCAGGCAGTTGACATTAGAAAAAATATTTTCGGTAGCAATATTAGCTGGAGTGATAGGTGTACAATTATTTTCTAGCGTGTTTTGCTTACCCATATTAACGGTCATTTTCGAACTACCAACACTAGGCGGTATAATGTTCGAACTACCTGTAACCTGTGCATAAGTTAAACGGGTATGCAAAGGAGTAGGTAAACTATGCGTCACTGGTACGCTTGGAGAATTTTGTTTTGAAGTTGGTTTTAATTGAGAAATTGAATTTTGTTTACCTTGCCTTGCCTTAACAATTGCTAAACGGACTGGGCATTGATAAAAATTTGACATATGGTTGCCGTTACAATTCGCACAGCGAAAATTTTTACTCTCTTTCACAGGACATGTGTCCTTTTTGTGAGAAGAGTCTCCACAATTAAGACATTTTTGGTCCATGTTACAGAATTTGGAACCATGGCCATAACGTTGGCAAGTACGGCATTGGGTGATATGCTTTTCACCTCCGCCATACTTCCTATAAATTTCCCACTTTACACGCACATTATACAAAGCATGTGCTTTTTCAAAAAATTTTAAGTTGTTAACCTCATTGCGGTTAAAATGAATTAAATAATTAACAAGGGAAATTCCAGTTCTTTGACTGTTTTCGCCTCGTGATTTTTGTTTCATTAGAATTACTTGGGTAGGGGCTATGCCAAGTAATTCTGTTAAAGTAAGTTTGATCTCATCAACGGTTTGATCGTTGGTGAGACCTTTCAAGACAACCTTGAACGGCTTGGCGTTCTTGGTGTCATATGTAAAAAATTTGTACATCTTGTGAGTTAAATACTGAACAAGACGATCACGACCCTTTACTGAGTCGGCTAATAAGCGGCATTCACCTCTACGGCCAATTTGATAGGTAACTTTAACGTCAGAAACAAACGTTGAAAGTTCCTTTTTGAATATATTAAATTCAGAAGAAATAGTTACCACAATAGGTGGAACTTTCTCCTTTTTTAAAGATTTTATATTTTGTATAGTTTCATTATTAATAACTTCCATTTCACCAGCTTCTTGCTCAGGCAAAATATCAAAAGGATTGTCACTACAGACACTCGAAGTGTCAGAAAGAGATGCCTCTCTTTTCCTCCCCGCAGCGATGCGAGGTTTCTTTTTCCGTCCAGCCATTTCAGGTGGTACGAAAAAAGTTAAAACAAATGTTAAATTCAAAAGTAGGTAGTCTTGAGAATGACTGATGGGAAATAACTTTCAGGTAGTCTTTAAAAGACACACTGACAAAACACAAACTTTGAAGCTATAGGCAGTCAAAGACCAGTCCACAAGCAACCGAAAAAACGTCTGATCTGTAGGACAGTTCAAGACGCACTGATCAAACTATGCTAATTTTGGCTGCCGCAAAGTGCCACTCATTGAGATATATTAATCGAAAAATGAGTGAAATTTTGGCTCAAAATAATTTTCTGAGCAAACAATTCGATATACGATATTGAAGTCTTAAGAAAAGTTGTGTATCTCGATGACATCAACAACTTTGTAGAATATTTCAACTCGATTAAATGCGATTCAAACTCAAGAAACTTAATAAATTGATTTTAAGGGGGTGTTGACAGAAATTTAACTATAGCTCAATGGTTTTACAATATAGACACTTAGCGTCTTCGAGAAAAATTCATAAATTTTATAGTTCTACAACTTTGCCAAAGACCTAAATTTGATATCTTGCAACTAGATGTTGTTGCTTTTATTTTGACTTAATACAGTCAAACCTGTTTTTGTGCGACTCTTTTTTGTGCGGCATATGAAAAAGAACCACTTCCGACAACATTTTCAGCCATTTAGTTTTTCTGATTCTTGGAATGAATTCCAACACATTACAGTAGTGTTACGTCCAAAAATTACTATTTGAACCAGTTTTACGTAGGAAAAGTCACGAACTGCTTACCTACGAAGGAAAGCGGTTGGAAAGACTAGTATGATAAAAAAAAGTTTCGTTTATCAATCCGATGTGATAGGTATACTAAATCAGGTATTATAGGTATTCTAAATCAGAATCAACAACTTTCGAGTTATTTTTAACTGAATTTTTTTTATGCGGTCCCTATCCACCGCATAAAAACAGTTTTTTTTTTCAATAATGCTGTGAAAATATTGTTTTGTAGCTGCACGTGAAATTTGAAATGATTTTTTTTATGCGATTTTTTTGCGGTCCCTACCCCCAGCACAAAAACAGGTTTGACTGTACCTCCTTAATAACATTTTCAACGGATATCTTAAAATATTTAAAATCGCATATTAGAAAACTTCTCCGAAGACACCTATATGCTAAAACGTCGAAAAAGACTTTTGTCCGTTTTGACCCCACTGTGCAACACCTTCCTGACAAAAATTGTCAGTACCTTCTTGAAACCTTCTAATGTGCCTTCCAGCATCTACCACCTTCCAATAGTCTACATGAAAGGCGCAATCGCGCCAACTCAAACTACGCCGTGTGCTAACCTGCTTGTCGTCATGCCACCCAATTCATGTTTATTTATGTTTGTTGGAAGAAGAAATAAAGCAACACACTTCTAGAATCACCAGCGCCTTCGCCAAAAGAAGGCGACACAAGTCTACACGGAAGGCAGTCAAGTACGCAGCCGAAGGAGGCGAACGACTGCCTTCTTTCACTTCACTTCTAATTTGAATGGACAAGGCGTCATTACGCCGTGTGTGTATTCGGGACTTTAGTTTTCTAAATGTGCATAAATTTGTGTTTCGTTTGTATGGGACCCCTCCCTTTCAGAAGAGGGAGGGGTCACGAACTATCTTATTCACCTTTCTTGGCCCTTAAAACCTCTGTATACAAAATTTCACGCCGATTGGTTCAGTTGTTTCCAAGCCTGTATGGATCAGACAGATAGACAGACAGAGCTGCATTTTTATATGTTTAGAAGATTAGACTCAGATTGAACTTTTGTTACACTAGTAGGAAATCTATTCGATTGAAAGCTTTCATCTCTCAAGAAAAAAGTTTTAACAAAAATATGTTTCATAAGTCATTTGAGGCAACAAGTATGAAATTAAAAAAATCGAACAACCGAAACTCAGGAAAAACTAGAATCTAAACAACCCTTCGAGGTTTACATGCCTTTTTTGGTTCAATTTAAGCTTTAAGTTTAAAATACCAACAATCTGGATAGAGAAAGTCATAAAATAAATAATGAAGCAAAGCAACTCGAAACAACGTGCACCGAATAGAGAAGGTAGCCAATTGGTGGTGAAGACCAGAACTGGCCGCGTTATAATTTAGTTTTCACTACGTGAATGGTAGACGTGTCGTAATTAGAGTAAGCCTTGGTTTTTGCGAAACGGATAAACAAGGTTGACCACCATTGTTACGTTGAAAAAAGCCAATCAAACATCGAAATCGAAGCAAGCTGTTGGCCGAAAAAGTCAATCCTTACATAACTTTGCTTCGAATTCGAAAAAAAATTTAAGAAAATTTCTACTCCCGAGCTACCATTTACTAAAATTTGTTCTTCTATTAATTACAGGTCCGCGCCAATCCGCAGATGTGGGAGCACAAGGTAAAGGAGCTACTTAATCGCGACGAGATTCCCCCACCGAAGGTGAATCAAAACAATAACATCGAGGACGAGGATGACTATGGCAATAATCGGGAACGTAAAACGTGATATTAGAGAATTTAACTGGTCGACAGAAGAAACACAAAAAATGAAAGAAGTTTCGTTTGGTTTTATAAATCGCAATGTTCAACTGATGTTCCTGTAAGGAACGGAAGGCGTGATCGTCCAGATGTAGGCAAAGCAGCAGAAGTAGTAAAGTGCGCCCGTAAGGAAGAAGAGAAGGGCGTTTGTTTTTTTTTAGTGAATTCGACCGGAGTCGCGTCATTTTAACCGGCACAACCATTACACAACGTATCGTATAGTAGTAGAATAGTTATCGCCCGCCAACGATGCCAAAAATAAGCGGTGTGTAGAAGCAGGCATCAGACTTAAATCGCAGGCAGAGCAGCGAACCGGAGCCAGTGTGCAATTTCTGCGATCACCTATCAGAATTAAGAGAGCTTTGAACCATTTTTACTGTCACATGAGTGTATGTTGCATAGGAAATAATCAAAACAGCAAATAATTACGCAACGTGAGTGGGTGGTGCAAGTCAGCGCAGGGTGGGATTAGTTGTTGCATTAATCTAATAACTATGCTAGGATAGGAAACCAATCGATTGGACTTTCGGAAGCGGAAGTTCACCACCGTTGCAACGATCGCTGCACTTTCGAACTGAATGAGAATCGACCTGGGCAAAGAGGTCATTATTTTAAAGTTTTACACGAACAAACGCACCCTCTTACACACACACCCACAAAAACACAAACACACGCACAGGCAAACACAAAGAAATACAGAAACAAGCTAGCAAATATCAATCGGAAGATACAAAACTGACTGTAAATAGTATGTATGTACCTATTAAAACAAACAAAGAAAACTTACCATCTACCAACCTGTGGGGGGTGTTTAGGATTAGGATCGAGGCGAAGGAAGAGAGAGCCGTCTCGAAAGCGACGAAGTCTTTAGTGTAAAAACAAAAGGAACCGAACCTATTAAACGGGGCACGTTTTCGCTTCTTCAATGTTGAAACAAACAAAAAACAGGCAAATTAATTGCTCGATCTTTATTTTTACTGCTTGTTGAAAGAAAGCTACTTTTTTTCTCTTTTCTGAGTGATGCTGGTATATACACAGTGGTTTTTTTTTCGGTATAACGATATGAAACACGTTAAAATACGCACATTGAGGAGAACAAACTACATACAATCGATTAACTGCAAGGAACAAAGCCGTTTTTATATGTGAGTAAAGTTATTGTCTTTTGCATTTCGACATCGCCAATGAGTTTGCCAATTTTTGCGTTTTTTCTTTCCAGCCGAGTGCTTTGTTCCCGCTGCAGTTTTTTGTCTTCTTTTTCTAAGGAACTGAACCCGGATCACAGGCATGCTCCGATGGCAGCTGATATTAGATGATAAGGTTTTTTTTTCTTTGTAATTTTATAGTTGGTCTCTCCCTCTCTGTCTTCAGTTCCTTCCTGCGGAAGGTTAGACCATTCGCAATTAGATTGCTGTTTTTTTTTCATGCATAGTGTTACTAATTATGTGCACTGCTTTGCAAAGGTGAAGATTCGGGTTGAAAACCGCTGCTTACTTGTACTGCTGTAAGAACTTTTCGTGGTACGATTTGAAGATGTCCAGCATCTCCTTCAGTTTTGCGGGCTGAGGGAGAATCGTGGTGCGGAAATGAAACGTGCCTGGACGCTGTCCGAATCCGGAGCCAGGTACGATGCAAATGCCTGTAAACCGTAAGCAAAGTGAGTGTAAAACAGCTATCAGTTCAAAGCTACAATTACTAACCGGTGTTCTCTAACAGCTGGAATGCATAGAAGACGTCCGGAGCCTGGCCGGCCTTCTTGGCAGCTTCAATCGCCTTGGGCGGTAACCGGATCTGTGGGAAGGCGTACATTGCCCCCTGCACCGGATTGCAAGAGAAGCCCTCAATCGAGTTGAACGTATCGGCCACCATCTTGGCACGATCCTTCAACGATTCCAGTACACCATTTTTCTCCTTCATAAACAGGTCGTAGGATGGCTCACCTTTTTTCGGTGGATTCACGACCACATCCATGCACGCCTGACCGATCGTGGTTGGACAGAGCTGTGCGGACAGACATTTTAGCAACATAGCCTTCACATCGGGGCACATGTTAACGACTTCGGCGTATCCGCCACGGATGCCACATTCACCCATGTAGCACTTTGAGCATGACATAAAGCTGCACAGTTCCATCTGGTTATAGGGAGCTCCCATTTCCATTAGGACCTTCTTGAACGAGTGGAATTTCGAACCCTTCTCATAGATGTTGTCCTGATAGACTTCATCGGCGAAAAGCACCAGCTTTTCGCTGTGCGCAAACTTGATGATCTCTTCGATGTTCTCCCGCGACAGCACCTGTCCAGTTGGATTGCCCGGATTGATAACACACAGCACCCGAGGGGCACAGGTTTTCTTCGCTTCCTCCAGGGCACGCTTCAACTCGGTGATGCTCAAGGCCCATTTGTTATCCTCATCCAGATAGTACCCAATCTGTGCCATCTCAAACTCGGCGATAGTCGCAGAGTAAAGTGGATACTGCGGAATCGGAATCATTACCCCGGGAATCTTGCCATCAATGGGGCATCGCAGCAGCGACATCAACACCTTAATGCCACCGGAGGCACCAGCCGACAGGATGATGTTGTTGTAATCCGCCGGAATGCCACCGTCCCGATCCTGAATGTACTGCGCTACATGCCGCCGGATGATTTCGATTCCGGTCGAGTCGGTGTACGATCCAATCGAACCACCCTTGCAACCGTCTAGAATATCACGCGCCCGCTTTTTTGCATCGTCCGGAATTGATTTGTCATTGAACAGCGGTGGGTAGGAAACCAAACCGAGGACCTGAAATGAGGGAGAGAAAAAAGAATAGATTGTACAAGGACGCAAAAAGACAATCTGATTACAGCCGCGCTGGATGGCGAAGACAAACAATCAACGTCCGATAAGGTCGAATGGCTATTGAAGGTAGGAGCACTTGGTCTTATCTGCAGGGATTACACAAGCTTTCTACAATGATAGCTTCTTCTTCGAACCGCTTTGCGGTTACGTTTTTCGAGTGGTACCCAATTACCTATTCAAACAATTTACTTTCAACGGAACTGTGTTGCCTTGAAGGAATTTTGAAATTTTCACTGTTATGTAATGCTTGTAATCAGAATTGGTAAAGCTCAGGTTGCTATGTTTTTTTTTCATTGCAATTGAAAGCGAATTGCGTTTCACTTGTGCTGCATGGGTTCAATTTAAATTATTAAGAAGAGATACCTCCCCTCTTTCGTTCGCTCTTTATCACCTAACAACACTTAAATTTGTCTAGTCAGCCACGCTTGGTGGATTTATTGAATGAATTGATGGTGCACTCTGGGGTCACACCCAATTTTCATCGCCTCATCGTTCAGCAAATGTGGATAGGATCGTCTACTCTCTTATCACCCATGTGCGGAATCTTTTCGAACAAAGTAGGAATATTTGCGTGAGCTGACTGACACAAAAACCGGGGATTGACGACAGCAGAAGAACAACAAAACATGCGTCGTAATTCTTTCTGCTGTCGCCAAGTGGCTGTTTTTTACCATTTTCGGGCCGAGAGCTAATGACGCGACGTATCACGGTACGGAGCTATTAGCAACCGTGTGTTGTTTGAGATACCAATTTTTTTGGAACTTAAATATTCTGCTTGACTGGCTGATGTGTCAACCGAGATTTTATTGTTCGCTATCTGCTCTGCCGTAAACAGCAAAGCAAGCTGTGGTGAGATAAAGTTTACTGTTTGCATTGTCACTTGGATTAAAAAGGTAACACTCGGAATAAAAGTCATTGTTTAATTATCAAAGAGTCCGTCAGTATGAGAACCAATTAGAGCAGGGAAACTAATTGAAGATGAAAGGTGGTCGTTGTTTTTCCCGAACGATACGTGGGGAGGTAAATATTTTGAAACTGTAGAAGTAGAAAATAAATTGAATGTTTTTGAAATCCGATAATTAAATACTAAAATTGACAATATCAAAACCAAGATCTAAGAATTACCAAACCTCATAAAATTAAACTGTGAAAAAAAAACGGGTGATTCAAAATTTAAATTAGAAACACTTGTATACAGAGTCCGACTGACTCTCAAATAAACTTTTCAGAGCCTTGAAGCATCAAACTTGAATGCGATTTTGAATGTAAAAAAAAACTTCGGCTTTCCAGGAGAATCGTTAAAATGAAAACTGGAAATTCACGAATTCAAAATTTTTTACTCTTGATTCCAAAAGTCGAGTTTTAGCAATATTAATAATCAAAACATAGACGTCATCCATAAAATACGTAAGGACTTTTCGGAATTTCCGACTGACCTTAAATGCGTAAAAGACTTTAGATTGTCAACAACTTCCGCCACTGTCACCCACCATTTTATGACCTGTAACTGAGTACGCGCAAAGCCATGGGACAGCGTTGCCGGACGAGGCAAAGTTCGACGAAGCCCCTCTAAAGGACTGCTGGAGTATAGCCAGAGCAGCCATTAACAGCGTAACGGAAAATGCAATCGAGTTCGTCGAGAGGAATGCTCTGAATGTGACACGATACAAACAGAAACGAAGACAGCAGACCTATCTTTTCCGGGACAAAAAGAACCGCCTGGAAGAGCTGGAGTGTGAGGCAATGGAGTTGCTGTATTTTTCTTAAGAAACGCGTAAAATTAACAAGAAGTTTAACTCTCAGGATTTGTGTCGCAACTCGAAAAGTGTCGAGATAGATAGCGGAATCTTGAGGGATGAACGTACAGTGAACAACAGGTGGAATCAGGATGGATGGCGTAGAGACAAAAGATGAAGACGGCAGAAGGAAGCTCCATATCTGCACCAGCTGCTAGTAATAAAATTTGTGGAAAGTTATCGATCCGCTTTTGTGGACGGTCGAAAAGCATGTATCTGCTAGCAGGAGGATTCGAAGACAATAGGCCTCACTTTGGTAACGTCAAACAACAACTGCAACAGAGAAGTACGCAGACTTATTGTAACTGAAGGTCGTGCGTATACTTCGGACGCCCTAAGTGCACCATGAACAAGACGCAAGCATGCGCTGGCCATTCTAACTGAAATAGTACATATCTGCGGACAGTATGAGAGGGTACTCGATCCTTTGGTAGTAAAATTAAATGGAATCATTGAGATTTTCTTCGGGTACCTTTCATCAAAGTCTGGACTATCTGTTAGTCACCCTCGGTGGCCATTTCATAGTCCGATTGCTTCATTTTTGCATCCCGAGTCATTTCCTGGTCATTATCACGTTAAGACTGAAGCGAGCTTACTAAAGCTGGCCAAAAATTCACCGAACCTTAGTTTTCTGTCCCCAGCAGCAAATTTTTCGCTAAATCAAAAGCTTTCTGACAAATTTATCAGCTGGGGATATCTCCTATTGCAGTACCGAGCCTTTGTGGTGTGACCTTTGCTGTACGTAAGAGTCGTCTCCATTCTACTCGCTCCATGGTTGTAGTCTGCGTCAGTGAGCCCAGATACACGAACTTGTCGACCACCTGGATTTTATCATCACTAACTTAAACTCGTGATGGGAGGCTAGCACTGTCTTCTCGTGAACCCCTTTCTTCCATGTACTTCGTCTTCGATGCACTGATGACCAGTTCAATCCGTTTGGCTTCGGTCTTTAGTCCGATGTACGTATCCGCCATCTTCACAAAGGTCCGAGCCACGATTTCAATATCGTCAGAGCAATCCAACCAGTCGAACCGACTTATTGTGCCACACGTGTTAATCCACGCTGTTCTAATGACACCTTCCAGGGCAATATTAAACCTCTTCGAATTTCGGAGGAACTCGAGAATGCCTCGATACTCGAACTACACACAGTACCTTGTAGGCAGTGTTCAGCAGAGTGATTGCCCGGTAATTACTCAAGCTGGCTTTTGTAAATGGGAGTCCCATCGTGGAAAACACAATACCTTCCATCCACTCCTCCGGTACTTGCTTTTCCTCCCAAATCTTGACGATGACTTGCTGGCACTTCATCCTTCGGAAGACTGAGTTTTGGCTATTTCGTGCCTGTCGGTATCGTTCGCTCTCGTACGGTGTAGCAGCATTCTCGCCCGTGCCGTGTTGTTCTCCACGACTAACTGTTTGCATTCGCCGTCAAACCAGTCATTTCCAGTGCTACCTATGGATGATCGGATGCTCCCCTAGGTACACGAACGAGTAGCTGCGCCAAGCTGCTCTTCCGTGGGTAACACTACCTCTAGCTGGAGCGCGTATTCCTGTGCAACCCCGGCGTCTTACAGTTGCTCAAGGTTTGGTCGCGGCCATCGACTTCGGCGGGTATAATATACCGTCGAGAGTATTGCGCGCATACACACAGCTATCAGGTACTGGTCCGAATCCATATTCGCACTGCGGCAGGTACGAACGTTGATGATGTCGGAGAAGAACCTACCGTCGATTGAAAAGTGATCGATTTGATTCTCTGTCTGTTGGTCGGATGATCTCCAGGTGGTTTTGTGGATATTTTAGCGGGGGAAGAAAGTAATTCGGACTACCATACCACGGACTAACACCCCATCACGCGTTGGCGCATCTTGTCCAGTACTATGAAGCCGGTACCCAGCTCGCTGATGGTGCTACAACTCTGCCGCCCGTTGCCTGCTTTTCCATACTTTCTGTCCTGTCAAACAAAGTTCCTGTAGCGCTACGACTTCGAAGTTGCGTAGATGTAGCTCATCGTAGATTATTCTGTCGCTCGTTGCCTAGGTCCATGCCTATCATCTCTTACGCTGTTCGTAACATATTGTTTTATACCTCAAAAGATCAAAATAATGATGGCAGTGGTCCAAATCTTACTAAAAACATATTGTTTTCCGAGGCGGCTCATTGGGCCTTCGCCAACCCTCTGTATCGTCGGGGAACTATCGTGTCAGCTCTGTTTAGATAGAGTCCAACGTTGACACCATGTTAGGAGCGGCTGATGATTCGTGGATGAACTTATAAGGGCCAAAGTTTTGCCCCGCCCTTCATTCCAGAGTACAAAGGAGTGTAAACCATCATAGAAATGTTTCTTGCCCTCAAAAACCTCAACATTCCAAAATTAGTTTCATTTGTTTGATTAGGTCCTGAGTTATGTAGAAATTTGTGTTTGATTTTGTATGTGAGCCCTCCTTTCCAGAAGAGAGTGGTGGCGAACCACTATGGAATTTTTGTTTGTCCCGAAAAAAACTACACATGCCAAATTTGATTCGACTTGCTTGAAAAATTCTTGAGTTGTACAGAAATTTGTGTTTCATTTGTATGAAACCCCTCCTTTCCAGAAGAGGAAGGGGTCTCGAACCTTTCTCGTCCCATAAAATTCCTACACACAAATTTTCACGCCAGTCGATTCAGTAGTTTCCAAGTCTATCGATCAGACAGATCTGCATTTTTATGTTTAGATTTTACACCCGCACTTTCCTGTAAGACGTAGTCCTACGTCAAAATTGTGATACCAGAATCTGATTATCTAAACTCTATTAGAAAAATGTGACAACGTCAAAAAAGGTAGAAAAAGTTGAGTGAAATATTTAATGGAGTTTTTTTCTTTCTAAGTAAAATAGGTCAATGATTTAAAAAAATCAAAACAGAGAATAGCTTCCAAAAAAACTTTCAAGAGAGGCCAAGAGTTAAAAAACATGAAAAGGCAAAAATATAGAAGAGTCTTAGTTCAAAAAACGTAAAAAAGTGTCAAAAATTAGAATTACAATTAAATTGCCAAAAACTAAATAATGTTAAAAAAAGGTCAAATATGTTTAAAAACTAACTAAAAAATCGAAAATTTTTATGATTTTGTCTTTCTCACACGATTTATATAATTCGTTGAAACTGATTAAATCTCAGCAAAATAAAAATACAGACTGATAACACACGTTCCGCTCCAAAACCCTTTTGTTTTTCAAAGAGAGCAGGTTGCAGCGGGGAACCTCTTGTGTCAAGGCCTGCTTCTGTTCCAATTGATTCATAACTCGCACGCTTTCAGACGAGGGTAACCAATGTCGGTCGGACAGGAACTGTTGACGTTTGAGTATGAGTCAATCAGCAAATAAATTGAATATGAAGTGAAAACAAATGAAAGGTTTGATTGACTCAACTTGTGACAGCTAGTCTTTTTGGTACCTCATTCCGATGCGGTGTGTGTTGTAATTCTTATAGTTGTCGTCTTGTTGGTTTGTTGTAAAGTACTGTTAGGTCATCGAATGACCTGGGTGAATAAGTTGTTGGTTCTTAAATTGATTTGTTGCTGGGCGTTGTTGTTTAGTCATCTGTTGACCTGGCTGGATAAGTTGTTGGTTTATCCCCATATGTTGGTGTGTTTTGTTCCTCATTCTCTCCAAGCATTATCTGATCATCATCGCTAAATCCCTCGAAGTCCGAAGGAATCAAATCCTCGCGTTCGCTTTTCCAGTCGGAGTCGTTGCTTGTTTCAAATTCGGCTTCTACCATGTTTTTGAGCATGCTTTTGGACAGCTGTTTGATATTCTCCTTGTTTAATGCTGCCTCTTGCCATGTCTCGATGGGTATGTTGCTTGTCTCGATGTCTTGTCGTAGGCTTGTTTTCCAAGTATATGCTGGTCTTCCCACATTTTTTGGTTCTGCTATTCTGTACTTGAGTGCCTTTTTTCAATGTTCCGTCTGGATTGCTGCGTAGGATGTGTCCATAGAAATTGAGTCTTGATGCTCTTATTTTGTTATTTATAGGAGCAATGTGACCGCTGCTGCTGCTTTCTTGAGGTGCGTCTTGATTGATATCCTCGTTAACTTCGTTGGTATTGTCGTTGTCTTCTTTAGTGTCTGAGTTTTACTGATTTATGGGTGGTTCGTAATCAACCTCTGAGGTTATCATGGGTTCAGTATCATCATGGCAAAAGTTGTGGAGTCCTAATAGCATTTCCTCTTCCATTCTGCGCAGAGAGTTTCTGTTCCGCTTAATTAATGTGCTGACTTCCATCGAATATGTTACCACCGGAGTAATTAGACAATAGTACAATTTCTTGACAACGCTCCACGTGAGGGGGTGTATTTTAAGAAACGAACAGAGGTGGTGATAAGCTTTATAGGCTTTCTTTACTCGCTCCGCCGTTGTAGCGCCTATTTAAGATGTGAACAGTTGTGGATCAAGCGGGCATCCTTGTTTTACTCCTTTCGATTTCTTAATTGATTGAGTTCGCTGGCCGAACCATTGCACCGAAATGGCTTCTTTTAAACAGGCTTCTATGATGCGGTTTATCAGTGCCTTCGAGACACCCATGCTTCTTTCGAGACGGCCATGCATTTTCAGGTAGCCATTTGGTATTCGGGTAGTGGGCCCACCTGTTTCACAAGCCGTTTGAGAAGGAGCCTCGCATAAATTTTGTACGCTGTTGAGCAGAATGTGATGCATCTGTAA
The DNA here is from genome assembly GCF_029784165.1 of Wyeomyia smithii. Lineage (NCBI taxonomy): Eukaryota > Metazoa > Arthropoda > Insecta > Diptera > Culicidae > Wyeomyia > Wyeomyia smithii. Next base: position 13,221,171 of record NC_073694.1, read on the forward strand.
TCCTCCGTGCTCTTTGGATTTTGAATTTTAGGAATCGGTACTTGGACAGTTTCTGTCCATTCTTTGGGAACCCGGTTGGTTCTGAAGACTTAGACCATTAGCTCTGTGAGCTTTTGAAGCAGCTCTTCTGATCCATATTTGAAGAATTCGTTGTGCAAGTTATCCTGGCCTGGAGCGCTGTTGTTTTTTGGTTCCGGACCTGCTTCACGGCCATCATCTTCGGATACCGGTCAGGGTTAGGCGTTAGGAGTTGCCAATTTTTCTAGTTTTTGGTCCCACTGTTGTATGTTGATGTATCTCTTGTTCTTTGATTCGTTACTTCTCTTGTGCTGTTTTATGAACCTGAACGTTTTGGTCATTTTGGCCAGGGGGTTCTCCTCTTCCATTTCTAACAAGAATTCGTTTACTTTCTCCGAGAAGTGAGCCTCGTACGCTCTTTTTTGATCGATTCTGGCTTGTCAGGCAATTTTGTTCAGGATGGGTTTTTTTTCTGTCTGACAAACGTCTTTGTTGGGCTAGGAAGTAACGTTTGCAAGCTGCGCGGCGACGCTTGGTTTATAAGTTTCTTTTGCTGCTGAGGTGACGGTTGATTCTATTTTATGCCATGCATTTTCTATATCAGTAGCCTGCGGGGATGGCTCTTCATCTGTCAGTTTGCGTTTACTCTTTCCCGTTTCCGGGTCTCCTCATCTTTTAGGGCTCCCATATCAAATTTCGGTCTTTTTGGGGGATTTTCTGACTGACTTCGAGGTTTGACTGCCCATGAGGGGGGGTTTCCTCGTCTCACGGTGCATGATATAATTTTGTGATCACTTATGAGTTCTGGAGGGAAATATGCTCTGATATTGGGAAGCCGCATAAAGGACATGTTTGTCATAAGTACGTGATCTAGCTGGGATTCACTTTCTACATTTGTCCAGGTGGTTCTTGCTGACGGTGATGTGCTAAATGTCAGATAGTTTTTTTAGTCTGAATCCATGCATTGATCATGTAGCAGATTGTTCCCAATTAGTGCTTTATCGTGGTCGGCCAAGTCGTTTTTCCCCAATTCTTGCATTCAAATCACCCATTATGATTATGTGTTCCCAAGTAAATTTCCGTAGCTTGAGCAGGTATGTTTTCAGAGTACTGAATTCTTCATTTTCAGCCTGTGTTCCGCTTCTGGCATATGATGATACGATGATCACATTTTCGCCGAATATCTCGCACATGTAAGAGCATGAATTGCTGCTTATTCTTCGGAATTTGTTCGTATCGCTAATGTATTTAGCTAATATGATTGCCGTTCCTCCCATCTGCCTATCTCGGAAGTATCCTTCTGTGTTAAGATTGTCTGTATTGTGCATTGTGCCAGACGGGTTTCCTGCAATGTTATTATCGCATAGCTGTTGTTAGCCAATTTATCATCCATTGCATTCAGTGTCGCTTCGTCCGAGCATCCTCTTGCATTCCAGTTTGCGATAGTGAATATGTCTCTGTTTTGGTTGAATCTTGAGACTCCATCCTCGATCCCAAAGTTAATTGTGACATGTTCGCACTTGCGTTTTTTTAACTTTAGTAACGTATGAGCTTGGAGGATTTAGTCCTTGATTGTTGGAGCTGTTTCTGTTCTGGTTACAGTGAGGGTTAAGTTTTTGCAGAACGCTATCATAGTGGTTCCTAGACAGGATTTTCCTGCTCCTGATCCCCGTTCTATACGCTATTCTCAGTAGCCCGTGTGCTGCTGGTGGTGTTGCCAAACGCTGTAATGGGACTGTCACAACCCTGTGGGATGTGATGCACCTCCATCTGTACAGTCTTGAGCCGCCGACGGCCGATCAGCAACCCTGAATGCTCAACTGTCTACGACTGTATTGACAGATGAAAGGAAGTGCAGAAAAAGGTAAAAAGTTGTCAGAGTGAGCTCGCTTAAGTTACTGATAAACGAGGTTCTGAAGGAGATTTTTATACTACTGGAATTAGATTACATTTAAAATTATACCTACATCTAATAATTCATTGTTATTATACCTACATCTAACTTGAACTATTAGTACGGGTTTTCTTATAAGCTAAAAGTCTGGTAAAAGGTAAAATTTTATTTAAATTAAAATCGCTTAACCTAAATGTCACGATTACAGGATTACTCCGTTATAGTTAGTACGAATTTCTAAAAGTACGGGCTGTTCTAATACAGGTTGTTATAATACGGATAAATAACAGAAGGAGACTAAACGTGAGTAAAAAGATATAATTTGCTAACTAAATGGTGAAGATAAAAAACTGTTACGTACATAAGCAATAATGATTGTATTTTCATTATGTTCCCCGAAGGGATTTACAACTCTGTTCCTGTACAATAAAAACGAGTTTAAAACCGGAAAAAAAATTCTGTCTGTCCGTTGCTATCGCAACAGGGACCGTCTTTATGGTAGATCTCAACTTTCTTTCTGAAGATTTCTACTGCCACTGCTATGGTTTCTACTCCGCCCCATTCATTAGTCTCAGCTAGGCGTTCAAGGGACTTCGCAATCCTTGCTTCCGAAGTTGCACCCAAGTGTGTCATTTCTTCCGTAGTAACTGCTAAGGACTCCCTGAAGTTTGGTTCGTTATATGCTCCACAACCGTTCTCCGTAGTTCCATGATTTCCATTAGGTGTTCTTAAGTACCTATTTGCGTGTTATATTCTTGTAGCACTAGCGCTGAGAACAACCAATGTCCGTCTCCGATTGGTTTTTTCACTAAGACCGCCCCGTCGTTATATCTCAATTGCTCCATTTCGTATTATCGTAGCTTTCGTAGTCTCAGAGACAATTGCCGTGGGAGAAAGAAAAATAAATAATGAATATGATGTTACAAGCGGTAATATTTTTAGACGTGGCCATTCAGTATTGTTCGACGGATGCCTGATCCTTGCAAGCGCCACAATTCTTTCTGCACTCTAATACTGCATGCGATGACTCGTGTGCCCGGTCTTCTATACTAAATCATGCGTGTTCAGGCCAAGCCCCACGACTCATTTAGTTGACTCTGTGGTTCCCCGGCTCGGCCACATCCCGCACGACATTTCATATATACAGGCACAAGAATCCATGACAAAGGGTCACCACTGCCGAGCGGATTGTCTATCGTTTGTCATGTAGACTTGTCCAGAGAATGGATATTTTAGGTTTTAAGTTTCAAAATTATTATGTAGCGAGGATGCAGCTTGACAGAGTGTCGAAGTAGCGTATGCTACCCGCTTTTTAACAATGTGACCAGGGATATCTATGATATTGCTTCTAATGCTCGTCAGTGGCGACCTACTGTCATCGCTTACTCACATTTGACATCTACCTCGACAAAGTTGGTAGAACGCGCCCAGACCCTTACTGAACCAAAGGGCAGGGACACGTTTCGCTCCAAAACTCAAACCAAAAAAAAAAAAATGGAAAATTTTAGCTGTTAAACCGTCTCTGTGAATGTTGGTGCCCCTAGTATACGTTAAAATGCGTCAAGTCTTCAGACTTTAATGCAATAAGCTAACATTGGAACGACATCAAGTTTGCTCTGAATGTCTGTTCGGTTTTGTTCGAGCAGAAATAAAACCCTCACAGGGTCTGACGAAATGCTCTTGTGCAACACCTTGCACGAGAACGCCTCATACTGAGCTTGAATGAGATGAACTAGCTTATATGGAACTCCTCTACACCTGAGTGCGCTCCAGATGTTTGAGTAGGTCAAAAGCTTTTTCGAAATCTACGAAAACCAGTAGAAGACAGTCCTGGAATTCGTTGCTCTGCTGATGTTCAGTCCATCGTTTAGGCTGATCTGTTAGTTAGTCAATACTGTGGTTCGCCGTGAGCTTTTTTGCCACAACACGCCCAGAGATCCCAAGATTGTTGTGAACTGCTCGAATCACATTTGCTAGTAGATTCCGGTCATATGTTCCACCTCTAAGTCTGATTTTTTTTTCTAGATTGAAAAGCAATGGTCTATCGGTAACGTTTGAGTATGGTATTTACAGTCGATTTAGGAATTGAACGATCCTTTTTCCTTCGACCACGTCAGGTTCTCAACGGGAATGTGAAGATTTTTTTCATCGGCGATAACTTTCGAACGCGTGCTTCAATTTTGATGGAAATTTTACCACTGTATAAACCACCCACCAGGATCTAAAAAAAGCGACCAAATACTAACTAAAACAGACTTTAGTACTTCATGGAATTTTCTAATCCAAAAAAATATGCAAGACCAAATGTCGCAGAAATGTATGAAACGTCGAGATCGACTTTCTGAAACTTAGCAATTTTTGAGCCGAAAGACTCCCCTAGTCTGAATCGATAGTAAAGGGGTTCAAAATCAAATTACCGAAAAAATAAAAGAATGCCAAAAGAACGTCAAAGGCCAAAAACAGTCACATAAGTTTGAAATTGTTCACCAAACACGGAACTTTACCATACACAAAATGACCAATTCTTTAATTGGTTTTGTACATCTAAAACATGCCAACCGTTCTTCAAACGACCGCCCCGCTGGATGGCAGATAATTGCAGATGATAAAATGAAGGACAAATTTAATCACATCACCACACACTACTAACACGCAAACAAATAACGAGCTGCTGATTATGGTGTGTCGCACTTTTTATGTGACGATCGTTCTGAACAGAACGCAAATAAAATGTTTACAGTATTCTTTGCAGGTCACATCCCGCGAGCTCTCGCGAGTGTGTGTCGTACAACTAAAACAAACAAGCGGTGAACTGAATGGCGTCATCGGTTACGCAAGCGAAACTGGATGAAACAGGCAATCACCTCAAATTTGTGATAGAGAATATTTTTCCCCCATCTCTACCAATTGGTTTCGCATGTTTACGCAAAGCTACGCGACATACGATACGTGGTTCCGTCAGCTCAGCTGATGTGGTTCTAATCAACGCTTATTTTAGTTAATTGGTAGAACGTCAGCCAGGTGAAGCGAGCGCTGCGGACTGACCAACGAACCGACAAGCACCAAGATCTGTGCAAAAATATAGAATTACACTCTGATGTTGGGGTTACCAACAATTTTCGACAGCTGTTTCAAGTACAAGTCTTGGGGTGGCATAGAAATTCTCTATTCTTATTAAAGATTATTATCTTTCTTCTTTCTACTTTCAATCAAAAACTCTTTTCGTGAGAAACTTAATGACGAATCTCAACTGCTCTTTCTTCCAGTACCAAACCGAGCGTTGCGATGGAAATTGCGTTGTTCATTTGAGCAACACACCCTTTCTTTGCAAGGGAAAACAAACCCAAAAATAGAAACAATGTCTTAATCTCAATCATGAATAAATTTGCAACGATTTGTCTGAAAGATTTCCGCTACACGCGCGATCCCGTGTTTATGCAAAAAACATCTGTAATCTTTTTTGATTTACAACATTTCAGTTTGAGTGATCGACGGTTTTTAAGTAAAACAAGAAAACTCTCTGAGCAAATCTAGCAGCACTGTTCCGTATGGAAACGACTGCTGCAGAAATTCGCACTTCGCAGCAGGATAACAAAACACATAAAACAAAGCAATTATAAGCGCAAAACCAGTAACACCAGTTTACTTCAACAGTGATAATGAATGAATGTCACCTCGGAGAGGGCGTTCAATTTACACACCGTCATCCGAAGCGCTACATTATGAATACTGATAATCAACCGTTTGTCGCTAGGCAAATACATTCAGACAATCGCCCATTGCTTAGGCTCTAAATATATCTGCCAATGTTTTCATTGGTGATAATTGCGGCGCACTGTAAACGTCCACGCGTATCACAGTGAAGCTTTCTTCACTCGACGTGAAATATTCTAACTTAATTCTAGTCTTAATTTTCCATGCAGTGGTTACTAAATCAAGGCTCGACTGTGCCCACGACGTATGACGTTGTACAAATTGACTACCTAACCGCGTTGCGGTGATTGGGTGTCGGTGCCGGAGTAGGCACAGGCGCGTTGCGCTACCACGCCAGCAAAAAAATTGGGCTCACAACTCCCACCCGCTCTGCATTACATAATTTTGCACAGCAAAAATTAAACAAACACAAACAATAATAAAACTAGGCTACACTCGATGGAACGGAGAGCACTAACCTGCCGAATGAAGGTAATCGGCTGCTGGCCCATAGCGTGGCAATCTCCGATGTTGGCCCGAATGACTTCTTTAAACGGTTTCTTGGCACCCTGGCGAAATGAAAGCGCACATATCAGAGGTGTGACGACGTTTGGTTTATAAAAATCGATAAGCGATCGTCCGTACCTGTTCCAACTCCTTCTCGATGGCAGCTGCCCGGATGACGAGCGGTCCACGGACCGCATATTCCATCACCTTAATCGCCGGATTGATGTTGTCCAGCGTAACGCAGGGCTTGTGTACGCAAGCCGTCGTCGTCATGTTTCTTCTTGCGGTCGGGAGCGGGTTGATCGTAGAACTGATGGTAATACTGTTCGGCTGCTGGTGATGTTCCGTGGTTCGCGATAACAACAACGTTGTTGATGCTAACTGACCAACACTTCTGGTTCTAATGGCGAACGCCGAAACCAGACAGTTTCCAGCTAGCGCACTTTTCGTGCTGACGTTTAGTACTTGACTGAGAGACATGATTGCACGTTTCTACTGTTCTCACTCTCTCTCTGGACGAACGAAGAATATTAAAAAAAAAGGTTAGCTTGTGTGCGTGTTTCCTTTGGCGCGCGCGTTTGTTTGACGGCTGGCTGAGACTTGAGAGTACGAGAATCTCTGTGTTTTCGTTCGCTCTAGACTGTATAGAGCTTTGTGAATGGACGCGCGCGGGTCCTCCTCCTTGGCGTACGACGCAGACGGATCGCTGTACCCAGAGTTGCCAATGAAATTTTCGATTTAACTGGAAGAAGGCTGGAAAAAACTGGATTCCCAATAAATTAAAAAAAGCAAAAAAATGATTGTGAGAGTGCTTTTCTGTTTTGGGGACTGAATCCAGTGTTAGTTTTTTATACAGCAACTAAAGAGAACTCTTCGCAAAAAATTACTCATTTTAATCAGAACTATTTTGTTTCGGGCTTACATTTTGTTAAAATTATAGACTGAAAAAATTCCTCTAACAGCAGCAAATTTAAAAATCACTCAATCAATCTGTGAGTTTAAATTTCAATTATTTGTGACTTCGCTAGCTTTTGGTATCTAATTCTTCTAACAATTTTTCAACTACTACTTAAATAAAAAAAATTTTCATGGTCTTGTAAATTCTATTTGTTTGGTTTTATCTCAACCATGTCATGCAGTCTTTAATTTGACCGTATTTTGTGCGAGAAGATAGAATACTGAAAATAGTGTTAAGAATTGACACAATAAATTATCAATCTAGAAAATTTACGTTTTAACCCTCTAGTGCCCAAGTTAATTTCTAAACGGGCTTCGGTAAAATCACTATGAATCATTATAAACACTTTTTAAGTACATATTGAAGCTTTTCAAAACTTCAACTGAAGCCCGCCAAATGGCGGTATTGGGCACTAGAGGGTTAAAAATATTTCCGAAAATCAATCGGAGCTTCAGTGAATGAAAAACTGGATAAAACTGGCAAATATCTGAAAAAAACTGGAAGATTTTGAGAATAAACTGTTTGACTGGATCACTTGAAAAAAAAAACTGGAGGAATCCAGTTTAAACTGGAACATTGGCAACCCTGGCTGTACCTTTTGTTGGAGAAAAAAAGAGCGGAGAAATCACATTAGGGTTGCAGTTACACGAAGGTTGAACGCTACGTTTCGCTATTTTTGGCTTCAGCTGGTATAGTACCGAAACGTAAATAAAAACTGGATAAATGAAAATACACGTACTAACTAGATATACACACGGAAATAGCACTACTTTCGGGGGGAAATGGAAGCAAAGTAAATCAGGATGAGATCACGGAAAGCAACAGAGCATAACAAAGGGCTGCTTGGATGGAACCGAATTGTGACACACATACGGAAAGGTGAATGCACCATTAGTGGACCTGTTTTTTTCTTACATGTCGACGTTGATGCAACAAGTAATAAATATGCGATTATAAACGATTTCTTTTTATGCAAATATGTCTGGTTTTGAGTTATTTTTTGAAGTAGAATACTTCTCTCAGGAAGTTCGGTTACATAGGGATGTGAAATGAAAATCTAGAACCGAAAAAAATGAAAAATATGTCCAATTTCAAATGCTAATAAATTGGTTAGTATTCTATGGATTTTCTTCGTTCTTGCAGCAATAGATTGGAAAATCTTCTAACATTTTTCCCAAACGAAGATAATTGTAATTTTATTATTCAAACTGTTGTACTATTGAAAATAGTCAAGCCTTGTCAAAACGAAAAATTCGACCTCTGATTGGTCGTTATATGATTGCTTCCCAAGCACGGTCGACAGAATCATATACCTTGCAATTCAAAATATGCTATTTGGCCTATATAAGAGCCTGTTTCAGCCGAAGCCGCTCATATGTAGTCCTAGACAGCGACAATAGCAGTCATCCCTTAGCAGCAGCAGTAGCAGTGCAGTAGAAACCAGCGATAGCGGATAGCGGCCACAGCTGCGGCATAGCAATGGATAGCGTACTAGTTGCAGCGGATCTTAGCATCGATAGCAGCTGGGTCAGCTAATTCAGGGACAGCGGATATCAATGGCAGCGTATAGCGGCCACAACTGTGGCATGGCTACGGATAGCGTAGCAGTTGCAGCAGGTATCAGCATCGATAGCAGCTGATGCAGTGAGGCACTTTAGTGAAATGCAGTCTCTGTGCGATAGCGGGCACTAGTAAATGCATTCAATGAAAAGTTGACTCATTTTGACAACACATAAGCTAGTTTTGAGAGTTAAATCAGCTTTTCACTGTTTATTTTATCATAAGAAATACTTTATTTGCACTGTCAGTGAAAACGCGAAGATGTGATCGGTATCTTTATTCTTTATTCTTTATTTGTAAAAAACTCATCTGACAAAAATATTCTTAATGAATGTGCACTTGCCAATTCAACTTAAAAACTACGACGAACTCTCATTGCGAAATTGTGTGATGGTATGCCAAAATCAAAAAGGTCTTCCACTTTGGAGAATGATCGAATACAGCAAGCTAACGGGTCGTTAAATCCGAAATTAGTACGGTGAAAGCTAGGTTGTAGCAGTCCAGTAGAGCGAAGAAGACGCTGTGAAGCCCGGAAATTCAATTTGGAAAGGATATTTGGTGAATCGATTTCAGAGTTCAGAACTTTAGCTACGAACACCGCTTGTTGAACTTCTCTGCGCCGTTGCAATGTGTCAATCCCAAGAAGACGACAACGGTCAGGATATGGAGGTAGGTTAATCGGGTCACGCCACGGAAGATTTCTTAACGCAACTCGCACGAATCTTTTCTGCACTCGCTCAAGTCACAAATTCCAGACTAGTTGTTGAGGACATCAAACCAAGCTAGCATTTTCGAGGAGTGGCCGAACGAGAGCACAATACAACGCCTTCATGCAATGGGGGTCCCTGAAGTCGCGAGCAATTTTCGAAACGGAACCAAGTTGTCTCGTAGCTTTAGCGATTATATTAGTACGATGCAAATTGAACGTAAGCTCCGTATCCATTACAACTCCAAAGTCACTTATGTGGTCAACTCTTGTTAGGTTTTGATTATCGATTTGATAGTTGAATAATATTGGATTCACTTTGCGATGAAAGGTCATTACTTGACATTTACTAATGCTGACCGTCAGCTAGTTTTTGCGGCACCAATAAACAAACTAGTCCAAAAGCCCTTGTAGCCGCCAACAGTCGTCGATGGAGCGTATTATCAAATACAACTTAAGTTGTCTGCGTACACTAGTTTACAACCAACATCTAACAGCGAGGAAACGTCATTGAAGAACAGCGTAAACAGCAACAGCCCTAAGTTGCTACCTTGTGGAACGCCGGAGGTATTTGAGACTGTGCACTCGTAGAACTCTGTCACATAAGTATGAACTAAGCCAACCGACAAACCTCTGCGATGCACCAAGCCGTGAGATTTTTTTAAATAATATTTTATGGTCAATCCGATCGAACGCTGCTTTCAAATCTGCATAGATTACGTCGGTTTGAGCTTTTTGTTCCATGTGCGATATACAAGTCGAAGTGAAGTCAAGCAAATTCGTACTTACTGAGCAGCCAGGTATAAAACCGTGTTGGTCACTAGAGATATAACTCCTTGTACGTAAGAGCATAAACGTACTCACGATTATTTCGAACAGTTTTGATGCAGCAGAAAGACTAGTAATGCCACGGTAGTGCCTAACGTTTCGACGATCCCCGCTTTTAAATATCGGGAACATGTATGAATGTTTTCACACTGTGGGAAACTTTCCTTGCTCAAAAGATTTGTTGTAAATATGGCGTAAGGGTTCGGCTAAAGCGTGTACACAACGACTTATTATAACTGCCGGGATTCCGTCGGATCCAGCGGAGTACGAATGTTTCAATTTTTTTGCAGCAGCTTTTATCATGTCTGCAGAGATGTGGAATAAATCCAGGTCAACCAAATCGACAGGAACAGACTCAGCAGCAGCCTCAGCGTCGAGATCGGATGCGGTATTATCAGCAAACACAGAGGCGAAAAACTGTGCAAACATTTCACACGTGTCAGGATCAGATTTAGATTCTAGATCATCGAGGCATACATTTGTGGGAATTGTAGCACATTTTCGTTTAGACTTAACGAAATTCCAAAAGTCGAAGGTCTGTCTGAACTCGCATGACGTAAGATTTGTACAAGCCAGCATTTAACCGACGATAATCATCACTCGATCGCTTAGAAAAACACTTAGCATCGACTGTTTTAGTACGACGATATTTGTGTCGCCATCGATTGCGTACACGTTTTAATTCTCGCAGACGCGAAGTGGCCCATGGTGGAAAAACTGGCGCTTTTACTAATGGTAGATTCGATTCGAGCCACTGAAGTAAAACATCATTAAACAGCGCCACCATTTGATCAACATCTGGTTGTAGGGAGAGAGTTTCCCAGTTGATACTTTCCAAATATATATTGAGCGCTGCGAAATCAATTTTACGGTAGTTAAGCCTTGTTTCAGTCACTCTAGAGCGCTGTGTTGAGTTACTGGAACTTCGTTCTATTGGCACGGATATGTTTAAAGCCGGGTGATGAGGATCGAGTGGTAATACTAATGGCGCGACGCACACATCGACCGCACAACATCGATCTTCAGAGCAAAAAAACTAAATCGAGCACACGTCCAAGATGGTTTGTTTCTCGGTTAACTTGCCGGAGATTTAAGAACTCAATACCATCGACCAACGCCGCACCAGCAGCAGAAAGTACGTTCGAGCTGGTGTGCTGACCGTTATTGTTCCACACAATGCGTGGCTGGTTGTAATCGCCACAGACCAAAACAATTTCGTCGTCAGAAGTGCTTTTGCCACACAGCTCCGCGATCGAGGCAATATGTGCATCAACCGTACCAATCAATTGACTTTTATCAGGCGGAATGTAAATACGGAATGTAAAATGATGCGAATATCACTTCGTCTCGAATTATGAACAGATTCAATCCTGCGAACGCAATACGCATTGTATAAATGCCGGCAAACACAATGAACCAATTCATCCTTTGAGGACACATTTTGACGTAGGACTACGTCTTTCCTCACTGCACTGCCCACAAAAAGGCATGAGTCCTATATGAAAATGCTCACAATTGAGAAAAATACAAATGAAGTTAAAATCTTGAATTGAAGGCATTAAACTGTTTTTTAACTAAATGTATGGTTTATGCAACTGCATGTTCATCAGGCGGAACATTATTTATTTCAATGAGTTCTAACAACTTTCGCATGAGTTCCAAACCTTGAAATAAATTATGGGACTCGTTTGACTTCATTTTTCTTCTATATAAAAAGGCATTTCTGTCTCCAAGCATTCTAAGACGACCAAGGCATTTATTATTATTTCTCATTTTGTCTGTCATGTGAACAGTTCATTTCAATCCAACATTTTTAGATCATACGAATTGCAATACACTAAGGTCGTTTTTCACGCGGGGATGCGTTCCAAAATTGTATGGGCCGCGTAAAAAACGACTTTTTTGAGTTGCAAATGTAACAAAGATAACCGTCCTAAAACGTTAAAACCTCGTTTGAATATGATAGTGGCCAATCTAGAGACCAAAATTCAATATTTTAAATTTTGAGCAATCACACCAAAAATTGTGAATTTTTTTGATAACTGATATACTCGTGGCCTAAAACGGAAAACGTGATTGAAATGAGGTCGATACCTTGTACCGTTTTTGAGTAATGGAGGAAAGCAACCTGCGTAAGAAAACCGCGTAAAAAACGATTTGGTACATTTCGTGAAAACTGAAATGGGCATGTAAGGTTTTGGGTTTGCAGAATGGAAGTTTTCAAATGCTAACAACTCTCATACAATTGTCCCGAATCCAATAATAATGTCGTTGAATAGCTAAACAAGATGCCCCGCTCACTGAACCCGTTCAGCTTTAGTGACTTTCTGGCTACTGGGGTCGCCCCGTAGCTACACAGTAGCGTAGCTAGGGGGGTGCGGTTGGTGCGGTCCACACCGGGCTTACCACTCAAAGGGGCCACAAAATCTTGCGAACACCGAGCCGGTCAACATGCCCATCTGAACTCAACCTCATGTATTTGTGCTCGCCACTCTGCCCTCGTGATCCACACGGACAGAGTAAACGTGATACCGATGTTCATTTTTACATGATTTGTGATTCGACTGACGCCGAAGTTGAATGTTTTCCGATCGCAGAAAACATTTGATGCAACGTGGAAACACGTAACAAAGGAGCGATTTTTTGCGATGCTGAAAACGCTGTCTAGGGTATTTGTTTAGTTATTAATTTCATTTGGCGTTCACGAAGAATGCATGGAGTAAACACAGATTTACACGAAATCGTTGAACAAATAAACAAAATATGATTACATGCTCTCATGGAATCGCTCATCAATAGAAATTTGGTAATCTTAGTTAGTTTTATCCTGAATTTTGTAAAACGAACCATTTTTCACAACATTCCCATACTCATCTCAAAACCTAAACCACTGCTTAATTATTCATCTAATGACGCCCCCATAATGAACGTTGCCGCATACCGTCGTAGTAGGTTAGCTAGGTATTCGCTGTAGTTGTTTATGCGCAAATTGGTAGTCTAGGTATCCAATGTCGTGCTGTCGATTTATGCCAATCATGTCGGAATTATTCAAATTTAAAACTTGTTTTTGGAAATTTAAGGTGAACATTTTGAAAATTACAGTATTCTTAGTGTAGTGAGTGATTTTGTTTAGTGATCAATACAAAATGTAGTCCGCAAATGATGAAAAAAACTTTGGTTGGCTGCTGAATGTATCCCGTTGTAGTCGTATGCGTTTTTTTTTCTAGTTTGCATTTGAGTTTTCGTTTTATAACTATGAGCTGAGATGAATAATGGAACAGTTCTCCTATCTGTGTTGCTGTGTTTCTAACACAAATCAGAGCAAGGGAAATAAACCGCGTTCGCCATGCCGCCCAATTCATGTTTTATGTTTGTTGGAAGAAAAAATAAGGCAACACCAGCACCAGAAAAAAATGATACAGCAGGCGGAAAATGATACAACACGGCGTTGCCAGCACCTTCGCCAAAAGAAGTCAACACAAGACCGTGTGGAAAGGCGGCGAACTGCTGCCTTCTTCACTAGAAGGCACAGCTAGAAGATTCTGGTTGAAAGGCGTCCCAACGTAAGGCGCGATTACGCCTTCTAATTTGTATGGAGAAGGCATCATTACGCCGTGTGTGTATTCGGGCCTTAAGGATTTTCCAAATGGAGTTGATATTCACGTGATTCGATCCGGTGTTGATTACCCATCCACGAGCGATGATCTGGGAGAGCACTTCGTAGCGTTTCTGCGTTGAGAATCGTGATCGCTCGGTAACTCTTACATTCCAACTTGTCGCTCTTCATGTATGTTGGGCATATTACTCCCTTCTTTCACTATTCCGGTAGCTCTTCTGTATTCAACATTTCTCATAGTTCGTGATTAGCATTGGGTTTACTATCTCAGATCTGATGAGGAAACGAAAAACCAATTCGAAAAGCCTCTTTTTGGGTGGTAATACTCCTCCTATGACATCTAGAGACATGAATTGTCGATTGCATGCAGCCTAGAGCGATACGCATAAACGGTATCGTATCTTCTCTAGCTTTAGCATGTGTGAAGCAGCTACTGCGAATCGTGGTTTGGTAGAGCAGGGTGGCGAAAAAAATTTCAAAACTAAATTCCCTGATTTTCCCTGAAATATAACTTCAATTTCCCTGATATTTTTCAGCATTTGGCACGAAAAAGTGCCACGTAGATGAACGCAACTCAGAAATCCCAGTGAAAAATGTATTCGATCGATATGAAACTGAACAGCAGCGGTCTCGAATTGAATTTTTATGCTGAAAAAATCAGTTTTTGTGCTAAAGATCCATTTGAAAAAGAATCGCGTATCGGTTAAAATTTTTTTTTTCCTGATTTCCCTGATAGAAAAACGAATTCCCTGATATTCCCTGATTTTTCCAGGTTTTCGACACCCTGTAGAGTCTTATCGAATCCACTGGGTGAGATCCCCATGGTGTTCCTGTTACCTTTCGAAGAAAATTGGTTCTCGGTTGGGATCTTTGCTTCGAATAATTAACATGTTTTTCCCATGTGCACTTAGTATGGACTCTAAGGGTATTCAAAGCTAAGCTCCGAGTTATTTAGGCTAGGCGATAAGTGATGGGTCTTCAAGACAGAACTAGTTTTTTTTTAAAAGACTATCATCTCCGTTTTTTCTTCAAGTGAGAGCTCGGTTCCAAGACAACTGGCCCAACCGGTCAGATTATCAAGCGAATTTTGCAGGCAACCACCTCTGAAAGAATTTCGATTGAAACCGAATCAAATGCGCCTGATATCCAGAAGCACCGACGTTGTCGGGCTATTTCTACTTCTGTGGATAGCATTGCTAGACACCGAATTGGATCTCTGACAGTTAGTTGGTTGTTTCTGCCAAGCTGACAAGTCTTCGTAGGATCTTTTTTTAAGCAATTTGCATAGCATAGCATAGCAATCGGCCGGTATGATCGGTGATCTGCAGCAGGTTTATCCGGTTTTTAATTGCAACTACCTTAACCTGCCTTCAAGATATCGGAACCATGTTGTTTCTGGTAAACTTATTGAACAGTTTAAGAAATCGTAGTTTAGCCGAGTCCGGTAGGTTTCACATCAAAAGAAGCATTGAAAAATCTGGTTCTTCAATGGCAGTTGAACCACTGAATTTCTGCTGTGATTGGACAGCGTATGAACATACCTGTTCTGCGAAATCATAAATCTAACGCTTCGAGTATTCATTATTCTCGTTATTTGTCGGTACTTCAAAGATAGCTCATAAAGGTGTTTTGGGTAATGCGCTCTCTAGCATTAATATTGCAAAAAAGTTATCTTCGTCGAATGGAGAATGCTCCTCGGTTGTTTCGATACCCTGGGATATTATGTTCGAGATTTTTTTCCAATCAATATTCCGAGTGAGATCATACTTAACTTCAACTGCGGCTGCAGAATGAAACCTACCAACGATCGACAAGCTTATTGCCGTACCATGGAAATTGAAACCTCTCAGAAAAAAAGTTCCGTTATTTGTGTTAACTGCAACCGGTTAATAGTAGCTCTGGGCGGAGTGTAGACTAACGCGACAGTGAGGCTCTAACCAACAATTGTTACAAGCAACAATTTATATACCGTTAGTTGCTAGAAGACTTCAGGGCAGCGTACGATTCTGTCAAGAGAAATGAGTTATGGCAGATTATGATTGAACATGGCTTCCCAACAAAGCTGATTAGGCTGATTCGTGCCACCCTTGAAGGTTCTACATCAAGCGTCAGGATAGCCGGTGGGATATCGGACTCGTTCGTGACGTTAGATGGTTTGAAGCAGGGTGACGGGCTGTCGAACTTATTGTTCAACATCGCATTGGAAGGTGCTATACGGAGGGCTGGTGTGCAGAGAAGCACATGCTTCTCGGTTTTGCGGACGATATCGACATCATTGGTATCAACCGTAGAGCTGTGGAAGAGGCATTCGGACCTCTCAGGAGGGAAGCTGCGAGATTAGATCTCGTCATAAACTCTGCCAAAACGAAATACATGTTGGCTGGCAGAGTGCGTGGTAGTTTGTCGGAGGTTGGTGCTGCGGTGGTGCTAGATGGGGAAACATTTGCAGTAGTCGACGAATTTATTTACCTGGGCACATTAGTGACATGTGACAACGAGGTTAGCCGTGAGATAAAGAGGCGGATAGCAGCCGCAAACAGGGCCTTTTACGGATTACGTAACCAGCTAAGGTCCCGCAGTCTGCAAATCCGAACTAAACTTGCACTCTATAAAACACTGATTCTTCCGGTGGCGCTCTACGGCCATGAATCATGGACGCTGAAAGAGACTGATCGGCGAGCTCTTGGTGTTTTTGAGCGTAGGATTTTGCGTTCAATCCTTGGCGGCAAACTAGAAAATGGTGTTTGGCGCAGACGCATGAACCATGAAGTGTACCAGGCATACAAATCGGCGGATATAGTCAAGCGGATAAAACACGGCAGGCTTCAGTGGACTGGGCATGTAGCGAAAATGCCGAATGAGCGTCAAGCGAAGGCTATATTTAGCAGGAATCCCGATAGAGGTCGTCGACTTCGAGGTAGACCCCGCACTCGTTGGATGTTTGCTGTCGACGAGGATGCACGCGAAATAGGTGTTAGGGGCGATTGGAGGATAGCAGCCCAAGACCGAGGGACATGGCGACGTATTCTGGATTCGGCACTGGATCGATAATCGGTCTGTCGCCTTAAAAGTAAAGTAAGTAAGTAAGTAGTAAGTAAGTAAGTTGCTGGAAGAGGGATTTGGAAGAATGTGTACCACTTTTTAATGCCTAGGAGCACGCCGCCGTAAGAGTTTCCTCGGTCTAAACGAACGATATTAAAGTCTCGATTTTTTATTGTCGTATCAGTTGATTACCATATCTCAGATAGCGCTAAAATATCGCATTTGCTATCGTGGAGCAGAAGTTTAAATTTGTCTAACTTAGGAATCAAGCTTCTACAGTTCCATTTTATGATCCTTGATGTCGATTCATCGCTCAAGTTGTCTAAATTAAACATCGAAGGATACGAATGCGAGGAGGAGCCATCTGGTGCTAAGTTGCTTACCCAACATGCAAATTGTTGGAAGTCAAGCCGAAATCATACTTGTAAAGGAATCGGATAGACCAAAAGTGGCAAATTTCCATTCGACGATCATTTTAAATTAGGTACGTCGATCAGTGGTCGGTATTTCAAGTTCCGATGACTATTTTCCTCGGGATTTAGGGAAACTCCTTATCGCCAATAACTTGAAACCATATGGTGGCGCTTTAATGTCTTGCTTAGAAGCGCGGGATGTCATTAAGTGTCTTCTTTTGCTCCTTTCTAGGGAGAGTAGAAGATGCACTTAGCCGTCTTTGTCATCATTTGAATCAGCCTAACCGATCGTTTCGAACCGATCCGTTTATTTCTTATTGAAGCTCGAGAAAAGGTTGTTTCTACTTACAATCTACCGTCAACGGGTTGAGAATGATCCGCTAGGCGCTGACCCTACACCCGAAATCATCGATTCTGTATGCATTGCCCTTATTTGTTCTGGCCAATTCTTGGAGTGGCTGATCGGACGTCTATATCTAACACCTTCAATCACTTTAAACGTGATCGAAAATTGGGTTCAAGTTTACCAATGTCATAATTGTCATCCAACAGAAACATCAAAAAGCTTAGCATTTCTTTTTTTTTGTCTGCGTGCTCCCGAGTATCTTCGGTTGCCAAGGCAACAAGTCCTTAACGGATTTACTTATCAAAGCGGTGCTTTCTCTGCAACAGACTGAGGAGTAGTATTATATGTATACACGTATTCAGCAAGTGCTTTCTAACAGTCGTTTAGCTTCATACTACAATTACCTATACAGATAGCAAGGATGTAGCCTGTGGTACGAGACTTCTTGTAATGTTATGACTCTGCAGTTTACGTTACGTTTTTTTTTTTGTACTGAAGAGTTTTTTCCCTAACACAGAATCATGTTTGTGTAAGCGAAAAAGCAAATACTTTTTTTTTCTTTGTACTGAAGAGTTAATTTGCGATGCAATGACGACATGCGAACCTATTTCCATAACACATTCTGTTGGCAGATATTTGTGAAAGCTTCACAGCAAGTTTTGTACGCTTTTCTCTGTACTGAAAAGTTATTTCCAGACATCAGAAAGGCAGCCTAAATGATTGCATTGACTAGCAATGTCACCCAAATGGCATCGCATTTGAGTGAAAATTTGGAGAAAAAAAACGCAGGTTACAGAATCTTCTTCAAATTTACTTGAACTGCAGAACTTTTGAATTTTTACACTTGGAAATTAAAAAATACCAGACTGTAACTGGAACATTTTGACTCTCAAATTCTGACCTAACCAACATCCGTTTCCTGAACTCATCTGCTAATTCACATTTTTTTGCCTATTGATAAGACAGAAACGACCAAAAATGCACATGAAAATGTACAAAACATTATGCAACTCACCGGACCGCGCATACAATATTACATTAAACGGGTTTCAAAGAATAATCAGTAATTTGTTTTATTTTAGTTTTTTTTTCTGCTCATCACAATCGCGATCGCTCTGTGCTGGAAGCCAGACATTGAACATCGGTTTTGACCTTTTACTCATCGGACCGGACCGAAGTCCCAATCGAGATAACGATTCGAACCTTGCCATTTGAGCAACAAGAGAGCGGAAAAAAATGTATGAATGATTGCAAATAACAACAATTCACTATACAATTTTTTGTTTTCTTAACAGCTGTTGAGTGTGGCGTTTAGCTGGATGGAGAAAAAAAAGTTTAGAGACGCGTTCTTAGTCTGATTAGCGCCGTGGCACGGTGTCGGATGCCGGCCCAGCAAAAAAAATGTATTAAATACAATCTATCAGTTATTTATGTATTCATTCTCAATCAAATTACAACTTTTTCAGAGATTTTCAAAATTGCATGTGTTTTTCTGTTTAGGACTTTCTCCGTTCTCCTATCGGAAGAATTGCTGTTCGAATGAATTGAAATTTTACTTGCTTTTTCAACACCTTGTGGATACAAATTCCATCACTGCAAGTGTGTGTATTTTGGCAGTATGCCTTGATTGTGCTACTCGCAGCAGCAACTGCAAAAAATGACATGACAAAGCAAGCGCGAAAATTGGATATGAATAAAAATGAATCCATCCAAGGGTAGCGCATCCTATATCCGAGGGTTATAATTTTACGCATTGAAATATTCGTGCAAGTAAATTTCGGTACATCTACCATTTGCACCCAACAACAACAAGATGAAAAGAGGTCGAACGGGTTTCTCTACCCATTCTCCACTTTGATTCCATCGAATCGAATTCAATCACCCTGCCAAAAAAGATATTGTTGATGCTGATGTAGAAGCTCCAGAAGCTCTAGAAAAGCTCGCCTTTTCATTATCTAAATAGTACGGTTTCGCTAGTTCCATCACGAGTTTTTACGATGGATTTAAAACAGTACGTCAATCTTATCTTACTTCGCACATGAGCAAATTATGCTTCGAATAATTTTTCAGCCAGTTAGAGGCTCGTCATCAAAATCCAAAACGTCGAAGTAGCCAATGGCAAATGCAAACGTCACAGCTGGTGCATTTTGAGTGCATCCATACCCATCTCGCTGCTCGCCTACTATGTTGTTGTACGTGCACATGCGATTGCATAACCGCATCCACCATCGCAGAAAAGGAAAAATTGCCATTCTTCGCGGGGCAATAAATTCGCATCACTGTCTAGGGGGGCTACCGAAAGGACAAGATAAGATAGATAAGATGTTTCCTAAGTGCGAGGGAGGAAGGTCATGTGCAAGTGCCGCTAATGATTTACGGTCGCAAGGGAAAAAATAGCGCAGATAAACAACGGAATGTCACCTCGATGCGGGGTTTTTTTGATTTTTCATTTTCGCCAATTCTCCGGCCAGGAGCCGGAACCTTCTCCGAACAATTTGGATGCCAATTAGTTATGGTTGAGGATGTTGATATCACACCACTAGTTACTAGCATTATAATTTCAGCTTGTTTCCGTTGCTTGTTGGGGAAAGAATTTTGACACAAACACGGATCACGGTTACGAAACTCACAGAAAGAAAATTTAACATAGGAAAAGTACCACTGAAAAAGAAAATGTTCACCTTTTGATACGGAAATATAAAATCAAAACACAAACACTCCGAAAACCGAACTAGAACGAATCGCGAGCCAAACGAGACTGGCGAAATGAAAGCGGTTTCGCCTCATCCGGCATAAGAGAGTTTGACACGCGCTGATTCGCGATGAGAGAGTAGAAGGAAGCAAAGAGAGTCGTGAGACGTGAGAAAATTACTACGAGCGTAACGTTTGTTTACGTTCACATGGAGTGACTTTCCCCTGCCACTATAGGGTTATTCTTACATTTCGGCAAAAGAACATAATCCCGATTATTCAAAGTTATATCGTAAGGTTTTTCGGTCGTTGACCAAAAACTCTCATTTCATATGTTCTTTATTTGAGTAGCTTTTACTTAAAAAAGAAAAAAATTACCTTCACCATCACACGTGTTTTCCCAAACAACCGCCAGTAGATTGATGCTGACGCAGTAGCAACTTGCTATCAAATCCTTCCCTACATTTGCCACACCGATGGGGCTTACACAGCGGATGAGCCCGTTTCTGGTGCCTTCGCAGCGTCCTCTCCGTAGCGTATCTTTTATCGCAAACGTCACACGCGTGAGCATTCTTCCTAGTCTGATGAACCGCAAAGTGATCCTGCAAGTGACCTGACTGCAGGAACGACTTCCCACAGAGGGAGCACTTGTGCAACCGTTCGTCGTTGTGCGAGTCGATATGCTTCAACAGTGTCCCCCGTTTAATAAATCCTCGGCCACAGCGGTCGCATTTATGGGGCCGCTCGCTTTTGTGTAACGCGAGGTGGGTTCGTAAGTATCGCTTCAACGCAAACTCCCTGCCGCAAATTTCGCAGCTGGTCAGTTCCTTCGTAGTGTGCAGAGGAAGGTGCGCTTTAAAGCATTTCACGTTGGTAAATTTCTTACCGCAGTATTCGCACTCGAAGACGCCGCGAGGGTTTGCCTGAATGTTGATGTTTTTCCGCCGCTGGCGGGTATGGCTTTTCATATGTTCCTTCAGGTGGGCACTGGTGTAGTAAATTTCCTCACACTCTTTGCACTGGAAGGATCGTACACCAAAGTGAAGCAACTTGTGCACGTTTAGAGTATTCTGACTACCAAACTCTTTTCCGCACTCGTTACATTTGAGAAGTTTTTCAACGGCTTCGCTTCGACTGAAAACATGAAAATTAGTTCACAGTTTTTTCTGCAATAAAAATCCAATTTTAAGAGCTCACCTTTCTGTCTCAACTTCAGAGCCGGTTTCCTTACCAAAATTAGCCGTGTTTTGAACTGTCACAGAATCATTTAAATCATCATTAACATTGGTAAAATCCATTTTTTAACCTATTGTCTACTGGCAGTAAGAAAGTGAAGAAAGTTAAATATTTACGTTTCCTCAGGTTTGACAATCAAATGGGGAAATTTCAGTAGAACATCACTATACCAAAGAAAAAGGAATAAAGGTAACGTAATGTATCATTCAAGCCAATCAAAATTTTATAGAGCATATTCGAAATGTTCCGAAATTGAGCTCAGAATGACCGCTACTAAGAGCAAAAACATAAAATGATCCCAAATTGAGCTTAGAATCGCCGAAAAGTGCTTCTAAAGGTCAGAAAAGGCCAAATTAGAAAATGATCCCAAATTGAGCTCAGAATCGCCGAAAAGTGCTTCTAAAGGCCAGAAAAGGCCAAAATAGAAAATGATCCCATATTGAGCTCAGAATCGCCAAAAAGTGCTTTTAAAGGCCAGAAAAGGCCAAAATAGAAAATGATCCCAAATTGAGCTCAGAATTGCCGAAAAGTGCTTCTAAAGGCTAGAAAAGGCCAAAAGATAAAATGATCCCAAATTGAGCTCAGAATTGCCGAAAAGTGCTTCTAAAGGCCAGAAAAGGCCAAAATAGAAAATGATCCCAAATTAAGCTCAGAATCGCCGAAAACGCCTTCTAAAGTCCAGAAAAGGCCAAAATATAAAATGATCCCAAATTGAGCTCAGAATCGCCGAAACGCCTTCTAAAGGCCAGAAAAGGCCAAAAAAGAAAATGATCCCAAATTGAGCTTAGAATAGCCGAAAAGTGCTTCTGAAGGCCAAAATAAAAAATGATCCCAAATTGAGCTCAGAATAACCGAAAAGCGCTTCTAAAGGCCAGAAAAGGCCAAAATAGAAAATGATACCGAATTGAGCTCAGAATCGCCGAAAAGTGCTTCTAAAGGCCAGAAACGGCCAAAATAGGAAATGATCCCAAATTGAGCTCAGAATCGCCGAAACGCCTTCTAAAGGCCAGAAAAGGCCAAGATGAAAAATGATCCCAAATTGAGCTCAGAATCGCCGAAAAGTGATTCTAAAGGCCAAAATAGAAAATGATCCCGAATTGAGCACAGAATCGCCGAAAACGCCTTCTAAAGGCCAGAAAAGGCCAAAATTTGAAAATGATCCCAGATTAAGCTGAGAATCGCCGAAAACGCCTTCTAAAGGCCAGAAAAGGCCAAAATGGAAAATGATCCCAAATTGTGCTTAGAATAGCCGAAAAGTGCTTCTGAAGGCCAAAATAGAAAATGATCCCAAATTGAGCTCAGAATAACCGAAAAGCGCTTCTAAAGGCCAGAAAAGGCCAAAATAGAAAATGATACCGAATTGAGCTCAGAATCGCCGAAAAGTGCTTCTAAAGGCCAGAAACGGCCAAAATAGGAAATGATCCCAAATTGAGCTCAGAATCGCCGAAACGCCTTCTAAAGGCCAGAAAAGGCCAAGATGAAAAATGATCCCAAATTGAGCTCAGAATCGCCGAAAAGTGATTCTAAAGGCCAAAATAGAAAATGATCCCGAATTGAGCACAGAATCGCCGAAAACGCCTTCTAAAGGCCAGAAAAGGCCAAAATTTGAAAATGATCCCAGATTAAGCTGAGAATCGCCGACAACGCCTTCTAAAGGCCAGAAAAGTCCAAAATAGAAAATGATCCCAAATTGAGCCTAGAATCGCTGAAAAGTGCTGCTAAAGGCCAGAAACGGCCAAAATAGAAAATGATCCCAAATTGAGCTCAGAATCGCTGAAAAGTGCTTCAAAAGGCCAGAATGAGCCACAATAGAAAATGATCCCAAATTGAGCTCAGAATCGCTGAAAAGTGCTTCAAAAGGCCAGAATAAGCCAAGATAGAAAATGATCCCAAATTGAGCTTAGAAAATGATATCAAATTGAGCTCAGAATCGCCGAAAAGTGCTTCTAAAGGCCAGATAAGTCCAAAATAGAAAATGATCTCAAATTGAGCTCAGAAATGCCGAAAAGTGCTTCTAAAGGCCAGAAACGGCCAAAATAGAAAATGATCCCAAATTGAGCTCAGAATCGCTGAAAAGTGCTTCTAAAGGCCAGAAAAGTCCAAAATAGAAAATGATCCCAAATTGAGCTTAGAAAATGATATCAAAAGAAAAGCTTAGAAAATGATCCCAAATTGAGCTCAGAATCGCCGAAAAGTGCTTCTAAAGGCCAGAAAAGGTCAAAATAGAAAATGATCCCAAATTGAGCTTAGAATCGCCGAAAAGTGCATCTAAAGGCCAGAAAAGGTCAAAACAGAAAATGATCCCAAATTGAGCTCAGAATTGCTGAAAAGTGCATCTAAAGAAAATGATCCCAAATTGAGCTCAGAATTGCCGAAAAGTGCTTCTAAAGGCCAGAAAAGGTCAAAATAGAAAATGATCCCAAATTGAGCTCAGAATCGCCGAAAAGCGCTTCTAAAGGCCAGAAAAGGTCAAAATAGAAAATGATCCCAAATTGAGCTCAGAATTGCCGAAAAGTGCTTCTAAAGGCCAGAAAAGGTCTAAATAGAAAATGATCCCAAATTGAGCTCAGAATCGCCGAAAAGCGCTTCTAAAGGCCAGAAAAGTCCAAAATAGAAAATGATCCCAAATTGAGCTTAGAAAATGATATCAAAAGAAAAGCTTAGAAAATGATCCCAAATTGAGCTCAGAATCGCCGAAAAGTGCTTCTAAAGGCCAGAAAAGGTCAAAATAGAAAATGATCCCAAATTGAGCTTAGAATCGCCGAAAAGTGCATCTAAAGGCCAGAAAAGGTCAAAACAGAAAATGATCCCAAATTGAGCTCAGAATTGCCGAAAAGTGCTTCTAAAGGCCAGAAAAGGTCAAAATAGAAAATGATCCCAAATTGAGCTCAGAATCGCCGAAAAGTGCTTCTAAAGGCCAGAAACGGTCAAAATAGAAAATGATCCCAAATTGAGCTCAGAATCGCCGAAAAGCGCTTCTAAAGGCCAGAAAAGGTCAAAATAGAAAATGATCCCAAATTGAGCTCAGAATCGCCGAAAAGTGCTTTTAAAGGCCAGAAAAGGTCAAAATAGAAAATGATCCCAAATTGAGCTTAGAATCGCCGAAAAGTGCATCTAAAGGCCAGAAAAGGTCAAAACAGAAAATGATCCCAAAATTAGCTCAGAATTGCCGAGAAGTGCTTCTAAAGGCCAGAAAAGGTCAAAACAGAAAATGATCCCAAATTGAGCTTAGAATCGCCGAAAAGTGCATCTTAAGGCCAGAAAAGGTCAAAACAGAAAATGATCCCAAATTGAGCTCAGAATTGCCGAAAAGTGCATCTAAAGGCCAGAAAAGGTCAAAACAGAAAATGATCCCAAATTGAGCTCAGAAAAGCCGAAAAGTGCTTCTAAAGGCCAGATAAGTCCAAAATAGAAAATGATCCCAAATTGAGCTCAGAATCGCTGAAAAGTGCTTCAAAAGGCCAGAATGAGCCAAAATAGAAAATGATCCCAAATTGAGCTCAGAATTGCCGAAAAGTGCTTCTAAAGGCCAGGAAAGGCCAAAATAGAAAATGATCCCAAATTGAGCTCAGAATCGCCGAAAAGCGCTTCTAAAGGCCAGAAAAGGTCAAAACAGAAAATGATCCCAAATTGAGCTCAGAATTGCCGAAAAGTGCTTCTAAAGGCCAGAAAAGGTCAAAATAGAAAATGATCCCAAATTGAGCTCAGAATCGCCGAAAAGTGCTTTTAAAGGCCAGAGAAGGTCAAAATGGAAAATGATCCCGAATTGAGCTCAGAATCGCCGAAAAGTGCTTTTAAAGGCCAAAATAGAAAATGATCCCAAATTGAGCTCAGAATCGCCGAAAACGCCTTCTAAAGGCCAGAAAAGGCTAAAAGATAAAATGATCCAAAATTGAGCTCAGAATCGCCAAAAATAGAAAATGATCCCAAATTGAGCTCAGAAACGCCGAAAAGTGATTCTAAAGGCCAGAAAAGGCCAAAATAGAAAATGATCCCAAATTAAGGTCAGAATCGCCGAAAACGCCTTCTAAAGGCCAAAATAGAAATTGATCCCGAATTGAGCTCAGAATCGCCGAAAAATGCATCTAAAGGCCAAAATAGAAAATGATCCCAAATTTAGCTTAGAATCGCCGAAAACGCCTTCTAAAGGCCAGAAAAGGCCAAAATAGAAATTGATCCCGAATTGAGCTCAGAATCGCCGGAAAGTGCTTTTAAAGGCCAAAATAGAAAATGATCCCAAATTGAGCTCAGAATCGCCGAAAACGCCTTCTAAAGGCCAGAAAAGGCTAAAAGATAAAATGATCCAAAATTGAGCTCAGAATCGCCAAAAATAGAAAATGATCCCAAATTGAGCTCAGAAACGCCGAAAAGTGATTCTAAAGGCCAGAAAAGGCTAAATTAGAAAATGATCTCAAATTAAGCTCAGAATCGCCGAAAACGCCTTCTAAAGGCCAGAAAAGGCCAAAAAAGAAAATGATCCCAAATTAAGCTCAGATTCACCGAAAAGTGCATCTAAAGGCCAGGAAAGGCCAAAATAGAAAATGATCCCAAATTGAACTTAGAATAGCCGAAAAGTGCTTCTAAAGGCCAAAATAGAAAATGTTCCCAAATTAAGCTCAGAATCGCCGAAAACGCCTTTTAACGGCCAGGAAAGGCCAAGAGATAAAATGATTCCGAATTGAGCTCAGAATCGCCGAAAACGCCTATTAAAGGCCAGAAAAGGCCAAAATAGAAAATGATCCCAAATTGAGCTCAGAATCGCCGAAAAGTGCTTCTGAAGGCCAGAAAAGGCCAAAATAGAAAATGATCCCAAATTGAGCTCAGAATCGCCTAAAAGTGCTTCTAAAGGCCAGAAAAGGCTAAAATAGAAAATGTTCCCAAATCAAAAAATTACTGTCAGTTGTGCAAACCACTGAGCTTTCAGGGTTTGAAAGGCAGATGTCGCTATTGTGAAATATCAAGCCGAACAGCAGCATAGTGAATAGCAACGGAACAGCTGTCGCGCGTCACCGAACGACAAGAGGAATGTAAAAACATTTTTTTACGGCTTGAACAACTTTAGGTTTGTTTTAGGCAGCTACACTTCAGCTCTGCTATCTTTAAAATAGTTTTATTTAAAACAGTTCTTTAAAATAATTATCTCTGCCCTCTGCTCTTACTCTGTCTGCGACTGTTTGTCAAGCAGAAACACCCGTCTTCTCTTCCCCGCCAGAGGAGTGGGAAGCGGGATCAAATCTGCTTGCGCGTATGTTCTCGGTATATTTATATGTTTCTACTCACCACACCCGGTGTGAAAACACTTTTTCCTTTTCATTTCCACCGACTTAAATTTTGTTTTCTTATTAGTTTACACAGCAGCAAGCAAGGTTCTAACAAACGAACGCAAATCTGTTGCAATTTTTTCAAAGCTTTCGCTTCGCACTTTTCCACCTAGTTTACTACGCTTGCTACGTTTTTTTTCGCTCGCGTGTGGGTGTGCGTGCTGATTGCTTTTAGTTAAATTAGGAAATCACTTTCAGTTACGATTGTTTTCTCTTTCGTTTTTTTGGCCTCAGAACTGAGCACAAACGTGTAAAATAATACTTCTTTTAGCAGTCAACTGTCAACAAGTGAGTAATACTTTTTTTTTTCTCCATCGGTTCTGGTGTTTTGTGTCAATACTAGTTTTAGTTCCGTCTTTTTTTTTGTTTAAAAGAATTTACCACATATACTGGAATGTTTACTTCATTTTGGACGGATTTACCTTCACTACTTCAGACTGGTATTGGGTAGGTATGCAAAGTGTGTGTATAGTTCTGGTTTTGTGAGCAGATTGCTGTTAATAGTAGGATAGTTTTTTTTTATATTCATATGAAAATATCACCTTTCTGATAAATATACGTTCTCTCCTATTAGAAGTGTTTCACATTTGTTCGTTCGAACTCCCTCTTCCGCTTGTTTTTTCTCTCTATTAGGAGTGGAGCTCGCAATTAGGTAAATAACAGTTCAAACAATATCATCATTTTCGCTCGCTCTCTCTCGATTGCACAATCAGTCATCAAATATTACCCTTTTTTTTGTATAAAAGCAATTATGTACTGCATAACAAGTATTAAAATTTCGATATCTTGGACCATGAAGTTTGTGTTAACATTTTTTTTTTTAAATAGTTCGATTAAAAGTAGGTTTCATTTCTTCTCTAGGTGTGCGTGTGTCTTGCTTGAAATTGTTTTTTTTTCTTCCGAATATAAATAGTATTCTTTAAAAAAATTAACGATACTACATTTAGAGTCTATGTACAAACGCTTTTCAAAACTGTTTTTTTTTTTTTCATTTACAAACTTACCCCATTACTAATGTGTTGCTTATCAGTTTATTTCTTCATCGTACCACACTTTTTCGTGTACATAAATATATGAAAGAAAACTCTCAACCCAGGAATGTTTCAGTGGATTAACTTGGGTGCTGGTAGATGTCGCACCCGTCACATAAATCGCTTCGCTTGAGCTTGGCTCCAATAAAAAATATTACTCTTCTTGTTTGTGTTGTTTGTGTCGTGTACGGTTTGTTCAGCTTCTGCTTGTGTGTTGGTATGTACGTCTCGTATGTGTATGTTTGGGCTTACGTCCTCTCTAGCACTCTGACTTGTCCTCTTCCTCTTCCACCAGCAGCTGTGTGTCCTTGCCAGTATCGTGGGACGACGGACTGAGTTCCTTCGGCCGCAGATGCAGCTGCGGGGACGTACGATGCGTTATGCTGCTGGGCGCCAGGATGGCCGAAACCGGTTCCGTGAAGGGACCACTGTTCGGGGCAAGCTTGGTGCCCTTTGCTGTCACATCTGAAGGAACCTCGTAGATTCCTGTGAATCGCTGAAAAGTGCTTCAAAAGGCCAGAATGAGCCACAATAGAAAATGATCCCAAATTGAGCTCAGAATCGCTGAAAAGTGCTTCAAAAGGCCAGAATAAGCCAAGATAGAAAATGATCCCAAATTGAGCTTAGAAAATGATATCAAATTGAGCTCAGAATCGCCGAAAAGTGCTTCTAAAGGCCAGATAAGTCCAAAATAGAAAATGATCTCAAATTGAGCTCAGAAATGCCGAAAAGTGCTTCTAAAGGCCAGAAACGGCCAAAATAGAAAATGATCCCAAATTGAGCTCAGAATCGCTGAAAAGTGCTTCTAAAGGCCAGAAAAGTCCAAAATAGAAAATGATCCCAAATTGAGCTTAGAAAATGATATCAAAAGAAAAGCTTAGAAAATGATCCCAAATTGAGCTCAGAATCGCCGAAAAGTGCTTCTAGAGGCCAGAAAAGGTCAAAATAGAAAATGATCCCAAATTGAGCTTAGAATCGCCGAAAAGTGCATCTAAAGGCCAGAAAAGGTCAAAACAGAAAATGATCCCAAATTGAGCTCAGAATTGCTGAAAAGTGCATCTAAAGAAAATGATCCCAAATTGAGCTCAGAATCGCCGAAAAGCGCTTCTAAAGGCCAGAAAAGGTCAAAATAGAAAATGATCCCAAATTGAGCTTAGAATCGCCGAAAAGCGCTTCTAAAGGCCAGAAAAGGTCAAAACAGAAAATGATCCCAAATTGAGCTCAGAATTGCCGAAAAGTGCTTCTAAAGGCCAGAAAAGGTCAAAATAGAAAATGATCCCAAATTGAGCTCAGAATCGCCGAAAAGTGCTTCTAAAGGCCAGAAACGGTCAAAATAGAAAATGATCCCAAATTGAGCTCAGAATCGCCGAAAAGCGCTTCTAAAGGCCAGAAAAGGTCAAAATAGAAAATGATCCCAAATTGAGCTCAGAATCGCCGAAAAGTGCTTTTAAAGGCCAGAAAAGGTCAAAATAGAAAATGATCCCAAATTGAGCTTAGAATCGCCGAAAAGTGCATCTAAAGGCCAGAAAAGGTCAAAACAGAAAATGATCCCAAAATGAGCTCAGAATTGCCGAAAAGTGCTTCTAAAGGCCAGAAAAGGTCAAAACAGAAAATGATCCGAAATTGAGCTTAGAATCGCCGAAAAGTGCATCTTAAGGCCAGAAAAGGTCAAAACAGAAAATGATCCCAAATTGAGCTCAGAATTGCCGAAAAGTGCATCTAAAGGCCAGAAAAGGTCAAAACAGAAAATGATCCCAAATTGAGCTCAGAAAAGCCGAAAAGTGCTTCTAAAGGCCAGATAAGTCCAAAATAGAAAATGATCCCAAATTGAGCTCAGAATCGCTGAAAAGTGCTTCAAAAGGCCAGAATGAGCCAAAATAGAAAATGATCCCAAATTGAGCTCAGAATTGCCGAAAAGTGCTTCTAAAGGCCAGGAAAGGCCAAAATAGAAAATGATCCCAAATTGAGCTCAGAATCGCCGAAAAGCGCTTCTAAAGGCCAGAAAAGGTCAAAATAGAAAATGATCCCAAATTGAGCTCAGAATTGCCGAAAAGTGCTTCTAAAGGCCAGAAAAGGTCAAAATAGAAAATGATCCCAAATTGAGCTCAGAATCGCCGAAAAGTGCTTTTAAAGGCCAGAGAAGGTCAAAATGGAAAATGATCCCGAATTGAGCTCAGAATCGCCGAAAAGTGCTTTTAAAGGCCAAAATAGAAAATGATCCCAAATTGAGCTCAGAATCGCCGAAAACGCCTTCTAAAGGCCAGAAAAGGCTAAAAGATAAAATGATCCAAAATTGAGCTCAGAATCGCCAAAAATAGAAAATGATCCCAAATTGAGCTCAGAAACGCCGAAAGTGATTCTAAAGGCCAGAAAAGGCCAAAATAGAAAATGATCCCAAATTAAGGTCAGAATCGCCGAAAACGCCTTCTAAAGGCCAGAAAAGGCCAAAATAGAAATTGATCCCGAATTGAGCTCAGAATCGCCGAAAAATGCATCTAAAGGCCAAAATAGAAAATGATCCCAAATTTAGCTTAGAATCGCCGAAAACGCCTTCTAAAGGCCAGAAAAGGCCAAAATAGAAATTGATCCCGAATTGAGCTCAGAATCGCCGGAAAGTGCTTTTAAAGGCCAAAATAGAAAATGATCCCAAATTGAGCTCAGAATCGCCGAAAACGCCTTCTAAAGGCCAGAAAAGGCTAAAAGATAAAATGATCCAAAATTGAGCTCAGAATCGCCAAAAATAGAAAATGATCCCAAATTGAGCTCAGAAACGCCGAAAAGTGATTCTAAAGGCCAGAAAAGGCCAAATTAGAAAATGATCTCAAATTAAGCTCAGAATCGCCGAAAACGCCTTCTAAAGGCCAGAAAAGGCCAAAAAAGAAAATGATCCCAAATTAAGCTCAGATTCACCGAAAAGTGCATCTAAAGACCAGGAAAGGCCAAAATAGAAAATGATCCCAAATTGAACTTAGAATAGCCGAAAAGTGCTTCTAAAGGCCAAAATAGAAAATGTTCCCAAATTAAGCTCAGAATCGCCGAAAACGCCTTTTAACGGCCAGGAAAGGCCAAGAGATAAAATGATTCCGAATTGAGCTCAGAATTGCCGAAAACGCCTATTAAAGGCCAGAAAAGGCCAAAATAGAAAATGATCCCAAATTGAGCTCAGAATCGCCGAAAAGTGCTTCTGAAGGCCAGAAAAGGCCAAAATAGAAAATGATCCCAAATTGAGCTCAGAATCGCCTAAAAGTGCTTCTAAAGGCCAGAAAAGGCTAAAATAGAAAATGTTCCCAAATCAAAAAATTACTGTCAGTTGTGCAAACCACTGAGCTTTCAGGGTTTGAAAGGCAGATGTCGCTATTGTGAAATATCAAGCCGAACAGCAGCATAGTGAATAGCAACGGAACAGCTGTCGCGCGTCACCGAACGACAAGAGGAATGTAAAAACATTTTTTTACGGCTTGAACAACTTTAGGTTTGTTTTAGGCAGCTACACTTCAGCTCTGCTATCTTTAAAATAGTTTTATTTAAAACAGTTCTTTAAAATAATTATCTCTGCCCTCTGCTCTTACTCTGTCTGCGACTGTTTGTCAAGCAGAAACACCCGTCTTCTCTTCCCCGCCAGAGGAGTGGGAAGCGGGATCAAATCTGCTTGCGCGTATGTTCTCGGTATATTTATATGTTTCTACTCACCACACCCGGTGTGAAAACACTTTTTCCTTTTCATTTCCACCGACTTAAATTTTGTTTTCTTATTAGTTTACACAGCAGCAAGCAAGGTTCTAACAAACGAACGCAAATCTGTTGCAATTTTTTCAAAGCTTTCGCTTCGCACTTTTCCACCTAGTTTACTACGCTTGCTACGTTTTTTTTCGCTCGCGTGTGGGTGTGCGTGCTGATTGCTTTTAGTTAAATTAGGAAATCACTTTCAGTTACGATTGTTTTCTCTTTCGTTTTTTTGGCCTCAGAACTGAGCACAAACGTGTAAAATAATACTCCTTTTAGCAGTCAACTGTCAACAAGTGAGTAATACTTTTTTTTTCTCCATCGGTTCTGGTGTTTTGTGTCAATACTAGTTTTAGTTCCGTCTTTTTTTTTGTTTAAAAGAATTTACCACATATACTGGAATGTTTACTTCATTTTGGACGGATTTACCTTCACTACTTCAGACTGGTATTGGGTAGGTATGCAAAGTGTGTGTATAGTTCTGGTTTTGTGAGCAGATCGCTGTTAATAGTAGGATAGTTTTTTTTTATATTCATATGAAAATATCACCTTTCTGATAAATATACGTTCTCTCCTATTAGAAGTGTTTCACATTTGTTCGTTCGAACTCCCTCTTCCGCTTGTTTTTTCTCTCTATTAGGAGTGGAGCTCGCAATTAGGTAAATAACAGTTCAAACAATATCATCATTTTCGCTCGCTCTCTCTCGATTGCACAATCAGTCATCAAATATTACCCTTTTTTTTGTATAAAAGCAATTATGTACTGCATAACAAGTATTAAAATTTCGATATCTTGGACCATGAAGTTTGTGTTAACATTTTTTTTTTTAAATAGTTCGATTAAAAGTAGGTTTCATTTCTTCTCTAGGTGTGCGTGTGTCTTGCTTGAAATTGTTTTTTTTTCTTCCGAATATAAATAGTATTCTTTAAAAAAATTAACGATACTACATTTAGAGTCTATGTACAAACGCTTTTCAAAACTGTTTTTTTTTTTTTCATTTACAAACTTACCCCATTACTAATGTGTTGCTTATCAGTTTATTTCTTCATCGTACCACACTTTTTCGTGTACATAAATATATGAAAGAAAACTCTCAACCCAGGAATGTTTCAGTGGATTAACTTGGGTGCTGGTAGATGTCGCACCCGTCACATAAATCGCTTCGCTTGAGCTTGGCTCCAATAAAAAATATTACTCTTCTTGTTTGTGTTGTTTGTGTCGTGTACGGTTTGTTCAGCTTCTGCTTGTGTGTTGGTATGTACGTCTCGTATGTGTATGTTTGGGCTTACGTCCTCTCTAGCACTCTGACTTGTCCTCTTCCTCTTCCACCAGCAGCTGTGTGTCCTTGCCAGTATCGTGGGACGACGGACTGAGTTCCTTCGGCCGCAGATGCAGCTGCGGGGACGTACGATGCGTTATGCTGCTGGGCGCCAGGATGGCCGAAACCGGTTCCGTGAAGGGACCACTGTTCGGGGCAAGCTTGGTGCCCTTTGCCGTCACATCTGAAGGAACCTCGTAGATTCCTGTGAAGTAAGAGTAAATTTTAGCTCGGTTGTTCCTTGCGCGAGTTGGTGTTGTTCCTACCTGAACCGTTGCCGATGCTCGGATCCGTCGTGCCCGACTGAACCGCATCGTACATTGGATTGCTAAAATCGGTAGTTTTGTTGCCCAGAGTGTCCAAGCTGTAGCCGTCCAGAGGAGCTACTCCTCCGCCCGCCGGTAGCACACCGGTAGGCGGTCGACCCGATGGGAACTCGGGCGAGTTAAACTCCACATTCGTGCCCGGCCGGAAGGAGACACTTTGCGATGATGTTAGGCTAGGTTTGCCGCTACAAAAACGAACGATTAATTTAATGACACTAGAAACTTCGGCAGAAGGCTTACAATGGCCTCTTCTTTATGATGAAGTACGCCCCGATGGTTCCTGCAATGAGGATTGCCACCAGTATCGGGATGTAGATGGCAGTGGCACTTCCTGGACTGGAGCCCAGCATCCACTCGCTGTACAGTTCACAGTGCGGTCCGCTGAATTCTGGCAGACAGGCGCAGATCAGATCGTTGCCGGTGTCATCCTCCTTGCAGAGGCCACCATTCTGGCAGGGGCACACCCGTGGGGCTGGACGTGGCCGTTCAGCGGCTGCAAAAGATTAGAGTAATGTCAAATTAGAAACACAATTTTGTGCAGGAACTACAACTCTACTCACGTGCATCACAAATGACCTCCGCTGTACTGCGGTGGGACACCTGTTGGACTGTATTGTCCGGACACGAGCACCGTCTGCCGCCGGGAACCAGCAGGCACAGGTGGGAGCAAGGATTTTTGAAGCAGGGGTTGTTTAGCGAGGTGTTGTAGCGAAGCTCGTGATAAACTGCAAGGAAAGGGAGAAAAAATTAGCATTTCTCACTTGTTGTCAAGTAAAATATACTCACTCTTTAAGCTGGACGGATTAGCGAGGCTCCTCTGTACGGCAAATTGCACTCCCCGGCCGAATTTGTCCTGCCTCAGCAGCTCGCCGGTGTCCCTCGTGATCCAGTACAGGTAGGATTCGAAAACATCCAGCGAAACCGGATGTTTCAGTATCTCTCCCTTCAGAATCGCCTTCCGCATCGAACCGTCCGGTTTCATGACCTCGATCGTGTTTAGTTTGGTGTCGACCCAGTAAACCATATGATCCTGGGAGTAGTCGATCGTCAGCCCAGCGGGATGACGAATAGCTTCCGTAATCAAGGGACGCCGTTTCGAGCCATCCATCCAGGATACCTCGATCTTCGGCGCGGAACCCGCGTCGGCCCAGAACATACGGCCCAGTTGGGGATCCACAGCGATCGAAGTAGGAACCTCCAGTCCAGCGTTAGCCAGCGCTCTTCTATACCGTCCATCGGTTTTGGCAACCATAATTCTACCTCGGGGCTTCGAACCTGTGCGATCCGTTTCCGCCCAGTACAAATTATCCGCCACCCAATCGACTGCCAACGCTGTTGGCTTGGAGTTACCCTTCATGTTCAAATCCTGTGCAAAGCCGATCTTGGCCTCCCCATTGACGGCATTTACCATGTAGCTTCGTTTGATCGTTTTGTCGTAACTATCAGCCCAGAAGATCATCTGCGTTTCTGGATTATAATCCAGAGCCTCAATTCGTTTCTCCCCACCAATAACATTGAACTGATCGTTGACCTTCAAATCATAAGCTCGAATCTCAGAACCACTACTGAAGACCACCAAAACGTCGTCCTTCAATGCTTTACAATCACCAGAAATCGCGTCCACCAGCCGGAATCCATCTCGGCACGAGCACGCGTACGTTCCATTCATATTCATACACATCTGCGAGCACTTGTGCGTTCCCGTGGCGCACTCATCTATGTCCAAACAGTGCTTCTTGTTCTCCGCATCGATAATAAACCCAGGATAGCACGCACAAATGTACCCACCATCGGTCAAATTCATGCAGTGATGTTCACAACCTCCTTTAGTCATCGCGGAGCAAGTGCTCGTGTGATGACATCCCAACTCATCCGAATTATCCCCGCAGTCATCAGCATAATCGCAAATCTGCGTCCGATCGATGCACTTCTTGTTCGCACACTGATACTGCGTGTAAAGATCACACGGCTTCACCCTCGCCGCACACAGCGTCATATTGTTCTCATCCGAACCATCACCGCAGTTGTCAACGCCGTCACAAGTCTGGTAACGCGCCACGCACCGGTGGTTCGCACACTGGAACCTCCGCAGCGTATCACAGGTAAAGTTCGTACACACCGAAGCCGCCTCGTCGGAATTATCACCGCAATCATCCGTTCCATCGCACAGATCCGACGGCGAAACGCAAAGATTGTTAGCACACTGGAAGCGCGACTCCGGACAGTACCGTCCACCCGGATACCGCGGTGGACAGCCAATCTCATCCGACATATCGCGACAATCGCGATCACCATCGCACCGGAAGTACGAAGCAATACAGTGCCCGGAGGTACACTGGAACGTTCCGTTCTTACACTGGAAGCCTTCGCAGTTGAACTCGTCACTATTGTCGCCACAGTCGTCCTCATGATCGCACCGCCAGCGAGAAGAAATGCACTTTCCATTGCCACAGCGGAACTCCGACTCCGAGCACTCGCGGAACTTGCCCTTACATTGCGCTTCCGTTTCGTCGCTGCCGTCACCGCAATCGTCGGCGAAATCGCACATCCACTGTCTGCAATTATAACAAAACAATTAGAAACTCATTACCTTTAATTTTAGTCAAACTTACTTTGGAATGCACCGGTTGTTGTTGCACTTGAAGTCCGTTTCCGTGTTACACTTCGGACAGTTCTCCGGCAGTTCATCGCTGTTGTCTCGGCAGTCGTCCTTACCGTCGCAGAACAACCACTTCGGAATGCACCGATAGTTGGACTGTCCCGGACAGCGCGACCAGCCGGTAGTGCAGTTCCTCTGCCGACACATGTAAGCCGGTTCGTCCGAATCATCACCACAGTCGTTGTCGAAGTCACACATCCACAGCTTCGGAATGCAACGTCCATTCTTGCAGCTGAATTCGGTTTCCGGATCGCAGGCGCGTTTGTCTAAAATTGAGGTTGAAATTACCATCAAACCGTTCCTCTAGAACCACAACTGAACTTACGACATATTTCCGGATCCTCATCACTGCCGTCCTTACAGTCCGCATCACCATCACACTTCCAGCTGTCCAGAATACAGCGTCCGCTCGAGCGACACTTAAAGTCCGAAACCGGACAAGGCAGATCGCAGTTCTGCTCGTCACTACCATCACCGCAGTCGTCCGTCCCATCGCAGATCGTCGTCGACGGTGTACAATTTCCATTTCCACACTGGAACGTTCCCGCCCGACAATGCCGTGCCGGACACGATTCCGGTTCGTCCGATTTGTCCTTACAATCCGGCTCGCCATCACATTTCCAGAACCACGGAATACACTTCTCGTCCATGCCACCGCAGCGGTGCTGCCCGGTAGTACAGTTTGCGATACACGTCTTCATATCCCGAGCAAGATAAAACTGATTCGGACAGGCGCACTTGTAGCTTGGAGCTCCCTCCTCAATGTAACCCTCAACGTTCAAATAAGTCGACTCCAGAGGAGGCGCCAGCAAGCAAAGATGCGTACATCCACCATTGGTAGTTCCACAGGGATTCGAGTACGGCAGCTGACGCAGTGGATGACTAATATGCACATCATACGGCCGATGGGTCGTATTTCGAATCACGGTAAAGTTTTGACCGGTGAACTTGTTCGCCCGAATGATCGCCTTCAAATTCCAATCCGTCCAGTAGAGCATGTCATCGAATATCGACAAAGCAAAAATGTGGGGAACCTTGTTCCCGGACAGCACCACATGCCGATGACGTCCCTCCAGATCCGCGAATGCTATATAGTCCAAATGAGCATCCGCCCAGTAGATGCGATCGGTGAAATAGTCGATCGTCAACGCGTTCGGCCATGCAATATCATCTTCCCATGTTAGAATTCGAGTAAAGTTGGAACCATCCATACCCATTTTAGCGATGTAGGACTGCAGATGCCACGATGTAAAGTACAGATACCCAATGCCAGGATGCACAACAATCGCTCGCGGATCGACAACGCCACTCTTCAGCGTTTTCCGCTTCGTTCCATCCAGCTCCGCCACATCCAAATTCTTCGAGTGCCTATCCAACCAATACAACTTCCTGCCAACCCAATCGATAGCGATACCCTCCAGCCCGTGCGAGTCGTGCTTGACCACCGGAATCTTCTCGATCTTCACATCCTTACGCACCGAACTGAACTGCGACTTGAAGATCGTCTTGGCCGTCACATCGCAGAAGTACATCTCCTGCTCCTGGTAGTCGAAATCGATCGCCACCACGTTCATCAGGTCCTGATGAATCAGATTGTACTGCCGCCCGTCGACCGACATGTTCCGCACGTAGTACTTATTGCTGAAGATCAACCACGGTTCGATCGCGTCCTTGCGCTTGCACGTGTGCTCATCATTCTGCCGCTCGTAGTACCGTTCGTCACACTTGCAGTAGAACCCGCCGGGAGTGTTGGAACAATGCTGCGAGCAGACGCCCGGCGTCTCGATGCACTCATCGATGTCGGCGCATGCTTTGCCGTCCTCCAGTAGTCTGGAAAGGAAGAGAATACGATAGTTAGGACAAAGTTTCACACAATGTTTAACTGTCTTGCCCCTCATTCGTTAATAATGCTATAGACCATTTAACGAACTAACAGTTGTCACGGATCCTGCTGATATTGATGCTGCTTTTACCATCGCAATTGAAAAACATTCTCTTGTGTATAGGCTTTGTCTCTGTGTATTTGGTTTGTCTAAAAATTGAATTCATCATCTTTTTCCTAGTTCCAACGTCCAAATGAAGGAGTCGCATAGTCTTCATTAGTTTTGCGTTGGATCATCCATAAGCAAGCCGTGGGTTCTTTCTGACATTTCATAATAATTAAAGTTAGAAGTAAAACTAATTTCTTTCATTTAACAATTTTGAATATGTTGGCGTTATAAAAACAAAGTATCTAAATGAGATAAGAACGATTTTGCTACGAAATCGGGAGAAATTTTGGTGCAATTAAAAACCAAACACAGCATGAATCAATCCGTCTCATTTTGCTCTGAGACGAAATGAAGACAACACACATACTGACGAAACCACCCATGCAGCATCAATCATAGTAACCCATAATTCAGCAGAAAAAAATTGACAACTCTATCAGTCGGACTCTAATCGTAATGGCGGAAACAGTTAAGTTACTCCGTTCAGAAATGGACGCGTTCAAAGAACGGTACATCGTGCGGAATCTGCATCATCTTGGTGACCATGGGGAAAATTGGCTGCATCGCTGCGTACACTTGGCCGGGAAGGTCGATGCAACCGTTCAAACAGTACACCAAATTTGTTCTAAACGAACCTAATTTGTTAAATTGCCCTAAATAACTGTCGAAAGCTGTGGTAAATGTTCGTGACAGTGGAAATCCGACCATTTGCAAGTTCCCGAGATCTTTGACCGCACGATTCGATCCAGTTCCTAAGCATGATCTAAAGCAAGCTCTAAAGGTAGAATCGAAAATTAGTCGTAGGAAGGGAAGGTCGAATCCTGGCGACAGTGTAACGTCCAGTGTACGAGCAGCAATGTTGACCGAACAGCTAAAACTCGTCGAGGAAGAGCAGAAGATGCAGGAGCTAGCCCTTCATGGAGAGCGGGATATTCGGAAGCGTCTGTTGGGCGAGGAAAGATGCCAATTTAAGGAAAAAAAGTGTCTATGAAAGAGAAGATTACACGAGGAATTAGAATAGCAGAGGTGGTTCTATCGTCAGCTCATACCAGATGGTAGAAGATTGGCAACACGGACAGGACGCTGGGAGATCAAACTGAAGTCAGCTACCCGTTCCCCCAATACGGTCACCAGGTCTGACAGACAAATCCACCGATTTCCTTGCTGCCGTCGCCGACTCCATCGTCTGAACCCGGTACACTAGCTGCACCGCAGCCGTCGAGTCCACTGGCTCCGTTGTCGCAACCTTTAAATCTTCCTGTTCCCGTACAAAATCGCAGAGTCCAATTCCATTTGAAATCCCCGGTGCGGCAGGAGATCCGCAGCCTTGAAATTCATTTTTTTTTGTCGCCACACCTGCCAAACCCGGTGCCGTCACCTTAACCTTCGCCGGCCAATTCGCTCCCATTCGTTCGCGGATTAACTCAGGCACACATCTCAACGATGCAGGTTTTAGGTAAAGATCTGCCTTTATTCAAGGGAAACACGGAGGACTTGCGGTTACTCAGATGCGAGAAATTTTGGTACGCCTTCAGCGGTGCTTGAAGGTGAACGCACTGCACGAAGTAGATTACTGTTGTCGGTAAGCGTACCCCACGTCATTCAGACCCACAACTACGACGACTGACAAAGTCAGCGCGAAATCGGACAAGCAGAGCCAAGCGTGCGGTCGAACTTGCCATCGACACGTCCTCCGACCGATCCGTTTCTGCTAGTCACGTAACCTCCCATGATTTTCAGTGGCCACTTTCCCGCATTCATCCCGTCGTTCTGTATTGCAACAATTCCTTTCAAGTTATCTACGCCTACATCAAAGAAGAATCGTCCTACTCTTCTGTCCGAATCCGTCGGAAATGTCTTGGGCACGGATCGAGCCGATATCGCAATGTGTTCAGCTAAATATTTCCGGAAAAAATACAAATTTCCGATACCCCCTTTTCAACTCCCGGACGATTAGTCGACTGGTTCTTCCTACGCAAAGCATGAAGTACCAGGATCTACCAAAGCGCTTTCGTCATCTGCGTGGTCTCCTCATCGACGACTATTAGTTGATCGAACTTAAGCTACTCATTGGGGTTCCGCCTTAACTGCGAGTAGGTGAGGTAGCCCGTCCGCTTGTTTACTGTTATGGCGACAGATCGTTGAGATGCTATGCCGAATCTCCTCTCAAGTCTCCCCTCACACCCGCTGCTCTGGCATCCTCGTCGACAGCACACATCCAGCGCGTGTGAGGTCTGTCTCGAAGTCGTCGGCCTCTATCCGGTTCTCTGCTAAACATTAACTTTGCCGGTCGCTCATCCACCATCCATGTGGCATGTTTGTATACTTCGTACAGGTAGTGATTCATGCGCCTGCGCCACACACCATTTTCCAGTTTGCCTTCGAGTATTGATCGCAGGATTCTACGCTCGATCGTCCACGATTCATGTCCGTAGAGCGTCACCGGGAGGATCAGGGTCCTATAGAGCGCAAATCTCGTACGAATCTGTAGGACCAAAGCTGGCCACACAATCCGTACTAAGTGTTATTCGCTGCCGTAATCCGTCTCTTCACCTCGCGCCACAAGAGTACAAGAGTACCAAGATGAGCAAATTCATCGACCACTTCGAAAGTATCCCCATCCATCTCCACCGCAGCACCAACACCCGCAGAACTACCACGCTCTCTGCCAGCCACCATGTACTTTGGTTTAGCAGTGTTTAGGGTGAGTCCCATTCTCGCACTTTCCCTTCTGAGAGCCGTAAAGGCCTTCCTGCTTTACGGTTAACACCAGTTATATCAATGTCGTCCGCGAAGCCCAGAAGCATGTGAGACTTTGTGATGATGGTGCCGCTTCTCTGCACACCGGCCTTTTGTATTGTACCTTCTATGTTGAACTGCAAGTTCGAGAGCCCGTCACCTTGATTCAGACCATCTAACGTCGCAAACGCGTCCGTTGATTCACCCGCTGTCCTGACGCATGATGTGAAACCGTCAAGCTTCGCACTTAACAGTTTAAATAGTTTTCTTGGAAAACCATGTTCTAGCATTATTTGCCACAGCTCGTTGCATTTCACTGTGTCGTACACCGCCTTAAAGTCAATAAACAGATGATGTGTCTGCAAGTTGTGTTCTCGAAACTTGTCGATGATCTGTCTCAAGGTAAACATCTGGTCCGTTGTAGATCGCACCACTCAAAAACCGCATTGGTATTCTCCAACAAAGGCTTCCTGCAACGGCCTCAGTCGGTGGAACAGGATACGGGAGAGAATTTTGTAAGCGGAATTGAGGAGGGTTATGCCTCGATAGTTACTACAGTCGAGTCTATGTCCTTTCTTGTAGATAGGGCATATAAGTCCTTCCATCCAGTCCGTAGGTAATTGTTCCTCAGACCATACTCTTAGGATAATCTGGTGAATTGCACTGCACAGCCGCTCGCTCCCGAATTCAAAAAGTTTAGCCGGTAAGCCGTCCTTCCCAGCGGTTTTGCGGTTCTTTAGTTCTTTGCAAGCATTCTTCACCTCGTCCAATGTTGGTGGGTCCACAGCTTGTCTGTCCTCCTGTTCCCCTCGACGACTCTCCTATCTTCCTCATCGTTCAACACCACTTCAAAATGTTGCTTCCAACGCCTGGTCACCTGCGATTTATCGGTAATCGAGTTCCCCTCTCTGTCATTACACATCGTAGGTACTAGCACGGTCCGGTTCCTGATTCCGTTGATCGTTCTATGGAAGCTCTTGTGTCGTGCCTGGTGAAGCAATCTCCGCCTCCGCGAGAATGCGATCGTAGTGCTCACATTCCTTACGGCGGTGATACGCGTGGTTCCTGTTGTCATGTCTATCACTTCTCGCGCTGTTTCACTGACCGCATAATGGTCCACTTCAGCTGGTCCACCGTTCCGTCCATCAATTTCCCGAGTATATTTTGCAGCAACTCCCTCCGCTGATAACCTTTGAATGTCCAGACGTATCTTCCTCGCCGATCTCGATTTTAACACGTTGAACAGCCGGGCGCGAATCTTGCCTACCACGAGAGGGTGCAAACTCAACGAACAGCTTCACGACTATTTCACCCTTGAAGATGGTGGCGCACACTTGAGGGAACGCACTTCGAAACCGGGACTGACGATCTAAAGATTTCTGATAGTTACTCGTAGACTTCATCGAGATCTAGCGCTGCAAGAACCTATACACCAGCAAGTGTTGGACAACAAATGAACAGGGTATGCACACCGCGCAACTCTTATAGAATTGACTTCCGTTAGGGCAAATCGTAATCCCCGTGGCTTTGTGGTTAGCGATGTCGATCGGCTAGGTCCCTCATACAGTTGTGATATCGGGTTCGATTCCCGATCAGGTCGAGGATCTTTTCGAGCTGAAAATGTTCTCGACTCAGCACGTAACGTAACGTCAAATGTCGTTACACTGAACGAAATCGTCGAGCCTTAATTAGATGATTTATTATTCAGAAGTATCAGATGATTGAAATTTAGCAAATCATTCGAAATACATATGCACTGATAATTTACGACAAATGATATGATTCGCTATGCACACTGGTAAAAAAATATTACTAACAATAAAAGATTTTACATTTGCATTTTAAGTGATATTTGGCCATAATTTACAAAATGAATTCGAGCGCATATGTTAAAAAAAATCATCCATGGAAGCCCCATTAAGGAAATCATACACAAACATGAACTATTTTACGATTCAGTTTCACACCGTTTCACCTTCGATGTGCTTATCTATAATCTTTCCCATAGTTAATAACAATCATGCTCTTTTTAACTGTTTAGTGTATCCAGCATTTCACGAACGGTAATGGCGGACAGTGCACGTAGCCCATTTTGACGTTTACTGTAGGTCGGGTATTTTCAATCGCAGTAACTGAGTGAAAAACATAAAAATTTGGCAACGTAGCATAGCAACTTTAATAAACAGTTTTGTTTATTTTGATCCGCGCATGCGCACGACTAAATTTAAATAACAGAACGCCCATTAAAGTTGCTATGCTACGTTACGACGTTGTTATACTTTCTACTCCGTTACTGCGAATAAAAATTCCCTGACCTACAGAAAAAGTCAAAATGGGCTGCGTGCACTGTCCGCCATTACCGCTCGTGAAAAGCTGTATAGAGAGCTTCCTTCTGAAAAGAACACTTTTCCTTATTTGTTTAAACTGCGCAAGCAAAAGATGATAGAATGAGTTACAATCGTTATGGGGCTAAAGCCGAGCAATGCTAGTTCTTTTATGTGCGAGCAATTTTGTTGAGTGTAGTTTACTCTTTCTTTTGGCAGTTTTTACCCATAACGAAGCTCAAAATAGGGATCTGCGCAACATAATTTACCTCGAACACAATGGGCACACTAGCGACATTACTTAGGGCCACATACCACGTGGACAGCTAAAGCTAAAGACAAAAACTGGCGGGACGAAATTGCATGTTTTCGTCTGCCATGGCGAATGTTTCGGTCAACTGCCAGAAAACCGCTGGCAAGACCATAGATTTTTTTGTAAGTTAGATAATATAATTGCCTTCCATGGGAAATTTATCAAATTTAATTATTTGTCTTAGTTTTTTTATCACCCTCCGAAAAAAATTAATATTTTTAATGCAAACGATGGATGTCACGCAGCGTACAATTCGTAAGTGCTACTATCAATAAGTTTGAAAATGTAAAAAAGTGAAAATATCAAAAGTAGTCAACAAGTCAAAACATAGAATAAAAAGTTACGAAGAAAAAAAAAGGAGGTCGAAAAATCAAGAAAGAATAAAAATAGGCAAAGAACCTCAAAAAGGAGTAGAATAATAGTCTAATTTAAACTTCCAGTGAAGTAAAAGAAATGATATAATGGTATCACAAACATAAATATAGATTAAAAAAAGGCACAAAATTGACATCAGCACTGAGATAAAATTAATTCAATTTCAGGGATCAAAATAATAAGTTGAAAAATGTAGGAAGAAAATCATGAATGTTGAAAAAAGGTTGAAAATACAAATGAGGGTGAAAATATTAAAAAAAGATAGCAAGTGTCGAAGAAAAACGATAAGTTATAAAAAGTTTTATTTGTAGACTGTTGACAAATGTTCAATTTCTTAATATTCTACACTAGTTTGTTCTCCGTTTCATCTTAGGGGCCATCCACATACCACGTGGACAGCTTTGGGGGGGGGGTTGGCTAATGTCCACGGTCCATACAATTTGTTTAGAATATATATGGGCAGTTGTCCACGGAAGGGGAGGGGGGAGTCAAAGTCGTTACAAATCTGTCCACGTGGTATGTGGATGGCCCCTTAACTATTTTCTTCTCAGTGTTTAAGGAATTAAGTTTTTATATGATTATGGTAATTTTTATCTCTTAGCAGTTTTCTACATCCAAAATTTCTCATTTTTTGAATTTTACTTCTGGATTGAGCCAAGAACATAAAATTACCAACTGGGACGTAAGACGATTGGTATACAAAATTGATACCAACTTGATCCGTTTTGAACTCAAGATCTATAACGTTTTTAAATACAAGCTGTACTCACTTGTATCCTTGATTACAATCGCAGTAATACCCGGTCAGCGTATCCACACACTTGTGGCCACACCGATGGATTTCCACCTTGGCGCACTCGTCCACATTACAGTGCAGCGGTTCGTCCGATTCGTCCGAACAGTCGGGAACTTTGTTACACACCAGCTGATAGTCGATGCACTGCCCGCTCTGGCAGGTAAATTTACCCTCCGGACAGGTGTTGTTCTCCTTCGTGCATCCAACCTCGTCCGAGTGATCGCCGCAGTCGTCTTCCCCATCGCAGCGGTACTGGTTGCGGATGCATTTGAAGTTCTGACAAGTGAACTCTTGCGTCGAGCAGGTCTTGTACTGGCTGTTGCAATTCTTACCCTCATCCGAACCATCACCGCAGTCGTTGTCGTGATCGCAAACCCATCCCTGAGAAGTTCAAGATTAAAATCAAAAATTAAGTTGTTATTCTAGTTTAGTTTAACTCACCTGATTGATACATCTTCCGTTAGCACACGTGAACTGATCCTCGCCGCACGGTTGCGGTGTGG
Organism: Wyeomyia smithii; assembly: GCF_029784165.1. NCBI lineage: Eukaryota > Metazoa > Arthropoda > Insecta > Diptera > Culicidae > Wyeomyia > Wyeomyia smithii. The sequence goes on from NC_073694.1 coordinate 13,266,099, forward strand.
GACAATTGTGCAGCGTAGTATTCTCATCAGCACCATCCACACAATCCGGATCACCATCGCAGATCCACTTCTTCGGAATGCACTGAGCCCTAGCCCAAGCCTTATTCTCCTGACAAGTGAACTCCGTTTCCTCATCGCACTTGCGATCATTACACTGATGCCGATTATCTTCGTCACTGTTGTCCAAACAATCATTATCCCCATCGCAGATGTAAATCCGTGGAATGCAGTTGCCATTATCGCACGTAAACAGATCACCGAAGCACGTCCGACCTTCGGACTTGCAATATTCCGGTGGTTCATCTGCTCCATCACCGCAATCATCATCCCCATCGCAATACCAAGTAGCCGGAATGCAGCGATGATTCGGACAGCGGAAGCTGTTCTGCGGACAAGTCCGCTGTGCACAGTGCAACGGATCCTCATCGGAGTTATCCCCGCAATCGTTATCCCCATCGCACAACCAGTAGGGTTCCACACAAATATTCGTCTTGTCACACTTCAAGTGGTTCGCCGGACAGGTGGTATTCTTCGGGCATCGTTCGTGCGTTTCGTCCGAAGTGGCGTTATCCTTACAGTCGTTAACCCCGTTGCACACCTGACTCTGCGGAATGCATCGTCCATTAAGGCAAGTAAACTCACCGTCAATACACGGTGGATACGAGCAGTTCTCTTCGTCCGATCCATCCTTGCAATCGTTTTCATGATCACACTTCCACGACTTGAAGATGCAGCGGCCGTTGTTACAGCGGAACTCGTTCGGTCCACACGAATGGAAAGCGCAATAGTTGACGTCCTCGTCGGAGTTATCACCGCAATCGTCATCACCATCGCAGGACCACATCCGCGAGATACACTTTCCGTTCTGGCAGTAGAATTTACTCGAATCGCAGGTGTGGTTCTTCGGGGCGCACATGCGCCCTTCGTTGACGGGTTTTGTTGAGTCGTCACATTTGCACTCTGCCTTTCCGTTCAAACCTGGATGACAGCTCTGGGCACAGCCACCGTTGTTCTGTAGACACGGATTCGCCTGGCACTGCTGTCGGCTGTGGCTGTACACGTGGATGTCGCGAGGCGAATCCTCCAGTCGTTTAACCATTTCGACCATGTTGGCTCCGGTGTGCTTCTCCGCTCGGTAGACACCTCGCAGCTGTAGATCCGTCCAGTAGATGTAGTTGCGGAAGACGGTGATCGCGAACGGATAGATTGTTGCGGACACCAGAACCTCGCGGTTCTTTCCGTCCAGTCGGGATCGTTCAATTTTCTCACGCACGGCATCCGTCCAGTAGAGCATTCGATCGTCGTAGTCGATCGCTAGGCCACTCGGTTGGGAAAGGTCTTTATCGATGATGGCACGCTTTAGTGAGCCTGCCATTGTGGTTCGGAAGATTTTGCCGGACGTTCCGAAGCGACCCCAGTCGGTGAAGTACAACGTACCATTGCAGGGGTCCAGTACGATCGCACGCGGTCGCTCCACTCGGGAGATCATTACTAGATCAGAGCCGTCCAAGTTCATTGCGTAGATCGAATTGTTTGAACTGTCCGTCCAGTAGATCTTCTTCTGAGTCCAATCGTAGGCAATCCCTTCGGGATTGATGCCTCGAGTGATTACTGGCGTTATACTGGCCGCATCCGGTTTGTCTCCCTGCATGTAGGCGATCTTCGCCCAAGGGCGAATTTGGGTGAAGAATAGTTTATTGTCTGCGTAGTCGAAGTCCAGTCCAACGACGTTGGTTAGGTTAACCACCGGGGCGAACGGAACGTTCGTGGAGGTGTGGTCTAACTCGATCGCTCGGATCTCCGTCCGGGTAGAGAACACTACGTATTCGTCCGTTAGGACGCAGGTACGGCCATCGCTGAACAGTCGTCCGACGGCGCAGTCACACTTGAAGCTAGGTTTTTGATTGTACTCTGGCGGGAAGCTGAAGCACAACTGATCGCAGCCTCCGTTTCCAAGTCGCAGGCAGGGGTTGTTGTCATCCATCGGTTGGTTGTTGATGTCGTAGATGGCGATATCGCGCAGTTTTTGCAGGTTTGTCCGGACTTTGTCCGGTAGGGTTGTATTACCGGGGAATTTAGATGCTTTGAATACCGTTAGCAGGTTACGATCGACCCAGTAGATTTCGGTTAGGAATACAGCGATCGCCATTGGGTTGGCTAAATTGCGCCGAATTACTTGGCGGTTTCCGCCCGTGTAGGACACCTTCTGGATCATGTCCAGCTTGGAGTCTACCCAGTAGACGTCGTGAGTTAGCATGTCGACGGTGAGATCGCGCGGATTTGAGATTCCCGATGTCACAACCGGGGTCCAGTTGGACCCGTCCAGGTAACATTTACCGATGCGAGGGTACTGCCCGTAATCGATCCAGTACAGGAGGCGTTTAATGGGATTGACTGCCAATTCACGTGGAGCGTCGTTGGTGGTCTTTACGATGATCTTTCGATGGGTTCCATCAAGCCAACTCACCTCGACGTAGTTTTCATGGGGGAACACATTGGTGAAGTACATGTTTCCTGCCACCCAATCGATTGCGACTCCCCGGATACCGTTGCTTCCGATGCCATCCTTTATTATGCTCTGTAGCTCGGTACCGTTCGGGCGAATGCGGAAGATTCCATTCCAGTGACCTCGATTGTACTCCACCCAGTAGATCCATGACTCCCGGTAGAGGATGTCAACGTGCAGGATGTGATGGCCAGGTCCAGTGATTGGTACCATAGCTTCTGAAGTGTCCTTCAAACTGTATCCTCGCGTCATATCGAGTTGGGAGACCACGGCGAACGTCTTGTACGGAGTACATGCCACCTCATTTTCCTTCTTATAGCCGATTCCGCAAGCACAAACCCGAGCGCTGTTCTTGTGAGGGATGCAGATGTGCTCGCAACCGCCGTTGCTCATCGTACACGGATGCTGCAGCATCGACCGCTTCTTGTAAATGATCATGTTCTTCAAGTCTGGTTCATTGTCCAAAATGGTTTTCGCGTTATCTCCATTCGGGAGATCAACCCGCACGACCTTCTCGTACGTTGGATCCATGAAGTACAGTCGCGATTCCAGCACACCCAAACCTCTCGGTTTGGAGATCGAGTGCTCCTCGCTGAGGATGGTTTTCTTGTTGTTCTTATCATAATCGATCGACATAATCGTCGGTGGGTACTGGGAGCTGTAGTAAACCATGCGCTTTTCTGTGTCAACGGTTATCGCTTCCGGATATTGAATCGTATCATCCAGGATGGACGGCTCCGATCCATCCATGTTCGCCATGGCGACCTTCGTCGGTACCCCGAAACCACCCTCATCGATCCAGAATAACTTTCCATTAGCGGGATCCAGTGCGATTTGCTTTGGCTTGGAAACCGAAGTCTTGTTGCCATCGTTAACCAGAACAATCGTTCGATACTTAACCTTACCATCCACGTTGATAGCTTCGATATTACTAGCCACCCGATTACCGATAAACAGATTCCTTCCAATCCAATCGAAAGCAATCGTGTACGCAGCTCCTACCAGACCATTATCCAGCCCCAAAAACTCCGTCTTATTTCCACCTCCGTAAGGACTCGTAAAAATAGTACAATTCTCATCGTCATCCTCCTTACCCTGCACCCAGAACAGCGTCTCACCCTTCCGATCATAGTCCAAACTAATTCCACTATCGATACCAACCACCGGAATCAAGCTGCCCGCTCGCACATCCCCCCCATTGAAGGGAACGTCCACAATTTGGTTGCCCTTCAGCACCATCAAATAGGCATTCTCTTCCTCAACGCAGCGATCGTTCGAAACCAGCTTGTAGCCCGGTTTACACTTGCACGAGAAGCCCGATTTCTCCGAGGGACTGAGCAGACACATGTGCTGACAGGTGGCCGTCTTGCACGGGCTCTCGTACATGGGCTGCAGCGACGGATGATGCACGTGGATCGACAGGGGTTGCGAAATCAGATGACTCACAACGGTTTGATTGGTGCCGCGGAATTTGTTCGCCGACAGAACTCGATTCAGCTGTCGATCCGTCCAGTAGAGGGTGTCCTCGAAGAGTGACAACGAGTGCGCGTGCAGTAGATAGTGACTAGCTGCCAGCACCTGTTGGCGACCTGTTCCGTTGTAGTAGCAGAAATCGATGAAATCTAGCTTCGAGTCGGCGAAGTAAACTCGCTGCGTTGCGATGTCCAGCGTGAGTCCATTGGGCCAGTAGATTTTGGTGTTGATGATGGTTTCGCGCATTGTTCCGTCCATGCCGATACGTTCGATGCGCGGATTCTCTCCCCAGTCGGTCCAGAAGAGCCACTTAGCGTTGGGGCTTGGATCGAGACACATTCCGCGAGGCTGAGTGATGTTTTCTCTTACCAACACCAACCGATTAGAACCATTCTCGTTGCACACCTCGATCGTGTTCAGTTTACTATCCAACCAATACAGATTTTGTCCAATCCAATCGTAGGCTAAACCTTCCACAAGATCCAACCCCGTAGAGATGATCTCCTGCGGCTCCTGACCCCGATCCAGCCGGGAGATCTTTTTCAGTTTCATATCACTCCAGAAGATCGTTCCAGTGTGCATGTTCGAAGCGGTTGCCACAACATTCTCCACGATAATCGGTACCCGCTCTAGACCCTGTTCGTTCAGATCCGCCACCAAGATCGAGTGACGGTTGGAGATGATCAGGAACGCCGACGAATGATTCACCGCCTTACAAGTGTGTTTGTTGGGTTCCAAAATGTAGCCATCCTTACACGAACAGAAGTACGATCCCTTGGTGTTGGTACAAATCTGGGAGCACAGTCCCGGAGGATCGCACTCGTTCAGATCTTTACAGGTGAAATTATCCGGAGCAAGTTCCTCCCCAGGAGGACAAATACACAAAGCACCGAGGGGAGTTTTTTGGCAACCATTCGAGCACAGCCCCGATTGATGCTGACATTGTGCCAAATCACATCCCAACCCTTCATCGGCTCCATTAGGGCAGTCTTCAACATCATCACAAACCGAGGTAAGATTAACACAACGTCCCGTAATACCCGGACAAGCCCACTGTCCGTGCGGACACCGCGCCGGCGGTGTAACACAAGCATGCTCGACTCCCTCGTCCGAATTATCCCCACAATCATCCTTACCATCACAAATGTACGACTTATAGACACACTTGGAGTTCTTACATTTGTAGAAATTATTCGGACACGTAATCTTGCCGCACTCTTCCTCATCCGAATGATCCTCACAATCATTAGACCCATCACAATGCCAAGCAACCGGAATGCACACCCCGGACGATTTACACCGGAAGTGCTTCTCCAAATTACACTGATTCGGTTCCATCGTCGGGCAGCCCAACTCATCGCTCCCGTCATTGCAATCCGGAATTCCATCGCACTTGTACGTCTCCTCCACGCATTGCCTCAAATCATTACACTTAAACTGATTCGCCAGACACGTAATCGGCGGACAATCCTTCTCGTCCTGCTTATCAAAGCAATCGTCATCCCCATCGCAAACCCAACTTTGCGGAATACAATGTCCCGTTCGTGGACACGTAAACTGGAAGTAGGCGCACGTTTTCTCCGCACAGAAATCACCCTCATCCGATCCGTCGCCGCAGTCGTTCTCACTATCGCACTTCCAGATGTTCGGAATGCAGCGTCCGTTCTCGCACGCAAATTGAGACGCCGCGCAGGTCACATTGCCGCACTCGAACTCGTCCGAATGGTCGCCGCAATCGTTCTCGTGGTCGCACCGGAAGTTCAGCGGAATGCACCGACCCGACTTGCACTGGAACTCGTTCGTGCCGCAGGTTGGCTCTGAGGATAAATGAATAAACAATATTAGAAATTTTTAATAACAAAATATCAAGAATATTCAACCCTAAACGAATCATTTCATTTTTTATTTTTGCCATTTCCGGCCCTTACAAGCATATTATGTCAAATCAGAAGTGTCAAGAATGTCTTAACTGTCTGAAGGACGTGGCACATAGCTTTGGCATATAAAATTTTAGTGTATGTGTTTCATTAATGATACTGTTGTGCAGGTAACGAAAAAACAAACAAACATAAACACACGTATATCAATAACTCACTAATTGAATGAGGAACACATAAAAAGACTGATAAAACGAACAATTTAGGAAACATCCATAAATGACGTAGTTTATTTTTTGAGTTTAAAGCCCCTCCTTCCCCATCGTTGCGTTTCGACTCAAAATCAGACCATTTAACCCCCCCCCCCCCACTTAAAATTTTTTTGGCAAATTTTATTATTAAAAACATACTTTGTATCAGAATGAACAGGCGATCCACCCTCCGTTATTTATGTACCATTTATCATTTATGAACCTCCATCTTCCGTCATTTATGGATGTTCCCTTACTGACAATTCAAAATGAAAACAACAGGCACAGATGTCCCGCATAACCTATAGCAATTTTGTGAAAAAAGTAGGATCGAGTTTATCCTGCGTCTGTAACAACTGTTACGAAAAGGAAAGTTATTTTGTCACCGTGGTATGTGACCGATTTTTATACGTTCACCCTTCATATATATAGACTTTACTGCTCGTTTTTACCGGACCTAGTTAGAGGCCGTTCCTAAACCATGTGGTCATATTTTGATCCCTTTTCATACCTCCGTACCCCCCCGTAGTTTTTCGTGGTCTTTTGGACAATCCCCCCCCCCCCCCCTTGCGACTATAACCACGTGGTCTTTTAATTTGTCAAGTGCCAAAAAATCGCTTAAATTTTTGATATTTTTATTATTAAACTTTCAGTACATTCTTTATTTCTAAAATGCAAAAGCTTCATTCTTGCACTTGTAATTATTGAGGTAGTGCTAACGTAAGAGCTTCACAATACAATACTGATAGAACGGAAACGTAGACGGGACCAGACAACAACACTTATTGCTCTTACTTAATATTAGATTAAATTGTAAAATTTACCTTTTAGCGTCGACCGGTTTCGAGCATTATAATGCTCATCTACTGGACGAGGCCCGATGTCCAACTGATAACAAGATGCGCTGCTGCAGCTTCAACGACTCAGAGAGATGCAAGTTCTCTTTCTAACTAGGCTAAAGAGAGGCGATACGATTGGTGACTCATCTTCGTTCATTAAAGGTTTCTCCGCATCAGCAATGAGCATTGATTCCCATGCATTCAACAGAGAAACTTTCCTGACCGTTTTGATTAGTTTTGCGCTCTCCCAGTCGTTTTTGACTTGGTGGCAACAATTAATTATAAGTCAGGAAAAAAGACCACGTGGTAATTTCGTTAACCCCCCCACCCCCGTTCGTGGTCTTCCGTGGTCTTTTGACGAACCTCCCCGTCCCCCTCTTTATGACCACGTGGTTTAGGAACGGCCCCTTAGTTACCGTGCCACGTATCGGCATTTTTAATTACCTGGGGATTCATTCAACTGTGTTACTATTAACGTGGAACTACGTCTCTTAGGAAGTTCGGCTATATAGGAATGTAAAATGAAAATCAAAAAACGAAAAAGTAAAAATACTAATAATTCGATTTGTTTTCAATGGATTTCCTTGTTATTGCAGCAATCGATTGGAAAATCTTTTGTGCATCCGTTGAAATGCAGAAAATTGTAATTTAATTAATCGAACTATTGTAATATTCAACAGTTTCATGGGCCGTAATCCTGTTCCGGTCGCCATGTAACGTTTTAATTTGTCCGGCTTCCCAGACCCAGGAGTGGCATCAAAATGATTGTTGCTCAACGAAATGTTGCTAACTGAATGAGTCGCGTTAGGCGACCAGTTTATTACTCAGGTCGGCGCGATCAGGAGAAGTGCTACCGCTTCCAAATGCGTGCAAACGGACGTGCTAGCCTCCACAGAGGTTTGTTCCGCAAAGAGGACAAGACAGTTTCCGGGGAACACGGCTGACGCGAGCACCAAAAGACGGTTGATGGAGCTAAGCCCAGAGGCTAGCTCGTCAACTGGACCAACTCGGCCCACGGAAGAGTAGGGTCCATAGACTAACTTAGTAAACACGAAGCGCCAAAAACGGCAAGGGTAAGGCGAAGTGTAAGGGCGACGCGTTCATTCTCAAGACTGATGGGTCTTAAAGGCTATGAGAGGCGATGCGCTCACCCAGGGGCTGACTCTCCAGCTTAAGAACCAGGACGAGATTACCGATAAACGCGACATTGTACAAGCCTTCGACAAGCAGTGTGGAGTGGTGGTTACCAGGGCCCAGCAGGGACCCAGGTTGCCACCATAAAGCTCCCACTAGAGGAGGGAAACAAAGCCTTGACTAAAGGTCGGCTGGACGGTATGCCACCTGGGTACCTTCCAGCAGCCTCATGTCTGCTTCAGGTGCTTTGAGAGCGGGCAAAGATTCTGGTCTAAGCTTTGCTGAAGATACGGTGGTGCGACCATTCAGCGAGAGGTTGAAAGGAACCTCCCAAAAGTTTTGTATATACCGGCAGATGGAAAAACACACCATGGGTGGCCCAAGCAAGCGAACCAATTACTCAACTTATGCGTGAGATTGATTCAACTCTCATCTGAACCACTGCTATGCGGCATAGCAGCTGATATACCAAGCAGCATGCGAGTCGCAGTCTGACATTGCCATTTTATCGGACCCGTAACGAATCCCATCCGGAAACGGTAACTGTTTATCGACCAAACCTGTGTAAGGCAGTCATTTGAACGATTGGCAGGCTCCCGGTGCAGAAAATTGTCTCTACCACGAACGAGGGACAAGTGTCAATAGAACGAGCCGAACGCCGTCGGAGATCACAGGCGACTTTAACGCTTGGGCTGTCGAGTGGGTAAGTCGCTGTACGAGCCCAAAGGGCCGGATCGTGTTGGAAGCTTTGGCGAAGCACAACTTTGAACATCGGCGATAAGTGCACCTACAGCAGAAACGGTAAGTGTGACCCGGGACTGATTACTAACTGGATGGTAGACGACGGTCACACAACGTGCTGGCTGGCATTGTGCTCATAATGGGGAGGTCAACTTCCATCTGACACAGATTCTGTCAGGTCACGGTTGCTTCAGGCAGTATTTACAGATATCTGCCTTTGCAGAGTCACCGTGGTGCTCCCAGTGCTCAGATGTGGAGGAATCTGCAGAACACGTGTTATTCCAATCCACGTGTTATTCCGATCCACGAGGGATCATCGAAGTGCCGGCGTTAGCAAACTACTTGTCTCTTGGTAGTTAAGCAAAGCAAAGCCTTGGTGCAACATTCCGTATCGGAATTCGACCTTCTGTTTTACTATACACAGACTTCGCAGCCGACTGTTAAGTGTACAGGACAATTGCGGGGCTAGCGCTACGATCCTACCGACACTAACAGTCTCTCCCGAGCCGGGAAACGCAGAGTTCGACCTCTGATTGGTCGCTTGATGCTCACTTTCTCAAGCACGGTCGACAGAATTATATACCTAGTAAACCGGGAAGATATTATTTGGCCTATATAAAAGCCTACTCAAATCAGTCATATTAGTTCAGGATAGCGACTAGTTCAGTCCTTATTTAGCAACAGCAGCAGTGCATAGTGGTCCAGGAATGCAATCTAGCGGAACAAAATTAATAACTCCGGATCGTGTTGGTTTTTTGAGATACTGATTTCGGCAATGTTTATTAGAATAATCAGGGAATATTTCTGTATTAAAATAATTGTACTAAATGTGTACTAAACTAGTGCTAAATCTTTTTCTTCTTAATTTTTGCAATAAAAAGGATGGTTTCTTCAACAAAGTTGTTCGTTAGCCAACAATATGAAAGTCTTCCAAAGTCACAACTATTCAAGAATCCATAGTGTATGAGATATTGATTTTTTAGACAAAATGGACAAAAAACTTTTATTTTCATTTTATTTATTTTTTTTCTAAGTGTACTAACAAACTTAATGAGTTTCTAACAGTGGTGGGCACCGCTAATCGAAAATTTAGCGACGCTAATCGCTAAGTCGCTAACCGGAAAATTTAGCTCGATAATCGCTAAACGCTAAACGCTAAACCCACATTAGCGGAACCTTCGCTAATCGCTAATAGCTAACTTTTTAATATGCAAAATGTCATATCGCTATATTTATTGCTCATGTTTTGTAAGATTTGGATCACTTTGATCTGTTTTGGTTAAACAAACGAAAACAATTACTTTTTAAAGCTATTTACAGTAAGAGGTTCACGAAACGGTATTCATATTTGATATTGTTTTTTTTAAGGGGGGGATTTGTTAGTAGCTTAAGTATTTATGATAAATATTAGTAAGTAATGAGTATGTGTGTCCAATCACAAATGGTGACTTCTCAACACTGTTAAAAATTTGTAATTTTATTTGTTGGGATTTGTTTGCTTTCGCAATTAGGACTTATCATTCGTAGGGATTTAAACCTACTTGTCAGAACTTATTGGCTATAAAGAGAGCTTATCGTAACAATTGAGGATTGCAACGATTTTTGTCGAAAATTGTTAATAATTTTATTTGACATAGCTTCTAATGGTTCAACACCAGTAAGTTTATGTAATTCGAGTGTACCGAACCAAGGAGGACGCTTCAAAATCATTTTCAGAATTATATTCTGAATCTTTTGGAGCGTTTTCTTCCTTGTTAAACAGCAACTTGACCAGATCGGTACAGCATAAAGCATTGCTGGTCTAAAATTTTGTTTGTAAATCAGAAGTTTGTTCTTTAAACAAAGTTTAGAATTCCTGTTAATGAGAGGATATAAACATCTCGTATATTTGATGCACTTGGCTTGTATACTTTCAATGTGCTCTTTGAAAATAAGTTTTCATATTTGATTTTGTTAAAACAAGAATAACAAAAGTTATTTAGCTTGCATTGAAAATAGATACTCTTAGGAATGTTTTCATGAAAATTCAATTATTATCTGAATCGAAAAAATAGAACTAAAGTTCTCATAATTTCAAGCGCATTGCAATTCATCAAAGTACGTGGTGTGCCATAAATTCAATCTAGACCTTGTGCTTGTTCTTTAAAATGCTCCTGTGGCTTGTACGATAACTGGAACTCCATTCTAGGGTAAAAAACTGACAAAAGTAACTTTCGCAGTAAAGTATGTTCATCTTTCGAAGCAATTTACGTACGCCATCAGCAATTCACAGTTTTTCTAAATATTTCTATTGTCGCTTCTCCACAAAATTTAGCGACTTAGCGAATAGCGTTTCGAAGGCTAAAATTTTAGGGACGCTAACAGTTTCGCTAACCAGCTCAAAAATTAGCGAAATCGCTAAATCGCTAACTGAATGTTAACGTCGCTAATTAGCGAATTAGCGGAATGGTGCCCACCACTGGTTTCTAATCATAACCCTTTAAACTTTGCCGCAGAATTAGGATGGCTATGGCATGTACATTTTGAGATATTTTAAAAAACGAGTATTTTTTATTTTTTTTTAAGTCATATCTCCATCAGCGCACAAAAGCGCAATTTAAATCGACTGAAAGCATATTAAACTAGGTGTCTGTAGACAAAATTTCAGCCCGGAACTTCTTGGAGCTCCTACTCTGTGAGTAATTTAGTATAATTCTTCAAAATTAAAAAAAAACACTATGCCAAATATCTTCGGAGATGTTAAAGAAAATTAAATATAAACTCTTTTGATCTAAAATTATTTAGGTCAACATTTAAAATGAACTATTTAAGTCTTATGAAATGATTATTCAATCAATTAGTATATTTTTGAAGATACTAATCAAAAACATAAAGAGATCATTGTTCAAAACTGATTTGTTCCTATTTTTCTTCATTTCTTCATGCATTTAAAATAACAACTTCAAAATCCAAGCATTAGTTTTAACACTCAAACTTTTTTTTTCAAACTTAATGTTGCATTAGTAACTTGTTCTGGGATTCAGAGAAATTATCGGATCATGGGTGAGTAAAAAGCATTGGAAATCATCTTTGATCTTCACTACGCGGTTGAATTTTCTTGAGTGAAATTCTCGATAATTTTTGACGGATTTATTCCGTGCCTCTTGAACTTCTTCTGACATCATACCCATTGGCATAATATAATGCCGGATGATAGATGGACCGTACATTAATAGTCTGTGAACTGTTGGTGAAAACTGGTAAAAAGAATACAACTCAATTATGCGTTATTGATTAGCATCTTAAAAAGTATCCTATTTGAAAAAAAGCATTTCATAAAACTTCAATAGTTCATTGTAAATATTGAACTAAATATTTTTAGACCAAAAGAGTTCATATTTAAATCTCTTTAACATCTCCGTAGACATTTGGCATAATATTGGATAAAAAATAGCACGTTTATTTCTAATTTCGTAGAATTTTACAAAATTATTCACAGAATAAAAGCTCCAGGGAGTTCCGGGCTGGAATTTTGTCTACATACACCTAGTTTAATATTCTTTTAGCCCTGAGAGTTTCTGGTTGCGCTTTTGTGCGCTAATGGAGATATGACATTTAAAAAAATCATCGAAATTTTCGTTTTTTTAAATATCTCAAAAGCTGCAGGCCATAGCCATCCTATTTCTGCGGTAAAGTTCATAGTTTGAAAGATTTATAATTAAAAACTCATAGAGTTCGTTAGTACACCTTAAAAATAAAAATAAATAAAAATAAAAGTTTTTTGTCCATTTTGTCCAAAAAATCAATGTTCATACACTATGGATTCTTGAATAATTGTGACTTTAAAAGAGTTTCATATTATTGGCTAGTGAACAACTTTTGTAGAAGAAACCATCCTTCTTAATTGAAAAAAAAAGAAGAAGAAAGATTTAGTACTAGTTTAGTACACGTTTAGTACGAATATTTTCATACAAAAATATTCCTTGATGATTCTCATGGACATTGCCGAAAACACTTTCTCGAAAAACCAACACGATCCGGAATTACCAATTTTGTTCCGCTAGATTGCATTCCTGGACCACTGTGCAGTAGACTGGGACACGGTTATATGGGAAAAAAGCGATGGTGTTTTTTTTCGCTACCATGCACTTTTCGTGTTCCTTATGGGTCCTATAACAACTGTGTAGGTTTTCAGATCGATCGGTGAAACGCCCGATTTGCGCCCGATTTTTAAAGCTTCCATACGATTTTATATGAGAAAAACCACTTTTTCAAAACTTTTTCTATAGAGATGTGTAGTTGGCTCCTATAAATATATCAATACATGATGTTTATAGGAAATTTCCTGGGAAAAACTCTTCTGAAGACCGCAAGGCGCTATCTTGCTGATATATGATATCTGACGAACGGCTCACCATTGAATTTTACTAGCAATACTGCTGCAGCATGCTGCTGTTGCAAATTCAACCATGTGTTAAGAAATGATATCGCTCAAATTTATCTTGGAGGCTTCCCCGAAGATACAATGAGCAGAAATCACACTTTGAAAATTAATTCCACGCGAAATTATTTCTCATACTTAAGCAAGTTTGCAATAGCAGCATGCTGTAGTAGTGTTGCTGGAAAATTTCAATGGTGAGCCGTCCGTCAGACATTAAATCAGTTTGGGGTGAATAGCTGTTTCAAAAAGCATCGTAGCGCCTTACGGTCTTCAGAAGAGTTTTTCCCAGGAAAATTTCCTACAAATATCATGTATTAAATTTTTTTAAAGCCAACTTGACAGCTCTAGAGAATAAGTATAGAAAAAGTGGATTTTCCCATATAAAATCGTATGGAAACTTTAAAAATCGGGCGCCTCATCGATCGATCTGAACAGTTACACATTTGTTATGTGTCTCATAAGGAACACGAAAAGTGCATGGGAGCTAACATTTATTTTTTGTCCCACCCTACTGTGCAGTGGTAGCTGCGGTAGGTGCAGAGGCAATTACTCTATCAAAAATTGGCCGACAGTAAAAAGCTACCTTTGTGTGGTAGTGGGCAACATCAGTAGTAGGTATATCAGCCGGCACTTATATACAAATATATGGGCCGTCTAATTTTAAGTGTGAAAACAGCTTCCCACTGTGTTATAAAAAGAGTGCCTCACTGACCTCCACTGTCAGCTTGATTTGATTTAATTTTTATTAGAGAGCCTTTAACCTGAGGGGTCATCCAGTTATTCCACTGCTCTTCCATAATCTGCCGGCCGAATCTAGTTTACAGTATGAGAACAGATTTCCACTGTGTTGTCCATGTGCCTTAATCTGGCGTAGCACCAAGATGCAATCAACATTATATCCGATATTTAATTGCACAGCAATTGTCCTTATAAGGACAACAATTAAATAATTGAAGATTTATTATTTTCTCGTTTTGCACCAAAACCAAAAGTTAGTTAACGTTTGCGGTAAAAAAATGGACAAAAATTGCCGTTTTTTTAATGGGTTTACCTTTTATCGCACTGACGAAACTACTCATGCATCATCAATCATAGTAACCCATGAGTTAGCAAAAAAAAAATTGATAGCTCTATCAGTCAAACTCTAACTGTGATGGCAAAAAAAAATGAAGCTACTTCGTTCAGAAGTGTGCGCGCTCAAAAACCGAGGGACAAGTGGCTAAATCGCTGCGTGCACTTGGCCGAGAGGTTGGTGCATGCGGTAAAACAGTGAAAAAGTATCGCATGGCAGGGAACTTCGTATTTCACTCCTCCCACGAAGGAAGTGAGCTCCGAGGTGAAATTTATTTCACACACCAAGTTACCCAAGAAGTTGCTGCTGTGGCTGACAATCAGCGAGAAGGGGATGTCCAAGCCACGGTGTTCTGGCCATATTTGGCGTCGGCCCACTACTCGAAACGATCGTTGGAGGAGATGGAGCGGTTGAATATCGATGTGGTACCGAAGACGGCGAATCTGCCCAACGTCCCCCAACTGCGTCCCATCGAAAATTTCTGGGCAAACTTGAAGCGCAAGATCTATTCCAACAATTTTGTCGCGAAAATGGAGGAGTAATCAAAAAAAAAAAGAAACGAAAAAAGAGCTTAAAAACATGCCAACATGCATGTTTTCGTCCACCATGGCGAATGTTCCGGTTAACTGCCGGAAGACCGCACGCAAAGACGTAATTTTTTTTGCGAAGAAGCTAACATGATAACCTTCCATGGGAAATTTAACCAACTTAATTATCTGTCTTAGTTTTTTTTCATCACCATCTGAAAACAGTCCATTTTTTACCGCAAACGTTATTACGCTTTAAGGTCATGATTGTCGAAATACTATCAAAAGAGATAAAATATAATGAAGAAGATGAACTATATCAAAGAGTTATTAAAAAGACGTCAAAAACCCTAAAAAAATGAAAAGTTATTTGAGAAATGTAATAAGTGTCAAAAACGTCAAAAGTTTCAGAAATGTCAGAAATCATATCAAGGGTTAAAAAACTCGAAAATGTTGATGGTACGAAAAAAAGCTAAATCGACATATAAAAAAATACAATTTTCAATATAACTCAATCTTAATTAACAAATGTCAAGGTTTGACTATCGAAATAGGTAGAAAAGAGTCAAAAAGACCAATACAAAAATATTACAAATGTCAAAAACAATTTAAATATTCAAAAGGATCGAAGAAGGTTAACCACACTACCCGCCATAATTTTGAAATCGCTGCACTAAGTATTGCAACACCCAGTTTGAACATTGCAGCACACCGAAAAGCTTAGCATCACCACTGTGCAGAACTACCAACGAAACTAATATATTTCCTAGATGACATTACCATTCCTTGCCAAAGATCCAGGAAGTAAGGATAAATTAAAATCTAAACTAGTGTCACGCAGCGGCAAAATTCTTTACCAAACTGCCAACCAAAAAGTAGCTCCTGACCTTCTAAACAACTTTGCTGATGACCGTCACTTCATAAGAAGTTGGAATCATACAGCTCTCACTAGTGTCATGCAGCGGCAAAATTCTTTACTAAACTTCCCACCAACTAGAAGCTCCAGACCTTCTTAACAACTTTGCTGATAACCGTCACTTCATAGGAAGTTGGAATCATGAGATAAGTTAGGGTCAAAATACAAAGAACTGCGTTTTGTAGTGGAAGAACTGTGTACTAAACTTTCCAGCCCTTTACCTTCTCAACAAATTTGCTAGAGACCGCAACTTTCTTGGTCGTCGTGAACACTAGAAATCTGTCAATTTCAGGAAATGTCGAATTTTTTAGAGGGAGGACAAATATGCATGGAAAAAGAGTGACCCATGACAATCGGCAATATTACTTTCATAAGAACACCATTGACTCGTAAATAGAATTAATTCGAGTGGTGTGATGCGGCTGCTTAGGATAAGTATAGCGCACAGGCTGGAGGCAGCTTACAAGTGATCTTTTTGTTACCTCTAAAATTGTATTTCATACATTGGAAAAGGCAATGAAAAGTAGCGCTTTTCAGAGATGCCAGATAATTTTGAAAAATATCTGCAACTGCTCGAAAAACCGGAAATATCTGTTAGAAATCTGAAAAAAATCTACCCGTTATTTGAAAAAAATTTGCTCACGCTGGCGAAAGTCTATAAAAATCTGCAAACATTTTGAGAAAATATGCGCAAATATAAAAAGACTCTGACAAAAATCTGCAGAAACTATGGAAAATCTACAAATATCTGCAAATCTGCACAAGGACTTTAAAAATCTGCGTTTTGCAGACAAATCTGCACATCTGGCATCTCTGGCGCCTTTTTACCTTTCCACATAAAGGCTTGCATGAAAGCTTGTATGCACGTCCGTAAATGATATAAAAAATGAAATACAATTTTTTACAATTTTTTTTTGTTTTGAAGTAGAATACTTCTCTCAGGAAGTTCGGCTACATAGGGATGTGAAATGAAAATCTAAAACCGAAAAAAGTGAAATATATGTCCAATTTCAAATGCTAATAAATTGGTTAGTATTCGATGGATTTCCTTCGTTCTTGCAGCAATAGATTGGAAAATCTTCTAAGATTCTTCCCAAAAGAAGATAATTGTAATTTTATTATTCGCATTATTGTACTATTGAAAATAGTCAAGCCTTGTCAAAACGAAAAATTTGACCTCTGATTGGTCATTATATGATTGCTTCCCAAGCACGGTCGACAGAATCATATACCTTGCAATTGAAAACATGCTATTTGGCCTATATAAGAGCCTGTTTCAGCCGGAGCCGCTCATAATAGTTCTAGACAGCGAAAACAGCAGTCGTCCTTCCTTAGCAACAGCACTAGCCCTGTGGTTGGTCACCACGTCTCAGGAGCAGCGCGGTTCTTCTCAGCGTGTGTCGCCAGACTGCCATTATTCCCCCCGTGTTGGGGCAGCATGAAGATTGCCATCAGGAATTCCAATTTTGAAAATCAAAATGCCTTTTTCAAGACAAATAAACAAGTCATTGAAAATTAATAATTTTTGACAACGCAAGCAAGCATCCTGTGTTGGATCCTAGCAATTTAAATCTGTCGTGCCCGTCTAATTCACTGAATGTGAAATAGCTTCCACAGTGCATGTTGTCTGTGTATCTTAACAGGGGAACCCCCTGTTAGGGCAGCTCAAAGGTTGCGATCAGCAACCGGTTTTGAACCGCAAAATGCCTTTTTCAAGGCAAATAAACAAATAATTGAAGGTTAATAATTTTCTGGCATCAGCAAAAGCAGACATTATGTGCGGGATGCAATCAAATTCTGTTGTAGTTGTCTAATTTTTACTTTATTTCGTAAACCCCCCCCCCCCGGTAGGGGCAGCGCAAAGGCTGCGATCAGCATAACCGACTTTGAATAATAAACTGCCCTGTTAGAACGCATTCACAAAAGCAGTTAGTTCGACTATGCAGAGCTAATATGAAGTCGATTTAATCAATCAGAATGAACAGAATTTCGTCGTCTCCCAGCTGCCAAGTTGCAACATGATGCAACACGCAACAGCGAGCAAACGAAATCGCTTGATGTTACAAACCGCAATAAGATACGGGTTAAAACCGTTGCGTGTGTGAGAGCACAATCGGTGTTTATTCGCTGGATACAAAAATCATATGCGAATTGTCGAATAATTTGTCTGAAGAACATTAGGTAATGGTAAAAGAGTGTTTCTGGAGAAACTAGCCACATTCATCAGTCGGAAGGTGAGCTGGATGTACCGTCCGGGTTGCGTCTGTGGCTGCCTTCAAATCAAACAAATCACTTGCCCTGTGGTTGGTCACCACGTCTCAGGCCTCTGCCTGAGAACGAACGCCAACGCGAGCGATCGGGCGAGATTTTTGCCGTACATCAGCCGGCATATCCTCTAATGGAAAAGTTGGATCATTTTGTTCAGAAGAATATTACTGTTGGTAATATTACAGAGATGCGATTGCATTATATCCGATATGGAATTGAACAATTGTTCTTTTGAGGACAAATAAAACACTTAATTTGAAGAGTTAATAGTTTTGGGTACCAGTAGCAGTATGGTAACAGCCTCAGCGGTAGGTGCAGCCGGTACTTCCACGAGGCGGATGTTATAAGGAAGTAAATGGAAGCGGCACGGCGAAACAGTTCGGGTGTGCTTAGACGCGCGTCATTTTTCGTAGTTGATATTATTCCCCACATGAAACGAAGCGCTTTCGTACGATAGCGGCGGTAATAGCGGTAGATGCATTTGCCAACATTTACTCCAGTAAAGCCGTGTCTAATTTTCAATGTAAAAACACCTTTCTATTGTGTTGGCCGTGCGCATTAGGCCTCTGCCAGGCTAAACGCGAAAACCGGCGTGAACCGATTCGCCCGGCCGTAGGTTAATGTATAGCCGTAAGTAGAGCTGTGTAAAAGTATTCTACTTCAACCTTGCGGTCGTGGCTTTGCACACAACCCTCCTGTGATTTTTGAAATAGATATATCAAATGAATTGAAAGTGTGAAAACAACAGAGGAATCTTTAAGATTCCAATACTATTTTGGGATGGAGAACACAGTTTGAGTGCCGATACTCGAAAAAAAATGAGTGTACATTTCAATTCAGGAGTCTTTTTATACTGTTCTCTAATCTTAAATAACATTTTATCGCAATTCTGAGCTCAAGAAGGGATTTTTATATATGTTTTCAGGACTTCGAAAGAGTTGTTTTCTGTGTCATGAGTTCAATTTGGAATTATTCTTGAATGTTTCATTGATCGCCACTAGTGTTTTTCGCTATCCGAGTTCATTTAGGAATATTTTATTTACTAGAAGCGTTTTTTAAAGTAATTCTCAGCCCAATATGAAATCATTTTAGCGTTTTCTAGCCTTAAAAACCTTCTTCTTTTTGAAATCCAGTATATTTTTTCACTATTCAGACCTCAATTCAAAATAAGTTTATTTCGACTGCAATCACGGATAATTTTTCGTTAGACTTTTCGATCACTTAAAAGTCTGTTATCTTCAGTAATTATTTTTCGACGTTTCGAAGCGTATTTTTATTTTTTATAAGTCTTTAGAAGTACTAGGGTATCGGACATCTACGTCAGAGTGGTTTTCCTCGACCCTCTTTTGCCTAAGATTGCTGCAGGAAACCTGCTGAAGAAAACCACTGACGAAGACGTTCGATACTCTACTTAATAATAGTTTTGGTCTAAACGATATTTAAAATTTTTGAAAAACAATGTTTAAAATATTGTATTTAAAGTTCATTTCAATTTTGGATTCGGATTTGGATTATAAACTTGGAACTATCCATCAGTTCACAAAATACTACGACAAATAAAAAACGTCTAGTATTAAGTGAGCACGTTAGTGTAAAGTTCGCAAAAAAACATTAAAAAGTTTTGCAATTGGCAAAAAACCGACATCGAAATGAATTCACTTGTCCTTAAATCATTAAAAATATTCAAAAACAATCAAAATTCAATTCTCAAAAAAAAAAAAAACAAAAACTCACTTGTACAGTTCTGCTCCTCGTCGCTGTTGTCCAGACAATCATCATCGCCATCACAAATCCAACTCTTCGGAATGCACCGCTGGTTGTTGCAAGTGAAATCCCACGTGTTCGGACACGACTGTACCGGTGGTTCCGCGTTCGGATCCGCAAAGCAGCTTCTTCCATCATCACCAAGTCGCTCACCGTACGGGCAGCCACACTTGACCGTCAACCCATCCGAATTGTTCCGTGGAACTGCGAAGCACAGCTTCTCGCAACCGCCATTATTGATTCCGCACGGTTGCGTTCCCTCGATCGTTTGAATCGCCCGGCTGTATACTTTCACGCCGTACAGCCGATTCGTTTGCGGTTCACGTACCATAATTTCCTCCTGCTCGCCGGTTAGTTTGTTCAGTCGCACGATCGCATCCAACCGCCAATCGGTGATGTACATCCACTCGTCGTGGATAACGATCGAAAATGGATGCCGGATGAGCCGCGAGTTAACGGTCCGTACGTCCGTTCCGTCTAGGTTCGAGTGTTGCACGTGGTCCAGTAGAGCGTCACACCAGTAGACACGATCTTCCTTGAAATCGATCGACAACCCGTTTGGCCATCCGAGGGTTACGTTCTTAAAAACCATCAATCCTGAACCATCGGAATTGGCACGGCTGATGTTGGCCGGCCGATCCCACTCGGAGAAGTAGATGAAGCCTTTGTTCGGATGAACAACGATCGCGCGTGGACGCTTCAGGTTCTTCAGCAGAGTCCTCCGATAGCTGACAGTTCGTGTGGACAGGACATTCAACGTTCCCTTGCGACTGTCGATATAGTACAGATTCTTGGACACCCAATCAACCGCCAGTCCTTCGACGCCTTCGTTCTGGGAAGCCAGGACGATTTCTCGACCAGTTCCGTTGCGATGAACCCTGTAGATCACGTCCTGCAGGACGTCAGAGTAGTAGATGTGTTCGTCAACAACGTCAAAGTCCAGCCCGACAAAGCGAGCTCGACGGGAAACGACCGGTAGGATTGCGTCGCTGAAACCTTCGATCACAGGATCCAATACTTTTCCCTTGATGAAGCGCTGCTGGGAGTACATCAGGAACTGTCGCACCAGGTGGCAATTCATCAGATCCTTCGACAGCTGCCAACCGGTGTGACAAGCGCATCGATAGCCGAGCCCGGAAGGCGCTCCTTGGACCGCAGTCACCACGCACATCTGCGAGCAGCCTCCGTTATTACTTCCACAAGGGTTGGAAACCTTCGGTTGGGTAAGAGAATGCACGGTGATGATCGCTTTGGGTTCTCGAATGTCCTTCGCTTTGAAAATCGACTGAATGCTGGAGGAGCCTTCAAACTTATCCACCGACATAATGCCCTGCTTGGTGGCATCCGTCCAGAATACGCGGTTCTCGAAAAGTGCCAACCGAGACGGGCTGGGAACCTGCTGACCCCGGAGGATCATCACCCGGTACTGACCATCGTAGTTAACCGATTCAATGTAGTCTAGCAAGGAATCACACCAAAAGACACGCTTCGCTATCACATCAACCGCCACTCCGGAAGCTTTGTAAGCGGCCTCCGATACGATCGACTTCGTATGGGTTCCGTCCATGTGAGCACGCAGTACGTGGCTACCGTCTGCGACGAACATCAAACCGGAGGTCGGATCCAGTGCCAAATCTGCCGGACTGGTTAGATTGGAACCCAACACGACGGCATGCCACCGTCCGTCCAGCTCGAAAACGTCCACCTTTTGGCCCACCAAATCCGCAACGTACAACTTATCACCAATCCAATCGATCGCGATCGCTACCGGAGCCCACGTTCCTGGCAGGGTAAAATCATGTCCCCCATAGCCACCATCCATCAGCACCTGGGATTGCACTTTGCGAGTTTTGATGTCCGACCAGAAGAGCAAATTCTTTCCGTAATGATAGGACAGACCGCTCGCTCCGGTAGCATTAGCGATCGTTCGGAAGTCCTGACCGTGTGAGCTCATTCGTACGATCGCCCGGTCGTAGGCGAACACAAGCTCCAGATGGGATGCCGTTGGGGCCACACAGCGTGACTTGTCCATCAGTGTGTACCCGTTGGCACAGGCACAAGCGAACGATCCGTCCGTGTTGGTGCACAACTGATCGCAGTGTCCCCACACGTTGCACTCGTCCAAATCGCTGCAGGTTCGGTTGTCTGGTGATAGAGTTCGCCCGGGTGGACAGTAGCATACCCCACCGGTAAGCGAGGGTCCACATTTGTGCTCACACACCAACGCCGGACAGGAAGCGGTCGCTGAAAGGATGATCTATCTTTTAGTATTTTTCTCAAGAATAAAATAAAACAAACTTACAGCAAGCCGTTTCTTCGTCGGTTCCATCCTCGCAGTCCCGCTTGTTGTCGCACAGTTTCGTTTTGTCGATACACTTCGGTTGCCCGTTGGGGCCACCCCGCGGACATAGGAACTTGTTGTCCGGACAGGCAATCGCCGTACAGTTGGCCTCATCACTTTCATCCGAGCAGTCGTGATAACCGTCGCAGTGGAAGGTCGCCGGAATGCAGAGCGAATTCGTGCAGCGGAACTGGCCACCGTGGCACGGGGGGAAATCTGCGGAGCGGGGGAGGGAAGGTGATTAATCGTGTAATCGATTAGGTGAGCGCCTGATTAATTGTCTTGTTTTATAGAACCACTTTAGAGGCGGTTGTGTAACTCATCTGTGTGTGTTTTACTTTCCTGGGAAATGTTGAAAGGTCAAACGGTGTGTTTCTGCTAGGGTACTTACTGCAGTTCTGCTCGTCCGAGTTGTCGCCGCAGTCATTCTTGTGGTTACACTTGAGCGCCGTGTCGATACAGCGCAGCCCGTTGGCGCACCGGAACTGGTCCAGCCGGCAGGCCATTCCCGGGCAGCCGGCCTCGTCCACCCCGGTCCGACAGTCCAGATAGCCGTCGCACTTTTTCTCCTTTGGCACACAAATGTCCGCAACGCGGCCATTTATCGAGACGGCCTGCACGGGCGCCCCACAGTGAATGTCATCCGACTGACACTTGCGGTATGCTGCGAAGGAGGAAAGGGGAAAGAAGAAATAAGTAGACAAGAAATAGAAGGTAATTGGGAGTGCGTGTAGCCTCATAGAGCATTAATTCTACAATTTAAAGTCATTAGGCCTCGTTACGGAGCTCTCTGTGCTGGAGGCACTGATTTTACATGGCATAATAGATGTGCTCGTTTCAATTATTGCCAGAGCTATCCTATCAGCACCAGAACCGGTACGGACGACGGAGAGATGTTCAAAAATTACACCCAGCATCAAGCGCTAGGTTAGCACAAAAACGGGTAAAAACACCGCAAAACACAAAAAAGCACAGATAAGCAAAAAACATCGCCGCCTCTATGAGTGCAAGTAGAAAAGCACAACCCAGTTGGCGCAGAGTGGTTCACCTTGGAGCGCAGACCTAGAATTTAGCGAAGCTCAGCAGTGGAGCCGACGGCGAAGATGGGTGACAGCAACGCTGTCTGCCGCAAGAGACCCCTTTGCAACCCAGTTAGGGTGGTTTACCGGTAAAACAAAAAACCGGTGAAACCGATATTTTTTTCAATACCGAAATACCGGTATTGGAGAAGCGAAAAACCGGTATTTTCGGTATTTTTCTTTAAATAAAAAAAAACTTGTCACAATATTCATAAATCATTGTAAAGCTAATGAATGATACCCACTTAGGTAGGCGTTAAAAATCACATGACGATGTATATAATAAATACATTTAGACAAAAGCAACATTGAACATTGATTTACCCTTACCCATTTATCAATTTTTGTTATCTTTATGCTTGTTCTGCATGGATTCAGACGATGTGTTTATGTGTATCGATAATATGTCAAAAGCTTCACATCAATAAAGCAAAACATTTATTTTTTAAGCAGAACAGCTAATATCTTCACACACTCATACTCACAGAGGCAACTCGTGGGTTTTGAACCTACCAGTTTAACTACAAATTATGAAAATCAAACTAGTCAGTAATCGCAATCATGTCAGCGAAAAAACGCAAGTTTATTCATTTTGTGCTATTTAACAGTAAAACTAAACAAATAATAAATAAATATAAATTTGGATTAAGAATTTATTTTTTGTAGATACAAAGTGTTTACAGGATGAAACAATCAGCCAATATTTCATCCTAAAAATTACTGTTTCTTTTAAGCTTCGTCACCCATACCGCAGCGGGCTTTTATTAGTAACTAGCTCAATGTTCCCGGGTTTGCTCGTGTTAAAATTTCTGCTTTTTCTATAATTTTCTATATTTTTATATATTTTTGACCAACCTCTCATTTAAAATTTTTATTTCTATTTCAGTTACAAACTTGTTCATATGCCACATTTTTCGTTTCTCCATCAGGAGCTAAAATTAATAACATAATTATGATAATAAATAATTTGGACGAACTGTTTAAAGAGCATCGAACAGAATAAATAAGTATCAACCTTCGATTCCTTCGGATTCGTAAAAAGTAAATTCTGGTCTGATCGTCATTTTTTTTTTTATTTCTTTTTTATTCTTCATTCATATACTCTTCTCAACAGTTTCAAATATTGTTTCTCTTAGAATTTTAAAATTATTCACTAATTTGAAACTAAGTTTTGCGATGTAAAAGAAAATTTGAATAAAATCTGCATGTTTTTATTATGTTAACATGAGTTTCGGAATTATGTTCTTCGTAATCATACCACTAGATTCATTCATTAAAGTTTTTCAAACACTGTTATATTTATCCAGTGTTTTATGCGGAACATATACCACAAGAGATCAAAACAATGGTCGCAGAGGTTCAAATCTTACAAAAAAACCAAACCGTTATAAAGCATAGGTACTCATAAATGCAAAAACACGATTATGCAGCGACACGTCCATACATAGATGCAACCTGAGACGCTAAGCAAAAAATAAATTTCAAATCCAAATTTGAGTAGGTAACGTCTTCGGCAGGTTTTTGCTTATAACTGCGGCAGAAAACCGGCCGAAGAAAACCACTACCGGAGACGTTCGACGCCCTATATCTTTAATTATTTTTCAGTTTTATTTTTAAATAATACAGAGAGAATGACTTGCGTTTTTTCGCGGACAATCATCATTACTTCCCCAAACTATGATTTTAAGAATTTTGTAGTGGGAAAAGTAGGTTCAAAGTCCACGAGTCTGGTTTGTATACCGAAATACCGGTTTTTCAAAAAGTCGGTAATACCGAGCACCCTAAACCCAGTACAAGTTTTACAAGAGAAGTTTTATTGTCATCGGTGTGTGAAGTCTCGTTCCATGGCACGCTTCGACGTAAACCCTATCGGCCATTCACTGCAGTAAACAAGCACAAACTAGAGACTGTGTTATAAAGAGATACGCAAAGAGAAAAGCAGTAAATATGGCAACCCCCTGCTAATATTCTATTCCAAACAATTCTGGCAACCACATTTAATTTCGCATGACTTTTCATACGCACTAGAAAGTGTTATGAAATTCCGAAACTTTCTAAGGATGTATAACTGAGTTTCAAAGCTTGTTTATACACTTTTTTACTTTTCAATTCATCACTCATAATACACGAACACATTTTCCGTTCAAACCATAATTGCACGTGGTTCACAACAATTATACTGATTACAATACACATTCTGTACGAAAAGTAACACTCCTGAGTTTGTTTACTTTGCACACTTGGAGCCTCAATTTGACGGTTCACTTGGAGTTTTCGACCTCACTCTTTGCGTATCTGTTCATAACACCATCTGTAGCACAAACCAGTACAACAGCGACGCTGCAGTTGTCAGAACTGGTCACGAACTCCGCGCCCTTTCCACCCATCCGTCCACTCCAAACGGCAAGCCGTCGATAATTCCGTACAGCGATAATAACAGTGATCACTGTTTTCCCATCCCGTTACAAGGTGGTGCTGCGCACCCAACACAGAATTGAGGATGTGCGTTACAGCAATTATGGATTACTTACTGCAGTCGGATTCGTCCGTTCCGTCCACACAGTCCACCGTCATGTCGCACTTGTAGTGCGGCGGTATGCAGTACGTCTTGTTGAACACGTACTGGCCACAGCTTATCTGGCCCTGCTCGCATTCCGGGGGAGCTGTTGTCACAAAAGGGAGAAAAAAAAAAACAAAATCAACATTAATATCGGTTAGCTGCGAATTCCTCCACCGCTTCAGCATTGTCGTGGCCAGTTTATTACTTGTTGTGGCTAGAGTTCTCGTAGAACAGCACACCACACGCAGCCGTTTATGGAACAACTTTTTCAAGGATCGTAAATTGTAAGGCAGCAATGAATGGTTGACCGTTCGATTGGACGTGTGTTTCACTGTCCAGCAGCCCCCAGGCACGATGTGGACAGAATTCAATTCCTTTCAAACAAAAAAGGTTTTAGAGTATCCCTAGAACAGTTTTAATGTGGTATTAAAAAGCCTTGTTGGTTCTGAAGTAAAGTGATCTATAAAAGGCTATTCTTTAATGATATTTCGAATGGTTGGTTTTCTGATCCCGAAAATAATTGTTATTGAATTCTGAAAAGAAAACGTCAGCTCAGATATAGATACCCTTATTTTTTAAATTTTGTCCATACGGAGCTATCACGATATGGATTAGGTACCTTCGTATGGACAAAATTATAAAAAATAAGGATATTTATCTCTGAGCTGACATTTTCGTTTTCTGAATTCAACCATTGGAAAAACGTCAAAGTTGCTAATTTTGTTGAAAAAAAAACCCTTGGCATTTGCATACACTAGTGACATAACTATTATTTTCGGGAAAAATCAATTTTTTTCTATCTTTATGTTTTCCAATTAATGTGCGGTGCCGTAAAAATAAATGCTTTTCATACTTTTTAATTAAAAAAAAATTGTTTAGATTCTGTACATATTTAAAAAAAACATGAAAAAACGCCGAAAAATCATCCACGCCCAACACTTTAAGAGACTGCAAGAAACTAGTGAAACCACCTGGGGAAGCTAGTACTAATCCCCATTTTTCGAGTAAAGACTGTTGTTTATGCAGCTTTTCGAAGAATTTTCTTTTAAAAAAGTGCATTTTTTTTATTTAAAATGTCCTAAACCATAAAAAAATGAAAATTTGCCCAAGGTATGTTCGGCTGATTGATGTATATATTAAATATGAAAAAATGTCTAGAACATAGTAGGCCTCTAAAGTTACATCAGAAAAAGTTATGTGGTATTTTTCGATTTTAAGAAGCTTTAAGAATGTCTGTGTATAAAGCTACCTGTATGTGATTGATTTTCAAGAGATAGGACCAAAATGACTTCAGCAAAGTTTGTCTACATAAGATTGTCTACAACTTTGCTGAAGACTTCGTTTTGATTTGATAAGTAAATGAAAAAATAAATTTCCCAATTCACTTTTAGGTGCATTTATCAGAAATGTATTTACATCAAAAGATGCTCCCTAAGATCTACAAAAACTTTGTCGAATACACTCTAGCATTTAAATGACATCTTTATACTCAAAAGGCTGACGACCGCGTTCTTACGTTTGAAATCACTAGTTAGATAATTTTTTTTTAATTTCGAAATACCAGATCACTTTCTTCAGCAAAGTTGTAGAAAACCTATAAGAAGAAGAATTGCTAAACACTACAATCTTGTATCTGTACTTTGAACATGACGCAATAGAGTTTTTCGAGGAACACCCCTCAAAATTATTTTTTATTCATAACTTTTTCTGTAATTGTCGAAACAAATCAATATTTCCTAAGATTTTATTTATTTTGCAAAACCTCGCAACTTTTTAGATTATCTTGCTTTGATATTTTCATTTGTTGACAAGATATTTGCAGTTTTTTGTAAAAAAGGAACTTATTTTGAGTCCAAATTTCTCTGAAGGTTGCCATTAGTAGCAAACAAGACTATATCCATTTCAAAGAGTTCAACAGTTTCTAGTTGTATGCAACTGAACATTGTCTCTTTTTCTTCCTTTCTCTCTCTTTTTTCTCTTTCTCTCTCTCTATCTCTCTCTCTTTCTCTCTCTCTCTTCCTCTCTTTCTTACTATCTCATTCTATATCTTTCTCTTTATTTCTCATTCTCTCTCTTTCGCTCTCCCTTTTATTCTTTACTCTTTCTGTCTCTCTTTCTCTCTCTTTCTCTTTCTCTCTATTTTCCTTTTTTTTCTTTTCTCTCTTTCTCTTTTTTTTTCTTTCTTTCTCTCTCTCTTTCTATTTCTCTCTCTCTATCACGATATGGATTAGGTACCTTCGTATGGACAAAATTATAAAAAATAAGGATATTTATCTCTGAGCTGACATTTTCGTTTTCTGAATTCAACCATTGGAAAAACGTCAAAGTTGCTAATTTTGTTGAAAAAAAAACCCTTGGCATTTGCATACACTAGTGACATAACTATTATTTTCGGGAAAAATCAATTTTTTTCTATCTTTATGTTTTCCAATTAATGTGCGGTGCCGTAAAAATAAATGCTTTTCATACTTTTTAATTAAAAAAAAATTGTTTAGATTCTGTACATATTTAAAAAAAACATGAAAAAACGCCGAAAAATCATCCACGCCCAACACTTTAAGAGACTGCAAGAAACTAGTGAAACCACCTGGGGAAGCTAGTACTAATCCCCATTTTTCAAGTAAAGACTGTTGTTTATGCAGCTTTTCGAAGAATTTTCTTTTAAAAAAGTGCATTTTTTTTTATTTAAAATGTCCTAAACCATAAAAAAATGAAAATTTGCCCAAGGTATGTTCGGCTGATTGATGTATATATTAAATATGAAAAAATGTCTAGAACATAGTAGGCCTCTAAAGTTACATCAGAAAAAGTTATGTGGTATTTTTCGATTTTAAGAAGCTTTAAGAATGTCTGTGTATAAAGCTACCTGTATGTGATTGATTTTCAAGAGATAGGACCAAAATGACTTCAGCAAAGTTTGTCTACATAAGATTGTCTACAACTTTGCTGAAGACTTCGTTTTGATTTGATAAGTAAATGAAAAAATAAATTTCCCAATTCACTTTTAGGTGCATTTATCAGAAATGTATTTACATCAAAAGATGCTCCCTAAGATCTACAAAAACTTTGTCGAATACACTCTAGCATTTAAATGACATCTTTATACTCAAAAGGCTGACGACCGCGTTCTTACGTTTGAAATCACTAGTTAGATAATTTTTTTTTAATTTCGAAATACCAGATCACTTTCTTCAGCAAAGTTGTAGAAAACCTATAAGAAGAAGAATTGCTAAACACTACAATCTTGTATCTGTACTTTGAACATGACGCAATAGAGTTTTTCGAGGAACACCCCTCAAAATTATTTTTTATTCATAACTTTTTCTGTAATTGTCGAAACAAATCAATATTTCCTAAGATTTTATTTATTTTGCAAAACCTCGCAACTTTTTAGATTATCTTGCTTTGATATTTTCATTTGTTGACAAGATATTTGCAGTTTTTTGTAAAAAAGGAACTTATTTTGAGTCCAAATTTCTCTGAAGGTTGCCATTAGTAGCAAACAAGACTATATCCATTTCAAAGAGTTCAACAGTTTCTAGTTGTATGCAACTGAACATTGTCTCTTTTTCTTCCTTTCTCTCTCTTTTTTCTCTTTCTCTCTCTCTATCTCTCTCTCTTTCTCTCTCTCTCTTCCTCTCTTTCTTACTATCTCATTCTATATCTTTCTCTTTATTTCTCATTCTCTCTCTTTCGCTCTCCCTTTTATTCTTTACTCTTTCTGTCTCTCTTTCTCTCTCTTTCTCTTTCTCTCTATTTTCCTTTTTTTTTCTTTTCTCTCTTTCTCTTTTTTTTTCTTTCTTTCTCTCTCTCTTTCTATTTCTCTCTCTCTATCACTCTATATCGTTCTCCCTTTCTCTATCTCTTTTTCTCTATCTCTTTTTCTCTATCTCTTTTTCTCTATCTCTCTCTATCTCTATCTCTTTCTCTCTCTCTTTCTCTCTCTATCTTTCTCTCTCACTTTCTTTTACTCTCTCTCTCTCTATCTCTTTGTCTATTTCTATCTCTCTCTATCTTTCTCTATCTCTCCATATTTCTCTCTATCTCTCTCTATCTGTCTCTATGTCTGTCTATGTCTCTCTATCTCTCTCTCTATCTCTCTATTTCGCTCTCTTTCTCTTTATATTTCTCTCTCTATCACTCTCTAACTTTCTCCCTATCTTTCTCTATCTATCTCTATCTCTCTCTAACTCTCTCTCTAACTTTCTCTCTATCTCTCTCTCTATCTCTCTATGGCTCTTTATCTCTCTCTATCTCTCTCTGTGGCTCCCTATCTCTTTAACTCTCTCTTTCTATCTCTTTAACTATCTCTTTAACTCTCTCTCTCTTTCTATCTCTTTCTATCTCTTTCTATCTCTCTCTATCTTTCTCCTTTTCTCTCTATCTCTCTCTATTTTTCTCTATTTCTCTCTCTCTATTTCTCTCTCTCTATTTCTCTCTCTATCTCTATCTAACTCTCTCCCTATCTCTCTCTATCTTTATCTAACTCTCTCCCTATCTCTCTCTATCTCTATCTAACTCTCTCCCTATCTCTCTCTATCTCTCTATCTCTCTCTCTGTGGCTCTCTATCTCTATAAATCTCTCTCTTTCTATCTCTCTCTATCTCTCTCTATTCTTCTCTCTATTTCTCTCTCTTTACTTTCTCTATTTCTCTTTCTGTTTCGCTTTCTGTTTCCCTCTCTATTTCTCACTCTATTTCTTTCTCTATTCTCTTCATCTCTCTCTATCTCTCTCTCTAACTCTCTCCCTATCTCTCTCCATCTCTCTCTATCTCCCTACCTCTCTTTATCTCTCTATCTCTCTCTATCTCTCTCTATATCTCTCTCTTTAACTCTCTCTCTGTCTCTCTTCAACTCTCTCTTTATTCCTCTCTCTTTTTCTCTCTTTATTTTTTTCTCTATTTCTCTCTCTATTTCTCTCTCTATTTCTCTCTCCATTTTTCTCTCTTTTTCTTTCTCTATTTATTTCTCTATTTGTCTCTCTATTTGTCTCTCTATTTCTCTCTCACTTGCTCTCTCTATTTCTCTCTCTATTACTCTTTCTATATCTCTCTATCTCTCTCTATCTTTCTTTATCTCTCTCTCTAGCTCTATCTTTCTCTATCTCTATCTCTCTCTATCTTTCTCTATCTCTTTCTATATCTCTCTCTTTAACTCTCTCTCTCTCTCTCTGTCTTCCTTTAACTCTCTCTCTATTTCTCTCTCTATTTCTCTCTCTATTTCTCTCTCTATTACTCTCTCTATTACTCTCTCTATTTCTCTCTCTATTTCCCTCTCTATCTGTCTCTATCTCTTTTCTTTTCTCTCCCTCTCTCTCTTACCCTTCCTATTTCTTTCTCTTTTTCTATCTCTTCCTCTCTCTTTTTCTCTTCCTCTCCCGATCTCTCTCTCTCTCTCTTTTTCTGCCTTTATCTCTCTATATTTCTCTCAGTATTACACTTTTTTTTTCTCTCTGCATTTCTTTTTTTCTTTGACATTCAAACTTTTTTTAACCTGTCAATCCGCTGCGCTGTTTTCTCTTGCTTCTTTTATGTTTCCTTACATTTTTTAAAACGGTTTAACTCTTATCGTGCTTGTTCTCGGTAATATTCCCGGTTCCTGCATTTATTTAGTTTTTCTTTTAAATTTGTAAGCCTTGTATGTAATAAGATAGCTATTTAAAAACCGTATTTTCACAGAAGATTTTGTACAACTAAATTTAACGAGTTCACTTTTCGGCTTCGATTCATTTCAAATTTTCTATTTTTAATATAATAATTTATGAAATATTACATAATATTTTGACGCCTTTATTCACAAGAATGGAAAAGTTATTAAGGATTGGAGAAAAGTAAAGATGGAAACTCAATGGTTCGAAAATGGAACACTTAAGTGTCGGAAGTGGAATGAAAACATCAATAGAAAATTTCTTGACACACAACAGTGTCAAAGTAACAAGAAAACTTGGTGCCTATAATGAGAATGAAGTTTGCAACATAAAGAGAAAAAAAACCTGAACTGCACAGGGAGAAAATAGCCTTTAGCCAATAGAGAGTAAAAATGCAAAGAGTTCAAATATGGTTAGAAAATATTACACCATATTTATTAGCAAACAGAAATAGAATAGAAAATTTAAATTAAGAATCTTAGGGGTTAATAATAACAACAACAAATAAAAAAGACAAATAAAGATATGAGTAGAAAATGGTAACAACTGAATAAACAAAAAACAACAGAGAGACGCTGAAAAAAAAAACAGGAAAAAACTGCCGAAATAAATAAAACAAAGGTCACCTCGCGAAAACTGATGGGAGACAAAAAAAACTGAATTAAAAAATAAGATGATGGAAATGGGAATAACGCGTTAGAGAAGGTCAGTGGAATTTCAGAAGAAAAAAACATATAAACAAAAAATAATTAGAAAACTTCAAAACCAATAAAAGAAAATCAAATAAATTTCTTTTTGAGCGTCTTAGTAGACTGGAATTGAATATTGAGAATAGGTTATGTTTCCATTTAATTCTACTACTGTAGTAGAATTAAATGGAAACATAACCTATTCTCAATATTAAAAAAAAAGCAACACTAAAAGGTAGAAACATGAACTAAAATTCTATTTAGCTATTCGTTTCCTTTCTTTCTGATTTGCAGGCTCTGCGTTTCTTTCCTGTCAATAAGTAAAAAAGCACAAAAAGAGAGAAATAAGTGGAAACAGTGTAGTTTCACGTGTCTTTTCTATCTATTTTCACACTGCTTCCTTTTGTTTTATAATATTTTTTTGGTATACTAGAGCTATTTCACAAACCTGTGTTGACAACTAGTTGACGAAAGTAACAAAAATGTCTTAGAGCTCAAGCTGACAATAGCTGAAAGCTTTTTACCCGTTCCTGTGAATTTCGGTGCTTCTAGCCAAGCCGAAAGTGCGTAAAGTCTTCGGAGACTTAAATGAAGTTTCCTCGTACCGTAAGGAAACGTACAAGTGACGAACTCGGCAAGCAATTACTCTGTGGTCTTTTGACGCACTTCCGAATTTGCTAGAGGCACCAAAATTCACACGAACGACTGAAAAGCTGAAATCTTTCAGTTGTAAGGGAACTGCTCCATTATTCATCTCATTCCATATATTCATCTCACACAACATGAAAGTACAATTGGAAACAAGAAAAAACGCATATTTTCGCACTAAACCAATCTTCTTATTCATGGAATGCATTCTTCTGAGTTCACTTGAGATTTCTCATAAAGTATAATCCTCAAAAACTCATTTAAAAACTCTAAATGTGATATTATAGTCGGGCATCTGCACACGAAAACTCATTTAATTCAATCACCTACCTCGAAAAACAAAACCCGCGCATTGTTCTCTACGGCTACAACGGGACTCGTTCAACAGCCAACTAAAGTTTTTTTCTTCACTAGCGGACCACTTTTTATTTTAATCACTAAACAAAATCACTCACTACACTAAGAATACTTGAATCTTTGAAATGTTCACCTCAAATTTGCGGAAATATATGAGATGAATTTCTACAATTCCTAAATTTTCAACTGTATATAATTTCATCTGTTTTCACTGCGTTGAAGAAAATCAAAAGTTGCCAAATCAGTTTCTGTTAAAACGAAAAAATCATACTGAAAATGTTAAATTATTCCGACATAATTGACATAAATCGGAAGCACTGCAGTGGTTACCTAGGTTACGAGTTTTGCACGTAAACAACTACAGCGGATATCTAGGTAACCTACTACGACGGGCTGCGGCTACGTTCATTCATGATAATGTGATTCATTCATGATTAACAGTGTGATGAATATGGAGGCGTCGTGAGATGCAAAATTGAGCATTGATTTAAGTTTTGAGATGAATATGGAAGCGTTGTGAAAAATGGTTTGTTTTACAAAATTCAGGATAAATCTAGCTAATTTTACTGAATATACAATGCTGAACGATTCCATAATAGCAGGTAAGCGTATTTTCTTTATTTGTTCAATGATTTCGTGAAAATTTGGTGTTTAATCCGTGAACTCTTCGTTAATATCGGCTTAATGAGATGAATAGTGGAGCAGTTCCCCTATCAAAACTTTTTTTCTGCTTTTTTCGAGTGTAATCCCAGTTCGGAAATTCGCAATGGCTAGGGGTACCAAAATACATATGAATGGTTGAATAGCTATAATCTTCCAATTTTTCCGGTTTGAGCTTTTGTAATGCACTTTTTTCTCATTTTCTCGACCAGTGTAATTTCATATAATTTTGAACTTCTAAACTCACAACTTTCAAATACATATTTGTAAATTTTGAACCGTTCTACCGATTTCGAAACTTTTGCGATCAAATTGAGGGTAGAAAATGGGCCTTTCAAAAAAAAATATAAAACTTTACCTAAAATAACAATAATCAGGCGAAAATTTTGATACAAACTGTTTTTTGCCGTTTTGGAGGATTTGAGGCCCAGGAAACTATATCGTTAGATTTTTTTCAGCGAATTTTACAAAAGCTGTCATATTTTTTGGGAGATAAATTCTTGTTGATCCCTAACCACCGTGCGTCTCCATTGAGAAAAGCTACTGCATTGCTTTTTTATGGAGACGCACGGTGGTTAACGGTGGTTAAACTAAAAGTTTAAAAAATTCTTAAACCGTACCTGACAGCTCGTGTAAAATTTTCTGGAAAATAAAAAAAAAGTAGACAATAAGGTCTACTGGCTCCCAAACCCACAGACACGGCTCCGTTCTTAGCGCGTCTTTGCAGTATACTTCTTAGTTTACAACGATATTTTCATTGGACCACCTCATCACCGAGTTATTTATTTTCCAAAACCTTCGTAATCCTATGCTTATGTCAGAGATTCTGTGACGTTGGGTTGAAAATTATACCTTCATAAAGCAGGTTCATAAATCGACAATAAATTACCCTGAATCAGGGAATGAATTACACGAGGAATGTGTTTTATCATCACAAAAGCCTCAATCATATCAAACGGTTTCGGTCAAGTGTAATAAACAATTCAATGGGCCACTATAACGCACTTCAACAGTTTCAGGAGTTTGTCTACGTGAAAATTGCGTCAATGATATATAAAACATCATTTAATTGATTTTTCAATTGGAATCTCTTCGACAAAAATGTAAGCAAGCCATGACTAACGGTAATTTTCTACAGACAAATTTAAGTGCATCTTCATTGGTAGGCTATTTATGTTGTCAGTTTTATTTTTTGTCGTTGAAACGGTTTCTAAATTTTACTACACTCGATATATTTAGTGCTTCGTGTGCAGTAAATCTATTCCATCAAAATAACAGTTGTTACATAAAAGGTCTGGCAGACGTACCCTTTAATACCAAGCGCCCCGCAAAAGGTCGGAATCGTAAAGTTTTCACATGCCCGTTCAAAACAAGGAAATTGTTTTTTAACTAATAACAAAAAAAAAAACGCGAGCAGATTACGGTCTGCAAAACAATTCCCTTCCGTTGGCGCCAAGCCGCTGTCGAACATCACGCGGAACGTGAGTGCGGGTTCTGCGGGCGGACATGCCATACACGATCACCCGTGTTCCGACATGATGTATCGGTACGAACGGCGCAAGTGGTTTCATTTTTATTTTACACTTTCCTGTTGTATTGTTTTTTTTTTCATTCCATTCCCGTCGATCGCATCATACAATGCAGTTGCTTCTTCTGACATACGTGTGTGTGTCTGCGGATCAATCGCTTACGGGGTGCCCGTGTTATGGAACACCCAACGCCGCACCACCCGGGGCCTACCCTCGTTACCTACATTTCTCATATAACAAACCGCGTGCACCCAATGACCAATTACGGAGAGGCTCATTATCGCGCAGAAAGTCGTTATGCAATAATAGCTAACGATTTCTGGCAGTTGCGGAACTTGGCCAAGTCTGGACCGCAAGCCAGCAGGCAACACAACAACGCGTTGCCCAATGATTGCGCCAATTGACGTCGATCGTGGGGCGGGGTAACGCGAAAAAAGCTGTTCCATGAACGACAAAAACGCGCACCGCCACGGCAATATGTACGTACGTACGGTCATGATTGATACTTACGACAGTGATTGAATTCGTCCTCGCCCTTCTCGCAGTCCTTCTGATAGTTACACACCGATGTCTGGGGGATACACTTCCCCTCCGAACATCGAAACGTCCCCGAAGGACATGGCACGTCGGTTTCATTCCTAAATATACTTCCACCTGCAAGAAGGACAGAAAGAGAGAAAGATAGCTCATTAGTTGACAGTAAAAGTATCGAAACTATCGTAGCAGGCATTGGCAGTCTGTGTAATACATGTGCGTCATACCCCTAAACAGGTCTCTCATTCCTCTCATTATTCACATTTCAATCTCATTTTGATAATCGTAACCAGATGATGACGAATCTACCAAATCGGGCACGAATGGAATCATTTATAATAACAAGATCAGTTTATTTGTTTCATTTGTCTTCGAAACAAGCGCATTTACGAAAAAAATCTTGTAGGATCTTGCGCGAAGCTATGACTCTAAACTAACCAGCCAACGTTTCGTCCCTGTTCAAAGACATCCTCGAGAAACGGCGTTTCTTTTATTCACAAACGTATCAATTGCTTTCATACTAACTAAGTTTTGCTGGAGACTGCAGTCTCGTAAAAGATGACTGTAAAAGCTGGGGAACGAAAACAACCTAGAAAACTGATAAAATTCCAACGCCTTCGTAGCTGGCAGCCACCCAATCGAACTAATTGCTTAATTAAATCACTTGGTAAACAAAGCGCTCTCTTGTGCACCGTTGCTAATCGCGAATCGCGATCCGGTCCGCGCGCCTTGGCTCGACGTTGAAATGCAAAACGCGTAAACATCGCCGAGCGCACCCGAGCAGTGAGCAAATTTTTCTTTCCAAAATCTGACACTTTTCTCCGTTGGAAATTCTCACGCATAAGTCATGTAACCATTTTCTACTAAGTAGGCGACAAGGGGCTTTCCGGTTTGTGTTTTCGGTTTTTCAATCCCAGGCAGAAAAAAAACCAAAGAACTGATCATCGGACCGAGAAAGTTTTCCCACGTAGATGATGATCGCGATTGGGCAATGCGTGGAAGAGTAAATCTGCGGACAACACCAATACCGAACAACCGAACAACAGCGCAGTATGAGAGATAGAGGGCAATTTATGTCCGTCACTCATCGTCGATGTTTGTTGCCATTGTTATGACGTTGTTTTCATGCTCCAGCGTCGGAACTATGCTGAACTGCTTGCTCCTACACCGCCGTTTGCTTTACCTATCATAAAACGCGTCTCGACTGTCGACTACTACGATGGCGCACGGTGCACAATACATAGAATCTATAATGATCGATCTGCACGCTAGTTATCTATGTATGTATTCAGCAACATGGGCGCCACTCTAGCGACGCAAAAGAGTGCATTGACCGTTGTTAGCCGATGATTGCCGTTGGCTGCTACCAAAAGGGAAAAACACAACAGCGAGCGGCTCTCACGAATGGCCTAATCTGCGAGCCCTTTTCTGGCATGTTGTGCTACTGTAGGCTACTTGGATGTTATGCTGTTGTTGGTGAGTTGACGTACAAATTGGACGCAGTTTCGAAAGTCATCGAAGCAAACATACTGATATTAGGCGTCTTTATATCAGGGACATGACAGCTTGATCAAGAATCAAAGAGGTTAAAAATGGGAAAATGGGTGGCATAGTTCTACCAATAACATTGGTCGTTAGAAGAGAAAAAAAGTAGCCCAAATGCCTAAATAAGTTACTCTAAAATGTTTTTTAACCATTTCTGTAAATTTTGGAGACCCTAGTGCAGAAGTGTGTCAAAATACCGTACAGAAAATGCTCACTGGGTTCGTCACTTCTACGTTGGCTTACGAAAAAACTCATTTAAGTCTCTGAAAAAGTTATCTTTGCAAGGGGCACCAACATTCACATGAATGGTAATGATCATTTTTCTCCAGTTTGAGCTCTAGGGTAAAGCCTGTGTTTACCAATGTTATTCAGAGGCTACTAAATTATGCATAGTCGCCATGCAACTATGGCCCACAGAAACCATGATGAGTAAAACATGGGTATGAGTAGAACACCAGAAAAGCAAATGTTTCAATTTTCAGTGTTTTACTTGTGATCTTGTATTTTAGAAGCACAATTATTGATAGCATGATATGGAGCACTGTCGTATTTACAATTTAAATATATCTAAATGATATATTTAACATTGCAAAAATATGTGTGGCAGTGGTTGTTTATAAACGAACTTTTTCTATTGGCGATGACACAAGTAAACAGATTTTTAAAGCTGTTGGCATCTACGCGAATGAGGATATGAGAATATATAGTTGTCAAGTTAAGTGTGATGGCAAAAGCAAAAATATTTCCTTACTTTTTTCAAGCAAAAACTAGGCAAATATCATCAGAGTCATCAACGTCAATACATCAAGACAAAAGAAGGCTAGTTATTCTAGAACTGTCATTTTGAGGTGACGTCCTGTAAATCGTTGAAATAAACAAATCATGGCTACTGTGATGAAAATGACTAATTCACAATGTAATTGTCACTAAAATGGAATGTTGATCACATTGATTGCAATACATTATCTGTGCTGTTAAGCGATATTCGACGCAGAAGCTGGAAGTAAGCGTAGGGAACTGGAAAAAAAATGAAGTGAAGTGAGATTAACAGTGAAATGAAATTGAGAGTAAGACAAATGAAATGAGATTGCTTCCCAGCTCAAAATTTTCTAAGTCCCAGAGCGTTGTTTTTTTTCTGTTTTTTAGATAACACCAGATCTTGACGTTTTCTACATTTCTATGACATTTACACAACAACAATATCACACGCTTAGCCTTGGGGCTAATGCGGTCTCGATCAACTAGATTAGTTGAGAGAATTCGTTATCGATATTGTTTTCGGCACATTTTGCATGTGTAGGATAAGAACAACGATACACCGGGCCCCAGTGCTGAGTCGAGAAAATTACCAGCTCGAAAAGATCCTCGACTCGATCGGGAATCGAACCCGATATCACATCGTGTGGGAGAGCTAGCCGACCGACATCGCTAACCACAGAGCCACGGGGACCACATGACATTTGGCATCAAGAAAAATAAATGTTTTTTTTTTTCGGTATCGAAAATTTCATGAACTACTGTGCATTTTTTTCACCAGGCAAAAAGCTGAAACTTTGATCGCTTTGAGGCACGGATCAAATTCTGATTTGTTTTCTCACCGAAGAATAAATGCAATATTTACCATCAGTTCACAAATCAATCGATTTATAGAGTGGCGACACTGTCAAAATTAGAATAAAAATGATCTGTCAGTGTCATTCCAATTGAGCAAACAACCTATTAAACACGTGTGGGGAAAAGAGAAAGGATGTTCAGTGTTACCAGCGTTACTTTGAATGACATGGCGCCACTTTAGTTATATATATATATAGGCACTCTAGTTCGTTCCATTGCATACAGTCGATTAGCATCCTCAACCGCATAAACATAGCTAAAGTAACACCGCGTATGCGATATCACAGTAACGCTACCTGTCAACATTTTCACTATCAACTGAGTGGAGCTGAACTTGATTCTCTTGTTCGTGCTGAAACCCATATTCGCAGTTTTCAGTTTCAACTGAGAACCGATCACTGACAGTTAAGTATTTCACCCCTGGTCGCGTTAGAAAGGTTTAATATTGTTTTTGACATGTTCGTGAACGAATGTTTACGGGTATATAGGCGGAATTTTCCTCTAGCTGTAAAAAAGTGATGCAAAATTCGGTTTCGGCGAGTTTGTTTTGGTCGGCAGCGGATGCAGCCATAGCGGATTTAATCAGTTGAGTCTCGATCACGATACAAGTACGCATCGTTTGCATTCGTCTAAAAAAACAAGCCTTTTTAACTGTTTTGATAATTTGTTTTCCACAGGAGCGAAGATTACTCCACTTCTGTAACACCAACGAAGGTCGTCGCTGTGGCTCGCGATTTAAGTGCTGTGTTTTCTCGCCGGTGAGGGTAAGCAAATATATTAGCCACCTCCGGCTAAGTGCCACGGGGCAGTAAGAAAACACCGCCCCGTCGAGGACCAATGCAGCGAAGTCTGTAGCAGGAGCAGCCTGGAAGCAGCCCCAAATGCCGCTAAGAAGATACCGCCGCCGACAGCAAGAAGAAAAAATAAACGGATCAATTTTTGTTTATTTATTTTGCAAGCCACGCCTCAAATTAATACTAGAATTCAATATTTTCCGATTTACAATTCATTTGGAATCAAATGATCGGTATTTAATAATCATATTACGTTTTATTTAATGAAAAGATGAGTGGCAGAATAAGGGAAAAGCCAGAAAAGAATAATCAAAAGAATAAATTTTGCAAATGCAACACTAAGAGAATTTAACGAAAAATAATAATATATTAAAAACAACAGAAAAAATAAACGATATTCAGCACTAATTTAACATTAGCAGAAAAAAAAAACATATTTATTTCCATAGCATTCGCACTTTTCACGGTGGAAACAACAGCACTGTTTGTCCACTCAGCAATGCACACAAGCTTTCATGCAAGCCTTCAAGTGGGAATTTGTGAGGCTTTGCATGAACTTTGTTGTTTACCACTTGACGTTTGTTTTGATTGTCACATCACTAAATTTAGTTTTATTTGCGAGCTATAGAAGGATTGATTGTGCACTTTGCAAAGTACTTCTTAAGCATCAAAAACAGAATTTATTCTATTTCCTTAAAAAATTCAAGAGTTTCATGTGTTTGAGACACTTGAGCCACTAACACGTTATCAGTCGCATTTAATTCTGATCAAGCCAAACTTATATGAATCTTTTTTTTCCTTCGTAGGAGACTGAACCAATGCTACCATTGTTTGATCTACTGTGGTATATTCAAAGTGCGTACGAGCCAGCTCATCACTAATTGGCGAGTTGAAGTTCTTGCTAGATTGCACATTTCTCCCAGTGAAGCAACGCACTCCGTATAAAGTTTATTACCTCACCAGAACTTTCGTTACAAATACCACCAGGTTCTACTTGTCCATTGCCGAAGATACGCATTTTTTCCTGTATTTTTATTATAAAGGCTACATATGTCTTCGCCTCCAGTTGAACCAGCTTATAAAGTGGAAAACGTGAAGTATTGCATCAAAGGCTTACGAGTGAGTACTTTTTATAAATCCACAAATCAATGCACTGGCCAATCTGGATTTTACCCACCTTAGAGTGGATGATTCAGTCGTATTGGGCCACCAAATATCGTGCCTTCCAATTGCTATTTCCATTAAGCAGTGAAATGCCTTATCAGATGCTCCCTCAATTCCTTGACCTGAAAATTTCCTTGACCTGAATGGATTTTTTGATTTTATCCATGTGAGCAATTCAAAAAAAAAAAAAAAGAGCAACCAACCAACCATCGACCATTTCAGAAGACTTTGTACAGATATTTCTATGGGTTAAAGATATCATTCTGTGTTTTTTG
This sequence comes from Wyeomyia smithii, assembly GCF_029784165.1. Classification (NCBI taxonomy): domain Eukaryota; kingdom Metazoa; phylum Arthropoda; class Insecta; order Diptera; family Culicidae; genus Wyeomyia; species Wyeomyia smithii. The sequence goes on from NC_073694.1 coordinate 13,307,323, forward strand.
ACGTGGGACTACGTCTTACCGCACTATATCGGGATACGTTCTGCGGAAACTAAAACCAAAGTGTGACGTCGGAAACCAAAGTGTAACGTCGGAGATTTCAAACGGTAATACTGATGTAACCATGATGAGTAGAACATGGTGTAACGGTTTGATCAAACAGTAGGCGCGGGTAGAGGTAGTGTTTTTTGCTTAAGGAGGTTGGAGACGAAGTATCACTATGCAACAGGGAGAAAATTTTCCTTGTTTATTTATGTGTCCTTGCTCAATTGAAAAAGAAACTTCCGAGTTTTCAGTGTTTAAGTTACGAGTAGGTTTCAAGAAGCACTAATATTGATAGCAAAGTATGTAGCATTGTTATATTTACAATATAAATGCATCTTAATGATATATTCAACGATGCGATTTTTTTTCCAGAGGCTGTTTATAAACAAACTTCTTGGCAATCAAACTTGTTTCCAATATGGCCGATTCGCTGCATTTGACATACCGTTACACCATGTCTCTATACATCATGGATGTAACCACATGATGGATCACACAAGTCAATATGTCTTTGGATTGATAAAATGATGGACAATGTTTTGATATTTTAGTTATCATTATCACTTCATTGCCTAACCATGAAAATTGAATAAAAGTTTCAAGGTCGAATTTTTAACGAACAATATACAATATCAATATATATATAATATAATATAAATATATGTGAGCACGCCTAGCACAGACTTCATGAGTAGACACCAATTGTCTGCTGCTGGATATCCTCTACATCAGCAGCAAAAAAAATTGACAGAATCTCCCCGTCCCAATAGGTTAACTAATGTTTGCTTCCCTGAGCCTAGACTATTTTGATGTCTTGAAAGCGAAGGGTTTTCGGGGAGTTCGTAACCACTTTCATCCCTTCATTAGATAGTTTAACGATCTGCTGTGAGAATGTTATTGAAACTGATGTTTCGGAAGAAAAAATACTGGCACAGGCAACAGTACTGTATCGAGCCATGTATGAATAGAGCGCTTTTCACTCGTCGTCTATCAGTGCAGTAGAACTCCATATTCATTTGTGTGCAGCCAAGCCAAGTGAAGACTACATTGTCACTGTCGACGCATAGTGGGGCGTTTTGGGCTAACGCGTAGGTATCGTGTTGTGATCTGGAAGACAATCGAATTGCGTTTGAATTGTCTTCTTCTTTTTTTTTTTCGTACAGAAACAAATATGTGGTGGATGTGGTGCATTGTACAGAGAAAATTCGTTGTTTATTTCCGAGCTCTAAACTCTGGTTTTCTCAGATTTATTTAAATAACTAAATATAGGGTATTAAAAAGACAATAGAAAACCAAAATTCTCCTTGCAAAATGCTTTGGAATCGATGAGTGAGCCATTCTTCACCAGACAATTAAATACAGAAGATAGTTTACTCTCTACTAAATTGAACCTAATTAAAATCTGTGTAAAAGGTTACTTGTTCGTGTATTGAATAAATTCGACTGTATTAGGATAAAAGGTAAAATGAAAATGAAATAGAGTGCCGCAAAAAATCAAAATACAAATCCCCGTTCGATTTTGCCAACACGATAAAAAAATTTCTGCTGCCTAAATCGAATCATGCCAAAAATGAACGGATCTCTATTCATGACTGTTTTTACTTTTTAAGTCCGCATATGGCCTATGACGACCTAGATACTTGATTTGACCACCCGAGTGATTAGAGACATAGTACGGTTTTAAGTACTGAAAATCAAAATACCTTTCTGTTGGAGGATTAAAAAAAAAACAAATAATTAATGATTAAACATAATCGCTCGATTTTGGCACCGAGTCAAAAGTGAAACGTGCTCAAATCAAGTATAGTCTGTAGTCAGTCTGAGGGTGAAGTATAAAACTATTGTAGTCCTACGTTAACTTTGCGGACGTGTCTTGGATACCATCCTCCTACTTTTTTTTGCAGTTTTAGAGGCACTTGCTGCAGAATATAATTCCAAAACTTAATGTCCCGGGTTTTTGCTGACGTAAATCAAACTTTTATCATAACTTAATGATAAAAAATATTTCTAGCATCATTCCGACTCTAAAAATATTTGTAATCATCAATGCCCTTTTTTCCCAAACTAGTCGTAATTAAAAAAAAAATACCAATAACACAAAATGACATCTTTAGCCCATAGGAACATCTGTGCAAAGTTTCAGCCAAATCAGAAATGTCAATTTAAAAAAATCAAAATTGGGGCATTCTTCGTGAAATTATTCATGTGAAACGCGTCCGTGGTTGATTTGTTATTTTTATGAGAAAATTGGAATTTACTAAATAGATTGGCTCTCATATAAACTATTTTTATATTCCGTCTTCCGAATCAAGGTAAGGTTTGTTCCACTCAGTATTTGGCCGCTCCTTTTATTTACAGCAGCGGCTCTAGTTGTCGTACCGAGCAACTAACGACAGCGTTCTGATCTGGAAGGTTTGTTTACTTAGTGGTGAAAATTTCGTTAGGATTGGTACACGCGTTGAAAAGTTATCCAAGATGGAACGCGAGGGATAAAAATGTGCACACCTACGTTGAAAACCCAACACGGTCAGGAGAAATGATCACCAAGGCTCTCAACAGGGTGGTGAAAAATTTTTTTGAATCGAATTCCCTGACTTTCCCTAATGTTCTCTGAAATAAAATATTAATTTTCCTGACATTTTTCAGCATTCGGCACAAAAAAGTGCAATGTAGATTAACGCAACTCTGAAATCTCAGTGGAAAAAGTATTCGATCAGATATGAAGCCGAACGAATGCGGTCCCGAACTAGCCTTTCATGTTGAGAAAATCAGTTTTTGCACTAAAGAGCCGTTCAAAAACGAATCGCGAGTCGGTTGATAAATTTCTCCTGATTATTTTTCAGTTTTCCCTGATCAACCTACCGAAATCCACTGTGAATACCGTGCTCAAACGTTACCGGGACACTTTGACGGTGGATCACGCTAAACAAACCAAACGTAGAAGTGAACCATTGGACCGAAAACTACGAGCGAAGGTCTCCCTCCGTGATTTAGCGAAAAGGTTCAATGTAGCGCATAGTACAGTTCGTCGAATCTGCATGCGTGAAGGATTACAGCCGTATCATACAGCTTTCTACACCAGATCTCACTAAAACAGGCTTGGTCGTGTAACCGTATTAAATAGATTTGTCACTAATGTATCCTAGTTTATTAGTGTTATCTGTATTAACAAACTTTGTTTCAGTGAAAAAACAGATGCGATAAACCTAAAAATTTGTTTTCAACTTGAATAAAAGTTCGGGTCAGGAAGAAAACTTTTGCTATCCGCCAGCGTGTTGTTTGTTTGCAACCAACAAAATATGTATTAGTGAATTCGACCACTAATACTAGCGCAGATAGAAAGGTCTATGCCAGCAAACAACCCAACACGACGCTGAAATAGAACCTGGTTGCCAAAACTCGAGTAAGAAAGCTATACGAGCAAGTCCTGATAGATTTTACCGCCTGTATTTTGGTGGACAATGAAAAAATCGTTCAAACGTTCAACATCAAAATGGACTTTGTACAAATCCCGGGTCGGAAATTTTGCCTTGCTACCCGTGAAGGGAATGCTCTAGGTAGGTTCAAGTTTGTTTTCGCAGATAAATTCGCCCGTAAGTTGGTGATTTGGAAAGGCATCTGTAGCTGTGGCAAGAAGACAAAAGTTTTCATCACTGGAGCGAAGTTCATCATTAATGGACAAGTTTACAAGAGTTTTGCCGTTCATCCAGTCACACGAAAGCCCCGTAAAGTTCTGGCCCGATCCAGCTAGCTGCACTACGCCTGGGATGTATTGGCATGGTACAAGCAGAATAATATTCATGTTATACAGCTTTCCACGAGCGGTAATGGCGGATAGTGCACGCAGCCCATTTTGACGTTTTCTGTAGGTCGGGTAGTTTTCAATCGCAGTAACTGAGTGAAAAACATGAAAATTTTGCAACGTAGCATAGCATCTTTGATAAACAGTTTTGTTCATTTTGATCCACGCATGCGTACGACGAAATTGCAATAACAAAACGCCAATTGTTTGTTGAAGTTGCTATGCTACGTTACAACGTTGAATTCTCGATTTTTTCGTCGAATACCTCCCATCAATTTCTGCACAGTGGCAACTTCAACCGTATCGGCTATTTTTTCCACCACTTCGCCATATCAGATGATGCCACTTTTTCAATTTACGCTTGACTATTGCCCAATATCTTTCGAAGGGAAAAAATTGTGGGCAGTTTGGTGGATTAATCTTTTTTTCAATCCAGCTTTCCACAAGCGGTAAAGGCGGACAGTGCACAAAATTTTCAATCGCAGTAACGGAGTAGAAAATATAATTACGTCGTAACGTAGCCTGGCAACTTCAACAAACAATGGGCGTTTTGTTATTTAAATTTCGCCGTGCACATGCGCGGATCTAAATAAACAAGGTGTTTTTTGAAGATGGTATGCTACGTTGCAAAATTTTCATGTTTTCACTCCGTTACTGCGATTGAAAACTACCCGACCTATAGGAAACGTCAAAATGGGCTGCGTGCACTGTCCGCCATTACCGCTCGTGGAAAGCTGGATAGAACTTTTTACTTTTACTCTATGGCTCGTGAGGGTCACATGGTATTTTGAGCAATTTTTAGGGAAAGAAAAGGATTTGTGAATACTCGCAATGCTCTTTCTTAACTTTCAAAACCTTGTTGGCTCATTTGGCTTGGATACCACCATCAAGTCTTGAAAATATCGTTTCCGCGCATTATTCAATACGGCAACAACGGGCCTCGTTCAGCAGCCAAGCAAAGTTTTTTTCATCACTAGCGGACCACTTTTTATTTTAATCACTAAATAAAACACTCACTACACCAAGAATACTCTAATCTTTTAAATGTTCACCTCAAATTTCCAAAAACAAGCTTGAATTAGCAGAAATATATGAGATGAATTTCTACAAATCCTAAATTTCAACTATATGTATTTTCACTGCCTTGAAGAAAATCAAAAGTTGCCCAATCAGTTTCTGCTAATACGAAAAAATCATACTGTAAATGTTGAATTATTCCGACATAATTGACATAAATGGACAGCACTGCAGTAGTTACCTAGGTTACCAATTTTGCACGTAAACAAATACACCGGATATCTAGGTAACCTACTACGACAGGCTGCGCCTCGGTTCATTCGTGATAATGTGATTCATTCATGTTTAACAGTGTGATAAATATGGGGGCGTCGTGAGATGAATAATTGAGCAGTGATTTAGGTTTTGAGATGGATATGGAAGCTTTGTGAAAAATGGTTTGTGTTACAAAATTCACAATAATTCTAGCTAAGTTTACTAAATAAACAATGCTGAACGATTCCATAAAAGCACGTAAGCGTATTTTGTTTATATGTTCAATGATTTCGTGAAAATTTGGTGTTTAATCCGTGCATTCTTCGTGAATATCGGCTTAATGAGATTAATAATGGGGCAGTTCCCCTATTTGCAGATGAATAAATTGATTATTTACTTTTGAAGCAGATGGTAGAATTTAATGAAATTTTTTTATTCTTTTGATATTTGAAAACTAACTTTGTTTCTTGTTTCTTGAAAAAAAAAACTTTTTTTGGTGTCGTAAAAAAATTAATTTGTTCACATGATACTCAATTCACCTAATTGTTGAACAATCGCTTTTGCCCCACCGCACTGGACTGCCGAAGGGCGAGGGCAAACTTTCCTTGTACTACATCGCGTTTGGTCGCACTGCGCATCTACCGCCGATGTTGGCTTGTCTTAATTAGTCGCACTCCGTTCCGTACATACGTACGGCGGTGGCTTCGAAATGCGGATGTTATAGGCTGTAAGCTACTTCTGCTAATGGATGTGTGTATCAACTTAAGTAGTAACCGTAGCAAGAAGTTGAAAGGAAGGAACAAAAAACTACTTACAAGCACCGCAACGGATTCGTGAAAAGCGCACTCCGACTGTGTTTACTGTGATGTATTGCTTGCTACGCTGCAGCTATTGTTGTTAATAGAGCGAAATGTCAAATCGGCCTGCTGTTATCGATATCGAAACCAGGGGGCTGCCGGTACGATAATTCGTTCGTGTCCATCCGAACGCTTGTGGGAAGTTTTTCGCCACTAATTCGCGACTGTTCGATTGCAATGGTTGAAAACACTTGCAAAGCTCCCGCGGAAGTGTGATAGCTAATTACTTCGCGAACGGGAAAGTGCCTATCGATGATTGTTCGTGCCATCCTCTCTGAATTCGTTTCATATGTTGTCTATCACGGGAGGGACCAAATAAACCATTCGAATACAGTTCGACCGAGGCTATTTAAACTTTCATTACAGTAATCTCAACTTCCGTGGAATTACCACGATTAAATTGAAATTAACCCGCATCGTACTCGCACCACGTTTGCCGGCAAACCGGTCGAAAACGCTACTTCCCATCGTCATGCGAGTGTCCAATTCAGGCAATTTGTGGTTAATGATTTTAACCTATGACTGGTTCTACCGACTGCGTCGGGGCTTTTCTCTTGTTGTTTCGTATTCTCCTATTCACGCAGTATAGGCTAAATTGAAGAAAGCAACGGTGACGCCGCGGTCATGGGACGGTGGCCACTGTGAGTCCGCAGACCAATTAGAGCCTGCTACTTTTCACTGTGCGTTCAGTTGCGTACGTACAACATACGTAGCTTTTAAGGTTATTACGTCAGCGAAAACGTTTCTCGAAACAGTGTTAACAAGTTCGAAATGCTGTGTACTACTTTTTCTAATGACGGCGGTGCCATTAAATATTCACACAGCTCAAGTACAGTTGGAGAGCTGTTAGATAACGTCCGACAATGGTCTCAGATTGTTTGTCTGCCGTAGGCAAATAATGAAAACGATTTGAAATTAAAGAAGCAGAAAAAAATATCTCGGTCCGGGAGGTTCTGACTAATGCCTGCTGGCTGCCCGCGCTCCAGACGTTCGGATTGACATTGACATACGCGACCGAGGTAAATTCAATTAGGCTCAATTATGCATCGACCGAACGATTCGTAGCGGAGCACAGCACCACGATGATATGTGCCAGCAATCCCGCAGTTCCTAGGTATGCGTAGCGGTTCGGGAATCGATAATCGAAGGTCTCCACAAGCTACAGACTTTTACTGTTTCCGGGGTCTGTTGTTTTTTTTTTGTCTGATGCATCACACTGCACTGTCGAGGACGTGAGTGCAATTTTGAGCCGGGTGAGCTCACGATTCTCTACCCAGCAGAAGATTTACACGTCAAATGGATCGGTAAATTGACAACGTGCTCGTCAGCGGAATACGGTCGAAGGTCTTCCTCGAGTGATTGTTCGCCGAAGACTTGCTCATTTGTAAACAGAATTGATTCGCATGAAACACCATTTGTAGGTTCTGATTTGTTTGCAATTACCTGCAAACGAACTAGTGTTATTGAGTTTTTGATTTGATTTACACTTGATGAAATATGCAGATTTTTATAGTGATGAGAATTAAGTCCATTAAGCGCCTGCCGAAGTGCATTCAATATATTTTCAAACATTTGGATGCTCGCGGGAATAAAAGGTAATCATCGTACGTTGTCGTAATGAGCTAACTTTGCGCGCAATACTGTCGGATTCAGTCACTTACCACGGTGACTTTATCCTTTATTTCCGTCGCAGTCGCGGAGACGCAGAGGTAAACTCGGTCTCTGACAGCAAAGACTGTTACACTCTCGCCCTTATAACTTCCTTTTTTCCAAACGATCGATCACGGAGAAGCAACTACGAAATGTGCGGTTGTCAAGCTCAAAACTATGTCAATCGTAGAAAGAGATATTAAACTCTATTAACATGTTTTGTTCATAATTGAGAATAGCAATAAACGGTATGATTTACCGGATACTTTTTCCTGGATTAGTGTCATTATTGGTACTAAAACTTAGACGAAATATGAGTAAAATTTATAAATCCAAAAATTACTGCGATACGAAGGAGACACTAAACTTTTTTCTTCAAAAAAAATGTTGGTTTTTGTAGATTTCATTGCTTTTTCAGTTTTCTAACCTCGTAATAGCGATCAGTTAGTCTGTCCTGAATTTTTATTGAATCCTTAAATCAATTTTGCATTAAAATTCTGTTTCAACATCGGACAGATTCAAGGTTTCTAGATAAAAGTATTATAATAAAATTTTCGTACCTAATTTGTCGGTAGTTTTTCCGTTTTTGGTCCAACAGACTTCGAAACAAGACTTTTGAAATAAAATGTCCTGCTCAGATCGAGCCGCTGACACCCGAGGCGAACAAAAAAAAATCGATCTAAAATTCTGTCTATTTCTAGCTAAGATCAACCGCTACTACTCCGACTAGTACTCTTAACCCATCGCCCCCATGTGTGCAGTCTCGGTGCAACGGAGACACTTTTTCGCTGTCACGGTAATCTTGCGAGTTGTAGGGCAATTTAGAGATAACTTTCGTCGCTGTTTAGTTTCTTTTTTTTTGCGTCCCTGCATCCCCAGCCTGCTTGGATGCTTAGAAACTCGATGACGGTGATGCTGATAGCCGCTGGGTAAACATACCCAGATAACAACACACAGCTTTGGACCTTGGTAGCAGTGTGAAACGCTTGCATCATCGTCATCATCAGTTTTTTTTTTGTTTCAACAATTTATTTTCATTTAAATTGTCAACGCTCGACGGTTTCTTAGAAGTAACGACAGACCTGTTCTGAGCGCTTCTTAATTAGATGATTAATTCAGTTCATTATATCCTATCGCTGGCACGATCTGCGAAGCGTGGTTGGATCTCGGGGAAAATATTCTAGTATGCCCTAAGAATCCAATTCGGACCGTGAATCATGATTGCGAGCCCACCAAAACCACCATTAACATGGAAACTAGATAGCAAAACACAACAGCGGCAAAGTACCGAACGCCGGCACCCACCACCAACAAAAGAGAGAGAGAAAGGGAAATCATCGTTACGGGATGGAAAAACGAGCAGAAAAGCGCGAAAAACTGCGATTGAACGAAAAGCTAATCTCGCCCCCTAGCGACTCGTCGGTACAGAAGAAAGAAGTGTTAAGTCTGCATCGCCAGTCCACACAAAGTACCCAAAAGAAGAGAAGCGGAAAGGCAGTGGAAAAAGGCGAATTATGCACACAGCCGACCGACCGACAGAGACAGGCAAAACGAAGAAGAAATAAGGTTATATTGATTGTGCAGTTTACAAACTTTCACTCGCTCTTGTCATTAGCGCATTCACGCAAATGAGGTGGAGTGCGGATCGAAAGAAAGAAAGAAAGAAATAAAGCACAAAAGGAAAAGGAGAATGGAGTGGCTCGGCTTTCCAGCCGAAGTAGAAGCGAGGTAGAGGCGATTGAACGACGGTTGAAATCTGTACCGGCCGGGCCGGGCCGCACGATCGATGTTCCGCGGTAAGATTCTTCATTTATTAATTGCGGACTCTTTACATCTCATAATCGCGATTAATTTTTTTCAATGAAGTGAGAAAAAACTAAGTACAGTGAATGCTTTGCTATGCATTCACCGTACTTATTTTTTTGCTTTGTTTTATGCACTCTGGCTGGGAGTTATGGACTCGAGGACTTTTCACGAATTTTTAATATAGCACCGAACAACTGATGACACTTGTAGCCAATCACTTTCAAACCAGTAAAAAATTAAACCATCCACAAAATTCATCGAAATTTGATATCGGAAGATAGAAAACTACCTATTTTTAAAGGGAAATTGACAAGTTACTCACAGCTTATTGTTGTTTTGACGTTGTCAACGCAACGCAACAGTTTGTCCATAAATAGGAATGGGGAGTTGTTTATATTTCCATTGATGAGAATATGTTGAGAATACAGCTGTTTCAACAAAGTGTGATTATTCCGCTTAAAGAAAAAAAATAATAAGTAGTATTTCATTTGATTTTCGTTATAGGATTCGTGTTTGTTTCAGAGATGACTGAGGACTGAGTTGGATGCTTGAAATGACTCCAGATTTTGCTACACAAAAGAGCGCGAAGGACCATCTACAAGCGGATAACTTTGTGCTTCAAAACACAAACAAACGAAGATTTATTGAAATAATGGTTGCCCATTGGCATTGAAAACTGTCGGAAAACAATAAAAACAATTGGAATATCAGTTATTCAGTAATTCTTAAGGCCCAAAACAATTCGAAATGCAGCCTAAAATAATGCAAGAAAGTATATGATTCCGAATTGAGCTTAGCATGACTAAGAACGCTTCTAACGGACAAAGAATGAAGATCATAAAATTAGTTAAGGACAACGGATTAATGTTCCCGAAAGCTCAAAAAGAAATGATCCTCAGTCAAGCACAGAATGGCAAAAAACTGCTTCTACAGACCAGAAAAGTCTAAAGGAGAAAATGATCTCAAATTGGTCTCAGAGTTGTGGACACACTTCTAAGGACCATAAAGAAAATGTTCCCACATTGAAACTCAGAATAGCGAAAAACGCTTTTCAAAGTTAGAAAATAATAAACAAAAAGTAAATTATCACAAAATGATCTCACAATAGGGAAATAACGTTAAATAAGTCTTGAAAAAGTGCAAAAATTGCATGATCCAAAATTGGGCTCAGAATGCCTAAAACGCTGCCAAAGGCTGGAAAAGATATGCATCTCGAATTGAGCTCAGAGTGAATCAAAGAATCAATGGAAATTATCACAAAAAAATCTCAGAATAGAGAATTAACGCTTATATAGTCCTGAACAGTCTTGTAAACGGTCAACACTTTTATTTCATTTCGATTCGTTAGTGTGCGTCGCAGCAGGCTTTCGCTCGTTTATGTAGAACGACCATCGGCTCTCGTACAAAACACATACGGTCAATTGACATTCGCGCATCGAAGAGATGCACACTGTCATTAGTTTGGCGATGCTATTTTGTTATATTTTTGTCAACTCAATCCTATTTGTAATGAAAAATATTATTACAAGATCAATGACATAAGTAGTTTCTAAAACCTCAGCACACTACGTGCGAAATTTTTGTTTCCAGAAAAACTGTCAAAAAACATCTAGCGAGTCGTACCAACGTAAGGAGAAAAAGAAGACTATTACAGCAATGAATAATTGTTCTACCGTGACCATTTATGAGCCTGGTCCTGAAAACTCTAACAATGGAATGATCCTTAATTGGGCTCAGAATGAATAAAAACAGGGAAAGGACCTTGAATTGCATTCAGATTTTATATTTACCCCAATAACCTCACTAATAATAACAGCTAAAGTTAACACAAAACACACTTTGTTTGCATCGTGAGACACATTAAAATTAAAAACATGGTAACAGCTATTAAGGTGAAACGGTGTTGCTGTGGAGAAGTAAACATAAAATAGCCTTTTCACAAGGAACGCAATAACTATTTTCAAGTTTTGGGCTTTTGGAAATTCGACGTGTTGGCTCGAAATCGACCATTTGTGACTTTAACACCGTTTCACCTGAAACACACGAGACATGTTACGCATTGGTTCATTGCAGCCACAATCAGTCCTTGCGATTGTCAGGAACAGGTGCGATCGGCTGTCAATATTGCCCAGAAGAAGGTCACCTATGAAGCACGCTTTAGCCAAGTTACGTCTATCCTCCAAAAGTTCTAACCTTAAGAGCAAACAACGACTTTCGTAGTAGGATAGGTAGCGTGGACTTGCCCATCTGAGTTGGCGTAGACACAAATTTGCAATGAACAGACTCAAATAGATTCTTCCCATCTAGTTTACAGGGTGTCCATACCATCACAGACACATGTTCCAATAATGGCCGAACAATGGCACAGTATAAAGCATTCAGGCAGTAGACGATTTTAAATTTCTGGGCAAAACGAAACAGGAACCCCAGCTGCGACGAGGCTAGGACATTCAACGACATTCGGTGGAGTTGACAACAGTCAGCGAAGGCTCCCAATTGCTGTTGCAATACGTCCTTTAGTTATTTTATCGTGTAAAACAACTTCAAGTTATCGGTATAGAGTAGTAGAATAAGGTTGATACTTTCATGTACAGCAAAAATAGAAATGGTCCACGATGACTTCCCTGAGGAACGCTGCAACAAACGGGAATGGGTGAGGAAATGTGGTCACCGATTTTGATGGATGTTGTCAAATTTGCCTATAGCAATCTGATCTGATGATGCATTTTATTAAACACCGCAGATAATTCGGCCTAAATAGCATCAACTTGCCATTTTCTAGTTGACGAATTACAAACGATGTGAAGCAGGTTAAGTTCGTATTGTTCATATCTCTGAGCCAGCAAGCGAAGCACTGTCTGCTTAGAGGTAACACACAACGCCGTGATAACTCGAGACGATTCGCTCACAGCCTTTTTTGAAGACTGGGAACAGAAAGAAGAAAAACCCCTGTATTTTACTAAGGTCACGTTCTTAAAACACTTATGGAGGCTAGAAAGAGCAAAAAAAAAAAACAAATGGAGCTCCCAATGGCGAAACAACGTTTATTTGAGCCTAAAAGAGTAATAACACATTTCTAATGTTCAAAAACGTGAAAAGAAAAAAATGATACAAATATGACATTTTTTAACCGTAGAATAATATGTATTTTCCATATTTCATCAATTTCTCCATGGTTTATTATCCAGCTTTCCACGAACGGTAATGGCGGACAGTGCACGCAGCCCATTTTGACGTTTTCTGTAGGTCAGGGAGTTTTCAATCGCAGTAATGGAGTAGAAAATTCAACAACTTCGTGACGTAGCATAGCAACTTCAACAAACAATGGGCGTTTTGTTATTTAAATTTCGTCGTGCACATGCGCGGATCAAAATTAACAAAACTGGTTATTAAGTGCAGGCCCGGATTTAAGGAGGGGCGAAGCGGGCAAATGCCCCGAGCCTTACGACACAAGGGGCCCTGTCTGAGCCAGACGTGAAGACAGAGTATTGACCTTTTTTTTGCTCGTTACCTTCCAGCGAAGCGTTAAGTCATTTCAAAATTTAAAATTTTCATACCAATAATATTTTTTAGAAAAGAGGGTCCCACGAAAATATCTGCCCCGAGCCCCCCGCCACTTGAATCCGGCCCTAGCTGCGTGCACTGTCCGTCATTACTTCTCGTGCAAAGCTGGAGAAGAGTCGAAAACCCTGCCCGCCAACGTAAGATTAGTCGGTTTTTTTTAATGTAGGTCTACGGTTGAAGATTAGAAAAGGCCAAGCAAAAATGACCACGAATGAAGCTCAGGATACTGAAATAACTTTTGACGTAGAACTACGTCTCCCAGGAAGTTCGGCTACATGGAGATGTAAAATGAAAATCTAAAACCGGAAAAAGTGGAAAATATGTCCAATTTCAGATGCTAATCAATCGGTTAGTTTTCGATGGATTTCCTTAGTTCTTGCAACAATAGATTGGAAAATCTTCTAAGGTTCCTCCCAAATGGAAAAAAAATGTAATTTTATTATTCGAACTATTGTACTATTAAACATTGTCAAGCATTTTCAAAAATCAAAATTCGACCTCTGATTGGTCGTTCAATGATTTCTTCCCAAGCACGATCGACAGAATTACAGACCTAGTAATTTGAAATGTGCTATTTGGCCTATATAAAAGCCTGTTTCAGCTGAAAGTGCTTTTATTAGTTCTAGACAGCGACAACAGCAGTTCTCTCTTAGCAGCAGCAGTGCAGCGGAAACCAATGGCAGCAGATAGCGGACACAGCTGTGGCATGGCAACGAATAGCGCAGCAGTTGCAGCGGATCTAAGCATCGATAGTAAAAGGGCCAGCTGATGCAGCGGCACTTCCTTTAGTGAAATGTTGTCTCTGTGCGATAGCGGGCACTAATAAATGCATCGAATGAAAGGTTGTCTCATTTTGACAACACATCAATGTTTTGGGAAGCTGGCGTCCAAGCCGTCTAGTTTTGAGTGTCGAAACAGCTCTTCACTGCGTTTTCAATCACAAGAAATATCTTATTCGCACTGTCAGTGATAACGCAAAGCAGTGATCGGCATTTTATCCGATGTTGAGATGAACAGCAAATTGTTCTTTTCAGGATAAAACAAATGCCTAATTGAAGAGTTGATATTATCTCTTCAATTAAATACATCTTCAGATGATGGAACAGTTATGAATTTGACTTCGTCTCCATGCCTCAGAACGTTCTTAATTACCTTTTCCTTCAGTAATAAGCAATACCCGAACAGCTTTTTTTACGAATCATTTATTTGACACGAGACAGCTTTTATTATCTGCATGAAAATTAAGTTATCGCATAATCAAACCTTAAAAATTGTCAAGCCTAATATGACAAGCAACTATGTTATTGAAAATGGTCAATCCTTGTTGAAACGCAAACTCAGATTAATCTGATTGGTCGTCATATGATTGCTTTCCCAAGCACGGTCGACAGAATTGGCAGCGACTACAACAACCCTTACTTAACGTATCAGCAGCGATATTCGGGCCAGCTGTTGCAGCACCACTTCCTCTAGTAAAAGCTGCCTTTGTGCAGTAGCGAGAAGCATCAGTAGTAGGTACATTAGTCGGCACTTACTCTAATGAAAAGTTGCCATATTGTGACACAAACGTTTTGGAATGCTGGCTCTGAAAGTGTATGAGCCATCAAATTTTCAATGTGAAAACAGCTTTCAACTGTGTTTTATTAGCAAAATGCCTTAATCTCCTCTGTCAGGGTAGCACACAGATGCGATCAACATTATATCCGATATGAAATTAAACAACAATAGTCCTTATAAGGACAACAAACAAATTATTAAGGATTTAATATTTTCTCGTTTTGCGCTGGTATCAAAACTTAACTTGCTTGCGTTGTATAGTGTTTGTTACATTCCTGTTCAGTGATGTATGTGCAAACTAAAATTCGGTAGCACTTAAACTCCTCTTTTACACAAAATTTTAAACATAGTCGTGGCTTTGCATACAACCCTCGTGTTTTTTTAAGGCTAGAAAAATCTAACAAAAATGTTTTTAAATTGATCTCAGAATGACAAAAACACGTTTTCAAAGGTTAGAAAAAAAAAACGTTGGGCACAGAAACGCCAGAAAGAAAAAAAAAGGAGTCAGTATGGCAACAAACCGTCGCTAGAGGCTAAATAAGGTAAGAAAAACCCCTGATTAAAATCAGAATGTTGAAATCTTAAAACACAGCAATCGAAATTCAGGATGGCGAAAAAACGTCTCTGAAGACCAAACAAAAGGCCAAAACCGAATATGATCCCAAATAAAGCTCAGAATGGCGATAAAGTTTTTCAAAGTCAAGAAAAGGCCGAAAGAAAATGAGCCAAAATTGGGTGGAAACAAGATGATGATCTTCAATTGAACACATAATAGCGAAACAATGCTCGTAGAGACCAGAAATTAGAACGAGAATAAACTAGAGTAAACAAGATAAATATCAGAGTAACGAAAATACGTTTTTAAAGGCCGAAGAAGAAAATAACTCAAATTGAGCTGAAATTAATGGAACTTCTAGAGACTCAACAATTTCGGCATAAAAAGATTCTCCGATTGATCGCGAAAAACGCTTCTCAAAGCCAGAGTAATCGGCAATAGAAAAGGATTTCAAATTAAACTCAGTTACATCAGTGGTAGAATTACATCTTTTCAACGTTGAATGTATTGAAATGCTTCGCCCATGATACGTTCCAATCAACGCCGTGTGCAATAGGTTGAAGCTACAGAGTGTAATCTGTGCGGTTTCAATTTCAACATTGAGTGAAAAGTTACCATGATTTCGGGAACTGCTGGACTAGCGTTAGTTTCTCTGTTTGCAAATGATACAGTCGCGTTAGACAGGTGTGAATTTTTTTTCTCATGTTTGTGGATAAATTTTTAGAGTTCGATAGGCCGCAATTTTCCTCTAGCTTTCAAAAAGTGATGTTGAATTCAACGTCTTGGTGGGTTTGTTTCGGTTGGCAGCGGAGCAAAGGTTTTAGCTCCCCTCGGCTAAGTGTAATAGGGAGGGTAACACCACCACGTCGAGATCAGCTTGGGAACAGCTCCGAACGTTACCAGTGGAAAGACAGTAAGATCAGGAATTTTCAGTCGGTTTGTTTTGCTTTTTATTTAGTTTTCTAGCAGAATCCGTAAATCCGATAGAGGTACTTTGCCGCCCTGTATATAAGGGTTGACCGAGAAAATTAGGTTTATACTCCCTAACAAGAGTCATTCGAATTCAGATGATCTAATCAACCGTCCCCAAGGAGAATATTCAAACATTTTCCCCTATCAACTTGATCTCTGCCCTAAAAAGCAAGTTTAACCCAGTACAAAACCAGTCTTGGCAACCAAAATTGAAGCAGAACTGGACAGACTTCAAGGACTGAAAATCGCCACTCCGGCATCGTATTCGGAATGGGCCGCTTCAATAGTAGAAGTACCGAAATCAAATGGACGAGTCAGGATCCGCGCAGATTATTTTACAAGATTCAATTGGGCTCTAGAACCACATTGGAATCCACAATCTGTTACCACTTCCACAAGACATCTTCGATAAACTGGCCAACAAGAAAGTTTTCAGTCAAATTGACCTTCTAGACCTTTCAGGATGTTATGTCTCTTAGAGTTCAACCACTCTTTCGATGTAAAACCTGCTCCGGATGAGTTTCAAGAAATCATCATGATTACCGGAATAGAGGATACTACTGGTTATTTGGAGGACATCATCGAGGCAAGTTGCACAATCGAGAAGCACATCCAGCACCTTGATCAACTGTCCGACCAATTTATCCTGAAGTTCGAGAAGAGTATCCAATATCTGGGGTTGATCGTCGATCCCACCAGATCCGAGCAAAATTTAAGCTTGCACAGTCATCTATCAAGACAACCCTTTATGCGTGGCTCAACCCGCAAACGCCATGGTCTCGTGGGTTATACCGGATCTGTTTGAGGGAAAATCGTTCTAGTGATACATAAAAGACGCTTCAACTAAATGGCCGGAGATCTCTAGCATAAACTCCTCACCAACATCCATCACAGTCAATAAGCTTCGAGAATCAATTTTAGACTTCCTTTAACCATTGTAATTGACAACATGCGCCAATTCGATTTAAGTTTGTTTGCGTCATTCTGTAAACAAAAATCAGTCGACCATCACTGGGATCGGGCGCAATCTTGAACAATGTCCACTGCACCTTAATTGTGACAGAATATTTGACTAGCACCAAATAAAATATGGGTCATACAACAATAATCCTAATAAATGGCTGCAGTTGTGTTTTGAATCTACAGAAAGGGAAAAAAATCTTTGCTTGGGAGTTCCATCATATGATTTTCATTTAGTAAAGGTTTCTTGAATCGTCAAAAATTATTGAAACCTAACTTGCAAGTCATTTTTCGTTTAACTTTTGTTGGAAGGATTTATTTTTTCATTTCTATTTTATAGATGCAACTCAATAATGCACAATTACGAAGTTATTCACTTAGTACGACAAATTTTTCTGATCAATCAAGCATCCCATCGTCATTTGAAATTTGATTCCCTTTCCCGTGCGACAATTCATTTTCTTGCACTCCACCGAAAACCTCTTGGATTTCGATTGCTTTTGATTAGCACATCTGCTGCTGCATGAGCTCATTGTTTTTCATCACATTTTTACTCATCCAAAGCTGAATAATCAATTTGGTGCTGTTTGTTTGTCGCCTGCGTAAAACCTGTTGTACACTCTTTGACCGAGCGTCAAATATTTGTCACTTTTTGACAGATAAAAATTTGGTCAAAGATAATAATTTGTCACTCTCCAAACACAAACACGGGCAAACAACAACAATGATGTCAAATAAATTTGACCATTATGTCAGAAGGTCAAATATTTGACCATTAGACAAAGAGTGTACTACAGGCTTAACAACCACCGTCGATGATGGGGTGGCTATTGGAAAGCATTTCCTCCACACTCTGAGTGAGACGCGCTTGTGAAGTTTTTTTTTTTTGTTGGAGAGAAAGTGCGCAAAAACTGTAAGCACAATCGGAAATGATTCCGTAACAGTGAACAGTGTGAAAAGTTAAAGCAGAGAAAAAAAAAACAAAGAAACACACGCACATCCGTTACTCGAAATGCATACCGCGATTTTAGGGGAGTAACACGATAATAACCGGTCAGGTGACTGCGGAGTTGAATGGAAATTAGCAATGACCGTTAAATTAACTGATTCCGAAACCCCTGGGCATGCACTAAAACGTATCACATTCCATCGTAATACACACTAATTTCGAGTTACCATGTTTGACGCCGATGTTTTCGATGTTATCTATTGTTTACCCTTACAATTAGGGTGATCATCGGGCATCATTACGGTGGAAAATTTATTTCTGTATGCTGGCTGATTAACTTGTGATCACACGTGAGCGATACTTTGTTGTGCACCACCACCGTTCCGACTTGAATGTATAACATCATTATTTGCACAGATTGAATAAAATTATATGTTCGTCATGACTCTTTCGCTGGTCAGTCCGCTAACGGGAACGTGACAGATGCGCACGAATGGAATTTACCATGCCTGCACTAGTTGATGATGGTGTCATCATGTGAGGGAAAAAAACTCACTTCCAAAGGTCACGTTTGTCCGTTCGATATGCGAAGAATTTCCTACAAACCACAAAACAAAGAAATGCTTCCGCGATAAAACTCTCGGAAAAGAGCTGTCAAGAACCGCGCCCTTGGCGCTGACAAGATATCAATCGTTGTCTCGTCTAGCGGAATGGCCAAACCAGACAGTAGTACATATAAACAAGTACGAATGGAATGCTAATAAAACTAATCTCAGGTCTGCCGTTGTTTGCCAGACCGACTGACCGCGCGCAAACGGTTGTAAACATGCGCCCTGCGACGTGACAGGGCGGGAAGGCACGCAGCAACTGTCAAAGTAGTTCACAATTTATTGCCCCATTGTGAGGCAGTTAAACGCGTTGCATCTTCCCAATATAATGACGATGATGGTCACAGAGCGTCACCCGCTTCGTCCATCCATCCAGTTCTTTTGTTGTCCAGTGCGCCGCCACGATCGGAATCGGAATCAGAGCGGTTTGAAAAGGTTAGTTTATCCAATTAGATAAACAAAATATCCGGTCAGACGGCACACTGCAATGAGTGCCAGTTGTGTGTGCTCTGTATTGACACATTTTACGTCCCGTCGGTTTGACGGCTGGCTTTCCTCATCTGTCCGTTGGTGATTTCTCATTGCTAGTGATCTGAAAATCCATTTTCCTCACACAAAGAGAATCCTGAGTGAAAATTTCCAGAATACCTTTAATTCGGTGACGGAATCGTGAGAGGAATCCTTCTCATTGATTCCACCATGTAGGAAGCATTACATTTCATTTGAAAAAATCTCTATCTTAAATAGGATGTGATGTCTTATGAAAATAGTAGGAGGGTGGTATCCGTGATACGACCGCATAGTTGACGTAGGACTACAATAGTTTTATATTTCCCTTTGAGGCTCTGTTTGATTTGAGCTCGTTTTACTTCTAGCACGGTTCGATTTTGGCACAGATGTGCCAGAACGAGCGATTATGTCTAAACACATTTCTTAGTCTTCTTGATTATTTCAACAAATTTAAGCTCAACATCCTCCAAAAGAAAGGTATTTTGGTTCTTTATGTTGCCGAAGCGAATGACCGGAATTGGTAAAACGGTTCCTGGAACAAGACCGGAACATGTGCCGGTTATATGTATAATGATCATGATCTAAGCAGTACCAAGCCTCTAATTACTCGGGTAGTAATATCAAGTATCTAGGTCATCAGCCTCAATTCATCAAGCGACACCTCAAACGACTTGGAACTAAAACTAGTTCATTGGTGGAAATATCTATGAAAAAACGTTATGAAAAAAGAACCGTTCATTTTTGGCAAATTTTGCCATGTCGTGTTTGGCAAAATCAAACGGCGTCTCTATTTTGATTATTTATTTGCAGCACTCTATTTCAGAAGAAAAAATATTCTCTTTAACATTGACGAATATCTTTCATTCTAATACATTCTAATACATTTTCTTCAATATGCGAAAAGGCAAGCTTCTATACAGACCTAAATTGAGTACGATTTAGTAGAAATTGAACAATATTTATTTGTTATGGCTCACTCTCCAATCACCAAGCGGCAAAGATGTCACATAAAAAAAATTTCCTGCAATTACAAGTTCGTGGAAAAAATAACGATAAAAAATTACAGTTTTTGCACAAAAATGTTATCCACAGAAAATTTAAAATAAACATGAGAAAAACAGAGTGTAGAGTTTAAAAATAAACAACGCATTTTATCTGTACAATGAACCTAATTTATATACCCAGCTATCTGCCTCTACCGACACGTACAGAATTTTGCTGTCCCCGGCGGTGCCCCCCCCCCCCCCGGATATCTGCGCAGTACTGTTGCCTGTGCCAGCATGTTTTCCATCAAGACATCAGTTTTAATAACATTCTGACAGCAGAATGTAAAACTGTCTGATAGTTGAGGTGGTTACGAACTATCCGAAAAAGCTTCACCTTCAAGACATCAATATAGTCTAGGCTCATAGAAGCAAATGTTAGTTGACCTATTGGGACGGGGAGATTCTGTCAAATTTTTTTTGCCACTGCTACTGCTATATGATATCACAGTAACCAGTTGGTGTCTATTCATGAAGTCTGTGCCAGGGGTGCTCGCATTTGATTGGTACATTCGTTCGTGAAAATTCGACCTTGAAGCTTTTATTCAATTTTCACTGCTAAACAATGAAATGATAATGATAACTGAGGAATCACAAAATTGTCCATCATTTTATCAATCCAACGACATATTGATTATTGTAATCCATCATGTGGTTACATCAGCATTACCGTTTGAAATCTTTCATTTCAATGTTACACCTTGGTTTTAGTTTCCGCAGAATGTATCTCGATATAGTGCGGTTAGACGTAGTTCTACGTCAAAAATGTTAACTATTGTAGTTCTACACATTCAGATTCTATCGGTTCCAATCCTAAAGAATCTATGCGAATCTTATGATAGTTGGACGAGCAGAGAAAATGATTTAAAAATGCGTTTGAAAAATTGATAAATAATCAAGCAAAAATTACCTCAAAGGCTAAAAACTAGGGAAAAGTTCGTACTTCATTGAATACTATTTTTTCCGGTACAACTCGTAGCACACCGTAACACATTAGGACGTAATCCGTCATACTTTTTGCCTTTCTCCTAGAAAGGTATAGCAATCACTGGAAAAACCAAAGGTATAAAAGTGGTCCCAATGGCCGAATGTCATATACCACTCGACTTCTTTCGACGAACTGAGCATTTTCTGTATGTATGTATGTATGTGTGTATGTGTTTTTTTTTTTTTTTTTTAAAGGTGGCGGGGAAATCTGCAAACAGACACCTGAGAAGAGAACTCAGGGTGTGGGGATGAGACTAGGGGAGAGAGGGGACCATTCCCGCTGCCAGCGGAGCATCGAGAATGACCTTCTGGTACCTCGTCACTCTCTGTCCTCCTTGATGGCGATGCTGATAGGCATCATGCCGGACAAGACACAGATTGCGTCGTATGACACTGTACGATACGCACTCGCAACTCTCAGGCACATGAGCCTGTAGGTACTTTCCAGTTTACCACGGTAACTGTTAGTACCTAGCGCTCTGGACCACACTGGCCCACCATACCTAAGTATGGACGAAACCACGCTGGCAAGAAGTCTTCGCTTGCTGTAATAAACCGCTGAGCTATTGGACATCATACGAGATAGTGCTGCAATAGCCGATGAGGCCCTCTTACAGGCATAGTCGACGTGACTCCCGAACGTGAGCTTGTCGTCCACCATAACCCCCAAGAGCTTCAGGGATCGCTTCGAGGTGATGGTGCAGTCTCCGACTCTGACCACCGCCTGTTGCTCCGATATACGGTTGTTCACAACCGTGACCTCCGTCTTATGATGCGCGAGCTCCAGTTTCCTGGAGCGCATCCAGTCCTCGACCTTGCGTATACAGTGCGCGGCCGTCAACTCGACCTCCTCGATAGACTCGCCGTAAACCTCCAGCGTTATGTCGTCTGCAAAGCCGACGATCACAACCCCTACAGGGAACTTGAGTTTCAACACTCCGTCATACATGACATTCCACAACACCGGGCCCAGGATAGAACCTTGCGGAACTCCTGCGGTAATTGGGACGCACTTCTGACCCTCCTCCGTGTCGTAAACAAGTACTCGATTCTGGAAATAATTTTCCAGAATCTTGTACAGCGACAGCGGTACATGGATGCTCCTGAGCGCGAGCGCTATGGAGTCCCAACTGGCACTATTGAACGCATTCTTCACGTCGAGCGTGACGATTGCGCAGAAGCGTATTCCCCTTCTCTTGCGCTGGATTGCTACCTCCGCCGTCTTGATGACGGAAGAGATTGCGTCCAGCGTGGACCTGCCCTTCCAGAAGCCGAACTGGTTACTTGCCAGACCGTGAACACCCTCTGTGTACCTCACCAGTCTGTTGAGGATGATCCTCTCAAGCACCTTGCCCGCGGTGTCCAGCAGGCAGATAGGCCTATATGCCGATGGGTCCCCTGGCGGTTTCCCAGCCTTCGGCAATAAGACCAGTCTCTGCCGCTTCCACCTGTCCGGAAAGAGACAGTCATCCAGGCACCTCTGCATGACTGCCCTGAACAGCCCGGGGGCCGTTTTTATCGCCAGCCTGATCGCCAGGTTAGGGATACCATCCGGTCCCGGTGCCTTGCTCACCTTTAGGGATTTGGCGATCACGATGAGTTCCTCATTCGTAACCCTTGCCTCCTCCCCTGCCTCGACACGGCTGTCGTCGCTCACGGATTGGATGCTCGGCAGGTTGGCCGACCATCTCTGGTCTATGTCTGAGATACTGGAACGTCGGACGTGAGACTC
Source organism: Wyeomyia smithii (assembly GCF_029784165.1). Taxonomy (NCBI): domain Eukaryota; kingdom Metazoa; phylum Arthropoda; class Insecta; order Diptera; family Culicidae; genus Wyeomyia; species Wyeomyia smithii. Next base: position 13,330,190 of record NC_073694.1, read on the forward strand.
GACTGCCGGAGGCCAAGGACTTGGTACGTGGCGTGGAAAGAGTCCCTCGATGATACGCTCCAGCATCGCTGGTGATCGCTCTGCAGGCGCCAGCGCGCCTTTAGTCTTGGCCATTACGATCCTGTAGGCGTCACCCCACGGATTTGTATTGGCACTCGCACATAGCCTATCGAAGCAGGACCTCTTGCTGGCCTTTATCGCACTCTTTAGCATCGATCTTGCCGAACTGAATGCTGAATGCGCACTGCGAAGGTCGGCTATCGCGTCCGTCCACCAGTAAACCGGTGGCTTTCCATTCCTAGGTTGGCGAGTCCTAGGCATGGTGGCGTCGCACGCCCGCGATAGCATAGCAACTAGTTGGTCAGCAGTCGGGCGGAGCCAACTGCCCCCCTCGCGCTCCCTTCTCATTGCCTCTTCGAATACCTCGGCATCAAAGTGCGAAGTCTTCCACCCGCGAACGGTCGGAGTGTTGGCTCTACCCGTCGCTTGCCGCCTCTCGTTGTTGTCTACACTATAACAGACCGCCTGGTGGTCACTATTAGTGTAGCCATCGTCTACCCTCCAGTTCTTGATCAGTCCTGGGCTGAAGAACGTAACGTCGATGATCGACTCCGCACCATTTCTGCTAAATGTACTTTTGTTCCCAACGTTGGCCAGATCTAGGTTGAGCTTTGCAAAAGCCCCCAACAGGATCTGGCCCCTCTGGTTCGTGAAGCGACTTCCCCACTCAACAGCCCAAGCGTTGAAGTCGCCCGCCACCACCAACGGCGCTAGGTCCGTTAGCTCCATGAATAGGAGGTCGACCATCTGGGTGAACCTTTCGGTAGACCAACGTGGCGGAGCATAGCAACTGCAGTAGAACACTCCGTTTACCTTAGCAACTACGTACCCTTCTTCTGAGGTTGAGACAACCTCCTGAACCGGGAACTTGCTCGTCGTACATATGGCCGCCAAACTGGACTTATCCGCAACCCAGTTACCGTTTCCGGGAGGGATGCGGTAGGGATCCGATATGACGGCGATGTCCGACAACGACTCAGTGGCTGCTTGGTGTAGCAGCGAAGCAATGGTTCAGGTTCAGTTGCGTCACCCTTACGCCCGTGGTTTCGCAGCCGGCTTACCGGCTGGGCACCTGGGGCCTCCCATAAAGTGTTTGGCGTCCCGTTTCCCGGAACATACCATGCACTTGGGAGACTCCACACAGTCCTTTGCTTTATGGCCTGCATCTCCACAACGCCTGCACAGCTGGCTCCTATCGGGCCCCTTGCAGGTCCAGGACTTATGTCCGCCCTCAAAGCACCGGAAGCAAATGTCTGGTTGCTGTAGTATGCCCAGAGGACATACAGACCAGCCGACCTTCAACTTGCCCTCTTTCAGGGCCAGGTTAGCGTCCGCCGACGGTAGTCGGAAGGTAGCTATCTGGGTCCCCGCCGGACCTTTGCGGAGGCGGATTGACTCCTTAGCCACCTCCACCCCGCACTTCGCTTTTAGGGCTTGTGCAATGTCGCACCCCTCAGTGATTTCGTCCAGGTTTTTAAGCTGGAGAGTCACTTCTGAGGTGAGTGCCCGCACTTGCACCTCCTTCCCTAGGACCTTTTCAGCTACCGTTTTGTAGGTAGCCCCCTTGTTCTTGGCGTCCTTCCGGAGCTCAAGTATCATCTCGCCAGTGCGAGATCGGCGGGTACTCCGCACATCCGCCCCCAGATCCTTGAGCTGGGTTTCCCCCCTCATCTTCTTCAAGACTTCTGAGTACTTCGACCCATCCGTCTTGAGTATGAGGGCATCACCCCTACTCCGCGCCTTTTTGACCTTTTTTGGTCCTCTGGCCGCTCCGCCATCATGTCGCGTCGCACCTTCCCGACGCTTCCTACCCTCTACGGTAGTCCAAGGGTTGCCCGTAGCCTCCACCTGTGCCTTTTCCGCGGTGGACCTTGAACCGGTTGGCGTGTGTTCCCGTGGGAGTAGCACGACCAATCGTTTCTTGGTGTTCCCGGGGGCCGTTTCCCCCGGGGACTGCCTCGTTCGCTTAGCGACCTGCCCCGTGGAGCAGACCGACGCGAACGAGGGGGCGTCTGTCTGCACCTCTTTAGATGCAGTCGCCCTCCCGGTCTTGGCCGCTTTCTCGGCCGCCTTCACCCAAGGTAGTCTATGCCGGAGCAGTGAGGCCATGGCTAGGGGCGGCTGCCATAGCGCCTTATGGGCAACTATGACACCCCCGACCGGCGCAAGTCAGGAAAAGACATCTGATCCTACTCCTGCCGGGTTCCCACCAGGCAATGGACTCGGAACGTACTGGAAGGCCTGCCAGGTTTAACGGGACGGAGACCCCTGCACCGGTTGTAATCTCGCCGTTTCAAGCCGTTATCACACGACATTACTAAGGGAGCTCGGCGCAGGTGCCAGCCCAAAATCATGGTACGAAAACGAAATCCGACTCTTATCCTATAGTGATGCGACCAGTTGCCGTAATTGGGAACATTACTGGCATCAGTCCCAATGGGCGGTATAGTGCATTTGGGTGGTGAGAGCGGCACTACTCGCTCCGTCGGAGCTGCTTCCGGCCAGTGTGGCTTTTGCGAGAATTCAGCGGCCCAGTGCCTGAATCTCGCCACGACCTAGGCTAGCTCCCGCTGATGGTCCGGGACTGCTTGCTAGCAGTGAGCACTTCCGTGGCCTTCGGTAATCGCCAATTACCGACCCGTGTTGGCATTCAGCTCTGCCGCATGTGTGTATGTGTGTGTATGTGTGTGTGTGTATGTGCAACTTTTTTTTCTCACTCACTTTTCTCAGAGATGGCTGGACCGATTTTCATAAAATTAATTGCAAATGATAGGTCTAGTTGCGCCATAGGTTGCTATTGAGTTTCATTGTAATTGGATTTTTGGTTTAGAGGTTATGTGTCAAAATATAAAAATCACGAATCATCAATATCTCAGAAACCACACAACTGATTTCAATAAAACTGGTTTCAAATGATTGGGCTGTCCTCAGAACCCTTAACTTTTGAATTTTGTTATGGTTGAACATATGGTTCAAAAGTTATAAAAAGAAAAGTTATCCTGAGGTTGTTTAAACTCACGCATTTTTCTCAGTGATGGCTGAACCGATTATCAGCGTTACTGTATGTGTCAAATGGGTAACTACAAAATATGTATGAGATTGAAAATTTGAAATGAACGTTTTTTTGTGGCGATGGAGCTGGGTTCCAGTGTTACGTCTGTTAGTCTGTGCTTTTAGTTTTGGCGCTGCGTCAGAATGTTAAAATCGCTCTTATATCTCGGAAGCTATGAACATAGTTGAATTAAAATTAATGGGCTTTTAAACCCATAAACAATGAATTTTCTCCTAGAAAGGTATAGCAATCACTGCAAAAACTGAAGGTATAAAAGTGCTCAACAGGGTCGAATGTCGTATATCACTCGACTCAGTTCGACGAACTGAGCATTTTCTGTATATGTGTGTGTAACGCTCTCCCAATCTCACTCGATTTTCTCAGAGATGGCTGAGCCGATTTCAATGAAAATAATTGCAAATGAAAGGTCTAGTTGCCATATAAGACCCTATTGAATTTCATTGTAATCTGATTTCTAGTTTAGAGGTTATGTATCAAAATGTAAAAATCACGAAACATCAATATCTCAGAAACTACACAACCGATTTGAACAAAATTGGTTTCAAATGAACAGGCTACCTAAAAAACCCTTAACTTTTGATTTTATGAAGATTGAACATGTGGTTCAGAAGTTATGGAAAGAAACGTGTTCTGGAGACTATTCAATCTCACTCATGTTTCGCAGAGATGGCTGGACCGATTTTCATAAAATCAGTGTCATATGGAAGGTCTTGTTGCCCCATAAAACCTTATCGATTTTTTTTTTACAAACGGATTATTACTTTGCCTGTTATGTTTAAAAATGTGAAATCCAGCTATGAAAAGAAACATTTTCCGAAAACTACTTGGACTCACTCACTTTTCTCAGAGATGGTTGAACCGAATTCCACAAAATTAGTGTCAAATGAAAGGTCTAGCTACCTTATAACACTTTATTGAATTTTGCTGTAATCGGACTTTAACTTCGTCTGTAATGTATCGAAATGTGAAATTCACGAAACTTCATTATCTTAGAAACTACACAACTGATTTGAACAATATTGATATCAGATGAACGGGCTAGTTAAGGGTTAACAGATGAATTATGATTGAACATGTGGTTTCAAAGTTTGGCCTCAACATGATTTGAATGTGGTATCGTACTATTTAAACGTTCCCGGTATCGCTCGTGATTAAATTGTTCGAAATTAAGAGTAATTTATTTTATTTCACTATTTCTTAAGCACTAACTTTACGTCAAATTTCATGTTTTATACTTCAATTACAACATCAATATTTTAGAACCCAAAGAGTGAATATTAATACCTTTATTGGATTTAAACCTTAATGTAAATCTATTTTTACAAATAATAAGCTTGAATGAGAAAGGCTTAGTCTGACCGCTAGGTGGATTAATTTAGGTTTTTATACTACTTTTTTATTACAATCCATTATATCGCTATCCATGATTTCATTATACCACATTCCAATGCATTTTTCGTCTTGTTTTTTTATGCTATACCATCGTTCTACGAGTGTTTTCCAAATATTGCATACTGGGAAAAAATGAACTCAAGCTCCCACTGATTAAAAGCCGCTGGACTGACAACCTGAAAAGCATTGCTTATGTAAAATTGGTCAATAAATCGATTGGCGATATTTTCATCCTGTGCAAGACACGGGAAAGGGTCTATATTTTCGATAATAAGAAAATATATGGTGAAAGGGGGCTCTGCACAAAATGAAACTATCACCAATCGATTTGTTGACCAATTTAACATAAGAGATATATTTACTCATATTTCAGGTTGCCAATCTAGCGGCGAATAATAAGGGGAAAACCGTAACCAACATTTCCACTAAATAATCACCGCATCGCAAGCATCGAAAACTAATTCCTCTTTAACAGAAGGTCATAAGGTACACAAACCACTGCGACAGTATTGTGCTACTCATACTTGAAACTATTTTGCGCAAGTTTTAAAACAGTTTTTGGCAGTTTGTGGTTTATGAGTGAAAGTATGAAAATCCGTCACTGACCACGGTTAGAAAAGTAACTTTCCTTTCCGTCACAGTCGTGGAGATGCAGAGGAAAACAAGGTCTCCGGCAACAACGATTGTTACATTTTCTTTCTGACAACCTTTTTCCTCATCTAATGATCTCGTAAGGACGCAGCTGGCGCGGTTATCGATCTATACCGTACGGAAACTACTGAATTGTTGTATGTACATTGAAAATGGTAAACTAATCCCAAGTAGCCATGTACGTGGTTTTTTGTGCAACTTCACTAGCTCAGATCTATCGAGGAGGAGCAACTACGAAATGTGCAATCGGCAAGCTCAAGCTAAAATTGCATTCATTATTAACGGAAAACGTAGGAAGTTGTATCCAAGACACGACCGCCTCACCGACGTAGAACTACTAAACTATGATTGCTTAATAGAATCAAGAAACTCTTCATTTAATTAACGCTGGGAGTCTCAGTCTACAGTATGACAATAGTACAACACTGCACGTTTTGTGCCGTGCTGGAGTATGAAATATATGGCTGTGATCGGGAGTCTTCGCGTGGTTAAGAAAAATTCTATATCTATCAATCTATTTTAAGTAGGCAATATCCCAAACCGTTACGATGGCAATATTCCCCTTACTTCTCACGTGCTATTGGGGTGCTATCGGACTTTAATTTGTACATAAAAAAACAATATCATTTATCTTTCGAAAAAATGATGATTCTTCAATTAGTTATTTAGTTGCCTTCAAAAGGGCAGTCTGTTGTTCAAAATCGATTATGGTGACCGCAACCTTCCCAAGTAACCAAAAGTTCGGATAGCAGTAGAATTCATAGACTAATCATCCAATCTAACGATCATGAATAGAATTCTATTCAGCTCAGTTTTTAAGTAACTAACCGTACTTTCAAGTTCGCATTTGTTGAATAAACTTCGAGTAGCATGCAAAGCAGCTTCTAAACCGAACTAAAAAGTTCACATTAAGTTCGGTTAGGTCGCTGAACAGAGCGCTATTCAGCTTGAAAAGAAAACTTCAAAATACTTAAAATAAAAATCAATTTGCAATTTTTCAATTCTCTCACTCATCATTCGTGTTGCTTCATCAATCCCATGATAATCATTTACTAAAGAAATTTAGATCAGAAGAATAATGTTTGGCTCCATTTATTATTAGATTTCATATTTTTTTTTGCAACTTACTACACCGAGCTTCGAACTCGAGTCCTCCCTCTTTGAAGCCTAGATTCATACCACTGCTCCGTTCCCGCTATATGAGACCAGCATCGATTTTACTCGATGTGCTGATTTCTCTTCGTTACCTACACGTTCATGGCTAGAAACATACCGGGTCTCTCTTTCAGCTTGAAAGTTCAGATAAAGTACAGGCGGAACCTCATGCGAACTAGGAAGTTCAGAAAAGGCTGACGCGGAACTTTTTCTGAACTTTCAAGTTCAAAAGAAGTACGCGCGGAACGCAGTGTGAACTTAAGTCTGACAGTTCTCTAGTTTGTTTTGATTTTGCTGCAGTTCGTTTGTAATGTAATTGAGAAAGGTTGTGTACGCATTATTTTCCTTCCAAACGTTAACTGAAATTTTATTCTGGTAAGCAGTATATACAAAATATGATAAATGTTCAAAATAAATAAAAAACTTTTTCGGTCAATAGATATGCTGTGTGCCACAGTCGAAACAACGAACGCCTTGGAACACGCAACTCTCGGTGGTGTCCGAGCAATGGATTCGGACCTCCAAAACCGGAAACGTCATGCTGTGGCCTGTGGCCTAAATAAAAAAACACCCAAGATTTGGGCAAATTGCTCATGGATGAAAGCATCATGCACAGCAAATATCTAACAGTAATTCACAGCTTACATCCGGTTTATTTTTTCTTTTGACCTGCACATTCATGAGTATCTAAACTCATAATTGATTTCCTGTAAGGTAACAAAAGGAAGTGTTTAGATAGAGAATCCTTTAAGCATCCTAATGTTACCTATTGGAATCATAGATTTGTTGTCTTTTTGCCATTAATTTATATAATAAAATTCCGATGATAATAAAATAGACCACTTTTTTATTGCTTTTGAAAAACTCATTTTTTATCACTAATCTTGAAGCAAACTTCACTTTCGCCAAAGTAGAGTAAAGCACGAGTCAGAACTTAACATGAACTTTGAAGTGGAAATGAAGTACGACATAGACTTCTCCTGAACTTTCGTGCTGATTAAAGGCACGGATAAAATGCTAACCGAACTTTAATTTCCGGCGGCTTAAGGTTCACGTGTGAACTTCAAGGTTCCAATGAAGAGGAGCAAGCAGCTTCTCCTGAACCTTCGTGCTGATTAGAAGTACGGATAAAATGCTAACCGAACTTGAATTCTAAGGGTTTTGAAGTTCACGTGTGAACTTTATGTGAACTTTAAGGTTCCAATGAAGAGTATTTAGCAGCTTCTACTGAACTTTCATGCTGATTAGAAGTACGGATAAAATGTTAACCGAACCTTAATTTCCGGGGGTTTTGAAGTTCACGTGTGAACTTTATGTGAACTTTAAGGTTCCAATAAAGGGGAACAAGCAGCTTCTCATGAACTTTTAAGTTGCTTTCAGGTATTGACGGTACTTTATTTAGAATGAAGTTCGGTTTGTGAGTAATGAGTCTTGTTGTTCAGCCAGAAAGTCCCGCGGAACCAAATCCGAACCCTATGTGAACTTCTAAGTTCGTTTGTTAAGTGAAATTCGAACTTCTGGTTGCTTGGGTTTGTGCTGCTCCGACAGTGAGGAAATAAAGGCACTCTGACAACACACACAGAAAAATTCCGCGCTGCTGGCAAATGATCTGTTCAAGCCGAAAGCAAATTTGTGAAGCCAGCTAAAGCAGGTATTAGACGAAGCGAATATTTGCTATTTTTGGTACGATTTTTATTTGCATAAAATAAAATCCGTACCAAAAATAGCAAATATTTGCTTCGTGTAATACCTGCTTAATACTGGCATAGGAAAATCAAAATATTGCATTCAAATAGATGTAACGTATAAAAAGAAAGTTACGTCTAGAAAGAGTTAGCGTGATTTGTTCGTAGTATATACAGAATAGCAATTCATCACGTCACATAATGACGTTAAGAGAATGGTATATCAAATCAATCATATTTATTATTATTATTTATTTATATGTCAACAGATAAAATAACTACCCCAATGACAGATTAAAATTAACCTATTAGTGCCCAGTGCTGCCTCTAGGCGGTCCTCAGTCGAACCTCTAAAAAGCTTCATAAAGAACCTTAAAAATGTTTATGAGGCTTAATAGTGTTTTTTTCGAAGTCCGTCCAAAAATTAATTTGGGTACTAGAGGGTTAAGATTACTAAAGATTAATTAACAGAAAATCCTCTTAAAGCTATTCTTATTCTTAACACGAGAGACATTAAAATCAAACACAAAATAGCAACGATTGAACACACGAGACATACTACGCATCGGTTCATTTAACCCGTAATTGGTTCTCGAAGGCTGGATGTGAAGAAAGGTATGAGAGTGAGTATTGCGACGTCGTGTGTTTATGTCAAGAAGACCCAGTAGAGCATAGCAGTCAATGTTTCCTTGCAACAGATCGCCTACAAAGCCACTTGGGAAGAAGCCTTCGAAACGATGAATGAAACGTGTTCCTTAAAGTTCAGCTTCGAATCAAGTAGCAATCCTAGATCTTTTACTGTCGTTTCACGCTTCAACTCAGTACCAAAAAGCGAGTAGTTGTGATGGTATAGAGCACGCTTGCAGCTAAATGAGATTGCTGAGCATTTAGACACGTTCAGGGACATCCGGTTGATGCAGCACCAAGTTCCAAACAGCTCCAGTTCCTGATGGAGGAAGGAAGCGTCAGCGTGGTCCTTTATGACGAAGTATAGCTTAAGGTCGTCAGAGTAGGATAGCTTGAAGCATTTGATGGAGCTGTGAACATCGTTCATATATAGCAGGAAAAGGAAAGGACCGAGATGGCTGCCTTGAGGGACTCGAGACGAGACAGCATTTGGCGATGAGGCAAAATCACCGATCTTCACCGACATATTCCGGCCGATGAGGTAAGATCGTAGCCAGGCCAGCAAGTTATTGTCGGTGCCCATACGGTCAAACTTCGCCAGTGCAATTTCGTGGTTCATCTTATCAAATGCAGCGGAGAGATCAGTATAGATAGCGTCTACCTGATGTCCATTTTCTATCTCTCGTATGATAAACGACGTTAAAGTGGCTAAATTTGTCGTAGTTGACCTCTTAAGTATAAAGCCATGCTGTTTTGGCGAAATGCAATGCGAGTACCTTTGGAATAACGTTTCAAGAACAATAACTTAAAAAAGCTTAGAGGTAGCATATTCCGTTACAGATGCGAAATAGTAATGTTTATCGCAACTCTATAATACTAAGCAAAATACTCCAACAAATTGGTGTTCAAAAACCGCTCAAGGGCAATAAGATAAAAACCATTTTGAAATAATAATAACAAAACATCTGTTACAGCTGCAGTATGTGATGCGGTTTAACCATCCAGAAGTACATATCGCAACGCTGTACCTGCACGGCACAGCTACCTCAACGAAATGAGTGATTAATCACTACTTTGTTGTAAATAATAGTTGATTTTTCAATCGTGAACTATACTGCCGGTACCCGGATAACTGTCCCATAATGAAAAACAACATGTTGAGAAAACGGCGATTTAATATCATCCGTAAATTTTCGGATTTCCAGCAATTACATCCAGAACCAATGACCATAACAGTTTCATGGCAGCACAAGTTTATCGTTGAGAACAAAAAACCATGGATGGAATTGGTTTTACGTTATAAAACTTGAAAAAAAGGAAAAATGGGACAAAATATGCGGGTACATTTCAAAAGTACTCGCATATTTTTTCCCATCACATATTAATTCAACCAGCAACCGGCAGTATCATCGGCAACGTAGATTGTACTACAGAAAAACAACATTAGTCTAGTAAGTTAATTGACATACTTCTATAGGCCTAAAATAATCCGATATACACTAATCTGGAGCAAAATTATATGTTTGAAGTTTGTACCACTATGCAGTGGGACTGTAATGCGGGTACTTTCAATATGGAACAAAAACAACTTGGTATTTTTTCCATGTTTTTCCATACAAAAGTATCAATTTTAATATTTTTCCAGAAAATCTGATAACAATTAGGTCGATTCCCGATGATAACTCAAAAGTGACCAAAATCAGTATGGGACTGTTATGCGGGTACCGGCAGTATACTTGATGTTTGGAAATCTAGTTTTTCAATTCAATTATTAAAAATAAACTACTATCTTAGAAATATGGCTCGCGAATAATCGCGTGCTCAGAAGTGGAGCACCTCTCTCCATATTTAATGCAGTAGGGTAAAAGCACCGGTTTTGGCCATAGTATGTTATTAATGAAAGATATTTGACCTTCTTCCTTCGAAAAATATGTAATTGAATCAGTTCAGCGTTGAAATCGGATGAACTCGACTGTATTTTTCACTAACATTGAGTTTGAATAATAAAATTATGTTATTTTGTTTACATATTTTCCAACCAAAAAACTTCTCTAGGCTCTTATTTTGGCCATAGCGTTTCTAATTTGGCCACTTGAGGCTCCTGTTTTGGACAATTCGTGAAAAAGTTGAATTCACACGAATTTATTTCATAGTTTGACTTTACCTTGTAGATGTATTTCATCAGCAGAAAATCCTTGTTATTTAACTAACTAAACTAATATACATTGTATAACAACACTCTATTGCTCGCTTGTTTGGTTCTCTTTGGAATTCTGTTTCACTGTCTGGATTCCTCACTACAAAAATGCAATCCACCGCATTGAAAGCATTCAGCGCGGATTCGTACGTTACGCTCTTAGAATGCTTCCCTGGCGGCAACCCATGCGTAACACCCGATACGAGGATCGCTGCCAGCTTCCCCAGCTCGATACTCTCCAGCTTCGCCCAAAAACAGCGCGCGCCATGGTAGGCTCGGATGTTTTGACTTAACGGATTGATTACCGGCCATTCTTCGCCTAATCAACCTAACTGCCTTTTCGTCGTACCAACTACAGTGCAAACAGTGCCATCATTGGTATTCAACGTGCCTTCAACCGTGTGTCATGTGCTTTGGACTTTCATTTATCGCATTATACCAAATAGCGGTGCTGTAGTAATACAATCTTTCTTATCCAAAAGCAGTTTTGTGTTTTCACGAATCTTATGCGATATCGTATGATAGCCCGAAAAACTCCGTATTTTTCATGTTTTGCATCAATGTTTATACGTTACCATGGTTTTGTTTACATATGGCCAATATCAGGATTATGAATTATGGATTTGCTTTGATATGTGGCCAAGAATGGATCATCGATCGTTTTTGGAAGCTTTCGTTATTTTTGTTATTGCAGAGAAAAATCATACCATAATGCATATTTTTTTTATTCATGTGCTGTAGTAAGTTGTGCCTGATGCTGGTAACAAAATTTGTCATAGAAATAGACAAACTTAAACAAGGTTATACTCTATCAAAAATAGCTTGAGAATTACTTGAACGTAAGACTGTACAGTAAACCTGGGAGAGTATAATTAGTTCCTTTATTAAAAGTAAAATACGCATATTTGTTAGCTACAGTGAATAATATATTTGTCGAGAAATATTAGTAGTTTCAATAGGAGACTTCGAAATAGCATTAATTTAAGATACTTCTTCACAATTGTCAATTTAATCCTATCATGGCCAAAACTGGTGCTATGGCCAAAACCGGTGCTTCTACCCTAGTGGTCGAATCCAGTATCCAGATTTGCAAGATCTAGTACCTTGTTTGTTCTTGTTCAGGGGGGTAGGTTTATTATTATTTTCAATATTTTGTTTTGCACGCGCTGGAGCCTCAGCCTGTGCGTCCGAACACAGCCCTTCCACACTGGATCACTCTATGAAGAAACCACCGAGCCGTATTCTGCAATCGTCAGGAGGAGTAAGTCAAGGAACAAAATGACCTGGGTCTTCTGATCAGCTGGTATAGTGCTCTTTCAAAGCATCCAGGTCTCCCCGCAGTCTGCGTGTCAGAGCGCGATGATGCGACTCTTGTACATGATTTCGGTATCATCCACAACACTCCACTCCCCAGGAGAGGTGGGCTGTCCGAGGTGTAGATGTTGTATAGGAGTGGTCCCAGTATGCTACCTTGGGGCACTCCTGCATCGATGTTGAGTTGCTCTGAGCACAAATTGTGCAAGCGAATCCGAAAAGCTCTGTCCGAGAGATAGTTTTTAATGATCTTAATCAAATATATCGGAAAATTGTGTCGATGCAGCTTGTGCAACAGGCCATCATTTCACATACTGTCGAAAGTATTTTCAATGTCCAAGAGCGCCATTGCTGTCGTCTTGGACACCGACTTGCTCCGCTGAATGATGTTAGTAACTTTATTGAGTTGTTGGATTGTGGACCTACTCTTTCGGAACCCAAACTGCTCCTCAAGGAGGACACCATTCTCATCGGTGAATAAAAGCAGATGGCAGCCGGTGTTCGATGTTATTTCCGATATATTTTTTACACTTGAATCGCTAAAATAAGTTTGCACTTCCAGTGAGCATCTGCTCTTTTAAGGAAGTGCGATACGATGTTGTTAACTACAAGTTGAAGCTGGTGATTATTCTTGTCGACAATTGTGGGGTGGTGCTGGTGGTTCGCGCGTTGATGGCGTTGCTCTGGTTGTAGTATTCGGGTGTAATCCAGAATTAGGCTAGATACTGTGGTATTTTCGTTTTGATGATAGCTCGCAAACGACGCTTGAAGATATATGTTGTGGGGGCATTTTTACATGATGGGGGGAGGTCGTTAAACAGTTTGCTACCAATGTACGACATTTTTTGCGACCGTATTCCGTGTTGAATCGTGTCAAATATAGGTGACCAGTTTGTCTGCTTGAGCGGTTTTCGTGCATTCTTCTTGTGACAAGGACTGTTGAAGTGATGTTATTTCGCAAGTGGATCAACATTTGATACTCCCGGAGTGCGCTGATTGGTAGGGTTGAGTCCCTGGGATCTTCGTAGATGAGTGGGATACAGATGAGGTTTCGGGAACACGGCTTTTAAGCTTCTCTTTTGTATCACCTGTAGCTCTCTTAAAGAAGATTTGCAAGCCAGTCCCCACGTTGCAACTAGGTACTGGAGCCGAGAATGGATTAGTGAGAAGTATAGTGTTTTCATAGTCGCCAAAGGCAAAAATGATGAAACCTTCCTTAATATACCACATAGTGATGTTAGCTTTCGCTTGAGAGACTCAAGATGGGCCTTCCAGTTCATTCTCTTGTCTAGCGTGAGGCCGAGAAATGGGTATTCAAATACTCCTTCGATGACACGATTGGTGATTTTAATTGGCTCGCGAGCCGGGAGTTCTCGGCGGAACGAGTGAATGAGCATATACTTGGTTTTCGATAGATTCATTGACATCAAATTAGTTTGAAAGTAGTCATGTAGAAGAAGGAGGTCCCGTTCGATTTGAAGCTGGATAGCGGTGCATTCAGTTCCTTGATAAAAGACTGACGTGTCGTCAGCAAAGAGACGTAATTTTCCATGCAGCTCTAACTTGGCCAGATCATTAATAAACAGCAGAAAAAGAATTGGCCCCAAGTTACTACCTTGGGGCACACCAGTCGACACGGCCCCGAAAGAGCTTTTGAAGTTTCCACTCGATACGAACTGGAATCTGTTAGAGAGGTGTTGGTGTTCTCGTCGACGAACCGGACCCAGTCGGTGCTATGGTAGTTTTGCCGAGAATGGCTGGCCACTGTTTCAGCACCGTCAGCACCACCGGATGGTGGTCCGGCGATAGCTCCTCGAACACAACTGGAATTTCGGAGATGGCGACGTTGGACAAGAAGATGTCCAGGACATAGTGAACCCCAGACCGGGAGATTCTTGAAGGGCATTTCGATGCCAAGATGTTGTAGTGCCCGGTCAGAAGGTCTTCCGCCAGGATGATCTTCTGCGCCAGTTGCAGCTTGGGAGGAGGTCATTCTGGACAAGTTTCCTTGGAAGCCCGTTGGTGGAGAATACCTACCGGGTTTCGTTGCTTCAGCATACGTACAGGCACCTGAGACGGGTCTGATGGTTGGGTACAGCGGCAGCGAAGCGAGGTTCATGATAGGGTGACGAGAACCGCGTCGCGGTCTAAGCATTGAGAAGTGATTTGTTTAAGCCGAAAGCAAATTCGGAGAACCAGCTGATACTGGCAGTAACCAGCAAAGAACCAATCAGAGGACGTAAAACTTTCTTTTCAACAAGGCAATTTTCAATAGTATAATAGTTCTCATAATCAAACAACACATTTCTGCAATTGGGCGGATGCGTGTATAATTTCCCAATCGATTGCTGCAAAAAATGAAGTAAGCGGGGTGAAAACAAACCAACTTATAGCAGAACAATTTCAATTTACACCCCTAGGCTTAAGAAAAACGTAGTTCTATTGAGTCACTTTCCAAAAGGTTTGAAGATCGTTCGATCCTTAAAGCACTCTTTTCGGCTTTTAATTGTACGAATTGATGCAGTGGGAGTATAGAGTGAAGCTAGCTATCCATTTGATATGTACCAAAATGCCAACTTCAACTCTGCGAACCATGGATGTGTTGTTCCTTCAGCCCATCACTGAATTTTCTGCATACCCTCGAATGTGTTTTTATCCAAAACAGTAATTCTTTCCTATATATGCAGTACTGCTGCAACAAATACACGGTACTTCCCGTTTTTTTTTATTGATAGGAAAAACTCTTCTGATGATCGCAAATCTCTAAGCTTCTGTATCCAAATGATACTTTTCAACGTTATGTTTTCGATTAGAACTTTAAATGGAGGAAATCTGCCTAAAATGTGACTGCTGTTTATTGCCGATCTGCCAAAAGCTGCAGTGCAGCCAAATATCGCAAATGGAACAAAGATGCAAAGATGGATTTATTAAAATGTATCATTTTTGAAGTTTTATTATAACTGAAAGGACAAAGTCGACAGAACGAAAAAAAACTAATCAAAACGTACACCGTTTCTATGGAAAAAAGCAGTGTTCTGTTAGCCTAAAACAAGCTAGCAGAACTGATTTCGGAAACAAAACTTTCAACCAATAAAAGCTGGATAATAATCAAAATAATTAAATGCTCATAAATTGCTTCCTAAAAACTACTAACTATTAAACTTTTTTTGTGTCCCTTGAGCTGGAAAATAAGTTGAGCAGAACAAATAATTTATAGTTCAATAAATTTACACTGATTCGATGCTAATTAAATGCCTTTTCTTCAGTTTATGGTTCCAAAATCAGTTTTAGCAGGGGTTTTACCATGTGCTATCATTTTCGCTCGAGAGAGGTTTTATTGTCTACTGAGATTGAATTTTCAGATTTATCAGGTTCATCTTGACATTTATTGAAGAGAAAAATTACAAATAAATTCATCAACTTTCAACATCAACAATTATAATTCACTTCAACAACAACAATTATAACAATTATAATGAAAGTAGTATAAATCATCGAATATCGGTTCGTTTTTGTGAGTTGGATTAGGTGGTTAACCTGACTGAACAAGCCTTTCTCACGAATTGGCTTGAAACGATTGAAGAACTTTTGGTTATCTAAGTTTCCAAAAATACTCACGGCAGGTTTACATTATCGTTATCTAATAAGAAAGATGATTTGTCGGTCAAAATCTAAAGTTGTTACAAAGTTTCACGGAACGATGAAGATAAACAATTAAAATGCGCTTAACACTTCAGTAATTGAACTAGTAAACAAATTATAATCGACGCTTCAAACTGACACGAGTGTTAACACGGAAAACTCTGAAAACAAAAATAAGCTAGACTAGCTCTCCACGCTTACTGCGATAACAGTTTGCAGCTCTGACCTAAAGTGCTGTCAAATAGGAGCGGATGAGCCCAATTCATTCCAGTATGTATCGTGAGTAATCGAATGTAACCCATTTTAAATTGGGCCGACTTTCATTATAGACAGATTTAATACGACACTCCCCAAGCTCACAAGTGTACAGCAAAGTTCAAAGCCTACCTTCGAGCACAGATTGTGTTTGTTCATTTTCAGTTTATTTAAACTTTATTACCGTGTTTCCCTAGGATGAAGGTGCAAATTTAATTTGTTGGACACCTTTTCAACCCCCACCGCAGTCGTTTTTATGGTCCAGATGCGTGTTAATAGACTATTTTTCTACCCAATCCCACCACCAAAAAGGTGACAAGACAAAGTGGTTTATAAAGCAAAAACAGAACGCAAAACAAACAACCAGCGGCCACCTCACAGCGCTCCGATGACGTTTATCGTTGAGATCATCTCTCCGGTAATGGTTGAACTTTAGTATTTGCAATTCCGACTGCGTCTGTTTGGGGTCTGTTTGTGTGGTGAATTATTTTGACTTTTTGACTGTGGGGTGGGCGCCTACTGCGCATACGCTAAGACAATGCTGCAATTATTACGCCAAGTTATTAGTTTCGCGTGAAAAAGACACCATTTTGCGATGCCGGCTCGGAGTGCGAATGTTGCTACATGGTTCAAAGACCGCTTTAATGTTGCACGCCCCACCGCCACCGACTTTCCCCCCGTTCACTGCTCACTGTTAGCGATTATAATCGGTACAAGAATTAGACAAAGGGATCATAACTCATGTCAAGACAATTAAGATGTCGGTTTGGCGGCGTTCACGCACGCTCAGCCCTCTCGATTGTACTCACCTAACTCTATTTTGGACTCTGCGCGAACCGTAGAGGTCGTAACCGTAGCCACCACCAGCAGGTAGAACCAGCCGGTCAGCAGCACCGGCGGGACAACCCGAGCGAGACCGGAGGAGGACACTGCTGCTGCTTTCCATCGATCGTGATCCTTTAGTCTCCCGCTTTGCGTCCCCATAATGAACACTAGCTAGCCAGCCAGAGTCAGCGTCGACACCGAGGGGCGTCCACTGTGGTACCCCTCTCCGTTCCAAGGAACAAGTTCCGTACAGCGCTGTCCGTTGGTTGTTTTTTTTTCTGTTTCGCACAAGGTCACAAAAAAACACAGATCACGCACTTTGATCGCTCGATCGATGGTTTGATTACTTGGAATTATAACTCCACTATGCACGCGGCGGCGACCTGACCGCAGAAGATCACAAAATTGGTGCCGGCTTGCCTTGCAGCATTCCTTCCTTATTGTGCGCTTCTGTGTGCACTTTACAACAACACTACACAACCGGCACTGAGAGCAGCGGGGAGTGACTTTCAATTTTCATCAACTGCTTCTTCTTCTTCTTTTTCTTCCCGGAAGATCTTCACCACCACTACAAAACAAAAAAAAAACAACCCTAAGACAAAGGCACACCGTGCAGCGATCGTGATCAATCGATCGATCGATACAACTTTTTTTTTCTCTCACTCTCTGTTGGTGAACTCCTCCAACTATCCAGCAGGGGTTCACCTTGGTCAACTTTTATACTCTTTTTTCCCCTCTTCTCCTACCACTACAAACACGAGATTGTTGCCGTTTTTTTCCAGCACGATTCTAACGCATAGTCTAACAACAACGGCTTATTCCCGGGAATTCCGTGATCATCGTCGTCTTCGTCGTCTCAGAGACGTCCAAATCGCGCAGAAGAACAAGAAGGGTCGCGCCGGGTGGTTTCCAGCGAATTCATCTGTGGTTGAGGTCAAATAACAATACTACAATAACATTAATAATAATAACAACAATAGCGCAGAAATCTTGACGAGTTGTCCGGGTTTTCCCGCGGGATTGGCATGTGGCCGTGAAAAGTTTCGCCGTCGATTTCGGTGCTTTTTTTTGCTGTGTTCGATTCGCTGTGAGCTGGAGAAACGAGAGAGAGAAAATAATAAAGAATATTATTTATTGGGTGGTTCTACGCTTCATTCGAACGAGATAAACTCCAAGTCATGCTAGGTTATGGTTCGACTTTGCACTGAAAACTAGATCCATTACCTAATAAAATATAGCAAACAATAAACTACGCGTGGAATAGGTTCAAGCATTCACGACGACATGATCATGATCGGTCCCAAACATTATTACGATCGCGATATTTCAGATTTTTTATTGGATGTTGTTTTACCAGTTTCCTCCAGCTTCGCTGGGAACCAGTTTCTGCTTCATGATCGAAATCAGATCTGTTTTGCCTGTTGTTGTTGTGATGGTATTTTTTACAGCCCTTCAAATTGCTTCAGATTTTTCGTTCCAATCGGGGCGAGAAACGTCACTAAAACAGGTCGTGAGCCCGGTAGCAAGTCACAAGTTTTATGACCTTCATCGCGGTGTTGACCAAATCAAAACGGGGTTCTGTGGAAAGTTTACGTTTAGTCAGGCAGAACCAGGACGAAAGGAAGCACCTGTTCTTCGCTCGAGCTGACCTCGAACCCTCGGCAGGTGATTCTTCCTCCTGCTGAGGGTCAACCAGGTGCTAGTTTATTGCAGTAGTGCCTCTGTCATTAAACTTCGGCTCTGTTTTGTTTCCCCTCTTCTTGCCTTCCACTTATTCCACACCAGTTCGTGTGACGATGAACTTTCCGAGAGCTGGGCTTGGAATGAAGGTAACTTTCTCCTTTGACCTTCACTCCACTTCAATCTAGTCAGCCTCTACACACTCAAACTCAGGGAACAGGAAAAAATATGGATGAATATTGAAGCCCATTTTTGTTTCGGTGCCTCTGCCCATCGCAGTAGGCAGACAAACGATGACACGGGCGAGTCACGGTGAAATTACGGCAAAGGTGTGTATAAAGCATAATTTATGCTACCCTACTATAGTGCGTTTTTTCCCTTTTCTTCCAAACGAAAGTGAGATTCCCCGAATGGCGACCGTAAATTAAAAATCGACGCAAGTCCCACGCAGAGATTCGAAGCGTTTTCAGTTCGCCCGGTGATTGCGATGAATGGGATTAAGGGAACCCGAACAAAAAAGGCAGGCGCTGATGATAACCTTTCTCAAGCCGTTTGAATTAATCAATTCGGTCGTATTTTGGAGTTTTATGAGTGAAAGTTGCTAAACATCGAATCGAGCGATCGTCGTCACTAATTTGCACCGTCGATGACCGGTTATCTGTGGCGGTTTCTGCTAAAGGGGGAGCTAAATTTTGGGCAAAATTTTATAGCAAAGCGAAAATCAAGCCACGATCGCACGCCGAAATATTTTTATTTAAACAGGATGCGGCTTTTGATTAAAGGTTTCGTCATTTTTTTTTTTTTTTGTAGAACATTCGTAAAGCCTCTTGTCAAGACTCTCAATAATCCATTTCGAATTTGATTAAACTAGACAAAACTGAAACCAATTTGTGAAAGTGAAAAACTAAAAAGTATCAAAGTTAATCAGCTGAATAATAAATTGAAAGACTTCGTTTTTTTTTGTAAAGCCGTACCGGCAAACACCGTGTAGGACCAGGCAAGCCATGACCGTCACGATGAATAAACGATAGATAATTCACATTCGGGATTTTCAGTCGAAATCTTGGTTGCTAAGCTACAGGTTGTTGATTATTTGGTTAGGGATTCGAAATGTGACCGATAAACAGAAGAAATTTTTACAACCTTAGTATCGGTAATTAGTAAAGTGAGTGAGTTTTTGTATGAAAAAGTCTATAAAAACCACGGACACAGGTAAAGTCAGTTTTCAATCATCGTAGAGAGTTGTTCTAAATCACTGCAAGTTTCAATTCACAGAGCTCACTGTGAGTCAACTCCACTCAAAACCGCGTACGCTGCCATTTTTATGTGTACGCAACCGCGGCCACTGTTTGAAAACATTATCGACCTTAAGACGACGACCAGCGACATTGACGGAACGTCCAAAAGGGATGCACCCGGTAGCAAAACGCACAGCGCTGTAATAAAAGTTAAAAACATCCCGAAGAGTTGCGGTTCGGTCACCGTTAAAACACAGCTAACGAAACCAAGGGTCGGAGTAAGGTTCTGCAGCGCAGACTGCTGTTGAATGCTTGCGATTGTGACTGGCTCGAGCGCAGAGGTAATATTAATTAAGCTAACGGTAAAACTCCCGCCCGCATGCAAAGTGTGTTGAGGTTTATCCTCACCCCTCGCGCTCATTCCTGTCATCTAACAAGTCGCCCAGAAGAACGGCGGAGTGTCAGCGTGAAAGAGCACCAGCTGAGCTTGCACTGGTGATTGTGCTGTCATAATACTTTTTTTTACAACTACATCACAGCCCGCAACCGTGTTCGTGCCAACGGCGCAACAGGCACACGCAGCTAGAAAGAAATGCGAAGAACGAAGGGCCCTTTCTTTCTACGAGAGATTGATGAAGCAACAAACGGCCGGCCCGGGTGGCATTGGGGCAACCCAAGGCAAAGAAAACACTTCATCGTGGCAAATAAATGGCCAACTCAAGCTTGTCTATATACACAAACAGGTCGAGACAGAGAGAGCGAGAGAGAAAAAGAAGTTACGTTGTGTGGCACTACGCGTAAAAAGCTGAGGTAATCATTTCTTGATTCTTCTTTGCCATTCGAGTGATGTCGAGCTGAAAACTGTGTTGTGTTGTGTATAGCCAGCCATTAGGTGGAAGGTGCCTAACAACCAACCCCAGCCAGCAACCCTCACGCCCAGCTTTCATTCGCTGGGCGGAGAACGTCAAATCGCAGATCTCTCGACGAAGCAGATCTTTCGATTAGATCATTATCCTTCACGCACAGCGGGCCTAACTAACCGGGAGGTTTTTGAACTTTCGCGTAATGACCTGACAGTAACAGCGGCAGCCGAAAATGATGACGGGTCAAACAAAACGGTCGGGATGGGATTGCCCTGGCCTGGCCAGCACGAAATTGCACGTCATCTTGTTCGGGGGGAATGCGCTCGGTCGATTCTGGCGTCGACGTGGAGAAACTTTCAACTTTTGATTTACTGATGGTGGAAAGTAGAATGAACACTAGAAGCAAAATTTCGAGAACAGAAATTAAAACTAAAATAACATAAAATTATTTCATGTGTTGTCATGGAGATGTATGAAATTGAGGTTAATTTGAAGAAAACTAAACAAATTCGGTATGGGAATTTGTTGAAAAATACTTCTAAAAGATGTGCAAAGTTGGGTAAAAAATCGGTAAATATTGAATTAAAGGTGGATTGAGTAAAAGTTCAAGGCAAAAATAAATAAAAAATCATGAAAAGTGGACAAAACTGAAACAAACATCAAACAAAATTAGGTCGTAGGCTGGAAACAAAAAGAATGAGCAAAGCAACCTTCTAAGTGAAAGTATTAAAAAATCAAAGTATGAAATTGAAACACTAAAACTGGAAAAAAAACGAAACTTACGAACAACTCTCTCAACTCTCTTTGGGTAAAATAAAATCAAAGTTAAAACAATAATAAATTTTGTGGAAAAATATAACAGAATTGAAGCAGATTTGGGTCAAAGGTTTTGGATTCGAAGATATTGCCGTGGCAATGACCCACAACATTCTTTCACATTCTCGTTCATGTCACGACATAAATTTGCTAACAATATTTCGCAGAGTGAAAAAGTGGTCACCACTAAAAGTCTTGAACAATACTAAGGCTTGCTTTATTCAGAATTGGAGCAAACTTTTACTCGTACTGTGGCGCTCCTGGTGAACGTATTTTGATGTTCTTAACGCCCACGAATCGGGAATTTCGTTAGCTTCACCTATGTATTTTTAACATTCCGCAAAACGACTGTATTTTGTAAACAATCAACATAAAAGCCGAAAGAAGGGAGAATACTCTGCAGTCATTTCGAAAATCCTTTGTGGTCTGCATTTAGGATAGCTAAACAGCTGAAATTGTTCAGAAATACCGTATGGCGCGTTACCAAACGGTATAAGGAAACATTAACGACGATTCGGATGCCTCAAGCCAATCTTGTATTATGGGGAGAATTCGACTCTGGAAAAAAATCAAATCAAACAGAATAGTGTGGCCAAAATCCGTGCTCGAAAGCTATACGACCAAGTTCCAAGGGTGTCTTCTGATGGACGATGAAACCTACAGCCAAATCCCAGGTAAAAAATTTTACTCGGCAACGGCTCGGGGGATGTTCCAGCCAAACTTAGATTCATGTTTGACAACAAATTTGTACAAATTTGCAGCTGTGGCAAAAAAGCGAAAGTTTTCGCTACAAATAAGACAATGACGTCGGAACATAACCGAAAAGATTGTGAGCATGAGCATGAGCATGATTGACCGCCCGCGGTTGCTACTCTGTTATTGCCAGATCAGCTGTAGTTACACAGAGAACCAATAAATGATACTTGAGACTAAAATGCATCCTCAATGTGTAAAAACTGGTGACTTTAATCTTTATATTAGGCAATACCAGCGCCGCCGCATCCGAATGCAGGTCAATGAAGGAGTGTGTATAGGAATATGATGACCTGATGCTCGCTTTATTGGAAGCAATGACGTCGGAACTGTACCGAAAAGATTGTCTCCAAAAACGAATATTGCCGTTCATTCGATCCCACGACCATTTCGTGTTGTTTTACATGATATTACAGTGAAGTCGTTCAAGAATGGTATGCATAGAAAGGGATCCAGTTTGTTTTGAAAGACCTTAACCTACCCAATTGCCCCTAGTTCCGCCCTATTGAATAATTCTGGGCAGAGGCTCAAGGTAAAGGAAATTGTTGTTCAAGACATCAATCAGACCTGGTGGAAACAAATAGCCAAAACGATGGACGAAGAAGGTGTGCGCCGCCTAATGAGCTGTATCACTGGAAAAGCTCGAGAATTCCTTCGAAACCGTGACGAACAATTTTTTCCGTATTTTTTCAAAAGTATGAAGAAAATGCTACATTCGCGAAGGAAAAGATCTGGAAGTCAATAAATAACTGAAATACACGCAACTGTGTTTGTTCCAATATGATCTGAAGCACGGTTTAATACAAAAAAAAATCTGCGTCAGACTAAAGGTGGAGGCTAATGGAGTTGGACTTGAAATCAATGCGTTTATAACCAAGTACATGAGAGAAAGAGGCACGACGACAACCAACATTCGCGCTGCCACAGAAGGTGCTCATAGACCGAAGTGGTAGACTAATTCGTATACTTGGGATCCCTGGTACCGACAATGACAATGACTCACGCATCGTAGTGGAGCCGACGTACACTACCGAATCAACCAAGCCTTTAACTCTTCCGACCTTGTCGCGCAATCTTCATCGTATGTATCTTCTTCCATCGAATGTTGGCCAAGCCGTCCAAGTTGTCGCCCTGAAGTCGCGGTAGAGGCGGAGGTCTTTCAGAATCCTCATCATTTCAGTCTAACAAAAATGCCTTCAAGATGCCATGAAAAAAACCTCCAATGGTTCATTACCAGAAAGTGCGTGGTTTACGTGCCAAAACAAGGAAATTGAGGCTACTGCTTTCCAGTTGTGACTGCGGCATTTTGGTTTTCGAATCAATACTTTACAGAGCTGCATGCCCGTTGATATCGGAGCACCAATATGGGTTTATACAACACAGGTCAACCACGACAAATTTAGTGTGTTACACGAATCGCTTGTTTAAGAAAGTCAGGAGTAAAAAAACAGGTTGACTCGATCTATGTCGACTTTTTTAAACCATTTGATGTTATGTTACATGTTTATTCCATTGAAAAATTTGTTTCAGGATTTGTTCCAAAGAATTCGTCATCAAGTCTGGTGTACCACAGGGCAGCGTTTTAGGCCCGCTCAGCTGCGTTCTGTTTGTGAATGATGTGTACTCCCGACTAAACTCCGCAAAGAGAATGTTGGCCGATGATCTCAAATTCTACAGAGTAATCTCTATCACTGTGGGCTGTATTGAACTGCAAAATGATATCAACGAGCTTTTGTCGTAGTGCTGTGAGAATGGAATGATAATTAATGTAACAAAATGCAGAGTAATTCCATTCACCCATGCATCGGTGATAGTGTGCTCGAACGTGTCGATACTATTCGGGATCTAGGAGTAACTATCTACTCTAAACTGAGATTCAACGAGCATATTTCAGTAGCCAAGGTGCTCGCGGTGCGTGGTTTTATTCGAAGACTAAATCTAGGTACACACTGTAAACGCTATTCTGCTCCTTAGTTGGTAGTATCCTTGAATATGCAGAAACAGAGATACAGAGGCTTTTTCTTCGGTATGCCCTACGATAACTTCCATGGAATAACCCCGTCCAACGTTGTCTCTAAATCCAACGACGCATTCGAACTGTAAATCGGACCCTTCGCAGGACGCATCGATCCAGGAGCATACACTGCCGCACAAAGCTGATGATGTACATAATTAGAATTTGACCAGTAGTTTACTATGGACTTGAAACCGTGACGGAGGATATACACGCACTGGCCGTGTTTGAATGGAAAGCGTTGTGGAGTACAAACCGAGAGCGGAGAATGGCGCAGGCTTATCAACTACGAGCTACTTGGAGAGATCCCCATTGTGCACCTGCCAAAGGTTGGGAGGCTACGAGGAGCGGATATGTCGTGAGTAGTTCAGACTCCACCGGTACCAGAAACAAGACCAACCAAGTGGACCTGCAAGTATTGAGACGCTTAGGAAATTGGCGTTAAGTAACCTAGGACCGAGAATAGTAGAGCAAAATTCTAAATACGGTACGAGGTCAACAGCTCTAGGTTGCTGAAGTAAGTAAGTAATTGCCCTCCCCCCTGTGTAAAAAAACATAACGCTATCCCCCCCCCCCATAAAAATTAGGTAACGCAGAAGAATCTGCTCCCCCCTCTGTGCGTCACGTAATTCATGGATGCCGCCTCATTGCTTGAAATCATTCATGCCGACATTACACCTCGGTTTTCACTCACTCGTAATACGGGTTGCGTTGTAGCAGAGATATGAGTGCGAGAGAATATTTAGGTGAGAGAATAGGAGAAACCAATGTAAGAGATGAAATGTTTTCTTGCTATCTTTAGTGATACCGCTTACCGCGCAATGCGCATGCTGCTTGATAAACCGTTACGTAGTTTAGTCGAAAAGCTTTGTTGCGTGGTCTGAAAAAGGTATTTTCTCGGTATTCCTCCGCCATTATAAACTGTTGGTACTAGACACCTTGTTTCCCGTGGCAAAAACAACGACGACCGCATGGTAGCGAAATAAGTAGACGACAAAAATGAAGTACCGATAAGGTTTCTTTTCTTGTTAACTATAAATGACAGAAACAAAGTCAAAAAAAGACAGGAGGAAAAATCGGAGAATAGAATTGTTCCTATATCTCTTGGTCTCATTTTGAAGGGCATAATTGACTCTATAAGTGGAATTTTTTTTTTTAAATATGTTATTTTCTAAATTATAGTAAATTCAATTTAAAAACAAGACGAAAATTTCAATAATTTTATACATTATGCATATAAAAGCACCCAGATTTATTTTTTGGTATTTTTTCTCATAACTAGAACTACTTTTAATTTGACCCAAAAAGAACGCAATTCGATCAACTGGTTCAAAAGTTATGAATTTTTTTAAAATTAAATACATCGAACACAGTCGTTTTTTATGGTCACTCTTTGCAGAACATTGTAGAACAAATTTTTCTTCTATCTACAAAGATAAAAAAGTTAGATACTTGATTGCATCGAAAATGTTGGTCACCCTAATTTTAAATAATTTTTCAATAAACGGTTTATCATATGTAAAAACTTTGTAGAAGAAAGTTTTTCTCTAAAATGTTGCTATAGAGCTCTAGACCCAAATTTCCCCCTAAATTTGGTTTCTGGACCATTGTGCATTGGCTCCAAGCTCGAAAGTTTTACAAGATCCTTTGATTTTAAAGAAATTTTTTTTTCGAGTTAACACGTTTCATGCATTTCCAAGGCATATAGCATCTGAAAAAAATTTCATTTGGGCAATTTCATGTATCACTACTTGTGCTGTTTTTCATCGACATTTTTCGTGAAACTTTGACCGCCTTGAGGCACGTGTTCCCGATGTCCGATCGACCTGAAATTTTACATGGGGACTTATCTCGAGAAGACGAAACTTGTGAGTCCTACCGCTAAACGATGTTCGAAAAATCGATTTGTATTGGCACGCTACTGCTTAACCACTCTAAACATTGGAATCATATACATCACCGCCATAGGTTTGGAATCGTTTCCGACTCCCTAGAAAGTTGCGGACTTCAGCAGGCTTATTCAGAAGGTCAAGGGTTTTCGGTTGATGGACAGGTTAGATCAGAATATGGTGCTAGTGAGCATGAAATTCGTCATATTTTGACCTCAACTTATCTTTCGATTTCTACTTTCTAAAAAGTTGTGATCTTCACCAAAATTTTTCAAAAGGTCAAGGAGTTCTGGATGATGGATAATTTAGTGCGTATGATATTCCCCGTATTTTCACCGAAAATTGCGGGTTCAGCAAAGTTGTTCAACAGCTTTTGGTTGGCGGCCAGTTTCAAACGCGATTATTTTTTACAACAACGCGGATTATTTCTACGCGATTTGGAAGACTATGTACACGCGGTATCAAATAAATTTAGTATAAATCAATCTATTCTGATCTTTCAAACGCGGCACAATCAACCGCGTAAAAAAAGACCCCAGTATACCATCATTCATTTACCAGAGCTCGAATTTTCAAAGCGGACTCAAATTTATGTAAAACTGTATCTTGAAGGAATACATGCTTTGAAAAACTTCGCATTTTGACGTAGGACTACGTCTTTGTTTTCTATATTAGATTACACTTTGTGAAATCGAAAATGAAACTGGCAAATGTTGCGTCAGATTTCAAACGATTATAGCGAGCGAACGACTTAATGCATCTCAGTCATTTATATGTTGGTGGATAGATAAAATGTGTAAGAATTTTTTGATATAATGTTCAACATTGTTGCTTTACTGCTTAATGGTGGAAAAAGGTGAAAAGTTCTAAAGTCAAGCTTTCCCATACATTTACCTCGTTATTGGCTTGCTTCCCGGGCACAGATAACAATAACATGGACGAAATAAATTCCACTGCCTACATATTTTGACTCAACATAGTGTTTTGGTTTGTTCCTTTTTCTCCAAGCTGTGTGGCCACGCCCTAATGGCAAAAATTTACGCTGAACTCGATACAAAAGACTGCGTGTAGAAAATTCTGCTTCAGTCTAGTTTGTCACACAACAGCGAGTGGAGTATAGCTGTTAGAAGTACGCGACATTGAGAAACGAGAGCTGCATACGAGTCAACTTCCAGGCACCGCGGAACATATTGTTACCTTTATTTTGCCTACGGCAGCAACAGGTACCATCGTACGCTGCAGGATATTTTGCTGGCACAGCTACTGGAGGGCATAGCGGAAAGCAAATTTTATGCGCGGCCAACAAAATATTCAATGCTACCGGTGGTGGTGCGATCATCAGCGTTCCGTAGCACACATTTCGAGCTGAAGATTATGAAATCAGTTCTTTTTAGAACTATAAATGTTTGAAGATAAGAGTTATGAGAATTTTCACAACTACTACTAGTGTGAAATGTTCATCAATTTTTCAATAATAATTTTCACAATAACGACCAGGGCGCACCAAAGATAAGCGGTAGTGTTGCCTATGAATAGTTTATCACAGCAAAATATAACCCTCATTTCAAAAATTTTCACTGCTGAATTCAGTGATTTTCCTGTTGAATTGTTTCTTTGTGCCCACTCGAACACCGTTATCAGTAGAATATTAGTTACGAAAATTAGTTAACCTAAGAACCAGAGTTTTTTTTGCATCGGGAAAGCAAAAACTTTCTTTTGATACTTATGAAAATCACTCAGTAGTGACGAAAGTGTTTTGGTTTGTTCCTCTTTCTCTAAGCTGTGTGGCCACGCCCTAATGGCAAAAACTACGCTGAACTTGATACAAAAGACTGCGTGTAGAAAATTCAGCTTCAGTCTAGTTTGTCACACAATAGCGAGTGGAGTATAGCTGTTAGAGGTACGCGACATTGAGAAACGGGAGCTGCATAGCATGTTACCTTTATTTTGCATACGGCAGCAACAGTTACCATCGTACGCTGCAGAATATTTAGCTGGCACAGCTACTGGCGGGCACAACGGAGAGCAAATTTAATGCGCGGCCAACAAAATATTCAATGCTTTCGGTGGTAGTGCGATCATCAGCCCTCTGTAGCACGAATTTTATACTGAAGATTATGGAATCGGTTCTTTTCAGAACTATAGATGCTTAAAGATAAGAGTTATGAGAATTCTCGCAACTACTACTAGTGTGAAATTTTCATGTATTCATGCATCGTTAGTTTTACAATAACGACCACCAAATATAAACGGTAGTGTTGCCTATGAACAGTTTATCGCAGCATATATTATATACATTTAGTCCTACGTCACCATTTCATACAACCCCTAGGGCTGTATACCTTGTAGTATTTTCTTGAAAGGACCACTCACTGAACCAGAAATACTTATCTTTTCAGAAATTTTTTGGAAAGGAAGGTTTAGTGGGAAGCCCGTGAATAAACCCATGCTTAAGCACGTTGACATCAAATGGTCTTGATTCTTGCGACTACGTTGCCTTCCATGCATCATTGTGTTGCTGGACGTTGTGAAAACAGTTCAGAATTCAATTCCAAATGTTCATTCATGCAACTAAACTTGAAAAGACCGCATAGTAATTGCTTGCCGGGTTCCTCGCCTTTACGTTTTCTTATTGAAAAACTTCTCTTGAGTCTCTGAAGTCTTCTCGCACTTATGACTTAGCTAGGATCCCCAGCCGACAGCGTACTATCCGAAGCGAAGTAATCAGTTTTTGGTTAAGACAAATGTTGTACTCATCATGGCAGTAACCCGGAACATATATTTCTCCTTTGTTCTGACTAGGATGTAAGAGCAAAGCAAAGCCTTGGTGCTACATTCCGATTCGGAACTCGACCTTCTGTTTATTATACACAGACAATTGCAGGGCTAGCGCTACGATCCTACTGACACTAACAGTCTCTCCCGAGCCGAGACTCGAACCTACGACGACTGGCTTGTTAGGCTTGTCAGCATCATACCTGGAGACCAGCTGGGAGGGTTCTGACTAGGATGAAAATTTACTAATAAGGTTTCATAGAGTGCAGAAGTGTTCACAACTTAAAGTTTTGAAGAACTGGCCGTAAAGGCAGGAACTACCACTGTAATCGCAACGCAAGGAACAAAACTACAAACCGGAGTGATTACGAACTGTATCATAATCTACACATTTATCAGAGCGAAACCTGATTTGGAAACAATCGATAATTTCTACGCAAACAGTTTTCGACTGTCAGCGCATTGCACAAGTCATAGAGTACGGCTCCGTCGTTGTCTGTACCTGGCTGATAAATTTCGTTCCCAATCGGCTTCGATAACATCATCATGACTGATGAAACCATTACTCCACACTGCTCAGGATCGGGGCGATCCTCGTCGAAGCAAATACATTAACCATTAGTTTTGGCAGCTGCCTGTGTTTCTGCCAGGTAATTGTAATTAATAATTTCAGCCATGCGTCAGTCACGGATTCTGCTTGATTTTCCTTCCTTTTTTTGTTTTTCAAAAGCAACCCAGCCAACGACTCTGAAGTGCAATGAATCCACAAATCACGTGAATTAATTTTTAACTCGATCTTCACCATGATGATCATCACTCGCCACAACAACGACGACGACGACGACGACGACGACGGGCGGTCGCTCGGAACGGAAAAAAAGTTCACGATCATTGAATTCCCAAATAGACGATGTATCTACAAACGAGCACAGCACGGCTACTTTATGCTCGCCAATCTTTTCCATTTGCGCATAAAATTAAAGCTACTTTTATATCTTGACAGCTTCGAAGAGGTATGGAGAAGGCTTCTTTTTATTCGCTGCTGCTGCTGCTGCTGTTGCTGCACACAAAGACACGCTCGGTTGACTTGGCCATATTTGGAACGGTTCTTGCCACTGCTGCTGCTGCAGCAGCAAGCAGTGAACGAGAAACCTGGAGATCTGGAGAGGCCTCTCCGGTTTTATTTTGCCTATTATAATGTGATGTTTATAATGCAAAAGTTTTATAAAAGCCGCGGATCGATTGTCGAGAGCCCCCTCGTTGTTCCGTCTCGTTCGAGTAACGAAATCCAATCACGAGAAAGAGTGCTGCCAGCCTGCCTGCCTGCCTAACTCTACCCTTGCCCAGGCAAAAGCCGTTTTCATTAGTATGCCAGGCGGATGGCCGTGCCCGTGTCGAGTCTGGTTAGAAAAGCCACACCGGGGATTGGATGCAAAAGAGACATAAGTGCAGCGTTAGCCGATCCCGAACACATTGAGATGATTCTCCAAGGTTTTTCCAGCGGCACGAAAAGTTACTTTCGACTGTTGCGAAACTAGCCGCGATCACGATGCAGACGTTCGAGCCGGAGTCTCGATATTTGTATCGGTTAATAGAATAAACAATCCGTCAGAGCCGTCGCGCCTTGTTTCTACCCCACAATGTGATTTCTGCCCCCGCCGGTCATCCGGCCGGGGTTGAGCCCACTTGTCTCATTCCGATCGAGCCAGTGCACGGGCGGTTGCTTCGAACAGACTTCGGAGAACGTCAGCGCAAAGAAGGACACACACACAGAGAGAGAAAGAGTGAGGAACAAACAGGCAAGGAAACACCTTTCGATCGGAAACGAGAACAGGTATAAGCTATCCGTTGACTTTTCAAAACTGGATTGCCACCGCACGACACTTACATCTCGCAATTTCACCGAACCACTCCACAGGTTTCGTCGATCATTAGAATTTGCACACTGAAACCTCACGAAGCACTTTACGCGCAGGTTTTTCAAGTTTCACCTTCGCGATAAACCGAACCTTTCACCCGCAAATGAAACGCGGCGAGAGGGTTCATCAGTTTCACCTCAAGCACCCTTTCCAACTCGCTTGCACACACCTCCGCACCACGTAGTCCGCACCCGGACTCTTGAAAGTTATCCGTTCCGACACTAACTCACAGTACGACGATCTTCACTCCTCCACGACACTCAGCATACTGACGAAATCGCGCAACAGATCAGGTCGTGATTTGGCTAGCAGCCCTCCGCCGCACCTGTGGTGAGCAACGGCTGGGACACTCACCACCACCAACACACCATAAGCGCCTATGCTTTGCTCGGTCGATATGGTGGTGACACTCGCGCGATCGTCCGGTTGCGCACACCAAAACAATCATTATGCTGCGCTTCGATCGCTCGCCTCGCAGTAACCCACGAACGAAAGCTCACACTAACAGTGAGTGGGTGGGTCGCACTCACCGTTGTGGCTCACCGTGAGCAGTGAATGAACGGATGAACACGGTGTGCGTTTGTCACCACCACTATTAGCATGGCTCACGGTAAAAGAAATAAGCGCAGTTGGGCAACAACACGCAACAATTTTCTCTCCAAATTGCGATTCACCTTTCGTAATATGTGTAGGTAACTGGTTGGTTGCCAGCCTGCCAGCCGAGATACTAGCGGAGCCCAGAAAGGTAAGCCAAACTCAGCAGGCCGTGATTGGTCTCTTTCACTGAGCAATGCATGCAGCAGCGCATTGACAGCACAGCTGATTTTACATGTATGTTAATCCGCAGACCGGGCAGACAGTTTTTCCCGGAGCCATCGGTGCGTGTCATTACTTTCCTGCCGAGGTAAAATGCATATGGCGGAGATAAACAGTCGAGTAAGTACCCATGTTGAATCATGTCATGGGCTTAAAAAAGATTTTTTTCTGTAAGGGGTTTTCGTTGATTGGTTGTTGATGGCAAAACAAAACAAAAAAAATTAAATAGTTAAACATACAACTAACAACTAGTTAATTGGATTTGGATTGAGCGTCAGAGCAAAGAGTGTAAAATAAAAAATAATATTGAAAAAGTGGTTTATAAGACACGATCGCAAGTTAACGTAGAATTACGACAGCCTGTTTTTCGAAGCGGAAAATTACTATAGTAATCCCCCTTCAACTTTCTTTTTTAATAAATTCTCGGTAAATTTATTTGACTTGAAGTCATTCGCAAATAACGTTGAAAGTTGCCTGAACACAGTTTTCGGTAGAGTACCCACTTCACTGTCAAAACAAAAAAAAAATCACGCTTGATGAAAATGTTATGTCGAATTATAAATTTTGATCAGAGGCAAAAACTCATTTTTACTATTTCAAATGAAAATATGTGGTCATTCTTGAAAGGACGGTTGGTTTTAGCCTTCTTGCCAGTTTTCTCCGGGAAAAGAATTACTTTTATATTCAGCAGGACACCTGTCTTTTCCTTGACTCTACCTCCTTTGCCACGACCAGATATTGTAGCTTGCAGCTTCGATTGAACCGAACAGCAATGTGACGATAAACAAACGAAATAGCGATGTGATGATGGAAAACCCGGTGTAATTGTCTTCAATATCTACAGAGAGAACTTACGCAGCTACTAGACAGCGCGGCGTAAATGGTAGAATGAAGAAATTCGAAAAAGAGGATGGATTGCGCTGCACACTATTTGTAGATAAATAGACGAACGTTGTGTACATTAGTTTTACGTCAACTGTTTAACGGTCAAAGCTAATCAAAGCTGTTATGGAATATACTAGCTCGATGTAAACTGTTTCATTTTCCTGCCAACTACAAATTGAAATGCCACAAAAACGTTCTTGAAGCAATGTTCAATTTTCTAACCTTGCAGGTTATAAAAAGTGTGGTTAGAAAAAAATGGCGCTGAAAATCCTAGAAATAGGATTGATACTCACTAAATGCAATTTTTTTAATATGCAGCTAGTTTGAATTATGTAAAATAGAAATCTTTAATTATGCCATATAGCAATATGTAACACAGATCAAATCGGCAGTTTCGTGAAACAACTCGGAAAAATCGATTAATACATTAAGTTAAAAGAAATGCTACCAGAAATAAAAAGAAAACGAGAATCATCCTACGTCATATGCAAATGGTAATTCGGTGCCACTATTGTGAGCGCTTCTAAGCGCCCTAAAATTATTTGATTTTGAAGCCGTTAATTTTTTGCGGCCACTCGCTCGTATTCTTATATTCTGGTTTGTACCTGTAAGCTGTCATGGATACCTCAGTAGCTGATAACGATCTGAAAATGGCAGAAAAACCTGCCGAGATAACAACAGAACGCGAATTTTTCCACACAACACGCAAATGGTAATCTGCAATGAAGAAAAATTAGCTCCTTAGCGCTCCAAAATCTTTTGTTTATGCAGTAGTTGAAGTTTTTTTACCACTCGAGCATTGAAAACAACAAACAAATGTTTCGTTTTCTCTTTCTATCGTCTACGAAACTTCTCCTTATCTAAAGTTTATCTCCCTGAAATGTAAGGTAGCAAACGGAAATTTTAA
This sequence comes from Wyeomyia smithii, assembly GCF_029784165.1. Lineage (NCBI taxonomy): Eukaryota > Metazoa > Arthropoda > Insecta > Diptera > Culicidae > Wyeomyia > Wyeomyia smithii. The sequence goes on from NC_073694.1 coordinate 13,363,621, forward strand.
CTTTATTTCTATTCCCAAGACAGTACCATAAGGACGGTAAGGTCTGGCAAAGAAGAAAATTATAACAAAATCCCGCTCACCTCGTACCGGGCCATCCAATTTCCGGTAGACCGAATTCATCGTCTGCAATGCGAGAAAATTTCTCTGATGCTGAAACTCCCATCTATCTGTTAGCTGCTATGGAATACTTGGGGTGCTGTCACACGGACGCTAATACACCACTGCAAAAGTTTCTAAGTCATAGTTGTCCGTATAAAGCATTTTTTCATCGTGGAATAGTAGGTTATGAACTATTCCGTCATGACGGATTAGTTCAGAGTCTCTATGTTATAGCTTTTGACACTACAGTCCCGAACGAAATAGTTCATAGCCTACTATCCCGTCATGAAAAAATGCTTTATACGATCAACTAAGACACAGAAACTATTGCAGTGGTGTATTAGCGTCCGCGTGGCGGCACCTTTAGTAGCTACAATGGAGAGGAATTGAACAAAAATTGCCGGGTTTCGCTTATGCGACTCACCAATGGCGCTTCTAAGCGCCCCAAAAACATTCGATTGCGAAGTACTTAAAATCTTTCTGCCACTCGCCAAAAGATTGCGGATAGCGGTAGAATTCAATTTCAACAAAAGGTATTATCTCTTCGCAGTATAAAAATTTGATTTCAATCTGCCAACTGCATGATTCATAGCGCTTTCCACATAAACATACCCAATACTATAATGTGGATAGAGTACAAAAAGACCACAAACTAGATTTTCATTTGAAGTCATGGCAACTTGATGTCTTTGGCAACTTTAATAAAATTTTGACTATTACAACATTATAAAACACATTTACTCTTTATATGTTCAATAAAAAAAATTAACTATTTATTACACAGATTTACCCTAAAAAACAAAATGGTGAATACTACAAAAGTCATACAAAAGGGCTGAAATGTACACAAACATCAGAAAATAATTAAATTCACGAATTTTAACTATTAAACAACGGTGGGTCGGGCATATCCAACGAGCAAGATAACAATAGACTAAGGAATAGCAAAAAAAATAAAATATTTTTGATACCTGTACCGGCCGCGGTTCAAAAAGGAACACTGAGAAGAAATGCGAGAACTCAATCAAACGTCTATTGCAGCGGTTCCCAACCATTTTTCATCCGCGTACCCCTTGGCTATATTTTCCAAATAAATTGTACCCGCTTGATTGGAATTTTCTCGCAGAGTTTGAGAGAGTAGTGGTAGATCATGTTGTGGTCGTTTAGTGCATGTTTCAAATTGAACTATGGACGTTTGATTGCTACAGCCACGTTTTAAGAGGAAGTTTGAACGACAAATGAAGTATTATAAAGAAAATTTGCTTTGTCTGCCATTACTGATTTTTCTTTCGCGTACCCCCTGAAGGCTTTGGCGTACCCCCAGGGGTACGCGTACCCCAGGTTGAGAACCGCTGGTCTATTGCGTAGTTTTTATCACTGCCAGCAACATTTTGGCGAGCGGCGGAGAAAAATATCAATTTATTCAATTATATGTTCTTGGGGTGCTTAAAAGTGCCATTGATGTTCCACTAATTGCCATTTGCCGGTGACAAAAAATGATTTTACATGGTCTTCAGGTTCGAATACACTTTAAAAATATGCTAAAAAAATCATTCCTTCCCGAATCAGTTTTTACTGAAGCGGTGTTTATTGAGAACCTTTACGACATATTACCTGGGAGCTTGAGACGTTCTCCAAAAGAAAATAAACACACGCGGAAATAAGCTCTTTAAATTGATCCTTAGCTCACTTTATGCTCGCTTTGCTTGGCCAGCATATGGACTAAATATAAAAGTCCTGGGTATTAAGGTCTGGGGAGCTAGCAGGGCACAAAGTCTTACCGAGAAAATCAGTCAAATTCTTCCAACACTACGCTTGGACGATATTCGCCATGTGGACAGTTGCATCGTCCTATTGAAGGCTGTAACTATCCATTCCGAAGAGGTCCCGAAGGTCCAGGGCCACAACCTTTTCCAGAACATCTGCCTTATAGAACGCAGCGTTGATTTTTACCTTTTTTTTCGATAAACACCAGAGGGAGAATCCCACGCCTGGATACGGCATCAACCCATCACCGACGCGGCGCTTTGGAACCGTGGGATGTTTATGTGGGACGGGGTAATGCTGACCAACATCAGCGCCTACAGCTGCCTATTTTGGACATTGTGCTTCTGTTGCGTGACAAAAGGTTTCTCATCGGAAAGCACGAACTCCTGACTTGCGTACTACAAACAACCTGACTTAGACGTGGCGGTACTATTTCATCGTTTGCGTAAACAAACAACAAATGTCAGCAAAGCAAGGCTAAATCTGACACCAATACCAATACACAGAATACAAAAGGTGCGTACCTACACAACGATGGAAGGTTGTATTCGAACTAATTGTATATCCCATAGTTCTCTTGTTATTTCTTCACATTGCAAGCGAATGCGCCAGATCCGGACAGAATCTCTATCATGTCCGGACATGTTTAGCAATGCTGTGCAGTGCGGTCCGCTGGTTTCCTTTGTAAAACTGTCTGCTCAAAACCATACAAACATGTTTTTGCAATCCGTCACCTGCTCAGCACTGCTGCTCTGAGATCAGCCGCTGTTCTGCTTGCTCCGGGTCTAGCAAGTTTTCAGTAAACAATTCTCTTGCTGCAGTGATCGGTTATACAATGAAGGATTTAAATTTCTGAATGATAGCTTATTTACGTAATTACTGAGAGTTCTACTTCCTGTGAGCGTGTCGTTGTGTTCTCGAGCGTGCGAAACAACAAAAGCTACAACAAATCGTTTACAAAGTCAAATCGTTTGTATGCTTAGATGTCGGCTGTGCTGGGGAAGAAAGGTGAAGGATCAGCTGGTGGGAATAAGTCTTAGAATCAGATTCCTGACTTGCGCTGGTCGGGGGCGTCATGGTTGTTCACAAGGCGATATGGGCGACCTACCCTAGCCATAACCCCACTGCTTCAGCATAGACCACCATGGGACTCCTTGTCCGGCTGAAAGGGGGACCCAAATAACAAAAATGAATCCGAATAAAGAGGTACTACCAAATCCCTTCGTGTGAGTTAGCATCCAGCGTTTCCGCAGAAAAAGGTAAAGACGGATGCAGTAAAACCCGTTGGTGGAAAGGCTAACACGCCAGTTTCCACGCTGGACATAACGGTCGACGGTCCCTTGCTAGTCAAGGCCATCGAAAAAAGTAGTGACAAGCGACTAAGGGTGGTAGCGCTGTCCCAACAACTCAATGCGATCATCGAGTTCGCGGCAAATAGGAGCAGTCCCCAGGGGAAGGAGCTCAAAATTACCGGAACGTCAACCGAAGCGGCGACTGCGGGAAACCTCTTGGGATACCGTGGTAGGAAAAGCGCGCCAGGAAGGTAAAAAGCGCCAAAACGGATCAGCAACAAAACGTCCGCCAAAGTTCAAGAAGGAGAAGGGCAGGTGGGATGCCCTTTTACTCAAGACTGACGGGTCTGAGTACTCTAAAGTCTTGAAGAATATGAGGAGCGAAACCCAGCTCAAGAATTTAGAGCCGAATGTGCGTACCATCCGTCGATCTCGCACTGGCGAGATGATTCTCGAGCTCCGGAAGGATGCGAAAAATAGAGGCGCTTCCTACAAGGCGGGAGTCGAGCAAGTCCTAGGTAAGAGGTGCATGTTCGGGCACTTACCTCGGAGGTGACACTCCAGCTTAAAAACGTGTACAAAATCACAGAGGGGTGCGATGTTACGCAAGTTCTCGAAGTAGGTTATCGCTTGTGGCCGTGGCACCCTAGTGTCGGCGAATGTAAACCTAGCACTGAAGGAAGGCAAACTCAAGGTCGGTATGCCCTCTGGGTATACTCCAGCAACCGGACGTTTTTTTCAGGTGCTTTGAGGGAGGACATAAGTCCTGGACCTGCAAGGGATCCATTAGGAACCAGTTATGCAGGCGTTGCGATGGTGCAGGCCTTGAAGCTAAGGATTGCGGAGAGTCTCCCAAGTGCACCTACAGGATGATAATGGCCAAGATCAAAGGCGCGCTGGTGCCTGCAGAACGATCACCAGCAATGCTGGAGCGTCACGTTCGACGTTACAGTATCTCAGACACAGACCAGGGATGCTCGGCCAACCTACCGAACATCCATCCGTGAGCGATGACAGCCGCGTCGGAGTCGAGGAGCTCATCGTGGTCACCAACTCCCTAAAGTTGAGCAAGGCGCTGGGATCGGATGGGATCCCTTACCTGGCAATCAGGCTGGACATTGCGGGCAAGGTGCTTTAGAGGATTATCCTCAATAGATTGGTGAGGTACACGGAGAGCGTAAATGGTCGAGCAAGTAATTAGTTCGGTTTTCGGAAGGGTAAGTCCACGCTAAACGTTCCGGTCTGCGTCACTAAGACGGCGGAGGTAACTCTCCAGCGCAAGAGAAGAAGCATACGCAATTGCGCGATAGTTACGCTTGACGTGAAGAATGCGTTTAATAGTGCCAGTTGGGACTCCATTGCGCTTGCGCTCAGGAGCATCCATGTACCGGTGTCGCTATTCAAGATTCTGGAAAGTTACTTCCAGAATCGAGTACTTGTTTACAGCACGGAGAAGGGTCAGAAGTGCGTCCCAATCATTGCAACAGTTTCGCTAGGTTCTATCCTGATATTACGGTGTTAGGAAACTCAAGTTTCCTGTCGGAGTTGTAATCTTCGGCTATGGAGACGTCATAACGCTAGAGGTCTACAGCGATCGGAAAATGGATACGCTCCAGGAAACTGGAGTCAACGCAATATAAGACGAGGGTCATGGTTATGAACAACCGTAAATCGCAGCAACAGGCGGTGGTCATAGCCGGAGACTGCACCATCACCTCAAAGCGATTTCGGAAGCTTTCGGGGATTGTGGTCGACCACAAGCTCACGTTTGGGAGCCATATCGACTATGTCTGTTGGACATCATACAAGATGTCCAATAGCTCAGCGGTGTATTACAGCAAGCGAAAACTTCTTGCCAGTATGGTTTCGTCCATACTTAGGTGTGGTGGACCAGTGTGGTCCAGAGCTCTAGGTACTAACAGTTACCTTGACAAACTGGAAAGTACCTGTAGGCTCATGTACGTGAGGGTGGCGAGTGCGTACCGTGCAGTGTTATACGACGCAATTTGAGTCTTGTCCGGCATGATGCCTATCAGCATCCCTATTAGGTAGGACAGAGAATGCTTCGACCAACGTCACACAAGGGGCAAACGAGGAACCAGAAGGTTATTCTCAATCTCCCGATGGCAGCGTGAATGGTCCAATTTCACGAAGGGTAATTGACGAACTGACATATTTCGGAGGTATCCGAGGGGAAGTGAACTTTCACCAGACACAGATCCTGTCAGGCCATGGTTGCGTCATGTGTCCCGAGTGCGTGAATGCGGGAGAGACTCCTTAGCACGTCTTCTTCGCATGCTTACGTTTTGTACGTGCCAAAAGCGTTATGATGGCAGTTAGTGGGCCAAGCACTACCCCGGACAACCTAGTACGGAGGATGTGCGACGACCCGGGCATTTGCACGGTTCACGAAGCCACCAGATCAGAAAGGTCACTCCCCGACTGTCGTCTACTACTTGACCGTCGTCCCGGGAAGATTAGGCTTGGAGACTGGAGGGATTTCAGTGGGTCCGGAACCGGCCCACGCCCTAGTTTCATCCCCACACCTTGAGTTTTCTTCTCAGGTGTCTGTTTGCAGGTTTCCCTACCACCTTTCAAAAAAAAAAAGACTGATACTTATCACATATGCGTTCAACAAGGCTCTAAATTTTACAATAGTATAAAAGTTAGCATCAAAAAATCACAATTTTTCGCATTTCCATGGACGCACAGATAATTTTTCAACCGATTGCTGTAAGAATGAAGGAAATCCGTTGGAAACTGACTGAGTTTTAAGCATTTGAAAGTGGATAATTTCGGGACGCTCTCGATATTTCGGTTTTTCAATTTACACCCCTATGTCGTCGTGAGACGTGATTCTACGTCAAAACTTGTTTTCCTCGAGATTGCCCGAATTGATTTGTTCAAAAGAGTTTTAGACAACTAACTTGTCTAAAAAACTTATTTTAAAAAAACATCTGAGATAACCGATTTCACTTTCGAAAACTCACTGCTTTGGATTTTTTTTTAAACAAAGCTCAACGAATTAAAAAAAAACATAGAAAAAAATACAAGTTCATTGCCATTATCCACAGTAAAAACAGTTCTTTTTAGGACATAAATATGACGATAAAGTTGGATGAATAAATATTCTTAAAATTTTGACATTTTTAAGCTCCAAAGTAAAAATAAAAATGAAGAATAGCTATGAAAAAATTTGCATTTAATAATTTTGGCCCCTCAACCATTTTTTCGATTTTGAATCGAAGGACAACGATATAAAATTTAAAAAAATCACGTTCCGTCAGAAAATTACACTCTTTTGGCTGATGTATAAAAATCAGAAATCCGTAAATAGCTAAACCACCCAATTATAAAAAGAAACCAGGTAAAAAGTTATACCACGCTCATAAAACTATGCGTATAACTGAGAGGATTAAAAAGGGGCTGGAACAGCCTTAACTATCATCATGGTAAGCTAAGCCATGATCTGTAACAACCAGAAACTTCCCAAACCAGCATTTACCCTGTGATTTCGACCCTAATCGATTGCGACATGTGACATAAATCTGTATGTGCCTGGAGGGTTTTCCTCCACCGGGTGCAAAAGGCGAAATGGCTTAACGCATCCGACAGCGTGTTACATTTCAGCCGCGAAACCGTGACTCATCATCGCAGTTGTCGATCATATTTGCTCGCTCGCGCCATGAAGACACGACGCGATGACGACGGTTCTACCAGGGGGCTGCTAGGTTAGGCTTTCTTCACACACAAGGCGCATTGTTTTTGTTTGGTTATTTGTTCACACCCAGACCGGTTCTGGTTGTGTGTTGCCTGTTACTTTGCGTTTACGGAGTAGAATTATTTTTCGACCTGAGTTATGTTATGTAACGCTCGCGTGGTAAATTGTGAAATAACTGTGCCTAATATCAAAATGAGTTTCGACGCCTTTCAATCGTTTAGTTGGTTGCCAGCAAAAAAGAGCGGTCTCTTATTTCGGTACCGAACTTACGTGTTGAAACGCTTGTTGAGGAGAATCGTAGTTTTTTTTCCAATCAAGAAGATTGATATGGTTTGAAAAAATAATAGAGAAGCGTGGTTCAAGGTAAGCAGCTCTATTCTAATGCCGCAAATCATCGCTGTATTCGCTCTCGATTACAGCAAAAAATATGAATAACTAAATAAACTGGTAATCATCAGTCAGATGAAATGGCGAAATGTTCAAGCACAACTTAGGACTGGTTCCGTGTTAAAGATGACGAGCAGTTAAGGGCGCGGTTGAAAGATCACGCCCTTTATAATATTCTGATTCAGATTCTAGACTAGTGTGAATTGAAAAACTGACAGAGGCGATAGAAAAAAGTCCAATACAATGTAACAAAACGCATTTCCGTGCCTACTTTCTAATGATATTTTTTTTGACTTCGTTTATTGTAGCTTCCTACAAAAGGCCACTCAAATGCAGTGCACTTGAAAGTATCAAACAAGCGATTGCAACAACAACAAAAAAAACGAATAAAACCATTAACTTTCTTCATCCGAAAAATTGTCGGACATCGGACTCCACACACAGGTGCACCAAGCAGGCGGAACAGTTTCGAGTGGGCGTTCGAGAGCTCGACTGCACGCGAATTTGCGAGGGGGCGACAACGAATGCCGCAACCGTTTTTTTTTTTGCCTCGTTACGCGAACAATCACAAATCATGACACGTTTTGTTCAGTCTGGCTTCGAAACTGACTTCCATACTAACGAGTCTAGACAGAGTGCAACGATCAGCTTGATCAGACTTAGCTGCTGCTAAGTGGGAAGGAAGAGAACAATAAGCAGGAGGCTGACCGTTCTAACAAGATTGAATGGGAACTTCGAGTCACAGTTTCTCACGTTTTCCAGAAGCCACAATTGTCTGGCTAATTATACATAAAGTAGCTGCTTTGTTTCTAAGACCGAACAAATTCCTGTTATGGGCTGATGATGTGTATGAAAATTTTTTCATTAGCTGAGTTTGAAGGTGTTTACAGAGATAATATTCGCCATTTTACAGAACACCTTCTAACTGTCAAAAATTACGGAACCGATTGACATTGTGGCGCCGTCATAAAAAGGGCGGCTGAAGCGAAAATCAAGTCACCAGTGCGCACCAGGTCCAACTTCACAGAGCTACCCTAAATAGCGGCTTGTGTTTGGCGTGTGCGACAACCCCTCTCCCTTCTTCTACTCTACCACAGCTTCGAACTGGGAACCCGTTTAGAAAATTTTTTGCTAACCGCCATTATTCATTGTTCTCGCGGGTGGAAAGTATTTAATCGCTGTGCTCTGGTGATGTCGGATTTTGCTACGCTCGTAACCCCGCCTGAACCGCCCCCGCAGCTGCGCGGTGATCTGCGGTAATCACGTCCGGACCCCGATGGTGTCTGGTTCTACAATGAGAGGTAGACTTCAGCAACAGCAGGCGCTGGAATGTCGCTATGGTTGCGTGCATTCCGCTTGACACGCACGGTTTTTGTTTTTTTTTTCTCTTATTTTTGTAATAATACCTGGCCATTAGCCACAGCAAAGCCGGGTGTAATTTCGCCAGCTGTAGATGAAGTCCCGTTTTCGAGCTGTGTTAGGTGCTAAAAGCATATTGTGCTAATCAATTGTACTCAATTTGAAGGTTGTGCGAATCGAAGAAAAAGGTGTTAGACAGTTAGATTCTGGGCTTCTCACAAGCTTTCGATAGTTCTATGATCTTTTGATTACTTTTGATGACTAGTGCGCTATCCCTGAAAACTATGACACACTTTGAACTCACTCTCATTAGCATGTTTTTTTTTCAGTGCATTGTTGGCTGCATCCTGATATTTACTGCCTACTTCGAGATTTTCGTTCACAATTGCAGAAAAAAAATCATTTAACGAATTGTTACTCTCCATCACTCCTAAATGAGCACAAAAAGATAAGTTCCTCCGGCCGTGATGACCTTTCCGTTTGTCGTGCTCTTTGCATTCGCAAAACACTTTCAAAAGACGCAATTCAAAAGTTGAATTCGCCTGTGTTCTCTCTGGTCGAAAGGCCTCAACATTGCACATCCCCAGCGCTCGCGCAAAGGTTCAACTAGTAATTCAATAATAACAATAATCACCTATTCTCCCCATTATTTCCAAACCTCCCCGTCCTAAGTCATGTGCTTTGCACGAGTGTGCATGAGCTTGGAGATCTTACCGTTTGTACTCCAATGATGATGATGCTCGCGCGTGAATACCAGCTCCACACGGTGCACCTTCACCCCCCCCCCCCCCCCCCGCGAGGGGCCATCATGAGTTCCGTGCGACAAGCGAAACGGATTAACTCTACCGTCCATTTTATTACAGCCTGTGATAATCCATCGTTTGTCGAATCGAAACTAAACTGTGCTTGCGGACACCAGTCCACTCTTTCGAGAGGGCAAAAAGAAAACAAAACTTGTCCACGTTGCAGAAGAGTCGTCGAAACCTTCGTCCAGCAGCAACAGCAAACGAAAACACGCAACACGTCTGTCCATTGCGGAACGCGATCGGGTTGCACCGATTAGATCATGCAGTCACTGATTGACGTTGTTTCCCAGCCCTCGATAATGCGATAGCGATTCCGTGAGTTCAGTCGGTCGGAAAAACAACTTCCTGATATCGGACTGACGAGAGCGATCGATCTGCTTGCTCTCGTTGTTTTACATCAATAGTGTGTGTGATCGCCAATAAGAAGTCGATCCGATTAGCAATCCGGCAGAAATTGTCACGAAAAGTGTGGCCTGGTTTTTTTTTATTTGCACATTTCCACTCCAATCCGACTTTGATCTTGTATGCAATTCTGCGGCGGAAAAAGTGCTCCATAAATGAGAGAGAGAGAAAGATAGAGAGCGACAGAAAAAAAAACTGCAACAGAGAACCGGCTCCGGGATTTGTACCGGTCTGCGACCGGAAATATGAGTCCGATGCGATCGTTGACAGAGCGAGGCAAATGGCGGCAGCTTGCTAATAACTGTGCGACAGAGTTGCACCGGTTTTGCAGAATGTGGTTTCACTGACGTCTCTCTAGGCCTACTGCCTACTGCCATCACACTAGTAGACTAGGATGACAGGCAGTTCCTCTGAACGCAGTGATCGGGGAAGCATACGAAGCTCGATTTCCTGTTTAAATTGGCAATGAAGCATTCTTTCATTACCACTAATTTTAACTCCGCTAAAATAAAATTTCTCATCATTTCTAAGCTTGGCAGTATGTACTTTTGTTATCGCTAAGTAGCGTAAATAAAGTTCTCTAGTTAGCGATGAGAGTAACCATAAACAATTCCCTGCCGATCAAATGTCAGCTTGTTTATTTCTCACACTCCAGAGTACATATTCATTTTTGCTGTGTAATGAACTATTTGCTATTTGAGTGAGGCAGACATTATTGAACGAAATGACAAACATCGACATAAAATCTGTAATCAAAAAGTATCCATCAAAGGTCACTTATTGAGCCAGAAGGTCATTTACCACCAGTTACTACGAGTTCGGTAAGTTACTGAACATATATCATTTAAATGTCATTGGCATTTTATTCTGGCTCATCGAACTTCGTGTGAATATTTGAGGCTTGTAAACTAATAATTAATAAAATTAAGAAAGTTTAACGAAAATTACCAAATAGTGATCATATACACAAATCATGTTACATAAAAAGTAATCCATCTAAAAGTCATCATTTCGCTCTTCATAACTGAACAGATCCCAAAAAAATATTCGAAAAGGATCAACTGTTATAAACAGATCATCTACGGCTTTGAACAAAAAACATGAAATCTTGAGGGCCCGAGTAACCATTATTATTTTAATGTCATTTGTAGTCAATGGATGGCTTTCAGAGAATTTTCTTAACTTCTATTTATAAATATAAAATTGAACTTGAAATCCTAAGCTGATGAAGTTCATTTTAAAAACAAAAATTGTTTTTGAAAAAAATAGTTATCTCAGATTTTTCCACCATTTTTTTTTACGCAGAATTACGTCTTACGGCAACATACATAGAGGTACAAGTTGAAAAACCGAAAACATTGAGAGCGTTACGAAAATTGTTCGTTTTCAAATTTTCAAAACTCAGTCAGTTTTCAATCGATTTCTTTTATTCTTACAGCAGTCGATTGGAGATAATCCATTATTCGATCTATTGTATTATTGAAAAGTTTAGTAGTGAATGGCCACTAGCGCGGCTTTAACCAATAGGATAATGGCTAGACACTGCACACTGAGTCAAAAAAATAAGTCTAGCAAAACGAAATTGTTAGTGCTCGGTTTCCGATCTACTACGACGTTTCTTGGTATAGTTGGGGCTTCAATTCCGATGCTTAGATTATTTTACGATTTGACCACAAAGATGATACAGCGATGCCAACTTCTTTCTCTTACATGCTAGAGCTTTACGATTTTCAGCAAAGCTGTAGATTATGAAATTTTATGAAACTTTGTATTATGCACAAAATTTCGTTTTTGAGATCTACGAGATTTTGTAAAGTTTGTCTGTTTCCTCGTGGTAATCTTAGGAGGTCACTCAAAACAATTACATATGAAACCCCCGATAGAAATCGAATAATTCAGTCCTTTTCTGCTGAGTACGAAAGCTTTTCGAGTACTTAAGTAAAACTATAACACAAAATTTTAAGAAATATACACAACTTTGTGAAATAATTTCCTAGATATTTTTTTAAAAAAGTATGCAAAGTTGCTTGGTTTAGTAAAGCTTACACACCTACAAAGATTCATTAAATTTTGAGAGGATGCTACCAACATCTGGTCGAGTCGAGATTATTTTTCCTGTATGAACTTCCTCACTGCGACCAGAATCGTTGGTCTATTGTGAGATATGCCCGGGTGTTTGCTGTATCCCGCGCTTCTATTACACAGTGCAACAAAAATTGACTTGTTTTTCTGCCTTGGCTTCTATGTATAGTTTTTTTTGTGTATTTTTATGCAAAACTAAATTTCCCCGAGTTTGAACAAATTTCAACTCAAGGGGCAACAATGGCGCCATTTTGAATTTTTGAGAAACCGGTAATTATGGGTTTTTAGACGCCTTTTTGTTTTGAGGCCAAATATCAAAATTCTAAGAGTTTGTCCACATATTAGCTTCTTTTTACCCATCTTTTGAAAAACAGATCTTAAATCGGACAAAAACTGAGCTCAAAACGGTGATTCTACGAAACCGGGTTTGGCATAGTTTTAGTATATTTTGCACAAAGCAAAATAATATCGTTTATTTTTGAGCATTAATGGTAATTCGCTAATATCTTAAAGTGGTAGTCAAATTATATCTTATTTTGAGTAAAAACGTCTCAGAAATCGAATGGTGGGTGTCTGATCTACGTAAAATGTCAGCAGATAAACCTATTTTAGTATTTTAGGGTAATTGGGGCAAAATCGACATTTTGCTGATATTTTACGTTGATCAGACACCTACCATTCGATTTCTGAGACTTTTTTACTCAAAATAAGATATAATTTGACTACCACTTTAAGATATTAGCGAATTACCATTAATACTCAGAAATAATCGATATTATTTTGCTTTGTGAAATATATTAAACTATGCCAAAACCGGTTTCGTAGAATCACCGTTTTGAGCTCAGTTTTTGTCCGATTTAAGCTCTTTTTTTCAAAATATGGGTAAAAGGATGCTAATATGTGGACAAACTCTTAGAATTTTGATATTTGGCCTCAAAACAAAATGGCGTCGAAAAAAACACAAAAATTACCGGTTTCTCAAAAATTCAAAATGGCGCCATTGTTGCCCCTTAAGTTGAAATATGTTCAAATTCAGGGAAATTTATTTTCGCATCAAACTTCATCAAAAAATCATACATAGGAGCAAAGGCAGAAAAATTGTTGCACTGTGTTATTAGCAACACCGCTATTGAGAAATGGCATGCTTATTTTTTATCAGTGCTTGTGTGTAATGTGATACTCTTCCTTACACGCTTACTGTTCTACTATACCGACACTCGTTCCTCTTGCCAAATATCACCAATTATAATTCGCTGGAGAAGTTTCGTCGTGCGTCCTTCTGGCCAGTTTTATTGATAAGAGGGACTTATTTTTTGTTAAGAGGAAGTCACGCGAAGGTATTGTAGATTTCAGCGTAAAGGAAGGGTAACTGGTGGGGAGCCTGAGAATAAACCCATGCTTAAGTCCTTTTTGACATCGAATGGCCTGGTTCTACTAAGATTCGAACCCTCGACCATCCGCATGACAAAGCGGACTCTGTAACCTTGCGGCTACGCAGCTCCGCTTCTAAGATCTAAGATAGATTAGAAAATATCTGATTTTCAAAATTCTACAGAACTTCTAGAAATATATCCTCAAAAGTTTGTGTTTAGAATTGACGTAAAATGCTCGGAATAAGAAGTTTAAAAATAACAAATAAAACTATCAGGATTACGGAACTTTGTGGCGGTGCAAACAGAAGTGCCAAGTTCGAGAATTTGTCTTTTCCGTTTCTTTCATATGTTATATGAAAGTATAAGTGAGAGTCTTTACTCTATGTATGCACTCACAAATACGACTGGTGTTGGTTGTTAGTCAGTTGTGTTTTTGATGCGCAATGAAGCAATTTTAAAAAGTCGTAGTCAAGCAATTTTCAGTATTCAAACGTCTGAAATCGTGTGAAACTATTTGTTCTAGACAGTGAAAGCGAGATAAGCTTCATCGACAAAGACGTCAAAGTCAATGCTGTTAATTATAAAACGGAAGTTTTGAAAAATATTGTTTCGGAAACTCTTCGAAGATGACCACAATTTGTTTCAATAGGACGGTGCACCAGCGCAGCGCACGGAGAACTTCAAGGCTGGTATAGGGAAAATTTAACGGCTAAAAATGAATGGGTACCATGCTCCTCATATCTGAACCCAATGGACTTTTTTGTCTGGTCCTACATGATTGCGAGATCTTAAACGCGATATTCAGAAAAACTGGAATAACATACCCATGGAGTCTGTGCACGCCGTCTGCGACATCTTAGAAAAGCGTTTGAACTTAAGCAAGCTATTTAAGGGAAGGGAAGGGTTCCAAGAAGGCACCGGAACCTGACAAAAAAGTGGCCCGGGCTGCTCTTGGCAGTTACGCCAAGGTGCCTGGATGACTGTTTTTTCCCGGAGGGGTCCTTAACAGACTGGTGAAGTACACGGAGGTTGTAAACGGTCTGGCAAATAACCAATTCGGCTTCCAGAAGGGCAGGTCCACTCTTGATTCTTTCAGTCATCAAGACGGCTGAGGTAGCACTCCAGCATAAGAGAAGAGGCCTCCGCTGGTGCGCAATCGACAAGCTCGTCGTAAAGAATGCGTTCAATAGCGCCAGCTGAGACTTTATAGCACTTGCGCTTAGGAGCATCCATGTGCCGGTGTCGCTTTACTATTTCCAGAATCGGGCACTAGTCACAACACGGAGGAGGGTCAGAAGTGTGTCCCAATCACAGCAGGAGTACCGCAAGGTTCAATCCTGGGTCAGGTGTTGTGGAATGTTATGTACGACGGAATGCTGAAGCTGATTGTCGGCTTTGCGGACGATATAACGCTAGAAGTCTACGACGAGTCGACGATACGCAAGGTCTCAGGATGCATCCCAGGATACTAGAAGTACACTGTTGTGGAAAACCGTACGTCAGAGTCGGAGACTGCGTCATTACCTCGAAGCGGTCTTTGCAACTTGGCGGGCTTATGGTTGACGGCAAGCTTATGTTCTAGAGTCACGTCAACTATGTCTGTAAGAAGGCTTCAACGGCTATTGCAGCACTATCTCGAATGATGTCGAATAGCATGGTACATGGTCAACATGGTTTTGTCCATACTTAGATATGGTGGGCAAGTGTCGTCCAAAGCTATAGTTATAGTTATCGTTGTAAACTGGAAAGTACCTACAGGCTCATGTACCTGAGGGTTGCGGGTGCGTATCGTACAGTGTCGTACGACGCAATCTGCATCTTGTCCGGCATGATGCCTATCAGCATCGCCTTTAAGAAGGCTGTAGACAACGTGACACATGCGGCATACTCGATGATCAGATAGCAGCGAAAATGGTCCAGTTCCGCCAAGGGAGGATGGACGCCCCGACTTATTCAGGAGGTATCCGGATGTCCTGATATAGCTCTTAACAGGCCATGGCTGCTTCAGGCAGTATCTACACAGGTTCAGGCACGCGGGATCCCCCATGTGTCCCGAGTGCGTGGATGTTAAGGAGACCGATGAGCATGTCGTTTTTCGTATGTCTATGATAGTATTGAGCGGACAACTAATTCGGGAAATGTGCGAAGACGTGGACATCTGGATTTCCGCCTCTCAGATAGTCCTGGAGCTACAACGTTTGGACTTTTGAAGTAGAATACTTCTCTCAGGAAGTTCGGCTATATAGGGATGTGAAATGAAAATCTAAAACTGAAAAAAGTGAAAAATATGTCCAATTTCAAATGCTAATAAATCGGTTAGTATTCGATGGATTTCCTTCGTTCTTGCAGCAATAGATTGGAAAATCTTCTAAGATTCTTCTCAAAAGAAGATAATTGTAATTTTTTTTCATTCACACTATTGTACTATTGAAAATAGTCAAAACGAAAAATTCGACCTCTGATTGGTCGTTATATGCTTGCTTCCCAAGCACGATCGACAGGTTCAAACATGCTATTTGGCCTATATAAGAGCCTGTTTGAGCCGGAGCCGCTCATAATAGTTCTAGACAGCGACAACAGCAGTCGTCCTTCCTTAGCAACAGCACTAGCCCTGTGGTTGGTCACCACGTCTCAGGAGCAGCGCGGTTTTTCTCTGCGTGTGTCGCCAGACAGCCATTATTCTTCCCGTGATGGGGCAGCATGAAGATTTCCATCAGGAAATCCAATTTTGGAAATCAAAATGCCTTTTTCAAGGCAAATAAACAAGTCATTGAAAGTTAATAATTTTTGTCAACGCAAGCAAGCATTCTATGTTGCATCCTAGCAATTTAAATCTGTCGCACCCGTCGAATTTACTAAATGTAAAATAGCTTCCACAGTGCATGTTGTCCGTGTATCTTAATTCCCCCAATGTTACTGTTAATTCCCCCAATGTTGTAATCAGCAACCGATTTTGAACCGCAAAATGCTTTTTCCTAGGCAAATAAACAAATAATTGAAGGTTAGTAATTTTCTGGCATCAACACAAGCAGACATTCTGTGCGGAATGCAATCAAATTCTGTTGTAGTTGTCTAATTTTTACTTTTACTTTATTTAGTAAACCCTCCACTGTAGGGGCAGCGCAAAAGCTGCGATCATGACCAACTTTGAATAACAAACGGTTCACGTTTATTCACTAAAAATTCATCCAATTCAAAACAGGATTTTTGTCTAAGTACAATAATTTGCACAAAAAGACATTAAAAATTTTACCGCATTATCAGACGCGTTTCTCCAGTCATGCCTCGTGAACGTGAAGGTTCCCTATCACAGGCATAGATTTCGTGCTCCAGCACGTTACAACACGTGGAAATTGTCTTTTGAAGTAGAATACTTCTCTCAGGAAGTTCGGCTACATAGGGATGTGAAATGAAAATCTAAAACTGAAAAAAGTGAGAAATATGTCCAATTTCAAATGCTAATAAATCGGTTAGTATTCGATGGATTTCCATCGTTTTTGCAGCAATCGATTAGAAAATCTTCTAAGATTCCTTCCAGATGCATTTAATTGCAATTTTATCATTCGAATTATTGTACTATTGAAAATCCTTAAGCCTTGTCGAAACACAAAATTCGACCTCTGATTGGTCGTTATACGATTGCTTTCCCAAGCACGGTCGGCAGAGTTATGGACCTAGTAAATTGGGAATGCATTATTTGGCCTATATAAGAACTTCGTCAGATAATAAACAGACATTTCATCGGATATTAAATTGAACAACAGAAATTTGAATGAATATTTGAAGAGTTAATATTTTCTCGTTTTGCGCTATAATCCAAAGGTAATTATCTTCATCTATATGCATGCTCTGACTATTATTACGTGTTACGTGCGTCGCTTAGTGTTTGGCTACGGTTATGCAGAACGCAAACAACGGCGCGATGCGATTCGGCAAGACGAAATGTGTTGAAATGTATAGGTCTACTTCGCCTTAAAAAGAGCTGTACATTTCACCACGGTAAAGCGAATCGCATCGCGCCGTCATTCGCGTTCTGCATAACCGTAGCCTTTGTTCCGTTCCCGTTTGATGATGTCGTATTAAATGTGCATATTACAATTCGGCAGCACTTCAACTTCTCATTTGCACAAAATTTAAAAATATTCAATGAACTTCATTCAAAATATCAAACAAAAAGAAATTACAATACTGCCAATGAACGGTCAACGTTTATTTACTGGAAAAAAAAATGACTGACACGCAAGCAGCCGGGTTATCTTTCTTGTAAAAGTATTCTACTTCAACCTTGCGGTCGTGGCTTTGCATACAACCTTCCTGTGATTTTTTTGATAAACATATGACACTTTGACATATTTTGAACATTTTTTGAGAAGTTGAACGCCTTTCGCCATCTTACCACTTAATATTTTCGTCTTTTTAGCCGTTTCTGTAATTTTTTATAAATTTTTGATCTCGAAATTTTGTCATGTTAGTTTCAATACAGTTTAGTTTTGTCTCGTTATTTCAATTCAATTTTTGCGTATAATTAATCTTTTTTTTTTTTGTTTCATATAATTATGTTTAATATGTATGGCATTTTGACGTTAGTTTTGTCTCATTCCATTCCGTTTCTGAGTTATTTTTTGTCTAATTTCGGTCTCATGTTTTATAGTCGTTTATTTGTAATTTTAAACTTCTGACTAATTTTTCCCTTACTTTTGTTTCATTGAACTTTCAAATTTTTGTCTCAATTTCGTTTAATTTTTACAAGGTGGTTTTGTCTAATTTTTGACATCTAATTTTCGTTTCATTTTTGCTTTATTAATGTCTCACTTTATTTATGGTCATTTTGTGATAATTTCCATTTTATTTATTACATATTTTATTTTTATTCTGTTTTATCACATCATTACATGTTACATCATCACATTTATACCATTTTTTTTCTTATTTTGGCATTGCTTTTGTTCTGTTTTTCTTTTATTTTTGTCCCTTTTGTTCTAGATATCGTCGCTCTTGAGTCACTTTTTGTCTCTTTTCAATTTACATTCATCTGAATAGTCGTCTTTATTTGTCCATTTAAATTGAATTTTTGTTCTAATTTCATTATTGTTGTCATTATTTTTATTAATATTTTGTAAAAATTTCGACCTTATTGCCGTGTTATTATCATTTTATTTTTGTTTCATTTCGAACTTGCTTTGTTACTTTTGTTTTATTTTATCCACGCATTTGTTACTATTTCGTCTCACTAGTATTTCATTTTTGCATTATCGTCCTTCAATTCTATGTGGGTCATTTCTTTAGGTTTTTTAAGTATTTTTCGCTTAATCTTGGTTTTACGTTTATCTTACTTTTGTTAAATAGTCACCTTCAATTGTTTCAATTGACGCCTTCGATATTTGTCATATTCTTTCGAATTTGATTTCATTCTTATCTTATTTCAAGTTTTGTTTTTTATTATTTTGTTCATTTGTTCATTTTATTTTTGCATTATTTCCCTCTCATTTTGTTAAGATTTTGTGTCATCATTATCCCCTTTTTATCTCAATATTGTTTCCCTTTCCATCTAATGTTTGTAACATTTTTGTTTCATTTATGACTCATTTTGGGGCCTTTTTTATTTTTATAAATTTTTCTTGTTTTTGGATTTGGATTTTGAAATTTTGGATTTTTTTCTACCGCTGTACAAAAAAAGATGTACTCAAAAAAAAAGCTGATTTATTTCTCATGAAGATACATTTGTCATGAACGAAAAAAAACATGGTAAAAATTTAAGAAACCGGCTTTCCGACGAAGCTTTTTTATGATGCCAGAATAAGAGTGTTGTACGGCATTCACGTCGACTTTTCGAATGCATCTATTAATCTCCCAGATGGTCAGTCGTCGCAGGTTCGAATCTCGACTCGGGAGAGACTGTTTGTGTCAGTAGGATCGTAGCGCTAGCCCCGCAATTGTCCTTTATACTAAACAGTTGGCTGCGAAGAATGTACATAAATAAAATAGAAGGTCGAGTTCCGAATCGGAATGAAGCACCAAGGCTTTGCTTTGCTATTGATTCAACAAATCAAATGTTTGCAGCTCGTTGCTCCCCAGTGATGTTTGTACATCAAGGAACTAAGAATCTCAAAGAAATCTTCGACTGATGTTGATCAGGAACTGTTGTTTTTTTTTTGTGTGTGTTTTATCTTACCAAAACAAATACCTTTCATCGGTACGGTGTTTTGGAGGAAATGCAATAAAACGACAGCCAAACAACAAGGCTTAAACCATGACTTAGGCAAAAAGGAAAAAGTCCTTTTCTGTTCACGACTTTAGCCGGTCTTCTACTTCGGCCGGTCTACTACTTTCCTGGCGGATTATTGTTGAGGTTTGCAGGAAATTATCCTCAGTCGAAACCAGAAGATTTTCGCTTTCAAAATGGTTCACCGTTAACTTTTTGAAAAATAATGACATAAAGAGAGGAGAGAGACCTTACATATGCATACTCATATTTCTCTCTGAGCGCGTTTATTGTGGAGTAAGAGACCCCTCAAAAAAATTCCAAATTTTTAGTTGTCACCCGTTATTACGTACAGTTGTACGGAAGTATGAACATGTAATCATATCATAAAATGATGTGAAGGGTGCATATTTTCATTCTTCTCAAATGTTCCTTGCAACAATATCGCATATCTTACGCTAGAATTTTTGGTGACACAGAGCAGCAGAGTGGCTTTCGACTTCCATCCGTTGCTAGGATACGTTGATATTTTGCATTGTTTTGCAGATTCTATGGTAATCCGGTGTAGCAACAATTGATCAGTGCCAACAGAATAATAATTTTGCAAATCACACTTTTATAAAGACTTATTTAGAAATATTCCATCCCAAAATTATACAGAAGGTGTATATTTTGATTATTCTAGTGAAAAAAAAAGTATCTTCGAAAGAGGTCAGGTTATTTCTTTTTTTTTTTGGCCCGACTTGTTAAATTGTAATTATTTTAATTGAATCGAAAAACAGTACAACGATAATGGTGTCGTTGTGGTTCCCGAGGAGGCCGATTAAAGAATAATGAGCTATTGTGAAGAAATCAAACTGAAGAAAATGAAAGATGGACTGCAAGCGACAAGTGTCATCTGCCAATGGCAGTGTTAGGTAACAGCCTTGGAATGCTCTCTAAAGACGACGTTCTTTGAAGATTTAGATCTTCTTTATCGACAAATTTGGCATTCTGCTTCCATCGAAAATGTGATGATATATTTCTCGAGAGAATCCGAAGATCATTCCCAGACGAAAGTATTGGCATTTCCAGCACTAAAAAACTGTTCACCAACCGAAAAATGCTCGACGACGAAAGTCGGTGAACCTTTGCTTAGTAGACCGGAAGAAGTGGCCACATCTCAAGCGCTCGAAAAGAGGTTCATTAACACCATGGACCACACCACGTACATATACGTAGGTATGTAGCTATGGCCACCATATCAATACGGAATGAGTCGATGGAAAAAAAAAACAAAAATTGTTGACGAAGAGTGGCCAGCCGCCCCAGAAGAAAATCGGCAAAGAAATGTTTCGACACTTGAACCACACTCTCGAGCGAGCTGTGGCCGGTTTAAGCGAAGCGAAGATACGTAAGAGACGGAACGAAAGTCGATGACACCGCGTACCCGCAGACTCGCTGGACACCGTTTGCCTATTGGTCACCTAGAAGGTGATCGTGGTAGCGGCCAACCGGTAGACCGTAGGTGTGATAGTTTGATCGGTTCCGACGATAAAAATAACTCCGTTCGATTATTTGACCTCGAAATATCGCTTTCCTTCCCTGCTGGTATAGCGAATTTATGGTCCCATTAGTGATCGCTTTCACTCTTTCGTAAGCGACCGATGATCGCGCGAGTTTGCACTATTTTTTGGGGGATTTTTTATCGTTGGAATGCTGATGGTAATCTACCTTTTTTTTAATTGGAAATGTCAACCTGCTGTTCATTATCAGATCCGATCTGTTTCGTAGCTGATTTTTCAACAATCGGTAAAAGCCGCCAGTTAGTTCCATTTTGGGGTGTGCATTGCGATCGTTTCCCTCTGTCTGTTTTTTTTTTTTTTTTTTTTGCAGTGTGGCGGTGCCGCAGTTGGCAGAAACTGGTTGTCTGGTTTACTACTGCTAGCAGCTTACACGTATGGAACGACTTTGGCCTGGCACGGCCATTGACCACTTTCTCGGTGGCACCGCTGACGGAAAGCAGTTTCTGGTTGCTTTCGACCCGTACAACACGCACCCATACACACTAACACACACCGGAAAGTTCATGCACGGCTTCCGCATATAATCGCGGTTGTGTCTACCGCTTTGTCGCAATTTTGAATTCCGAACAGGAAAGCGATCATATAGTTTGCCATCATCATGACTTAAGTGACAGGAGCACCACCGCGGGTTTTGCGTTATATGAATGAATTCGGCAATTATAACGCTAAACAGTTTGGCCGCAGCGCGCGAGCGGTTAATAGCTGTGACAGCATGCATGACGGTTGTGTCACGCACTCTTGGCTTGCTGTTTTTTTTTTGGGAATAGCTTACGAAGAAAACAAAAACGAAGTAAGCAGTTTCTAGGAACCATGTTTTTTGGGCCGCCTTTCTTTTGGAACTTTCACGATTGTATAGGTCAGATAGTACGAGCTATTAACATTAAGAGTTATTAATATTGAAATGCTCAACCAATTGCGAAGCTTAAAGCATACCTAAAAAATCGAGATAAAAGTCAATGTTGAATAAATATTCACCAATGAACATTGTTTGATTATATTTAGCCTAAGATTATCATTATGCTAAGTAACCCTCCCTCTCTTCAGTGACCATTCAGTACAAATGGGGTTTCATAGCATTAATTGACTTTTGTGATGTATGACTACGTCTTGCTTTAGTAATTTAGTATACAACTCTGAAAAAAGCAACGAAAAAGTGCGTCAGGCGAAAAATCAAATTGAAACTCATCCAATCATGTGAACGCTCCCTCTAACTCACTTTCCACAACCTGCTGGATCACTATGCAGCAAGAATGCCCCATTTCGCTGAGGCAGTTAAGGGATACGAACCAACAGAGCGGAAAGCTCGCAATTATGCAGTTTTTGAGTCTACAGGGTGTCACCGTGAAAGTGATACACTTTAAGTATAGTAAAGTAGTAGTAAAACTTAAGTTGAATCACACCGCACAACTTTGATCGGCATTTCATCGCGGATTTTCACCAATTTCCACACCCCTGTCGATGAATTGTAGTGGCAACTTTCCTATGTTGTATATTGCTCCCCAAACCAAGCTTACGGAAAAGACTGGAGAGCGACACTATACTGACGACTTTTCTCTCTTTTCATTCTAACAGCCTCATGAATAAGCTATTCATGAGAGCTCACATACAGCTACAGCTTACACAAGGCAACGAAACTGTGTTGTGTTGCGCACGACAGCTCATTCTTGCGCATGTATTCTGTTCGTTCGGACATGACAGCCTAGTTTACTCATTTTGAGGATGTCCTGTTTTTTCGTTTCTCCTTTTTCACAGGCCGATGGCATACTGAATACAACGCAAACCGTTTCCATTGTTGATATTGTTCCCCACGTAAGAAAAAACGTGCTTCGCACCATCTCTCTTTCATTCTTTCATCGGCCTTACTGTCGTGAATCACAATCACCTGAATTCCCGCCCGGATTCGGGCTGAATAAGATTATAGGCTGTCATTTGCTACAGCTTGAAAGAACCAACATTCATAAGGAAATAAAAAATAACAGCCCGTTTGGAGTTGCATGTGTGCTGTCGTCAGTTGCTGTCGGACTGTTTACCGAACGTGTGCGGAGCAGAGAGAGCTGTGCAATACAATGAAAGCCGGATTAGTTGAAAATTTGCTGTTATTGTCTTGCAGTCACTTTCATAACCCTGCCCCAAACCAATACAGTTGAAGTATTCTGTTTTAGACCTCTTTTATCGGCTTAGATATCACGAAGACACATGCAATTCGCACGCTCCGTTTTTTCTTAGGTTTCTGCTTGGGGATAACCGTTTCAGTTTTCTTAAATCGTTTGAGGATCCTGAATAATACACGAAGAATCTGTTCAAATTCAGATGTTACAGCTCTGTATGTTGCTCATTGCAGCAAGATACAAAATCCTGATTGGTTTGCTATTTGAATCAATTGCAATTTTCCTCTTGAAAAATTGGAACACTGCCTTTATCACTTACAAGTGAACCATAACAGGGTATGTCTCTCGATGTAAAAAGAGGCACTCACCCTGTACAAATAAACCGTCGTTCTCAAGAATATAAGCAACCTCTATCGAAATCGAATTTAAAGTTTGTATATAATGCCTTTTACCCTTCACATAAACACTAAAAACGGTCTTTTTGAGGGCTGAAGAGTCCGACCAATAACAATATGTGTAGTCCTACATCAACAAAGCGGTCGTGTCTCAGATTTTTTCTCGACCGTTTTCTAGACAACTAAGACAAACGAAACATAAAATAAGATAAAAATGAAATTAAATCCAAAAGAATATGACGAATTTCGAAGTCATCAATTCGAACAAATAAAGACGACTATAGAACAGAAGTAAGACAAACATGAAACCGAAATTAAACAAAAAAAACTCAAAAAACAGGATGAAAGGATACGCAACATAGTACAAAAAAGCACCAACATGAAACAAAATAGGATAAGATCAAAATGAGTTTATTATTGGACAATTTTCATCCAAATCAAAAAAGACACTAAAAATAATATTACTGGGAGACCTTCTATGGAACTGTTCAACCGCAGAGAGACGTCCAAACTAAGTTCCAAACTTGTGTAAAATATTTTGTAGCAATTCGTAACAAGATAGCGCTAGCAGAGACGCCAGCCTCGTACAACAACAAACAATTTTTTGTAGTAATGAGGTCATCAGCCGGTGCTAGTAAACAAGTGATTTATAACGCAATTCTCTTTGAAAATTTACACGGAATTTTCGATCAATTTCGCTCTTGCTTGGACGTCTGTCTGTGGTTCAACTTTAATATCAAAATTGAACATTAGAAGATGACAAAACCAGAAATCAAGACGGAAATTAGTCAAAATTCAAATGAAAAATGAGGCGAAAATCAGCAAACATTTGATGAAAACCTCAAGGAAACCAAAATTAGATATTGCTACAAAAAAATAGAAAATAAAAACTGGTACAAAGTGTAACAAAAATGAGACAGAAAAAAAAAACAAAAATAAGGCTGGAATGAGATAACATTAAGATTGAAATTAAATCTAATTGAGATAAAAGTTTAATAACGGCACGAATGAAACAAAAATGTAGCTATAATGAGACACAAAGGAAAAAATAATGAGACAAAAAGTTAGAGAACAGAATCAGAGAAAAATTATGCAAAAATGAAATACTAATGAGACGAAATAGTAACAAATTCATGGGTTGAATGAAACAAAAATAACATATGCAGGCTCAGAATAAAACAAAGATGAAATAATGATGAGACGGAAATTAGGTAGAAAATACTACAAAATAATAAAAAATAAAACTAGAACTATAACAAAAATTAAATTAAAATCGACAAAATGTGAAAAAAATCGAAAAGAGAAGACTATGAAAAAAAAATCTAACAAAAAGTAAACAGAAACAAGACAAAGGAGACGTTATCTAGAATAAAATGGGGCAAAAATAGAACAAAAATAATACCAAAACAAGACAAAAATTTACAATTATGCGATTAAAAATAGAACAAAACCGAAATGAAACTACCGCAAAAAATGTAATACAATGCTTTTTCGATTTCATCACGGTCAAAAAAAAATTTCACCGTGAATTTGTCGAAACCGTGAATTTTGCGAAACGATACAAATGCATTTTTTTTTTGTTGGATTCAATTGCAATTTATGATATTTTAAGCAAAATGATGTACTTTCATAATTCAATGGAACATAAGTTCAAGATACAAATGAATAAACAAAAAAAAAGTTAGTTCATGATATTTTTCTCCGTAGCATTTTCGTGAATTTTCTCACGGCAATTATACATTCAATATCAATATGATTTATTCTGCCTATTATTCCTTACAATAGTTAGGAGAGTCTAATATTTTTTATGTGAAATTGTGGAACCGCTAGATTTTATAATTTTTAAATCCACATTCTATGAGCACCAAACTGTAGGGCTATTTGAGTAGTTAACAAATCTTCTTTCTCAACTGGTTGAATAATACGTAATTCCTGCTCCAAAGTCAATAAAATACGTATTTCACGGTTTATTTTTTTTTTCAAAATTATGATATATATATATATATATATATATATATATATATATATATATATATATATATATATATATATATATATATATATATATATATATATATATATATATATATATATATATATATATATATATATATATATATATATATATATATATGTATATATATATATATATATATATATATATATATATATATATATATATATATATATATATATATATATATATACATATATATATATATATATATATATATATATATATATATATATATATATATATATATATATATATATATATATATATATATATATATATTGTAACAGACGTGACACTTGGTTTCCACAGAAAATTGATCAAATAAATTGAGTTCCTCTAACTATACACATGCAAGGACACATGACACGAGTGAAAATGATGTTTTGAACTTTCTACAACCAGAAGTGTGAGAAAATCGAGCGTGAATTTGGCGAGTAGTGATAAAAACGACTGTTGATGAAATCGAAAAAGCACTATAAATGAAAACCATCTCTCGGCGAGCGGTAATGACGGACAGTGCACGCAGCCCATTTTGATGTTTTTTGTAGGTTGGGTAATTTTCAATCGCAGTAACTGAGTTTAAAATTTTGCAACGTAGCATAGCAACTTTAATAAACAGTTTTGTTTATTTTGATCCGCGCATGCGCACAACGAAATTTAAATAACAAAACACCCATAGACTATCTCACCGAATCTCTTCAACCTTACTTTTTTGACAGTTAGCGGTAACTTTGTTTACGTTTCAAACTCTGTGCTTTTTTCTGATGTAGTAAACGTGTGTGTGTGTGTGTGTGTGTGTGCGCGTGTGCGTGTGTGTGCGCGTGTGTGTGTGTGTGTGTGTGTGTGTGTGTGTGTGGAAATGCTACTCAATTTATTTTTGTTTTTAGTGTACTGGCACCTCTCGCACAACATTTAAAGGGTATTATAGTCACAATTGAAATGATTTGCTATAATTGAGAACGAAACTGCATCACCCGAAGGTAAACAAAGTTACCAGTAACAGTAAAAAATTTAGACGAAATTGAAATCAGGCAAAAATGAGTCTGATTTAAAAACTGTGTCAAAAATAAGACATCAAACTACTACAGACAAAAGTATGTAAGACCAAAATAAGATAAAAAAATAACTCAGAACATCGTAGGTGGTCCTAATCAGAGGCAAAAATTTACCAGTTTTTCGATGACATTCGAGAGCGTTCCCGTACGACAATTGTGGTTTTGGCAAAATAAAGACATTCGACAGAAAAAATGTTTTGTGACTATAACGTTGCCACTTAGTTCTCCAAACACGAATGTTTTTGTATGGGTGTATGGTTGTATATAACATTCGACGATATACAAATGCTTCTGTACACAGCCGCTCTAGGGCCGAGTTTGCTTTTCTTTGCACGAAGGCTGTCGGTAAGGGCGATATTTCACTCCTTAAGCTTATTTTTCCCACAGCCTCTTCAACAGCCGTCACACGACATTCGTCATAGGCAAATAAAGAAGAGGGAAAACGTCTCCGGTGGATTTGGGCTGTTATCGAGACGCACTGTTTGTGTAGTGCTGACACAAACGTCTGCTTCTTCTCTCTTCTACAGGCGGGTGGATATCACGAACAAACAGCAACAGAAAAAGTATTCTGAGAAGACAGTAAAAGAAAGCTGTGCTCTTTGGATGCCTAGCCCTTATGGTATTTCTTGATGAACGACGCAACTTCTGGCAGGCACTTCGTACTATAAATTTCCTTGTTCCGACCAGCCCGGAGCGAAAGAAGAGCGGCTTCGACATCCCCTTCTGAAATAAATTTCACCTCGGAGCTTACTTTCTTCGTGGGAGAAGTGAAATACGAAGTACCCTGCCAGTCGTTGCCATCCAGGGTGAGATAGGTCTCGTCGTCCATCACTACTGCCACGTCGCGATTTGCCGGGAAAATCGACTTGATCATCTTATTCAACCGCTGTCGCTTCCTGACATGTATGTCCATGTTCTCCAGATACTTTTTCACTGTTTTACCGCATGCACCAACCTCCCGGCCAAGTGCACGCAGCGATATAGCCACCTTTCCTTCGGTCTTCCTCTTCAGCATCCTTTGAAGCTTCTTGTCGCTCAGGGTCGTTGGCCGTCCAGATGTTGTAGATGCCGGAACGACCATACCCGGCCTCCACAAAAGGCCGCACGATGTCCCTTTTTGACACGGCGGGGTACCGTTCTTTGAACGCGCACACTTCTGAACGGCGTAACTTCACTTTTTTCGCCATCACAGTTAGAGTTTGACTGATAGTGCTGTCAAATTTTTTTTGCTAACTCATGGGTTACTATGATTGATGATGCATGAGTAGTTTCGTCAGTGCGATTAAAGGTAAACCCATGAAAAATCGGAAATTTTTGTTCATTTTTTTACCGCAAACGTTATGCTACGAAGAAGGCCTCCCTTTATCCGTTGCTGACAAATATTTATTTCTTAGACCGAAGAACTACCAACCTCCATAAGACCTGAGTTGACCCGGCCACGTTCTTGTAATTGGAGATGTGAAAGGATTGTTAGTTCGAACCTTATTCAAGCGTTAAGTAGAGAACTCTGCCTTCACTCATAAATCATAATCAGAAATCACTCATAAAAAAATTGTAATATAATTGTTATTTGTAATATAGAAAAAACTTGTTTTGAAAGTCTTTTCTCGGAAAGGAAATCTTATTAGAGGGAGACACGGAGGTTTTAATAAATCTTAGGATGCTTTATTATGAGAGGAGGGGGTGCGTTCGAAAATTTCGATGATATTTTTGACATTATTACCTTCAAATAAATATACATTTAACCTTTTTGCCTCCTTTTTTTGTTTTATCTTTGAAGAATGTAGTCAGATTTCTGTTTGTGTTGACTTTCAAAAAGGTCATCACGTCAAATTTTGCACCAAATTTCATATCGAAAAATATCCCTTTTGTCACACGAAATGATTCTCGGATTATAATCTGACTTTATTGAATTGAAGCAACTTTGTGTTGGGCAAATTTGGCAGTTGGTGTCTTTCTACTGACCCACACGGTTGTGTACGGCCTTCGTAGCAAGTTCAATTAGCGACCGTATGCACTGCAGTGTTATTTTACGACACTTTTATAGCGTTAAAGTCAAAATTACACCAGCAGTGCAACCGTCCCGTACAGTTGCGTACGCCATAGAATGCGAATATTAGAAAGAGTTGAAATGATGAGTTCCATATGAGACTTATACGAGACTTGATTTGTTGAATCACTTTCACAGGTCCTAGGGATAATATATTTTTTTCCTGAGAATCATTTGTAGATACAACTTTTAAAATCGAATCTGAAGGCCGATATCAAGACACCAAGGTAATTCAACGGTTTTTAAACGAAGTGGCCATTCTGGAAGCGGTATAGCATGACCATGGACACTAGGTTCGCATCTTTTAGTTACAACAGGCCGATTACTTAAATATTAATGACAACTTATCATTTCTGCTGACGCTTATGGTTTCCGGTCTAGCCCAAAATAACTTATTATCGTACTTAATGAAGTATGCGCTTAAAAATGAGTCAAAATGATGTCGCCGCTGCTGACTGCAAACTTTGTACGAACTAAACCTTTGAACCGAGCACACGTCTAATTGGCCAATAAAATTCCGCTCGCTAGTGTCTGGTCTGTCTGCGAAGTGCAACACACGCAAAACCGGCCACAGACGCTTATCATTTAAGTCATCTACAAGCTCGAGTTTTTCTTAATCTACGAAAGTACGAATTACCGTCAACTCGTTGTCGGAGTTCCAGTTCTAACTCCCCTGCTCAGTTGTAGTTTCTACTCCAATTGATAATCCGCGAAAGTCGAAAAATTTGTTTGTTAGAGACACTGATCGCCACAGCAGAACATATCCATTTGGGTACGATTCTTCGTCAATTTAGCACCGAAACCGGTCACACATACACCACAGTGCCACGGGCACCTGAGAAAGTGCCTTCGGTCGGTCTTCCCTTCACTTCACTTCACTTCAGAGTTGGGGTCCAGTCCCGTCCCGAAAAAGAGTGTTCATCAACTTCGTGATTGCCTTTCTTCGTGTTTTTTTTTCTTCTACCCTTCCACTATTTGCGCGTCGTCTTCTTTGGGGGCCCAACAATTGCACGAATCACTTCTCTTTTTTTCACGCGTCACGTCGATCTGTGACTGTGTTAAAGCAGAAAGAAATAAGCAGGCGTTGAATTACGGAGAAAGAAAAACGAAACGCAACAGCATCAAACTACGCGAACGTCAACGCAGCCAAAGAAGAGATTAATATCTGAATTTGTCCCGCGAATGTGTGTCCCGCCGTGAAAGATAGTAATCGAATCTACCGTGTTAGTCGTCGTTTGATACTAACACCACCAGTAGCACGGCACAACAGTAGCAGCCGTAATAACGATACTCTAATGTACGTACTTGAGGTTGTACCTCACTTTCTCACTCCGCGCAAGCCACTTTTTGCGCACTAACACTCACCACAGAGGTTGAGAAGCGAACGAAACAGAAAAAAAAAACGACTCACTGAGGGCACAAACGACAGCAGCAACAGGATTGAACCACCCGCGTGGGGTGGGGGAGCACACGATGGAAATCCGTCTACTTCGACACACAGGTAAACCCGTCGGTCATACACAGGAGAGGAACAGAGTAAAAAAACAAATAACTAAATAAATAAACCAAGGAACACTGCCTACAAAATTCCGGGGGGGCTTCAGCAGGAAAAAAAGCACAACCGTCTCCGTTACGCTCTCGTGAGCGACTGAAGTCGAACTCAAACTCAGCCCCAGTCCCAGCAACGATCGCGCCGTGTCGAATCCACACTAGTACTCCCCCTCCCACCAGGCACTGCCAGGCAGGCAGCCTTCCCGTGTATATTTCTATTCCAAACCAGAACCGTGGCCGAGGCGACTCGCGGCGGCGGATGAATGGATGTCGTTTTTCCATAAATGCACTGAACAGGAGATAGCTCTAACTATGATGATGATGGTGGTTACTTACTTACTTATTCACTCATTCATGCTCATCACGCTTTTGGCTTTACGAGTGGAGCTCGTAATAGGTGGCGAACGGAAAGAAAGAAACAAAAAAGCCAAGATTCAGCGCGCAATAATCTTCAACTTTTGTGGTTTGTGGATTGTATTGAGAGAGTTGGAATTTATGACACTGCGGTGCGGTGACGCGATGGCGGTAGCGACGTTGAGGTTCGTCGTTTGGTTGAGAAAGTCTATTTCAAGTTCTGCCCTGTGAGTGAGAAGCCGCCCGGATTGCGACACGGCAACTGATGCCGGTGTCGGTACTCCACTCTCCGTGGAACCGTCGAGTGGTACGAAAACTGATGAAATCACGTCGGGCCCGTAAAGTTTACAACACATTTTACAAGTGAGAAAAACGGAAAGAAATGTTTTCTCGTGATGATACGAGAACCACATCGAGCACGAAAAGACAATCGACCACATGCTGCTCCAGAGAACTGGTTTTGATAAAATTCTTCAAGGTACGAAAGCATAATTTTTTCGCTAACTGCTTGCTAAACGAGGAACGTTTCCGGGGAACATCGACCTGTATATCATTTAGCAGACTTCCGGAGCGATCGAACGGAGTTTGCCCGAAAACGGCCTTGCAATCATATTTCATCATGACATTTTTATAACCGTAGAAGCTTGAGGTTTGAGGAATTCTGAATTTCGTTGAGAATTAGGATTAGGTTCGATCCTCAAAAGTCTACTCGCAACGTAGTCACGCAGGAAGTGGTGCTCAATGTTGATGTTTCGACCGCTTTGATAAAAAAAATTCGCACCATCCCAATTATAACCTTGGTTGTCTTTCAACAATATGGATTTCTTCTTTCTTCTTTACGTCTAAAACCTCCAGTACGCCAGCTACCGCAGAACTAAAAGTCGCGTATTCTGCTTCACTAGAAGATTTGAAAACTGTTGATCTACACGGTGACAAAAAAGTCCGGTCACACTTTTTTGGGGTCGCCTGTAGCTTACACGTTGCATCTCTCTGGTGCCATCTATATGTCAAATGAAAGGGTTAACTTTGCTGCCCAAAGTGGCAGAGTTTCGTTTCTGTGCAGCTTGTTTACATTGAGTTTCGAGCCATGGCAGAGTTAAGAGCAGCTGTTATCGCTGAATATGTGAAAGGGTACTAACCCGGACACATATTCAAACACCTAAAACCGCTCGGAATCAACCGGAAATTCGGGTACCGGACCATAAATCGGTACCTAGAGACCGGAGGTAACGAGGACAAGGCACGATCTGGACGACCAAGGTCTGTGCGAACTCCAAGGCTGAAAAAGATTATACGAGACCGGATTCGCCGGAATCCCGCCCAATCTGCAAGGAAGCTGGCAGGAACCTTAAATTGAACCGAGAATCAATCCACCTGCTTCTGCGCAACGATTTAAAACTTACACCGTACAAAAAACAGGTGGTTCATGGGGTTACCAAAGCTACAAAGGACAAGAGGTACCAACGGTCGCGGGAGTTGCTCGGTTGGCGCGCAGATGACGAGATTATTTTTTCGGACGAGAAGCTGTTCGTTTTGGAGCAAACAGTCAATCGTCAAAATGATCGAGTTTGGAGTGTGAGCCTCCAGCAAGCTCCTGCGGACAAGCTGAACGTTTCCCGGTTCCAAAATAAGACGTCAGTGATGGTTTGGGGAGCCATTTGCAAGAGAGGTAAACTGCCTCTTATTTTTATCGATAAAGGGATCAAAATCAACGCAGCGTACTACCTGGACACGGTTTTGAATAAAAATGTTCTGCCTCGAACTGAACTATTGTTTGAAGACGATTACTACTGCTTCCAGCAAGATGACGCCCCATCCCACACCGCAAAGGTTGTTCAGGCGTGGTGTGAGGAAAACTTGAACGATTTCATTTCGAAGAATGAATGGCCTCCGTCGTCTCCGGATCTGAATCCACTGGATTATTTCGTGTGGGGATACATGATGTCGAAGCTGAACGACTGTAATATAACAAATTTGAAGCAATTCAAGTGAGTTATCACGAAAATCTGGGACGAGATGCCGATGGAGCACCTGCGCGCCGCTAGCGACGACTCTCCGAGACGTCTGAAGCTGGTTCGATCAGAGAAAGGTGGTGTAATTCCGAGATATCGTTACTGAATAAAGCTTTGAAAGCCAGATTCAGATTTTCTTCTTATTCTTTGAAATATTGAGATTTTCCTGTGTGACCGGACTTTTTTGTCACCTGTGCAAATAATGAGCAGATCATCTACATAGAGTTTCAACAACGGCAGCAGCGATTTGAATCCGTAGAGAGACTTGAACAATCTGTACACGGTTTTTGGTGGCGATTTGACCACTCTAGTCACGACTAGTAGGAACTGGGACATCCCCGACATCGTTGTCAGGTTCAATATGACTTTCATTATCAGTCTTGTGTTCACCTTTATCTACCAGTACTGCAGTTTCCTGGATCGACTCGCTGTAGACCTCTAGCGTTATGTCGTCTGCAAAGCCAACCCCGTCATACATGACTTGACACTTGCGGAGCTCCTGCGGTAATTGGGACGCACTTCTGACCCTTATCCGTGTTGCAAACAAGTACTCGACTCCGAAGGTAATTTTCCAAAATCTGGTACAGCGATACCGGTACATGGATGCTCCTGAGCGCAAAGGCTATGTAGTCCCAACTGGGGCATTTTTTTCGTTAAGCGTGACGATTGCGCAATAGCGTATGCCCCTCCTCTTGCGCTGGAGTGCTAGTTCCGTCGTCCTGGTGACTGAGAGAATAGCATCCAGCGTGGACCTGCCCTTCCGGAAACCGAACTGGTTACTTGCCAGACCGTTTACACCCTCCGTCTACCTCAACAGTCTGTTGAGGATAATCCTCTCAAGCACCTTGCCTGCAGTGTCCAGCAGACAGATAGGCCTGAAGGCCGATGGGTTTCCTGGCGGTTTCCCGGCCTTCGGCAGGTACATCTGCATGACTGCTCGAAAAAGTCCGGGGGGCGTTTTTATCGTCAGCCTGATCGCCAGGTTAGGGATCCCGTTCTGTCCCGGTGCCTTGTTCACCTTCAGAGACCTTTAGGGCGATCACGATGAGTTCCTCATTCGTAACCCTTACCTTTCCCTCGCTCTCGACACGACTGTCGCTTTATGTGAAATGAAGCTTGATGGTTATTGCTTGAAGAGATTTATTTCATGTCTTGTAAAGTTGACAGTTTGATTACGAATGCTGAGAAAAAGTAAAGTGCTACAAACATTAGTTGCTGTGATGGAGCTTATCGGGGATCACCGATTGATAGCTCTACAACACCCCCTCTCAATTGCTGATTCCGATCTTACTCCTCAGGAACTGAAATCGTGTAACGTCCACTGCCTCTGTGATCAGATCCGCTTGCTGCTCGGTAGTAGAGATTGGTTTCAACTTGATAGTCCCGGCAGCAACATGGTCCTTGATAAAATGGTGCTTGA
This sequence comes from Wyeomyia smithii, assembly GCF_029784165.1. Classification (NCBI taxonomy): domain Eukaryota; kingdom Metazoa; phylum Arthropoda; class Insecta; order Diptera; family Culicidae; genus Wyeomyia; species Wyeomyia smithii. The sequence goes on from NC_073694.1 coordinate 13,397,638, forward strand.
TGTCGATGTGTTTAACCCGCTTCGACTCTGCATTTTAAGCAAGTCCTGCAAGTGCAGCCTTGATTGTCTTCATATATCTGTACGGGATCCGCTGCTGATTTGCAATTTAAGTCCTTCAGAACTCCGGCCAACCAGACTGCTTCAGATACAGCTGCGCTTAGTGCAATATATTCCGCTTCGCTCGAAGACATTGACACCGTTGGTTGTTTCCGACTTGCCCAGGAAACCGTTGAACCGTGGACTTTAAACAGGAAACCGGTCACCGACTGGCGGTCTTCTGTGTCCGAGGCCGTCTGAGTCAACGAACCCTACAAGTGGCTTGCTGCTTTCCTCTCGCTTGTAACGTAGACCCATGGTGGACGTTCTTTTGAGGTACCTGATGATCTGCTTCAATGTCTGCCAATGATCTTCCGTTGGTGTTTGCTGGAACCTCCCATGTAACTCACTGGATAACACAGATCAGGACGAACGCACAACATTAAACACATAATGCTGCCCAGCAGCTTTCGATATGGTTAGACAGTACCACTTCCTTCGCGGCTCAGCTGAAGTCCTTTCTCCATTGGGCTCTTGGCAGGGTTGCAATTGGACATACCAAACTTCTCCAGAATTTTGGTAATGGCAGAATCTTGGGACTGCTTCAGGTCACCACTGTCACGGTTGTAATCGAGTCGTATGCCCAGAAAAAAATCTTGCTTCTCCGCAATCAGTATTCTAAAATCTCCCCGAAAACGAACTAACATACGAGGTGGTGAAAACCCGGTTGCTGAGCGACGAGTCGAAGCGTTTGGACAGGATACATACCAACGATGAAAAACCCACGGCATTCGCTGGAGATCAACGTAAAAAGACAACAAGCTTCAAGTTTAACGGGAAGTGCCACGCCTGTGGCAAACGTGGCCATATGATGAAAGATTGTCGAAAGAAGACCAATGCCAACGTTGCCGACGGACGAGTTAACGAATCTTAGCGAACGAAACATAGCTTACTGAATTGTTTGTCATCGTTGCAGCGTATCTAAACCCACGAGTAAACAACGGTCAGGATACGAAGGAAGTTCTAATAGATTGCGCCATGGTAAATCGTCTAAGGACACTCTAAGGAAAAGTTTATGGATGAGCTCAACTCTTATCCTGCACGAGGTTTGATGTGGGCATTTAGCTTCCTTGCCCTAAGATACATACCCTACAAACGAAAAAAAAACTGTTTTGTTCTCAAACTTTTGAGAATTATTGGTTGAACGTTTTGACGTAACTACTCATTAGTTGCAAAACTGATGTCATTCCATGCGATTTTCTAAGACAGGGGGTAGGTAAATTTAATCGTTTCGTCAGAACAAAGCTTTTTTTGGTTCCATTTGGGTCCCAAAACAACGCACCGGAAGTCGATTGATCAATAGCTCTCTACACGCTCATTTAATTTAACTCTAAACTGAGTTAAATATCACTCTGTTTCGTTAAAAGTGGACGTACTCTAAATAGAGTATTTGTGCAATTACTCACTTTTGGGTAATATATCTATCTGTCAGAAACTGAGCAAATTTTACTCTGTTGCTTTTATTCACAAATCAACGAAAGTGAGTGAAAGTTACCCACCTTCGTAATTCAAATATTTTTAAAGAAATTATTTCAGATATCAATTGAAATGAAAAACCACCAAATAAACGCAAATCATCGATTGTTTATTCATAAATGATAAAAAGTAGTCCAATGAACATAGTTCAAACTACTTCAACGTCTTCTGCCTTGGCGGCTTCTTTTAAAACAGCAGCGATACGGCTAACAGTTGCTCGGGAACTGTTGTTTAATCTTTTATATAAGGTGCTTGATATGAAGCCCGTAATCATGCGCAAATCTGTTGGAATTTTGATTCCAAACATTGATTTCAATCTGGTACATTTAAGGAAATCTACCTGGTAACGACAACGAACATTCGACCTGTTTCGAAAGGCCTTCTAATACAAGCAATGTGAGGTTGCTCTTTCTCGAGAGATGCCAGGTACATTTTAAAATCTTCGACGCCGTTAGTGGGGCTCGAACCAATTTACAACTTTAAGTACAACTTTAGAAATAACTGATAAAACGTCGAATGTTAGCATCAGAATATATACTGCTTTTGCTACTTGAAAAGTTTTGACATTCGCACATATTACGCAAAAATGAGTAAATACGGCTATGGAGAGAATCTGAGTAAATATTACTCAGTTCAAACAATCAGTGTTACCGTAAACTGGGGTAACTTTGATCACCGGGGTGACTTTGATCGGTTTACCTACAAACGGCCGAAACACGAACGGCCGAATTTCAAACGATCGAAATAACAAACGGCCGAATGTATCAAACGGCCGAACCACAAAAGGCCGAATCATTCGAAAGGCCGAAAAATCATTGATAATTAATGATGATTCAAATGAAACCCGATATTATCCACCTAGCGGTGAAACCCAGCCTCTTTCATTCGAACTTATTATTTGTTGAAATAGATTTACACGATTTCTATAATTTCTGGTGTATTTTGTTTTTCACTCTAAGTAATAAATTTTAGGTAGCCAACAGCACATCTATACCAAACATTGAAAACTTTACATTTACACACATATGAACCTATATTAACACATACACACGAAAATAACATGAAATAAATAAGAAATTGATCTTGGTATAATCGAAACGTCACTGTACTTATTTATAGGTCAGAATCGATTATATATTAGGGTGGGGAAAAGTGATCGAATTTCCAGAACCAAGTTTTTTAGGTTCTTTTTGGGGCCCCAAAACCCCTAAACTTACCTGAAGTCGATTGGTTTTGACTCCGCTTGGCGCATTGCCTTTCAAATTTGTATGAAAATTTATATGGGAAACACAATTTTTTTGCATTTACCTTTCTAGAGAGCTCAATAATGCTCTAATAATGCACTACATTATGTTAAAATATAATATTTTAGATGCCTAACAACTTGCAGAGGAAACTGAAAAGCTAGTATGTACCTAAGAAGAGCTATAACTGTTCAAAGTGGAGTATGTCAATTTTAATGCAAAAAATCTTGTTTTCTGCCAACATTATCAATGTATCAGCGTCAGTAGGATTTCCATCAGATGTAACCTGTCGTTACAGGTTTTTACACTCAGCTGGATCAAGCAAACAAATTTAGGTAAATATTCTAGGCGTAAAAAGAATCTACAACGAATTTCAGAGATTACTTCTGATGGAAATTTGACTGACGCCGGTACACTGGCAGTGTTGGCAGAAAAATAATTTGCAACATAAATTTCGCCATACTCAACTTTGAACAGCTCTAGTATTTTTTGGAACACCCTAGCTCTTTAGTGTCTTCGGCCAAGTTGTTAGGCACCAAAAAACCTACCATTTGAAGTTATGAAACCTATGGTTTGAGTCATTTCGAGCTCTTTAGAATGGAAAATGCATGAAAGTTGGTTTTTCCATACAAATTTCCATATTAATTTGAAATGCAATGCGCCAAGCGGAGACATAACCAATCGACTTCCGATAAATTTACGATTGTTTGGAACCCCAAATAATACAAAAAACAAACTTGGTTCTGGCTATCTGCTATCTAGTTTCGTTTTTTCCATATAACGATTCTCCAGCCTATTATATATAGACTTGATGATATATGGACTCGATTATACATCATTTTCGGTTCGATTATTTATAGCAGGAAATTTTTTCTTTATTTTGAATATGAGCTGAAATTTTGTAAGAAAACGTCCATCAAATACGTAATGCTTGAGGAGAATTTTAGCTATTTGATTCGATAAAGTGTTACCACCCATGCAAAAAATTCTGAGAATTTATACAAAGTGGGTTTCGAAAATATTTATTTTGTTTCCTTGTTATTTGTTTCCGTTTCCTAGTTGAAAATTGATTTTGTTAAAAATTCAATGCAACACACTCGTGCCCTTCGGCCAACTCGATTGTCCGGGGCGCATGCTGTCCTTACTCGCTACCGCTCGTTCGGACGTAAGCTAGGGGATTGCCCCTATGCTTCAGTAATCCGGGCAATCCAGTAGATCAGTTGTTTGCATGCGAGAGGCCGCCGCTTCCGACGACGGGTCGGCGGCCGACTCGGCCATCGGACACCGCAGCGGCTTAGGGCCGCCTTGGTCCCTTGCCCTCGATTATGCGGCAGAGCCGCATAGATATCGTTTCCAAACAGAATGTTCAACGAAAAAACTAGTTATTTTACACATTTAAGGCAAGTTTTCAATTTTTTATCCATTTTTTGATGTTGCTTAAAAAGTATACAACATAAAATAGCTGTAACAAAAAAAGTGAAATAATAATAAAATTCGGCCTTTCGTAATTCGGCCGATCGAAATTTCGGCTTTTCGTTAGTATTGATTTAATTCGGCCGTTTGAAATTCGGCCGTTTGTGTTTCGGCCGTTTGGAGCTATCCCCTTTGATCACTATACCTCTTTTCTGAAAATGTGGTAAAAAAGCGCTCGTAGTGCTTGGGATTTGTTGAATCTTCACTGATTGTGTGGATATATGTTCGCATTGCTACTATTCATGCATTTCCTGCTATTTAAAGAGTGTTTTTCATGCTAAAATATTATTTGAAAATAAAGTGTAATTTTGGCGATTTTTGTTGCATACAAACAATCGGTTCAAGCAGATTCATAACAACAAGTTGCAATACGTAAAGTGTTTTTATTTTGTTCCCAGATGTGTTCTTAAGATGAACAAATATTATAACTATACATTTTATTGTTATTTTTGCAAATTTTTCCTCGAAGGCAATGTTGAGTCCCAATTTTCTCCACAGCGTATTACATATTTCTTCTAAACAAAAACCCAAGACGTGAAGTAACATGCAAGTTTGGACAATTTCATAAGTCATATTCCTCGTGGACTAGTTTTTGAAGATTTTAGACCACCTTCTCTCAGTGAATAATCATTCATATATATTCATATATTCATATATAGTGGTCCCCGTGGTTCTGTGGTTAGCGATGTCGGTCGGCTAGCTCTCCCACACGGTTGTGATATCGGGTTCGATTCCCGATCGAGTCGAGGATCTTTTCGAGCTGGAAATTTCCTCGACTCAGCACTGGGGCACGGTGTATCGTTGTACTTATCCTACACATGCAAAATGTGCCAAAAACAACATCGATAACGAATTCTCTCAACTAATCTAGTTGATCGAGACCGCATGAGCCCCCCAGGCTTGCGTGCAATATTGTTTTTTTATATATTCTAAAAAAATTTTATGAATCTTGGACATTCGCCATTATAAACTGTTCACGTAGAATGTGAATGGCCCCCAAATTTCTTTCCATATTTATAAACTCGTTTAAGGCTGTTCAATTTAGTGAAAGTAGCAAAGTGTTACTCCAAATTCATCAAAACAATGGAGTGATCAAAGTCACCCCTTAATGATTATTGGTGTGAAATTTTTAGAGCATATTTAAAAACAGCAAAATTGTTGCTAAACTTTTGAAGTAGTGACTGAATCTTTTTCAATGCATGCCAGTATTTATTTTAAAAATATTAAAGAATATTGTTTTCAGTATATTCTGAAAATATTTGAGATACAATCAAAAAAGTGATCAAAGTCACCCCAGTTTACGGTACTCAGTTTTTGACGTTCAGCACAGAAATATAAAACAGAGTAGATGTTACCCAGGTTAGGGTAAACATGAAGGAGCGTGTAGGATGAAACAAGTGAAAAAGGAGGTTTTCCCATTTGTATCAAGCAGGCTGCAAACAACTGGTAATGGATACTCTCGAAAGAGATGAAACCGGCAAAATGTTCTTGTTTTTAGGTGAAATTTATGTGCCGTGGACTTCAAGAAAACAATTGACTCTATCCTGAAATTTTTACTCAAACTTTTGATATGGCTTCAAGTTTTGAATCAAACATAACATAGATGAAGAGAAAATTTAACAGTTTTTAACTTGTTTTTAACTAGTTCTCTTATACAATCAAAGGTTTCTGAGCTATAATTTTTGCATAGAGTGTATGTAAAATTGCATACACCATTTTCAAAAAATATTCTTAGTATGAAAAATGTTTCCACCTGAGAAAAAGACTGAGTTTTCTTAAATCAAGAGAGGTCAATCAAATTCTGTGTATTTCCAGGTCATTTTGGCTTGTGAAGGCGGAACAATCTGAATCAAATCTGAAAATTGAGCTTCAAAGCGCTGTAAAACGTTTAGAAGATTTGAATACGTTTAATACGAAAATGAACACGTTTAATGCGAAATGAATGAAAAAGTAAGGCTTAAGCTCGCTGAAAACGGATTTTGTGAAGAAACGTTTGTCGAGATTTTGCTCGAGAAACAGATCCACAATTTGTATTCAAAATATTTCCCTGTAGCATCAACGCGGTAAGCGCTAAGTTAAAGTGCCATAATATTACAGTTCGGTAAAAGCAGAGACGAAGATTTGCTTGCTTGCTTTGATCGGTGATGTACTTTTGACATTTTCCTCCCCCCATGATGATGTCGATGATGACGACGTTTAACGTCGGTCCCCGCTTTGTTTGTTTGTTTCCGATTGAAGACCTGGCTCTTTCGTAGTTTTACTTGTTCAATCAATATCGGCTCGGTTCGGTTTTTCAAGGGAACCGAACTGCGCCTTTTCTTTGTATTTAAAGAAACGACACCTTTTGCCTATAGTCCAATGATTATGAACGACGTTTTGTTGATGCGTCTAGTTTAGGCTGGCTGCTATTTATCATGCGGACAGACGACGGCAGATGAGCAACCAATATTGCGAAAGAGATCGAGATCGCATCACACGATAACCTTTCTCGTTTATTGGGGATCGGTCGAGGCTGTCGAGTGCGCACAGGGTTCGTGGCGGAGGGTAGAAATTTGATCACCCAGCTTGGACAACATCCGGAATTATGGAATATGTTTACGATGGCAAAATTTGCATACCGTGCCAGCGATCGCGTAACATCCTGTCGATCGTTGCACGATGTGTTGAAAATTTTTTTTATCTCTGGGGTCTGGGTGATAATTGTCACACATCTTCTAACTTGTTTTTTTTTTTTTCGATGATTCGCCACTAAAAATGAATGAAAGAAACTCTCCCAGTACGGATTGAATTAAAACCACACAACAAGCTTCATGATAAGATTGAATCCCACCAAGACTGGCTGCAACATATTTACATATCAATTCCCTCGACGTGAGAAAAACGCACATGTAGTTTCCTGTGCTCAATCTGCGACCGCGGCAATGCTCAACGAAAAGTAGTCCAAGAAACGTCCGCTGTCAACTCCCTCTACCTCGCGCGCCTGCTGGGATAGGTTACAGCTACTGAGTAGTATTAGATTACCCATTTGTCCCCTCTCCACCACCCTGCTTCGACTTATCATCTCATCAATCTGCGCTCCCAGCCTCCAAAGCGCCCAGCTGTATACATATCTGCGGCAGAAACACTCACAACACACTTGACTTCAATTAACACTGATTTCGGCCCGGCTCTCGGCTTCATGATCCGCACATCAGCCCATAGAGTAATCCATACCGAGGAGCAAAACAGCAGGACAGAGGTCTATCCAGTCCAGTTCAGTCCAGTCAGTCGTAAAAAGTCTTTCTCGCCTGCCTTGATCACCGTCATCATCATCATCATCATCACCATCAGAGTTCAAATCTACAACGATGTCAACAAACACAAACAACCACAATTCCTTCGCCTCGGTGCCATTTCCCATCGCCGTCGTCGTCGTCTTGTTGGCACCCTTTGCCTCATAATTTGCCTCTGATTGAATAATACGTTTCCTGAAAAAAAGAGAGTACCTATGATTGAATTATAAGCGTATTATTCTTATTGGTTTGTCTCCTCCACCACTAGCTCTGTCATCCGGCCCATCATGTTGTCATGGCAAACTTTTCTGCTGACCGAGCGATCGCGAGATGGTTGTTGATCAAGCATGATCTGATATGTCACTTAGCACCACGGCACGGCACGAGTGGCGAAGTGACACGCCGAGAAGACGGGGGATCTCTATGCAGCGCCATTAGATTGAATTGCTTGTTTGTTTCAGGTTCACCCGATCGTAGAAGTAACATTTTACATTTATTAACATTGTAAACTAAAAATGAGGATTCTCAAATTCGACAAACAGGGTGGCGAAAAAGTTTTCAAAATTAAATTCCCTGATTTTCCCTGATATTCCCTGTTATTCCCTGAAATTTACCATTAATTTCCCAATTAATTATTCTAAATTATTTTTTAACATTCGGCACAAAAAAAACGTAGATTAACACAACTCTGAAATCCCAGTGAAAAGAGTATTCAATTGGATATGAAACCGAGCCGTAGTGGTCTCGAATCAGCCTTTTATGCTGCAAAAATCAGTTTTTTCGCGTCGTTTGAAAAAATCGCCTCTCGGTTAAAAATTTTTCCCTGAATATTTTTCAGTTTTCCCTAATATTTTCTGATTTCCCTGATCGAAAAATTATTTCCCTGACATTCCCTGATTTTCCAGGTTTTCGACACCCAGGACAGATTCGTCCATTCATTAGACACGGGTTTTTTTGTCACTTCGTAGCCGCAAACTTTTCTCAAGACTGAAAAAGTCTCTTATCTAAACTTTCGAAAATTTCATCCTCCCATTGCATGTTATACGCTTGAGTAACATTTAATTAGGTCGATTTTTCAACAATCGAAGCTAATTGCAAAATATCTATCCAAACCGGTTTACCTACAAACGGCCGAAACACGAACGGCCGAAACACGAACGGCCGAATCACAAACGGCCGAATTTCAAACGGTCAAAATAACAAACGGCCGAATGTATCAAACAGCCGAAACACAAAAGGCCGAATCATTCGAAAGGCCGAAAAATCATTGGTAATTAATAAAGATTTAAATGTAACCCGATATTATCCACCTAGCGGTGAAACTCAGCCTTTTTCATTGAACTTATTATTTGTTAAAATAGATTTATACGATTTCTATAATTTCTGGTGCATTTTGTTTTTCACTCTAAGTAACAAATTTTAGGTAGCCAACAGCACAACTATAAAAAACATTGAAAACTTTACATTCACACACATATGAACATATATTAACACATACACACGAAAATAACATGAAATAAATAAGAAATTGATCTTGGTATCGAAACGTCACTGTACTTATTTATAGGTCAGAATCGATTATATATTAGGGTGGGAAAGAGTGATCGAATTTCCAGAACCAAGTTTTTTTGGTTCCTTTTGGGACCCCAAAAACCCTAAACTTACCGGGAGTCGATTGGTTTTGTCTCCGCTTGGCGCATTGCATTTCAAATTTGTATGAAAATTTATATGGGAAAACCTACTTTTTTGCATTGACCTTTCTAGAGAGCTGCAATGCCCAGCGGAGACAAAACCAATCGACTTCCGATTGATTTAGGATTGTTTGGAACCCCAAATAAGGCTGATACAAATTTCGAATTCTTTTCATGTCCAAGGTTATCAAAGTTAGAAAAGGGGGTGGCAAAAACTAAATAACACCGAGACGAAAATAAAAAGAAATATCTTTGATCAAAGTTTGTGTGCAAGTTATGACGTTTGTAACTTGCACTTAAGTAAATGTTGAACAATAACACTTAATTATTATTATTATTTATTTCGCTTGCCTTTTGACGACACTCTTGCTGCCACTGGACTTGTTTGTTGCTAATTAAAGCATTTATGCTGTCGGAAAACCAATAAAATGAACAAAACGGTTTGAGCTTTTTTTTTCTTCCCCTTTCAATATTCAAGATTTTTGAAGGGGGGGTGATATAAAATAAAAATAAAATTTGTAACGGCCTAAAACAAAAAAAAAAACTTGGTTCTGGCTTTCTGCTATCAAGTTTCGTTTTTTCCATATAACGATTCCCCACCCTATTATGTATAGACTCGATTATACATCATTTTCGGTTCGATTATTTATAGCAGGATTTTTTTTCTTCATTTTAAATATGAGCTGAAATTTTGTAAGAAAACGTTCATAAAGTACGTAATGCTTGAGGAGAATTTTGGCTATTTGATTCGATAAAGGGTTACCAGCCATGCGATAAATTCTGAGAATTTATACAAAGATGGTTTCGAAAAGATTTATTTTGTTTCCTTGTTATTTGTTTCCGTTTCCTAATTGTTTCATAGAATGAAAAAAAAAATTGAAAATTGATTTTGCTAAAAATTTAATGCAACACACTCGTGGCCTTCGGCCTACTCGATTGTCCGGGGCGCATGCTGTCCTTACTCGCTACCGCTAGGGACGTTGCGATACCACTGATACTAATACAGAATCGATCCTTCTACTTCCGATACTTGGATATTTGGTATCGATGTTCTACCAGCGATACTTAATCAATATCGATACACACCTCTCAGTATCGAAAAGACTCAAAACAACCCTGTAAAGAAGAACGAACGAAGCAGAAAAGCATCGGCAATGCCAATTTAACAGAAATTTCTATAGATTAACCTACGGGAACGATCCTTTCACTTTTTGGTCATGCAGATCCGAAGGTAAAATCTACCAAGCCATGCAAGCGGCTCTTTTCGAAAACAGGATCAATTATTAAGGAAAAGCGTAATCGACTTTCGAAGAAGTTTCTGCAGATGCTGGTGTTTCTAGATTCAGTAAATTTATAGACCATTTCACAAACTGACAGGTGTCACGTATTCTGCTGTTGATGATGTTGCTTTTACGTACGTTATGTCAGCGGTTTCGAGCTTTCTGTCAAAATTTCCTTCATAGATTGAGTTCAGAAACATCTCGTAAAGTGGTCTATATAACTGGTTTAATTGAATTAAACATTTTATCTTGAGGAATAAATAATAAAAAAGAATTATGACTTATATTTTGAATGAACTGGTATCGCACAACGATACATTTAGGTATCGATACGTTAGCCTCGATACTTCCGGAATATCAGTGCTTGCTCTCGATACAGGTATCGATCCTAACTATCGATGTTTGATGGTATCGCAACGTCCCTAGCTACCGCTCGTTCGGACGTAAACTAGGGGATTGCCCCTATGCTTCGGTAATCCGGGCAATCCAGTAGATCAGTTGTTTGCATGCGAGAGGCCGCCGCATCTCGGCCGTCGGACACCGCGGCGGCTTAGGGCCGCCTTGGTTCCTTGCCCTCGATTATGCGGCAGAGCCGCATTGATATCATTCCAAACAGAATGTTCAACGAAAAACCTAGTTATTTTACACATTTAAGGCTAGTTTTCAATTTTTTATCCATTTTTTGATGTTGCTTAAAAAGTATGCAACATAAAATAGCTGTTACAAAAAAAGTGAAATAAAAATAAAATTCGGCCTTTCGTGATTCGGCTGATCGAAATTTCGGCCTTTCGTTAGTATTGATATAATTCGGCCGTTTGAAATTCGGCCGTTTGTGTTTCGGCCGTTTGGAGCTATCCCATCCAAACCGAAGGACTAAACTTTGCTGGGTGTAAAGCAGAGATTGGGTCCTACATTTCACCTTTGTGTAGCCATGCTTAGGACTTCAGGATTTAATCAACATCATTATTTATTTATGACATTCATTATTTATTTATTTATGATGTAGTCCCCGTGGTGCTGTGGTTAGCGATGTCGGTCGGCTAGCTCTCCCACACGGTTGTGATATCGGGTTCGATTCCCGGTCGAGTCGAGAATCTTTTCGAGCTGGAAATTTTCTCTACTCAGCACTGGGGCACGGTGTATCGTTGTACTTATCCTACAACATGCAAAATGTGCCGAAAACAATATCGATAACGAATTCTCTCAACTAATCTAGTTGATCGAGACCGCATTAGCCCCCCAGGCTAGCGTGCGATATTGTTGTATTTATTTATGAATTATTCGAATCATTCATTAATTTAATGATGACTTCAACATCCACCACTGTGATCGAATCCTTTTTTCCGAAAAAAGTAGTAAAAGTTATTCTCTTTGTAGCGTTGTTAGTGCTAAAAATTCGCCTTCATTACATCAATTAAAAAAAGCGTAAGAGATGGAGGCTATACGCAAGTGTTTGTTTTTTTCTTTTGTAGAAGACTGAACCACTGCGACCATTATTTGATCTATTGTGGTATGCCCAACTTACTTTAAGTGCGTACGAGCCGATTTCGGTCCAAATATCGGCAAATATACTCTTCCTTACGTATTTCGAGTCCATTGTCTTGTTTGTGAAGAGACCTGGATTTCTGTCCACACTTGCAATTCTCTTGCCAAATCAAAAACTGCCTAGCGAATTAATCAGTTAAAACAAACTTAAATTTGCTGGAAACATTCCCTCTGGCGAATGCCTTTTCAGATTTCAGACCGGAAGCTGTTTAAAAATCATTTTCACGTACGTTTCGTCATCTATAAACAAGCATTATTCGTACTTCGTCATAACTTCGTTGTTGTGCGCAGATTTTGGTTAAACCTCACAGCTGGAACATTGACGGGCGCACTCTTGTTTCTTTGGTTTTTGCGAACTGCGTCGTTTGCAATCTGCTTGTTTCTTACATAAAGTTCGAGGTTTCGCGACCCAAAAGAATACTTTAGTATAGACCAGGGCTACTTCTCATCATTTACTGTATCCAAGATGGTAAACTTTTCCTCTAACTGTCTTCGTAAGGTTCTGCACAGACGCCTTTCCATCGAAAGTGGCCACTTTGATCAAATCTATTTTGAATTTTTCCACATGTATCTGCTGCTCTGACATGTTTCCTAAGGTTTGCCTTCACTAATGCTCAAAATATCTCATTTTGACGTATTTCCGGGAAATTTGGCGGATTCACAAAAATGACCTCGTTGTCTCCAAACCACTTCTGAGTGGCTTGCGCATAGTGGCAGGATGCCAAATCAGAACAGAACAGTACTGAGCCTCTATGTGCGAATGATGGGTAGCAATCTCTTTTGCAATAGTCATCTTCAATGTGGGTCATTCCATGTCAAGTGTCCGAGGAAATGCATCGACCATCTCCGATTTCAACCAAAATTTGTGAGTCGATGTACTTTGGCCCGGAACTCACAAATACAAATGTTGTACCGATTGGTGGACCCCTCGGCCAATAGGACTGCCTCTACTTTTTGCGAATTTGCCAAAACATCTTTTTTAATTTGCGGATATCTCGGGACCCTGAAGAGCTACAGGTGATATTGACATATCATTTTGAAGGGTCGCAGATGTAGATTCGAACTACGTAGTTTATTTCATTCTGCAATGTTGCCAATATTCCATTTTCTCAATTTAAAACTTAATTTGCAATTTTCTCGAAATACCTCTTCGATTTTTGTTTTCACCACGCCAATGTGTTAAGCAGACGATTTCACATAGGAGTCACTTATCAACAAAAAAAAAATCAAATGTAGTGTTCCACAGATACAGCATTTTCGAATTTTCAAACTTGCACTGAATTTGTACGTACACACGAAAATGTTTCTGCATAGAATGCTGCAATCATAATGGTATCCTAGCAGGCATTTTAGGCTGATACAAATTTTGAATAGTTTTTATGTCTACGGTTATCAAAGTTAGCTAAGGGGAGGGCAAAAAATAAATAACACCGAGAAGAAAAAAAAAGGAATAGCTTACATAAAAATTGTGTGCAAGTTACGACTTGCAAGCAAAAATGCAAATGTCCGCAAATTAAAAAAGGTGTTTTGCCAAATTCGCAAAAGGTAGAGGCAGTCCCGTTGGCCGAGGAGTCCACCAATCGGTACAACACTTTGTATTTATGAGTTCCGGGCCAAAGTACATCGATTCACAAATTTTAGTCGTAAACGAAAATGGTCGATGCATTTCCTCGGACACTTGACTTGGAATGGCCCATGAATTAGGGTGGGGAATCGTTATATGAAAAAAAAAACGAAACTTGATAGCAGAAAGCCAGAACCAAGTTTTTTTTTGTTCTATTTGGAGCCCTAAACGATCCTAAATTTATCGGAAGTCGATTGGTTTAGTCTCCGCTTGGCGCATTGCATTTCAAATTTATATGGAGATTTGTATGGAAAAACCAACGTTTTTGCATTTTCCATTCTAAAGAGCTCAGTGGCTTAAACCATAGGTTTCATGACTTCGAATGGTAGGTTTTTTGATGCCTAACAATTTGGCCAAAAACATCAAAGAGCTAGGGTGTCTCAAAAAAAATACTGGAGCTGTTTAAAGTTGAGTATGTCGAAATTTATGTTGCAAATTTTTCTCTGCCAACACTACCAGTGTACCGGCGTTAGTTAGATTTCCATCTGAAGTAACCTTTGAAACACGTTTTAGATTCTACCTACGCCTATAATATCGACCCAAATTTGTTTGTTTGATCCAGCTGAGTGTATAAACTCGTTACGACAGGTTATTTCTGATGGAAATCTTACTGGCGCCGGTACATTGGTAATGTTGGCAGAAAGCAAGATTTTCCGCATTTAAATCGACATACTCAACTTTGAACAGCTGTAGCTTTCCTTAGGGACATCCTAGCTCTTCAGTGTCTTCTGCAAAGTTGTTAGGCATCTAAAATACTATACTTTTACATAATGTAGTGCATTATTAGAGCATTATTGAGCTCTCTAGAAAGGTAAATGCAAAAAAGTAGGTTTTCTTATACAAATTTTCATACAAATTTGAAATGCAATGCGCCAAGCAGAGACAAAACCAATCGACTTCCGGTAAGTTTAGGGTTGTTTAGGGTCCCAAAAGGAACCAAAAAAACTTGGTTCTGGAAAATCGATCACTTTTCCCCACCCTACCATGTATGTTTCAGTGTTCATAGTATGTTATAATGAAGGACTGAGAAAATTTACCACACATGCATATTGCATGCCATACCATACCATAGCCTTTTTCCTAAATTTTTCGGTGTAAATAGACATCTTCTCTTTCGTTCCCGTACCATGTAGAACTGTGGTCCAGGCAAAGTTTTATAGTCCAGTTTTACGTAGGTCCCATCATTCATTATAATACAGGGACCATTTTGCAAAAAAAAACGTCGTCGTACAACTTTCTGGCTCTCGGTTTGGACTTCTTTTCGGCATACATTGCTTCTTGTATGCCTTCAGACCAAGACTCTTATTAGCACGTACAACGTTCAATACAGATGTCCCCACTCTTGTCACCACATCACACACAGACGCTGAGGTTTTACGATCAAACATTTCCTTGATTTTAATGTCACTTTCCGGACATACTGGAACACTCTTCGGCCACTTTACGGTAAATCCTGGAAAGTTCTCAGTATACTTGTGGATCGCAGTACGAACGGCTTTGACGATTACTCCTTCAACTTTCGCCAACTTTCTCAACGACAATCCTGGCATAGTAGACATTTTGTGCTCGACTCACGTTTGAAAAGTGCCATTTTTCAGTGTGCCCATACTTTTCTGGTGTAGTTTATATCAATGCACGCAAGTCATTGAACTTTATCTAGCTTTGTTCTAGCGTAAGCCTCTTTGTTTTTCGACCGCCACTCTGACGAAACGTAAGTCAGTTTTGGACGTACAATCGATGTGAATATCTACACTACCATTTTTGGTCTCAGACTCCACTTCCTTTTAACGATTTGGAAGCACAATCATAAACGCACTGACTGCCTTGTTGATTGCATCCAGTCCAGCTTGGCATCAAGGATAACTCCTAAGTATCTAACCTTTTCACGAAATGGAATTTCTACTCCTCTCAGCTTAAGCAAGTTTTTAAATTCGATTTCCTATTTCTAGTGAAAGGTCTCTTGGTTTTGGATATGTTTTTCTTTCATCTTATACCTAATTTGGTTATTTTAATATTTGTCCTTTTCTGATGTTCAAAAGATATGCCGAATTTAATAATCACCCTTTTTCATGCTTACGGCTGTAACCAGCTTTCGTACGAAAAGACCGGTTCAAACGGATTGAAAATTGCTACCCCAATTACGAATGAGCTAAGCAATGAAGCGCTCGATTGTTCGAATTGATTTGAACAAAAACGGGAAGGCAAATTGCCGATACTTTCATTTGAATGCAATACGGTGGTATAAAAGAATAAGGGTGAATGATTTGAAATTATTATCTGTTTTCCCATATGGTCTAGTGGTTAGGATATCTGGCTTTCACGACTCTTGCAATGTCAATAAATACATAGATGACTATACACACATAGGTGACCTACACAGTAACAAGATAACTAGCTTTTGATTAGTTTTCAAATGTGTAATTTGAGACTATTTTTATGTATGCTTTTTCTGCCATCAATTTAAATTATGGTTTCTAATTTTGGAACCGTTTTCCAACACAATTCTATCTACGAACTATTTTCTACCTTCTTTAGCCTCCAGAAACTTTTTAAAAATTCAGAATATTACTCTACTTTTACCTTTACTGATTTCAAGAATAGTGACTCAAAACCCAATGCCTCACCTTCATGAATAAATGCCAGAACCACCAAAGTTTAGTGGAAACTTTCTTTTCGTTCTAGGGCAAGGTCAAATACCGCAGCAATTACCGCTACCACACATTAATGTTATCATTTAATTTGCCGTGAAAACAGCTAAACTCAATGCTATAGGTAAATAGATAGCGCATGCTGGGGGAGGGTTTCCCTCCAACGAAGCTACGTGTCTAAAATATGCATATTATATTAAATGTTATAATTGTGAATGAAAATAATTGCAGTGACGATGATATCGCAACCAGCCCACATCGTCCCGCACGAGCAATGATGATAAGCATACTTACGCTCAATTCGGCCGCGAGTACAGCCGGCTACCGTACCGACTGAAGCCCCGACCAGAGCGCGAACGTACATGCGGCGCTCCGAAGTGATTCTGCGACTGCTCCCGATAGTGACTGTGGCTCCCACTCCCGAAGTGTTTTCCTCCGCTGTTCGAGCCCGACGGACCATCGTGACCCTGAGACCATCCGGAGCCACCGCCACCCCCGCTGTTGCCACCACCCTGGCCCCAGCCAGAACCTGGACCAGAGCGAATGCGATCCGAGAACGAACGACCACGGCTTCGACCGCTTCCACGGATGGTTATTATGTCACGAGATAGTTTATTGTATCCGGTGGGTCCCGTCGGTTGGGCACCACATGTTTCGAGCGCGAGGAAATCATCTACATGCAATGAAGGTGGGCGAGAAGTGTTTGGCGGACGCGAGCGGAATAGATCACCCCGTGTAACGGGTGCTCGAGTGAAACCACGTCCTCGCAATGGAGTTGCTAGAAACGGGAAAAAATTAAGCCAAAATTTTGCGAAATGGTTGAAGGTAGAATTTACCGAAAATTTTCTTCTCCGGTCTCCCGGTACTTGGTTCAACTTCCACTCGGCGAGTTCGGAAGCAGGGTGCCGTTGTCACCCGGTCTCGATTTGAGTGCGGCGAAGCCGACAGATGCAGAAGTCGCTTGCAGTCGGATGTTAGATTGATGTCGCCGGCTAGACAGGTTTTCGCTAGCTCCTGTAGATCACACGGAATCTGCTCGCGTTCGATATCTTCATCGCACGGCGAGAAGCTTAGCCAGTAGCTGGCTTTCAGCTGATCTTCGAATTCTTCGCTGATAATGAACACACTGCGGGAAGCGTACTGTGTGACGATACCCTCTGCCTGCGGCAGTGATTCAACGGTTCCAAAATCAAACTGAGACTCCCAGGCAGGGGAAACATCCTTCAGTTGTTCGATTAGATACGTTAAATTTTCCTCCAAGGTGTCCGGCGGGGTGATAATCATCGGCGGTACTGACTGCGAGCTCTCTTCAGCGTCCGCTGAAGGATCGACTACCGGTTCGACAACAGCAACTTTTGGCTCTACCCGGTAGATGTTCAGTAGCGTTTTCAACAGCTGGGTGCAATCTGTGTCCAGCGGGTATTCTTGGCCTTCTTTTTTGAGGCTCATTCGGCAGAGAAATGTTGCCAGCTGATCCCGGTTGAGTTTAACTGTACGCTTCGGTAGATTGAAGCCGATCAGCGCCGTGTCGTCGATTACGATTAGCGAACGCCAAAACTCGGCTAGCATTATGAAGATCTGCCGATAGGAGTCGGGAATATCGCGCGCTCGGTCGGCAAAGTGCTGAACCACCGAAAGGATTGCCTCTTTGCGTTTTTCCATTGCCACTAGCAAGGTGGATAGTGTGATGCTGTAAATAAAAGTGGGATTAATACATTATCACCAGTACATGTGAAAACATGATACTCACTCATGCTCCGTAAGGAGCAGCATAGTTCTAACGACGGCAGCCAGCAACCCGGCCCCAATCTCCACACTGGACAGATTATCGACGATGGTCGTACAGCAGCTCTCGATGATTTCCTTCGACGGTAGCGAGCAGGCAAGCTGCATCGCCGGTGCAATGTTGCTTCCAAACACTATCGCAAACTCGGTATCGAGCAAATTCTGGAACACGATGTAGATATTTTCCTGTGTTTGCTGGTGGGCCGGTGTTTGGCCGCTATTCAACAGGAAACCCGTCATCAAATCCATGATGCGTCCGGGAAGAATCGAGAGGACGGAGATTTTCACAGACGCGTGGCACACCAAGCTGCCAAGGAAGCTGAAAAGCCTCGCATGCGAGGTGCTGGCCAATCCACCCGATAGTAGCGGTTCCTGTAGGATCAGATCGGTGATGGCTTTCGAAATTAGTAGCGTCATGTTCGGTGCCAAATCCGACAGCTGCAAACAAACGCGGCTGAAAATGACCAACAGTGGGGTGTAACTCGAGGGACAAATAGTTTGAATCATTTCCGTGATGGCGGGACTTTGCGGGTGCAAATGGGCGGACCAAAGCTGCCGCTCGTTGACCAGTTTGCTGACCTCGATCGTCGTCAATTCCTGGCGGCATTGGATCGGTAGTGGCAGAGGCAGCAGTTCGGAGAAAACCAACAGCCCGGGGATGAAATAGTTAGGACCGTACAGGATAAACTTAATCAGTTCGCCGATCATCAGCGTCCAGAGGCTCTTGTGGATGTTGTTGGTATCGAGACCGTCCGTCGGAGTTGGCTGGGTGAAGATCAGCAAAATGCGGATGATGTCCTTCTGGATTTCACGTGCCTCGTTGATGGCGGGAGCACTGATGGGAACGCTCTGCATCAGGGCATACGTTCGGAGCAGCGGTTCGATTACGGTTAGATCCTTGAACTCGGTGTTGCGGCACTCGACCAAATAGGTCATCAGTTTGCGAAGGATTTGAACCAGTGGGGTGAGAATTTGCGTCAACAGAATGCCCTGCATGCTGGCCAAACTGGACGCGTGGATCGCAGGCTGATCGAAGTAAGTGTACAGCTTTTCGAGGATCGAAATCAGCAGAGTTTTGCCATCAGCCGAGTAGAACTGCAGGATGGTGTACTTGTATTTTAGCTCCCGGTGGCTCGGATCGCCCTGTCCTTCGTACTCCGGTATACCCAAGTAGCGAAGCAATCGCAGAGACATTATCAAATCCCCTGGGAAAGTCGTTATGAATTCGAAACTACGCTTCATTAATTCCACCAGCGGGTTGATGTCTTCGTAGGAGAACAGTTCGTGGATTTCCAGTGGCTTCAGGTAGACTGCCATCTCCTGAAACATCGCGCTAACCGAAGACTCGAACTGTTCGTGTTGCTTCACCAGGCTGAGCAAGCTCTCGCCGTGCTTCAAAAGATAACCAACATTGTCACAGTGCCTAACGGCACAATCGACCAAATCAACGCTGTAGCTCAGTACCGGAGACTTGTGCTTCAACCCAGGAGAACCTTCCTTAGAAAGTGCCCGCTTTTCAACCTCAATCAAGTCCAGCAAAAGTTGCAGATTATCCTCCATACTAATCACTTCCACCACGAATCTTTTCCCAATGCTGGTTGTTAGATGGAACAGCGATTGTAAATGTTCCACCAACTTGTCCAGATCGCCCTTTGTTTGACCGATCCCATCGAGATAGTAAACCGTTTGCAGCTTGTAGGCCATCTCCAGACCCAGCAGCTGACCGCGTGTCAGCTCATGCATCAAATCCTCCGGGTGGGATTCCTCTGCTGCTGCGCTAGCAGCTGGACAGTGTTGGAACAAGATGCGCAACAAAACATTAACCGTCTGGATGTTATCCGACAGATAGATCAGCTTCTGGTGGTTCTTCAGCAGTGCAGCCAGTAGATCGTACACTGCTCCTATCAGCGAAGAGGATGGGATTTTCATTTCCAACAAAAAGACGATCGTTTCCAGCAGCTTGTGTGTTTCGAAAAATGCGACAAAGCTTCTGTTTGCGGTCAGTGACGAGCGAATGTCCTTATGAATTTCAAATTTAGCCGAAACCGGTAGGAAGCGCTTCGGCTGGCTATAGGCTATAGCGTCCCAGGTAAGTGCCTTCGTCAGTTCGGCGAAACAGTTCTCCAGTACCGAAACCGTAGATGGATCCGCCTTAAAGCCCGGCTCCAGCCGGGTTGTGTACATATCGGAAACGGTGCTGCGCATCAAATCTAGATTCTCATACATGTTAATCTTTTTCAGCAGAGATTTCAACGCAAAACTGATGCGAGTCGAAGGGTTTTCCTGAATCAAATCCAACAAAATCTGGTATCCGTTATATTCCGGACTCAAGAAGTAGTCCAAACCCCGCTTGGTATCCAAGCAACCGTAAATCGCACGGATTATCATTAACTTGATCGAAAGCGCCATGTAACTTTGCGAGTACAGCCCAAGCAGTTTATCGAAGATATTAAAATCCTCCTGTTCGAGGATAACCTTCACGAAAGCCTCGGTCGAGCCAAGAAATTCCGTCAACCGAATGCCAGCCTTCATGTGGCGTAATTTATACGCAGGCTGCGGCTGGGTCAACCCGCGATCAACATCCAAACCCAACTTGATGCAATTCAACATAACATCAATGCCTTCCGCCTTTTGCTCAATCCAACCTACCGAATCCCGCTCGAATTTTGCCCGACACTCGGGCAGCTGAAAGATCTGACTCAGCAACTGCACAATCTGCTCGGTGTAAACCACGAAACCCTCCTTGAAGTCACCCGATTCAGTGCCAAAGCTTGCCGTCGCTTGTTTGGTGTACCGCAAATTCTTTAACAAATTTTCCAAATGCTTAACCGTGGAAAGTACAATCGGTGACTTATCTTCCTCCGGGACAAACTTTTTCAACACCGCAGTAAATGGATTGAAACTCTTATAGTACTCATCCGCAAAGTCGTACTCCATATCATAGTCGTAATCATCCGCAATGTCCTCATCGCTAAGAATCGGCTCGAACTGCTCGGTTGAAGACAAAGCATCCTCATCCGGAACCAAAGCCGGCGAAGGCACCGGTGTAGCCGAAATGGAAGCGGGACTGCCGGTGGCAGTGACTGCCGCACCGCCACTCGAACCTTTCAAACGTCCTTCAGCCGGACGCTTCTCATACTTATGGCCGTGACGAAAATCAGCATCATCATAATCGTTCGAGGAATCTAACGGGTCAGGCGATCTTGGACGCCTCGGTGAATCAATCGGAGACCTCGGTCTCCGCCGCTCGTCCTTCTCCACATCGTACGATGATCCCCTCCGCACCCGATCGTACGAACTGCTGCGAATTCGTCTCGATCTCTGCCCATAATCCGGACTTCTAGACCAATCTCGCTTTTGCGTTTGATAATCCTTACACAAGCTAGGCGAACGGGAATACTCGTGGCTACGCCCCCTGGATCTCACCGCCGGTTCATACTGCAGCTGCCTCTCGGTGGAACGAGACACTCGCTTGCCACGTTTATCCACATCAACCTCACTGCACACCATCATTTTCGGCGAAACCGGCTCCGCCGGAATAACCCCAACAGCTGCGGCCGCCGCAGCAACTCTCCGTGCATACGGCCGAGGGTCTTTTGGAATATCTTCCCCATCAGCTTCCGGATATTCTTTCTGCACGAACACCTCCGTCGGAACGACGGGCGCCGGTTCTTCCAACCACTCTTGAGCAACACCCAGCGGCTCGGCAATGCCATCCTGACCAACACCGGGTCCAACCTCAACCGGCAGCACCTGATCCGGTTGCGGTGTTGTCTCTCGAGGCGAAACAATCGGTTCCGCAATATTAGCCGTCAAAATACCATAAACAGCCAACGTAATCGTCGTGTAAAATCCTTTCAACACCAACCCGTCGGTTGGAATCGGCCGTGGCCCTCCATCGTCCGGTTTGCCACACTCCAAATGGATGCAGTTATTTTGATTGTACTCGAAATCACCTAAACACTCGAAGGTCGGTGCTCCCGGCTTGCCGAGATCGTTCACGAACAGTTCGATTTTGAACTGAGACGGATTGGTAGCTCCCAACCGAACGCCACCGGGAAAATCCGCCTGTACTCGCGCTCCCAGCGGAATAATGCGCACCTCGGTGATGTAAACCGGTTTCGGGAACTGGACCAGGTCTAAGTTGAGTTTCTGAAAAATATTTTTTTAGGCAAGAAAAAGAACAAGCAAACGAAAACCTACCTCGTAAGTGTCGTGCGAAAATGTGTCGAAAAACAGCAATTCCGGTGTTTCTTCGTCCATTTTTGTTTGTCCAAGTGTAGCGATCTACCAGGAGCAAGTTTTGAACTATTTTTTCGCACAAAATTTTATGATTTTTAGATGAAAAATTGATTTTTCTACTCGAACTAGTAAACACGCGCGATGCTTAACAAAGCCGACGTGTGAAAAAAGAAGCAAGAGAAGGAAAGGATAATGACGGATGAGAGAATGACAGCATGAGTTGTGTGTTCGCAGAGGCACAGCGGTACCGAATTATGAATTATTTCACTTTGATGCTTTGACGAATCGGTACTAGTATAAAGCAACAAAACGGCTTAACTAACTATAATACGAGCCTAATAGAGAAAAGTGACTTTTCACCTACGCACACTAGTAAACATGTAAACCCGTGTAAAGTTGCCTCCAAACTGTAAATAATCGCATCTCGTTCCTTCGACTTTAATCACTTTTTCCATTTTTTTTCAGCAGCTTCTTCCGATTTCTGATCACGAATAAAACAATTTATTCAGAAACAAGTTTAAAACATCTTATGAGTGTTCAACTGAATATTTGTCCAGCTGCTAAAAACATAGCATTGCAAACAAAACAGCTTTTTGTAAATATTTTCCTCAACTAGTGGCACCAATACATTCGTACGTAAAAGGTCTATACGCTCGATTGAATGTTAAATTTGTATAGTTAGGTATAAGGTTCAGGATAGGTGAAATCAAATTCCTGATAGATATAAATGGAAATTTAAATGTACATGAAATTGGGCAAATCGAAACTTTTTTTTTTCGATACCAGAAGTAGGAAATGCATAAAACGTCAAACGATTTAGTGTTAACCCGAAAAAAAAAATTGGCTGACCATCGACTTGCTAGGACTTTGCCAAATTAGGTACTTGGCAGTAAATTTGGACATCTTCGTCTTCCTGAAACGATTATCCACTTCAAGTTTATCCTTTCCCGTGAAAAACTGTTATCCTGGTTGTTGTTCGAAGTCAGTTTTGACACACGTTTCACCGTCCATGGCAATCAACGATTATCGAAAGACATAAGCCCGAAGAACGTTTATGCTTCCTGCCCTCTTTTCCGATTAATTATAAATTATTACATACAGAATGTTGCGAAATAATCGCAACTAATAAAAAAACAGATAATAAAAGTTAAGAAACTGCCGAAAACGATGAACATCGTTTTTGAAAAGATCGTCAAAATTATGCCTAAAAATAAAATACTAGAAAATCGAACAAAGTTCATGGAAAGAAAGTTATGAGGAAATAATTATTTTCCACATTTCGAAATTTTAGACACTTACGACATTTTTCAGAAATTTCGAAATACCACGAGAATATCTGTAAAATATTGACCCGTTACCGAAAGCCTCTTTATTCTAAATTTTTGTGAGAGAGCAAGCAGGCTACTTCCGTTCTCTAGATTTTTGCTCAAATTTTCTCCTCTACCCCCAAACGCCTTCGAGAACTAGACTTTGAATTGAAGCCGCATTTTTACCGTTTATGAATACAATATTATAGGAAGATTTACAACTCACCATGGGTGCGTATTCTGCAGAACGTTCGATTAAATACTGTTTTTGCCGCACCCCAGAGCGTTGAGAACGGTAACGCAATTCTTAGTTGTTCGCCGAGCAATTTATTTCACTTATCTTGCGTGCGCAGATGAGCTTTTCACAAGAGTTTCACTGGATTTCTGCTCTGTTGAATTAGGAGCGTTTTTTCGCCAGAGAAACAATTACTCAGCGCTCTCTCTACAGCAGATGGTGTGATGCCCATTGAATGTAAGCTCACAGTTGTTAAGAGGGGAAAAAACTGTTTTCATTATTCATAAACATTATTCATAAACATCTGAATTTAAGGTGATAGTGTGTAGAAGCCACCACGTAGTCACCACGTGGTTTAGGATCATTTTCTATTTTGACCTTTTCTGGCCTTTAGAAGCGCTTTTCGGCGATTCTGAGCTCAATTTGGGATCATTTTCTATTTTGGCCTTCTCTGGCCTTTAGAAGCGCTTTTAGGCTACTCTGAGCTCAATTTGGGATCATTTTCTATTTTGGCCTTTTCTGGCCTTTAGACGCGCTTTTCGGCGATTCTGAGCTCAATTTGGAATCATTTTCTATTTTGGCCTTTTCTGGCCTTTAGAAGCACTTTTCGGCGATTCTGAGCTTACTTTGGGATCATTTCCTATTTTGGCCTTTTCTGGCCTTTAAAAGCATTTTTCGGCGATTCTGAGCTCAATTTGGGATCATTTTCTATTTTGGCCTTTAAAAGCGCTTTTCGGCGATTCTGAGCTCAATTTGGGATCATTTCCTATTTCGGCCTTTTCTGGCCTTTAGAAGCACTTTTCGGCGATTCTGGGCTCAATTTGGGATCATTTTCTATTTTGACCTTTTCTGGCCTTTAAAACCTTTTTTCGGCGATTCTAAGCTCAATTTGGGATTATTCCCTATTTTGGCCTTTTCTGGCCTTTAAAAGCACTTTTCGGCAATTCTGGGCTAAATTTTCTATTTTGGCCTTTTCTGGCCTTTAGAAGCGCTTTTCGGCGATTCTGAGCTCAATTTGGAATCATTTTCTATTTTGGCCTTTAGAAGCACTTTTCGGCGATTCTGAGCTCAATTTGGGATCATTTCCTATTTTGGCCTTTAAAAGCATTTTTCGGCGATTCTGAGCTCAATTTATTTATTTCGTCAAGCAAATGTAGACTACAGTTATAATAAAACAATGTTTTCTTATATTCTATACATTATTTCCAGTAGTTAGTCGTTTTTTTATTTGATTTCTGCCATTGGGGATGTCGATATTTTCGCAGTGCTGATTATAGTTACGCATCATGCGATTTACTGGGCCATTTTTTGAGTAGTTAGTTCTGAGAGTTTTCCGAAAATATTTTACGAATCCTTAATCGACGACTGGGTGCATAAAAATTTAGTTGTGATAATAATTTAGTAGATTGCACGCGTTGAGAAATAATGTCATTGATAAAATAAAGCATTGAAAGTTCGCGGCGTTCTTTAAGTGCTTGTATGTCTATAAACATGCAGCGTGCTTCATATGATGGTAAGGGAAATGCTGTCCAATTTAGCTTACGAAGCGCGTACAAAAGGAATTGTTTTTGGACAGATTCAATGCGTTCTTCATGTGTGACAATATATGGATTCCATACAATGCTACAATATTCCAGAATTGGTCGGACGTATGTAATATACAATAGTTTGATTGTATCTGGGTCTTGAAAATTGTGGCCGAAGCGTTTTGTAAAGCCCAGCATACTATTTGCTTTGTTCATTATTGTGTTATAATGTTCTATGAATGTAAGTTTGGAGTCTAAGATTACGCCTAGGTCCCTTACGATTTTGCATTTTTCTACTTGTTGGTTTCCTAAGAAAATGTTTGTAGGTGGTGTTACTGTTTTTCTGCTGAAGGCTATTGAATTACATTTTTTAATGTTGAGTTGTAATAGACTTTTGTTGCACCAAGTGTAGTATACATTAATTTCATTCTGGAATGTTTCGAAGTCTTCTGATTTGGGATCATTTTCTATTTTGGCCTTTTCTGGGCTTTAAAAGCGCTTTTCGGCGATTCTGAGCTCAATTAGGGATCATTTTCTATTTTGGCCTTTTCTGACCTTTAAAAGCACTTTTCGGCGATTCTGAGCTCAATTTGGGATCATTTCCTATTTTGGCCTTTAGAAGCGCTTTTAGGCGATTCTGAGCTCAATTTGGGATCATTTCCTATTTCGGCCTTTTCTGGCCTTTAGGAGCACTTTTAGGCGATTCTGGGCTCAATTTGGGATCATTTTCTACTTTGGCCTTTTCTGGCCTTTAGAAGCGCTTTTCGGCGATTCTGAGCTCAATCTGGGATCATTTGGGATCCAAGCCACAAAAGATCAACACAATGGTCGCAGTGGTCCAAATCTTACAAAAAAAAACCTAAATTAATCCACCTAGCGGTCAGACCCAGCCTTTCTCATTCAATTTTTTATTTGTAAAAATAGATTTACATGAACGCTTCAATCCAATAAATGTATATCCACTCTTTAGGTTCTAAAATATTGATGTTGTAATCTTTACATATAAAAATGCAGTCAAGTCTGTCTATCTGTCTGATCCATATAGGCCAGAAAACTACCGAACCGATCGACGTGAAAATTTGTATGTAGGGGTTTTGGTGCCGATGAAGGTTCCTATGATAGTTTGAGACCCCTCCCTCTTCTGGAAGGGAGGGGTCCCATACAAATGAAACATAAATTTCTGCACAACTCAAGAACAAACCAAGCAAATGAAACCGAATTTGGCACGTGGATGTTTTAAGGGGTAACTAATATGTCCATAATAGTTGGATGAAACACAAATTTGTGCACATCTCGAGAACTAATCAACCAAATGGAACAAAATTTGGCAGGTAAATGTTTTTAGTGGTAACAAATATGTACATAATGGTTTGAAACCCAACTCCCTCTTCTATAAGGGAGGGATCCCATGAAATTGAAACACAAATTTCGCACAGCTCAAGAACCAATCAAGAAAATACAACCAAATTTGGTATGTGAATGTTTTTAGAGGCAACAAATATGTCCATAATGGTTTGACGCCCCTCCCTCTTCTGGAAGTACATGTTTCTTCACAAATTTTTGCACATCTCGCGAACTAATCAACTAAATGGAACCATATTGGCAGGTGAATGTTTTTAGTGGTAACAAATATGTTCCATAATCGACCTCAGACAACATTTTGGATTGTAAGATGGCAACTTCCGGTTTCTGGAAAATGGCCGATTTCCACCCAATATAATAATATCCGGATCTAGAATAATACACAGGAGCTAAAATCGACCACAGATAGCATTTTAAATTCTAAGATGGCGACTTCCGGTTTCTGAAAACAGCAGAAAATGACCACTGGAGCCACAAATCGACTTCAGACATTTTGAATTATAAGATGGCAACTTCCGGTTTCTGGAAAACAGCCTGAAATGGACGATTCCCATCAAATATTAGTATTTCTGGAACCAGAAAGATGCACAGAAGCTAAAAATTGATTACAGACACAATCTTGAATTTTAAGATGGTGACTTCCGGTGTCCGGCAAACAGCCGGAAATGATCAAATACCATTCAATATGAATGTTTTCGGAACCAGAATTACGCCCATATGACAGAAATTGATTTCACAGGCAATTTTAAAGTCCAAAATGACGACGGCTTCTGAAAAACAGTCCAAAGTGACCATAATAATCACCCAATATGAGTTTTTCTTTAACCAGTATCCTAAATAGCATTTTGAAATCCAAGATGGCGACTACCGGTTTGTGAAAAACATCCTAAAATAAACAAATACTATCCAATATGAGTATCTCTGGAACCAGAATGATGCAAGGAGCTAACAATTGACCTCAGGCACCATTTTGAATTGCTAAATGGCAACTTATAGGCAACAGTCGGAAATGACCGAATAATACTCAATATGGATATTTCCGTAAACGTGATGATGCATAGAAACCAAACATTGACCCTGGACACTATTTTGAATTTGAAGACGACCACTTTTAGTTTCTGGAAAACAACCAAAAATACCTCCCAATATGGGTATTTCCGGTGTCAGATTGATGCCAGAAAGACTGCTGATAATGACAGAATACCACCCAATATGAATATATTCAGAATTAAGGCGATGTGCAGAAGCCAAAAGACGTGGATGTTGTCATTTCGATAAAACCAATCATTTCAAACGATTTGTTATTTGACTTTGATCATATCCTATGGCCGATTCGTCGTGCATTTGAAGACTTTTAACACATCGCAAGGAATCAATAAATTTGGAACGTTCAAATAGTACGATACCACATTTAAATTATGTTGAGGTCACATATATCGATCAAAGCAGGTATAGTTTTAAATAGTCTTTGAATTTCTTTTCTTTCCATGACTTTTGAGCCACATATCAAATTGTTATGAAGTTTGTTATTTGTGAGTTTGAGAGATGACTCATTCGTATGACACTATATATGTTCAAATAAGTCGTGTAATCTTTGAGATAATAGACTTTCGTTGTTTTATTAACAATTTAATACATAACGGTTGCTTAAGTTCGATTATAATCAAATGAAATGGGAACGTGTAGGGCAGCCAAACTTTGAAACCACGTGTTCAATCATAATTCATCAGTTAACCCTTAACTAGCCCGCTCATCTGATAGTAATAATCAAATCGGTTGTGTAGTTTCTGAGATAATGAAGATTCGTGATTTTCACAAGTCGGCACATTACAAATGAAGTTACAGTTCGATTACAGTAAAATTCAATAGGGTCTTCTGAGGCAGCTAGACCTTTCATTTGACACTAATTTTGTGGAAATCGGGTCGGCCATCTCTGAGAAAAGTGAGTGAGTCCAAGTAGTCTTCGAAATATGTTCCTTTGCATAGCTGGATTTCACATTTTTAAACATAACAGGCAAAGTAATAGTCCGACTGCAAAACAAATCAATAGGGTCTTATGGGGCAACAAGACCTTTCATTTGCAATTAATTTCATGAAAATCGGTCCAGCCATCTCTGAGAAAAGTGAATGAGAATAAAAATCTGCACATACACACACACATACAGAAAATGCTCAGCTCGTCGAGCTGAGTCGAGTGATATATGCCATTCGGCCCTTTGGAGCACTTTTATACTTTCGGTTTTGCAAGTGATTGCTATACCTTTCTAGGAGAAAGGCAAAAAGCCACCAGGAGTCAGCCATTTATGGCTTCGACGCACTTCCACCTTAAATAGAGAGAGCCTCGCGATAACGCGGGCAATTGTTAGGCCTTTCTTTCCACAATGAACAATCACAAACTCACCAGACCTCGAACGTTTTCAATTTTTGTTTGTATTTCAATTATTATGAGTAAAACCTTTATATGCTTACATACATATACATAGATGGTTAATTGAATATTATTTCCATGCGTGTTCTTTATATTACTTTTTTTCCATTTAGCATGTTCATTGTTTCATTCCAATTGCTAAAATTAACACCTCCGTGCGCGCCTTTTTTCGTCGCATTTTGTATGTGCATCACACTATTTATATCATTATTCGTCGGAGATTTCTGGCTGCTTTTTACTTTTTTTTGTTTTGTTTTTGTTTGTCTGCAGACTGTTTCCGTTTCACTACTTTTAGTTGCTCGTTTGTTTAATCTTTTTTCTCTCATTCATTGCCTGTCTGTATCGGTTGTTGTTTTGTTGTCCTAGTAGGTTCCGGATCCTACAGGTATCGCCTAAAGGCGATCTATACGGCGAGAAGGAGCAACCAAAGCTTACTCTCCACCACCCCTCCTTCCCGGAGTCGGGGGCAACTAAATGAGCAATTTTTTCTCTCTTTCTAGTTAACATTCCTTAATGTTCGGTTGCAGAAATGATAGATAGGAAACAGAACTGGATGTTGATTGATCAAACAGTTTTTAACTTTTTTTTTTTTCAAGGGAAAAAATAACTTCAAAATAAATCCTTATCATTTTTTTTTGTTCTTTAATTGTAATAGTAATCACAGATTAAGACTTATTCATCTCTCATTTAATGGCTATTATTTATTTCACTTAACTTTTAAGGGGTTTTAAAATACACCAAAAAACATTTTCATTATGCCGTATGTGATTTCCTTTTTTCTCCCTCCCTGCAGCAGCAGTGTCTCAATTCTGTACTTTTGCTCGCATGCTCGTTCTTCCGTTCTCTCTCGCTCTCTTGTTCTCCTTTTCGCTTACAGCACAGCTCTGCTCGCTTTAAATTCTTAGTGGTTAAACGTAAACAATAAGATATTTTTTGCTTCATATTTCACTTGTTTAGCGCTATTTACAATCAGTTTTGTTTAGAGTGATACTGTTTAATTTGTCCTAGTTTCCCCTTTTTGTTGTGTTGCTTTCTAGACTGTTTTTTTCTTTGGATTCGCTAGTTTATTCTTGCATTTGCTTACTTGTTGTTGGTACAAAAAACCTTCAAACATTCGTTGAGAATAGAAAGCCCCGAAAGTACGCAGTGGAGGGGAAGCGAAAACTAGAGATTTTTTAGTGCCGTGTCAAATGAATGATAGGTGAAGACAAATAAAAAGGAACGTTTTCTGTGTTCGGATGGGGGCACTGTTTAAGCATTGAAATTTTACACTGAACCTCTCAAGCCTCCTGGAGATGTATTCAAAAAGGTACGAAACGTCGGACATTTCACAAGCAGAAATATTTTTAACAGAGGAAAATAAAAGTATTTAGAGAGAGAATTTGGACACCTTTCAAAATCGCATCAAGGTTCAAGCTCTACAAATTTGAGGTGAACTCGAATGAAATTTTGAACAATGGATGTGCCAGTTCATTAATTTGTTTGAAATAATGAGGAAAACCAAATTCTGAATTTATCTAGGTTCTGTTTTAAATTTTGACAATTTTCAATAGATTATAGCATATTATTTTTTGGTTTGTATTTGTTTTCGTAAAAAAAATGTTAAAAAAATGGCAAAAAGTTTTAAAATCTTAAAAACTAGTAAAAAATTTGAAATTTAAAAGAAATATCGATTAATTCACGAAAGAGATAAAGTAAAAAAAAGTTGGATAAAAACATATAAAAGGCGACAAAAGTTGAAAAGAAAAGGCGAAAAATAATTGAACATTTATGAAGAGAATGTCTATTTAAAAATAAAGATAAGAGAATCAACTTACAAATTTTTCTCGAAAATGTCGAAACAATAAACCACCTTGCTCGCTGCACTCCTCTTTGCCGTGTACTGACCAGATTTCCAGCGAACATCCGTTAGCAGGGTAGTTGTCCAGTCTTCGTGCAACATATCCTGCCCAGCGTATCCGTCCGGCTTTGACCATCTTTGAGATACTGAGTTCGTCAGTGAGTTGCTCTAGCTCGTGACACCGTCAAACATGATTCTTAGCACCCGTCGCTCGAAAGCTTCGAGTGCTTGCTAGTCCTCATCGAGTAGTGTCTACGTCTCGCGTCCGTAGAGAACGGTCTCATAAGCGTTTTGTCTTCGGCAACATTTTAGGTGATCTTGAGTCAAGAAACTTTGTAGAAGACATCATGTTTCTATGTCTTACATATTACGAGCAACATAAAGTTTTCTATGAAGAGACACTGAAAATAACAATTTTCGTTATAACTTTTTTCTCAGATTATTCCGAGTTTTCAAATCTTCTACAAAATTATCAGGCATCCAAAAATGCATGTTTATGCTGAACATCGTTATTTTTTATCTCCTTAAATAAAAAAGTTATTGGGCATATTTCGATATTTTTGGGAATACTTTCTCCTCAACCAGCTCCAAAGTACGCAATTTTACGCAAGTGGCAGCTTCATAGGATGAAATAACTATCTTTAGACTTTCAATTAAAGGTACAAACTTTTGAATGTAAGAGTATGTAAGCAGCCTTTTCGTCTGTTTTTCGAAGCTGATGCTTCATGCTGATTTTTACATGCAAAAATTGATTTGTTCTCATATTCAGTTATATTCAACAATGAAAGCGTCGATAGAAATAGTAGCTTCTTTTCGATTTCCATTTATCCTCCTTCCCCGATTTTAAAAGAGGCGCGCAGAGATTTCATCTTCAGATATCGAGAATATCATAAGATATTCCGTAAAAGCGCTCACGAGGATCTACTGCATTAGTTGCTCATATCGCAGGTTCCTCTTATCACAGAAGCACGTGGATAGCCAAAAGTGGACATTAAAGACGCGAAATCTTGCTCGCCCCTTTTGAAATCGGGGAAGAACAATAAATGGAATTTGGAAAGAAGCTACTATTTTCATCCACGCTTACATTACTGAACATAACTAAATATACCGAAAAAACTCAATTTTTAGTTAATCTATTTCTAAAATATTTTCCATTTTTTCGAACCTTATCGAAGCATGCATGCATGCTTAACTCAAGATCGCTAAGTGCCTCCTTCGAAACTCAAAACTTGTTTTTTTTTATATTTTTGTATACAAAAATCGTCATCGCTTTGAAAAACAGACGAAAAGGCTACTTACATACTCTTACATACAAAAGTTTGTACCTTTAATTAAAAGTCTAAAGATAATTATTTCATCGTATGGAACTACCAATTGCGTAAAAGTGCGTATTTTGAAGATGGTTGAGGTGGAAGTATTCCCAAAATATCGAAATATGTCCAATAACTTTTTTATTTTAGGAGAAAAAAAATAACAATGTTTAGCATAAACAGGCATTTTCGGATGCCTGATAATTTTGTAGAAGATTCGAAAACTCGGAAAAATCTGAGAAAAAAGTTATAACGAAAATTGAAAATTTCAGTGCCTTTTCATAGAAAACTTTACACGCGTCTATCTCAATCTGATGAAAAAGTAAATTTTCTATCTCACTTTTAGGTGGATTGATCACTCATCTTCCTACCTCGTAAGATGCATTTTTGAATATCTTGAAACTTCTCCGAACATACATTATGGCTATAATAAACATTTTCGTCGCTATTCAATTAATCGCACGAAAACGGCAAAATAAAACACTGTGCACTCGTCGCATAACTATGTACTTCTGGGGCAACGTTGAACAGTAGGTAAGAGAGACCATCACCTTGCCGAAGTCCACTGCGAGATTGCACCGGATAATCCACCCATCGTTTCCATCCATCGTAGCCTTAATCAGTCGGATCTCTTTCCGGTCAATTTTATCATATGCGGCTTCAAAATCGATGAATGATGGTGGGTAGGGACTCTGTGCTCGCGACACTTTTGAAGGATCTCCCGCAAAGTGAAGATCTGGTCCGTTGTTGGCCGGCCTTCTACGAAGCCAGCTTGGTAAATTCCCACGAATCTATTTACTAGTGGCAACAGACGTTGGAAGATTTCTTGGGAAAATACTTTGTAGGCGGCATTCAAGATGGTGATCGCACGATAGTCCAATTTGCCGCCCTTTTTGTAGATAGGGCATATAAACCCATCCTTTCACTCCTCCGGCAGCTGTTCGATATGCCAGATATTAACAATCAATCGATGCATGCACTCGGCCAACTTATCCGAGCCCATCTTGGTAAGTTCCGCTCCGGCACCATTTTGCCGGCCGATTTGCAGTTTTGCGCTGTTCCATCGATGATGACATTTCCATCGCCGTCTCGGCACTTTTACTGTACGCCATTCGAGTGTTCATCGAAGAGCTGCTTTCACCTTCCGGTCACCTCACGATCGACCACCAGAATTTTCCCTTCATTATCACAGCACAAAACCTGTGCGGGTTGCGTTGAGTTCCTGGTAAAACTTTCGCG
Organism: Wyeomyia smithii; assembly: GCF_029784165.1. Classification (NCBI taxonomy): domain Eukaryota; kingdom Metazoa; phylum Arthropoda; class Insecta; order Diptera; family Culicidae; genus Wyeomyia; species Wyeomyia smithii. The sequence continues at coordinate 13,431,261 of NC_073694.1, forward strand.
TCTCATGAGAGTAATTTAGCTGTTCTAGTACCACGAGCTCCTTCTCTTCATGGCGGCGCTTTTCCTCTAGGAAAAGTTGGTTTTGCTGTCTCCTGTTGTAGCTATGTCGTTCCACGTTCTGATGGATAGCTCGACGCAACATTAGTACCCGCGCAGCGTTCTTCTCGTCCAAAACCATCGTCAAACCACTCATTCAGTCGATTTCGTTCACATGTTGATGGCTTAGCTAACTCGCCCTCTTCCGGCAGCGATGCTTCCAATGCGCGTATTTTTCAGCGACGTCGATTTGTCTCAGTCGCACGAGATTGTAACGTGGCGGGCGCAGGTATCGAGTCTTCGATCGATTATTAGGTAGTGGTCCGAATTGATGTTGGCGCCTCGGTAAGTTTTGACGCCGGTGATATCCGAGAAGTGCCGATAATTTATCAATACGTGATCGATTTGCGATTCTGTTTGATTTGGTGACCTCCAGGTATATCGATGTGGGAAGTTGTGCTGGAAGAAGGGTGCGCCATAATTATTGAAACAAGAAACAGAGCACCGTTTACCATGTTTTTGGCAAGCAAGAAAAAATTTTTTAAATGAAAATAAGGCTGATACAAATTTCGAATTCTTTTTATGTCCAAGGTTATCAAACTTAGCAAAGGGGGTGGCAAAAAATAAATAACACCGAGACGATAAAAAAGAAATATTGTTGATAAAAGTTTGTGTGCAAGTTATGACGTTTGTAACTTGCACTCAAATAAATGTTGAAAAATAACGCTTTATTATTATTACAGTCATATCTCGATATAAGGCAACCTCGATATAAGGGAGCCTCGATATAACGTAACTTTTACCTCGATATAACGTAACTTTGAAAATGTATTGAAATTGAAAATAAATGATACAGCAACTGTTTTCGGGGTGTAAATTGCTTCAAAAAAGTGTTGTAGTAAGTTTTAAAATTTATGGAACTAATGTGAAAATTGTCCTAAATGGGCATGAAAAAGGTTTAAAAATACTAATAGGTGATGGAAAATAGGTTTTCACGCATCCTTCAGTAACAATACACAGTCTTGCATCAATTAGAAAAAAATTTTTTTTTGCTTGTTGAAATTTTCTCTAAATGGGCATAAGAAAGGTTAAAAAATACTGATAGGTGATAGGAAATAGGTTTTCGCGCATCTTTGAGTAACCGTCAACAGTCTTGCATCAATTAAAAAAATTTTTTTTTGCTTGTTGAAAATTGTCCTAAATGGGCATAAGAATGGTTTAAAATTACTGATAGGTGATGGGTAATAGGTTTTCACGCATCTTTGAGTAACCTGTGTATCAATTGAAAAAAAAAAATTTTTTTTGCCTCTGAAAATATTTCTAAATGGGCATAAGAAAGGTTAAAAAATACTGATAGGTGATGGAAAATGGGTTTTCGCGCATATTTGAGCAACCATTAACATTCTTGCATAAATTAAAAAAAAAAATTTTGCATCGATATAACGTTACTCGATATAACGTAACGAAAATAAAAATAAAGTTGCCTTATATCGAGGTATGACTGTATTATCTATTTCGCTTGCCTTTTGACGACACTCTCTGTCACTGGACTTGTTCATTCCTAAATTAAGCATTAATGCTGTCGGAAAACCAATAAAATGAATAAAACGGTATGAGCTTTTTTTTCTTTCCCTTCCAATATTTAAGATTTTTTAAGGGGGGGGGGGGGGGTGACATAAAATGAAAATAAAATTTATAACGGCCTCACTTATTGAATAAAAACAATAAAAAAACAACCCACGCAATGTGTCCTCCTTTAGCTCTGATGGCAGCTCGGAGACGCTTATGGTAAGACTCGACGGAGGACCGTAGTCATTTTGTGGAATTTCCTTCCAGTAAATTGAGCAGAGACTTCTTCAATTCTTCCAAATTTGTTCCCCCAAATCGAGAAGTCTATCACGTTGAGATCTGGCGAGTTTGTAGGCAACTCATCCTTGGTGATGACAGAGGGAAAGTTGGATTTGCACCAGTCTTGAACGGTCTTCTTTGAGTGAGCCGGGGCACCGTCTTGCATGAAGGTCCAGCTCTGATTGTTATTCGTTTTCTGGGCCTAATAAATATCGACCCGCAAACCAACTTTGCATTTTTGTTGCAGTAATTATGGCGCACCCTGTACGGCCATATTCTTAGAGGTGACAAGGTTGTTGGTCAGCTGTTGCACGCTGAACTTTCCAATTACCGGTTTAAACTCCTCCTCCTGGCCGATTCGAGCGATGAATCCCCCAATGATGATCTTGATATCATGTGTTGGGCAGCGGTCGTATTCGCCCTCCAGCTGCCCTCGGTGCTTCTGAGGTGAGGGTTGTGCATATTGCTGATGCTATCATTGAAAAACCGGCCTTTGGTCCTCAACTGGCACTTTCGGGCTTCTGCATCTCGTCCATTACGATAAAAGCCGATACCCAGCTCATGTGTATTGCCGCAACTCTGGTAGATGGTAAGACCATCCCGGAACGTACGTACCGTAGAATCTTTCCAGCACACCTTATGCAGTGCTAAGATATCTAACTTGCGACTCTTCAATTCATCGGCAAGTACTCAAGTGCTTCCAATAGATATCGAATAATCGGCAGTTCCATGTTCCGAGTTTCCGATCGTTAGTCTGTTTAGTTCTTCGTTCGTTGCTAGATTGTTTTCCCGGTGCTAACTTGAACTAACTGAAAACTGAACCTTCATAATTAATAATGACCCAATTATGGACACAGAGCAATAGCCTAATGAAGTAAAACGAATTAAAATATTTTCCTGCTAGTCAATCCGCCACAAAACCCAAAATTGCCAAAAATAAAAAAAAATAAAAAGTTCCAAATAGTCGAAAAAATATTATTATTGAAGAAACAAACGATAAAATGAAACGTTCGAAGTCGACCAGAAAAGACAATATCTTTAAAATGATTAAAATAGTTATGGCTGTTGAAACGTTTTCGGGTAAAATTCGTAAAGTGCTCCGGAAGCCAACAAAATTCAAAAAAAAAAAACGGTAACATTTCTAGTAAAAGATTTTCATTTTGTCAAGCAATCTGTAGCTGCGAACTGATTTTTGTCCTGAAAATTATTAAAAATAGTATTTTTTGATAAAACGCTCAAAAAACTAAACAGTCGGAAAGAAACGATGCAAAACAAAGTGAAAACAAAACGGAACGAAAAAATCACAGGAGGGTTGTGTGCAAAGCCACGACCGCAAGGTTGAAGTAGAATACTTTTACAAGAAAGATAACCCGGCTGCTTGCGTGTCAGTCATTTCTAAATCGGATTTGTTTCGTATATACCGCTTGTTAAGCACAGTATCAACAAATCGTAATAAACATCATACTGCTGTGCATTTGCAGCAGCATCAAACCTTAGTTGCAGTTTATTAATAACCATTCATTCAGCTCTTCCAAATACATTTAGTAGCCTTGAAAAAGGGCGATTGCTGCAATTGCAACTTTCATTCAACTATTACATAAATGCTTCATGGTCAGATATACCCTCTGCAACTATTACGCTATCAATAGCCATGCCACAGTTGTGGCCGCTATACGCTACCATTGGTATCCGCTGCCCCTGCATCAGTTGGCCTAGCTGCTATCGATGCTGAGATCCGCTGCAACTGGTGCGCTATCCATTGCTATGCACAGTGGGGAATCGCTGGCCATCAGCCAAAAAAAAATTTTATTTTCGTTAGCTGTTTCATAATATTTTTCCTTTATTGCTATAACATTCAAGTGTCTAAATCCAAAATTTGGGTGCAAAATCATGAAATCTGAATTTTTTGGTTTTTTTTTTGAAAAAAGTACATTACTTTGAAACGCTCTGTAGCTTCAAGGATAGCTTGGATTTTTTTGACGTCAAAGGAAAAGTTGTTGTAAATATTGTGCAAAACAAACCCTTTTCATTAGATATTGTAAAATTTGGTTATAGTAGGCCTGACACTAAGAAAATTTTAAAAAAACCTGATTTTTGGTAGAAAAGTAGCTTAAAAGTTTAGTTGCCGCAGTTTGCCACGGTTGTGACTACAGTCAAAATTTAGGTAAAACAAAGAACAGTCGTCGCACTCCGCATCTTTTCGTATTCATTTAGAACGTTGTGTCATTCCAGTGTCTTGGTTTTCGAATTCATAAATTTGTTGAATTTTATTATGAAGCCTTCAATTTCAGCGGCACCACCTAATTCACTGTCTAGTAAGTTGTCGAGTCATGGTGTTATGGTGATTAGGAAGATAACATATATATGAAACAATGAAACATCGAAAATCACTAGAAGAAATGAAAATTGCAGCGAAAGACATTTTTCTTGCTGATAAGTATAATGAATTTCAAATTTTCTGGAAACAATTCAACACAAGATTCAAGCGATCACAGCGGAAGATGATGATGATGATGACTTTTTCAATTTGTAATTAGTTTGTGTTACTTATGTTGTTTTAGTTTATTTAAATATATATATATATATATATATATATATATATATATATATATATATATATATATATATATATATATATATATATATATATATATATATATATATATATATATATATATATATATATATATATATATATATATATATATATATATATATATGTATATATATTTAAAATTTGTTTATTTCGATGGGTCGTCCATAAATGACGTTTTTTTCAATGGGGAAGACGCCCGGTGGCACTACTTGTGGTCAAAGATCATATAATTCTATAAAAAGGAAGAAAGTGCCAAAAAATATTAAAAATTGAGTTTCGTGTTTTATGGACGGCCCCGGTCTTATATAGGCCAAATAGCATATTTTAAACTGCAAGGTATATGATTATGTCGACCGTGCTTGGAAAGCAGTTTTATAACGACCAATCAGAGGTCTAATTTTCCGTTTTGACAAGGCTTAACTATTTTCAATAGTACAATAGTTTGAATAATAAAATTACAATTATCTTTATTTTGGAAGAATCTTAGAAGATTTTCCAATCTATTGCTGTAAGAACGAAGGAAATCCATCGAAAACTAACCGATTTATTAGCATTTGAAATTGGACATATTTTTCACTTTTTTCGGTTTTAGATTTTCATTTCACATCCCTATGTAGCCGAACTTCCTGAGAGAAGTATTCTACTTCAAAATAAACAGAATCAAAACTAGAAAATCATAGGCAGAAAATTACCAAAAATTGGAAAATTAACGAATATAAAATAAAATTAAGTGCGGTCTAGAGTTGAAAAAAGAAAAGCCAGAGAAACTGACGCTGAAACTCCTTCAAGTAACGGATTTTTTCAAACAGAATTAAAAGCTGAAAAATTGCAGATGAAATTTGATGCGTTTGATCACTTGTTCGATTGGCAGAGACCCCCGGAAGACTGCAAAACGCAACGGAAGGTCTAAGCTCACCGAGAAAGTTCTTCGTTCGGTAAGTGATCTGCTAACTTCCGTAGCGAACTGAGAAAAATAAGGCTTCCGTAATTTCACTAACCAAACAAAATATGACAAATTGCAAAAAAATCGGTATAAGCCACAAAAAAAAATGAAAATGATAACCTCTGCAAAATATTTTAAAAAGAATAAAATAGTTATGACTGTTGAAACGTTTTAAGACAAAATTCTGGATAGGAATTTTATGCCGCATTCGATTGGCAGAGAGTCCCGGAACACTACAAAAAGAAAAAAAAAGAATATGACTCTTTTCCAGAGAAAGTATGACGAATTGCGAACAAAAACAGTTAAAAACAACACAAAAGTCGAATACAATGTTGAAAAAAATACCAACAAGTGCTAAACTCCGGGGAAAAATATGTAAAAATTGCCAAATAGAAAACAATCGACGAAACGTTTTTTTTTTTTAAAAAACGTGATGTTGAAGTGTTAACATTGAAAAAAACTAATAAAAAATCAATGAAAATGTATTTTTATAGTATGATAGAACACACAAAAAATCCAAATAGTCGGAAGGAATTTTTCGAACTAAATTTCTATTTTTAACAACGGCTTTTACCCGTTAACATTCAAGTTCATTAACCAGACAATGTGTGCAGTAGGGAAAGCGAAAAATAAGCGAACTACGATACTACGATACAGATTTGGAAAAATATACTACATCCCGACGGGACATGAACCCGCCATCTCCCTGTCTACGGCATCACATTCCACTGCCGACTTATTCTTTTGCTCATCCCTAACTACAGTAATTATTCGCTAACTGGGCACGCTTTAACTGGGCTTCTGTTTAACTGGGCGCTCGCTAACTGGGAGGATTCCCAGTTAAAAAGACAACAAACCTCAAATATCAGAACTAACGAGGGGCATGTGGATTGGGAATAAAAACTGAAAAATTTAAGTTTCTCTAATCGAGAATATTTGGTCGGCGTGCGACGGCGATCAAAGTTTAATCACCCCTTATATTTCCTGCAGGCTGCTGCAGAGAAATTTTGTAATAATACCATTATAAACTGTTCAAATGATTTCGTTTTTTCATGAAAGATAGATTATCAATTTAAACATCCACTGGTGAACTCGATTTTTTAAAATATGGCGCTTGGTTCGGTCTGGTCGCACGCCGACCATTTAAAATACAGAAATAATAATAAAGCTGATAAATGTACTCGCTATATAAAACTAAAGTTTAAAAGCTTTATTTGAGAGATAAGTTTGTAGTTGTGGCTTCCCTGTTTGGTGATCAACTTGAGAACGAAAGCCTTTTATGAAATTGTCGCGAAGCAGCGTTAACCATCGAATTCCCCCTTGGCGTTGGGATGATATCCCAGTTAGCGAGCTGATTTCATTAACTGGGAAGTGCTCGTCGCCCAGTTAGCGAACAGTATCTGTCGCACACTGCTGTGCAAGCGTTATTAATACGACTGAAAGTCGAAAAGAACTTATGTACAAAAGCGAAAATTATAAGGCCAAAACGAAAAAATAAACATATCTTAATAGAAATAGCTAGAAAACTTAAAAAAAAAAATAACTGGCAAAATATTCGAAACCCAACAAATGACAAAGGAGATAAAACTATTGTAAAAATTGTCTCCAATTTAGGTATAAAATTGAAAAAAAAATTACAATGTAGGTAAGAGTAACTGACTTTAAAACTTCATTGAAAATAGTGGATCTTTTCAAACAGAACCCGAAGTCATCCTAGAAGTAGGACGAAATTATGCAGACGAAATTTCATATATATTTTATACCTTGTTCGATTGGCAGAGTGCTTCGGAAGACTGCTAAACATAAAACGAGGTCGAATCTGGTAATTTCTGCAGCGACCTGAGAAGCGACGCTCTTTCTAGTTCAGTGACTAGAAACCAGGGGAAGTGAATTAGAAATCAAAGAAAGAAGAAATTTAAAGTAATTTTTTTAGTAGTTTTCGCTGCGTTCTAAAGTATTATTTTTGAGTTCGAGTTTTATTGTTTTTGTAATGAAAATAGAAAATCTTTTGTTAAGAAAAGATGCTTGAAAAATAATGAAAATTTTAAATTGTACAAAAAACAATTGTTTAACTTTATTTCAAAATGTCAAACAGTTTGAATCCAAAGCATTGACGAAAGAAGTAAGCAGATAAAAATTGAGAAAAGCATTTTAAAAGTTTATACAAATGAAAGAATATATATGCCTATTGAAACTGATGGGAGAATCATCTAGTGCTAAGTGATGGCAAGAATTTTAAATAAAAACATCGTAACATTTGAAAAATAGGCAAAAAAAACATAAAAAATAGACCATCACAAATTGAATAAAAGTTGAAATAAAAAAAAATGATAAACGCTGCAGAAACCAATAAAATTTATAGAGGCCACATTTGACAAAAAATTATTTTAAAAAAAACAGTAAAATGTCAAACGTTAAATTATAGAAAAATGATAGATGTCAAAAATAGAAACATTGACGGAACCTGAAGTTGACATCGAGATCTGGAGACGAAAAAACGATCATCGACGTAAAGTTACAGACGAAATGGTATACATTTTATGCCTCGTTCGATTGTTAGAATGCCCCGGAAGACTACAAACCAAAGAGGGTCAAAGTTCGTCGAGAACTGAAAAAAATGAAGGCGACGCAGAAAACAAAAATGTCACATTATAATCTGCCATGAAAAAAAAAACCTTCTTACCGGAAGAGCCAACGCTAGTAAACGGCACAAAACTCCGGCACAAATGTTGATTCGTTGGCAAATTGGAAAGTTCAGCGAAACATAATCGCATCAACAATACCTACACACCCTCCTACACACAGACTAGATCTTGGGGATCTCGTCGTTAATTTATTCTATCTATCTAGAATGATGATAATTTGCGTGCCCACCACCATCGCGAAGGTCTCAAATTGCATTGCGGTCTCATTATCATCCCCGGTGGTCACGGTGACGAAGGACGCTATCTGCTTCGCGCATCGCTTATTCAGTGCGAAAGCTCGGGGAGTAGCCATTCCAAGTTGTTTTGTTTAAATTTACTATTTACTAGTTAATCCTGCAACAGAACGAAAGGCTCTCGTTCGATTTTCGGGTTTTGGTATTTAATTTTACTAATATGCTTCCTTTTATTCGCTGTTGGCATTGCGTTTCTCAAAAGAGAAACCTACTTTCTTCGGAAATAAGTTGAAAAGTACACGCCAAGGACAGGGAAACAGAAAAAAAATATGAAAGTGTCCTTAAAGGTTGTTGATCGTAGCTTGAACTTTTCTCTAGCAATTCAAGAGAGTAGCGAACAAAAATTCACCGCGAAATACCGTTGTTCGGTTTTCTTAAAGGATTACATATCACTACATAGTATCTCTACAGATATTTGCTTCGACTTTAATCCGTAATTCTTGCTAAAGTTTATCAGTTGAAGATTTTACGTTTAGATCTAGTTGTTTATTTTTTCTCTTACTGTTAGCTGGTTTGTTTTTATTTTCTCTCTTTTCTTCTCCTTTTTCCTTGTTATTTTTAACATGTCTGATTATTTACAAAGCGACTATCCACGACTAATTTCTATGTACTAGATTTTTTCGTCAACTAGCAATCGACATGCGAAAGATGGGAAACCAATAGGATCATCCTAAAACCAGTTCTAAACACGTTTTTCTTTGTCCAAATGAAATGCACAATTTAGAAGGAAACTTCTCAGAGCCCTACTATCCAACTTAATTAAAAAATGACTTCCAAACGAAAGCCCACCCTTACCCGCGGTGCTGCCGCTCGATAGACGGACGTAGTTAAGAGCCTGTCACAGGTTTTATTGATTGCAAAATTGGTTAAAAAAATAAATTACTTACAGAAAAGGGGGAAAAACCACCAATTCTCGAACCGGTGAGTGTGCAGAGACCAAGAGAAGTCACCTTTCCTGCATTGTTCTGTTTTTTTTTTTGTTTTTTTTTCTCTCTCTCTCGCTCTAGCTTTGCTTTGCACTAATTCTATATATTTTGTTTAGTTACTACTGGATTTATCCCCCTTGCTTAGTACAAAAACAGTTTCCCAGTCCCGGTGTGGACTAACACCATTAGCATTACTAGTCACCCGGATGTTCCGGACAGCTGCGATTCACCTCGAACCATTTGTCGATACATCTACCGAGAAAAAAAAAAATAGATTAATCATATGCACCAAAATCAATACCGGCTCTCTGCTGGTACTCACCCTTTATGATAGATGCATAGGCAGGGCAATCTAGCAATGATATCACCGGGACATAAATCTTCTAAACATATAACACATTCACCCTTGGCATCCGTTAAGCAATCCTCTGAACGTGGCGACACCACCAGGTTGCACAGCACATGAAAGCAGAGAAAAAGAGAGAGGGAGAGAGAGTAAAAAACACAGGAAGTAGAGAGAACAGTGAGACCGGTAAAGTTTTAGGCTCTGTGGCGTCCCCGTCGTCAGTCTGACCGACCGACCGGTAGTAAATCGTTGAAGAAAGGTTTATTGTTGGGGTGGAGGGCAACCCGGTGCGAGCATTGCGCTTACCATTGTAAGACAAACGAGGCTTCGTTAGGCACATTACTAAATGACACTCTATATCGTCCGGCATGACAAACTTGCTGCACACTGGACATTTGATGCCTGAAAGAACAGAGAGAGAATGTAGAATGTAGTTGATTATCAAGTATGAATATAGGCTTAGGAATACGTTGGGAGCGTAAAATGCTATCCGTTTGACTTGGCACCAGATTGGGAGCTTTTGCGTGCCGTTTTGTTTGCTTTTTTGATTTATTATGCAGTCAATGAAAACAAATCTTAACTTGTAAATATGGACGTTCTAATTATTACCGTACATATTTCGGCTGAAGGATGGACCTAAAAACGAAAGTAACAAATCAGGGTCGATAATTTAACCTGAATGAATCGGATTGAAATGCTTCAAAAATCTATAACTGATGAACCTCGGCAACTCAAAAAATAAATTAGGTGCGAAACTAAGTTCTCGCTATCGTCAATGGATGGCGTCAGCACAAAGTGCTGGTCGAGTTGGCCGTATCAAAACGTGATTCACCAAGCTGAAAAATGTGTTCAGCAATCCGCTTTGAAACGTTAGTGATTGAAAGTACGCAATGCCACAATACTTTTAGTTGTGCGGAAATGTTTGATTTTGTGTCAAATAATGGTCATTCACGGGAGGTGTTATTTTTTTTATTACATTAAAAAGAACTGCGACTGAAGCGCATCGAGGGTAAAAAAAATTAACGGAAGTGCCGTTCTAAGTAAAACGACGTGCCGTCGAAGACGCTGAATTTTAAGGATTTGCAAGATGAGGATCCATGCCAAACGCAGGAACAGCTTGCTTCGGTAACTTACCCTCCAATGGCGATTGTATACTTTAGGGATAATTGAAAATCAAGGAACTTGAGTTCGTTAGAATTACCAGTCTATGGGCTGGCAGTTCTGCTCAAATGAAAACATCGAAAATAGCTTGATTCGTGGATAGCTTCAAAAGACGAACTTTTTTCTTCGTAGCGATATTCGAGCTCTGCCAGAAAGATGAGATAAAGTTGTAGCTAGCGACGGGAATGCTTTAAATGATTTATATTCTATAAATATTTTTTAAATTTCATCATTTTTGTCTTCTCGAAACTTTTTCATCAGCTTGACAGATCTGAGCGCGATACAACGTTGCATGGGCTGTGTTGAACGAACGCTGGAAGATACACGCATAAAAAATGGGAGGTACTTGCAGTGAAAATGATGAATCCGAATTCTCGTTGCGATTGCGGTGGACCAGTTCTCCGGAAGCCAACGTTTTCTACCTTTCTCTATGTCTACTCCGTTGGAGAAGCCATCAGCGAAGTGGTTCATGCAGCGTCGGAGAGTTATTAACCAAAAAGTGTCTCTTCATTCTGAGCCATCACTTTCCGATCAGGTCTATGATCAATCGTAAGCATTCAGATCTTCTTTCTCTACGACTACAGCAGCTGGAATAGAAACTTCTCGGCAGACTCTTCAAAGTTCGGTAGCCACAATTTACACGGTAAATATTCCAGCAGAACCGAGTGAGATGCACAGATTTCTGTCAACGGTTCTGAAGGTTTGCAAAGGGCGGTTACACACAGCGAAAGCGCTTCTGGACAGCGGATCACAAGCAAATCTCCCAGAGCGGATCACACGCAAAATCCCAGAGATCCTGTTTGGTTTCGATTGACTTCCTGTTGATTAGGCAGGTTACTGAGGACCAACCGTCAACAGCAGTTTCAATCAGTAAAAGGAATCTGGCCGCTGACATGTTGTCTATCGATTTTTTTTTTTTTTTGGGTTTAGAATACTGCCGTTCTACCAATAGTTGTCCTATGTTTTAGAAAACTGCATGCAAACTTGTTTAGTCCTTCCGACTTAGATACCACATCGATATTCAGCTGCTTTATCTCCTCAAACGATTGCTTCAGGTAGTGGGTCGACGCCAGATCCGGCCAGAACACCGCGTCTTTGCTTCAATGGAATTTCTTGATGAACGACGTAACTTCCAGCAGGCACTTAGTGCTATAAATTTTCTCGTTTACGGCAAGTCCGGAACGAAAGAAGAGCGATTTTTACATTCCCTTCTCGCTGATTGTCAGCCGCAGCAGCATCTTCTTGGGGAACTTGGTGTGTGAAACGAACTTCACCTCGAAGCTCACGTCCTTTGTGGGGGAAGTCTCGTCGTACATCATCATTCCCACATCGGGAAAATCGGCTTGACCATCTTATTCAGCCGCTGCAGCTCGAAGATCAGTGGACGATACTGTCACTTTCTGACATGTATGTTTATGTTCGCCAGGTACTTTCGCACTGTTTCCCGACCAAGCGCACGCTTCGAAGAGCTTCGTAGCCGCAAGGTTACAGAGTCCGCTTTGACAAGCGAGTGGTGATAGGTTCGAATCTTAGTAGAACCAAGCCATTCGTTGGCAAAAGGACTTTAAGTATGAGTTCATTCTCAGGCTCTTCAACATAAAACTTTCCTCCAGACTTAATAACCACTGGTCTAACGCTTCGATAATATCTTAGACGCTGTTAGAGTGATAGCTTGCAGGTGGATATGATAAGGTCGATAAGGAAGGAAAGTAGGTACTAAGTCTGAAGGAGAAGACAATAAGCACTATAACACGAAGCAGATTACTCTTCTCAATAAGTAGCACTGCAAAAGGGTAATAAAACAAAACGTGCGAACAGCAAAAACGTCCGGACAATGCCACAACAGATCAAAAAACTACTGGCCGCAGTGGGGTCCATACAAAAAAAAGTGCACGCAGCGAGGTTACCACTTTTCCGTCGGTCTTCCTTCTCAGCATCTTCTGGAGCTTCTTGTTGCTAAGGGTCGTCGGCCGCGATGCTCTGATTGTTGTACAATAGTGCCAAGCTGTTGCAGATGTCGGAACGGGCGTATCAGGCGTCCACAAAGTGCCGCACGATGTTCGTTTCCGACGCGGCAGGGTACCGTTCTTTGAACGCGCACACTTAAGAGTTCAATTGATAGAGCTGTCAATTTTTTTTCTGCTGACTCATGGGTTACTATGTCGGTCAATTCGGCATAATCGGCAATTTTTGTCCCTTTTTTCTTTGCAAACATCACTCTTGAAAAGTGATCGGGTGCATATTCAACGCGTTGACAAATTGTTTTTGTTAGGGAAATAGAATCACGTTGTCCATTGATGTGAACTTTTGTAAAAAAAATACTTCTACTCTTTGTCTATACCGTCTTTGGGTAAATTTGAACCACTTCTTCTCGTGATTCTACGGGGCGATACGTGGTGTGTCTGTTGAAGTGAATGGATTTCGAGCAGATGAACAGCGGAGCGGAGTCCAGAACAGAGGCTATCTTGCTGTGGCGAAAATAGGCACAGCTGTTGTTACAAGCTAGCTTTAGACTGCATAACGGGTGTCGAACTCGGAAACAGTTTTGGCATAATTAGCTGAGAACATCGTCCACTTTGAGTTTCGACCAGGAGCGCGTAAAAACGCTTGGAATTCTTGCAGAGTATCCAGCCCAGTCCTCTCGATCGACAAAATCTAAGGTGAGTGACTTTAAAATCATCCCTCTAAATCAGAAAAAGTATGCATTTTATGTAACTTAAAAAAAAGCAGGAAGCTGGTATCCAAGACACGACATTATTCATCAAATTCTACAGTTATATAATTATTTCGCTGCGTTATTGTAAGCGACTAAGCATGATGCATTTAAGAAATTGTTATGCAATTAATGCAATTGCATCAATCGGCCTTTTGTAAGGCTGTTACATGTATTTGGAAGAACTTAGTTAATAAATTTTATCAATGTGTAACTGTGATTAGGAGCCAGTAGTTTGATGTTCACCACAATCCAATGATACTGTGCATAACCAGCAGTATATACGAAACTAATCCGAACCCTAACAGAAAAGCTCGGCACGTTATGCCAATGACGCTAAATGAGTTTTAGAAAATTCATAACACTTCATTCAAAAGGATGTAATGTTCTCAGAAACACAGTTATAGTTGACATAACAGTAGAATTTTGAACCTCATACTCATGACTGCTACCAGTTAATGTTTGTACCAAAACGGTTTTACGGTTCCCCGCTAAAAAACCGAACAGGTTAGTGGTTGAATGCTACGAAACTAAGCAAAAATGATTGATTTTCAACTCAACTTTCCATCAATTTACTATTTTTTTTTTGTTCATCTATAATTTATTTGACACGGCACAAATACAATTTAATGTTTAACGGCGCCAATTATATCTGGTAGCTTACTTGCTAAAGTATCTTAATAACTAAAAGCAAATTTTTTATCCTCGCTGCCGACTATGAGCTGAAACTAAATGTAACTTAAAGCTATAATATGTTGCAATGAAAGCACTGGTTTACTGTATGATGGTTTTCATTGCCATAGGTAAGCACATGTTCCGCTGCTGGGCCAAGATATTACGGACTGGCATATTGGGTTGTTTCCATCGGGCCTTGAGAGTATCGTGCGGGTCTGATTGCTGTTTCCGGATCCGGGGTCTTAACGTGTTCTTGTCGTTAGGCTGGATGCAGGCGGAAGGGGGTAGGACTAAACTGGGGCGTGGATGGATTTCAGGAAAACGTATATAAGGGACATGTAGGATAGGTCCCGGCTCGCCAAGACATCACGAACAGGAACAGTCGACTGCCTACCTTCGGCCTGCAAGAAAGCTATTAATTTAGACCTGGCGTCACGGTGTACAGGGCATGACCAAACAACGTAGTTATGTCGTGATAACCTTCACCACAGGCACAGATACCACTTTCCCCGAGCCCAACACGACGGAGATGCGCGTCAAATCTATAGTGATTGGACATAAGCCGGGACATCACGCAAATGAAATCCCGACCTACATCCAACCCCTTGAACCACGGGTTCGTCGACACCTTGGGGATTATGGAATGTAACCACCTTCCCAGTTCCCCTCTGGTCCAAGCATTTTGCCAACTGATGATCGTATTCTGACGTACAAATGAGAAAAATTCATTAAAGGCAATTGGTCTTTCATAAATTCCACCGTTTGTTGCGCCCACCTTAGCCAAAGAGTCCGCTTTCTCATTGCCCGGTATCGAGCAGTGAGAAGGGACCCACGCTAAGGTAATCTGATACGAATTTTCGGATAAAGCACTCAGATGTTCCCGTATTTTCCCCAAGAAATACGGAGAGTGCTTAACATCTTTCATCGATCGGAGAGCCTTAATGGAACTGAGACTGTCCGTAAAGATGAAATAATGGTCCGTGGGCATTTTTTCGATAATCCCTAGGGTGTACTGAATTGCAGCCAATTCTGCGACGTAAACAGAAGCAGGATTATCAAGCTTATGGGAGACGGTTAAATTGTTATTGAAAATACCGAAGCCAGTGGACCCCTCAAGAAGTGATCCGTCAGTGTAGAACATATTGTCGCAGTTGATGTTTCGATATTTATTGGAAAAAAATTTGGGGATCTGCTGCACGCGTAAATGATCCGGGATTCCACGAGTTTCTTCTATCATGGATGTATCGAAAAACACAGTAGAATCAGAAGTATTTGATAAGTCGACACGATTTGGAATATTCGAAGAAGGGTTCATATTATGGGACATGTGATTGAAATACAATGTCATAAAACGAGTTTGAGAATTAAGTTCGATTAACCTTTCAAAATTTTCAATCACAGGACGGTTCAAGACCTCACATTTGATAAGAATGCGAGAAGACAGGCTCCAGAAGCGGTTTTTCAATGGTAGTACTCCAGCTAAGACCTCCAAACTCATCGTATGGGTCGACTGCATGCAACCCAAGGCGATACGCAAACAACGATATTGTATTCGCTCCAGTTTGATCAAATGTGTGTTTGCTGCGGAGCGGAAGCAGAAACACCCGTGCTCAATGATAGACAATATCGTTGTTTGGTAAAGCCTTATAAGGTCTCCTGGGTGGGCTCCCCACCATTGTCCGGTTATTGTACGAATTGTCTCGAAAAAAATCTTTGTTGACATTTTTTCATCAGATACCTCACGTGACAACCCCAGGTGCCTTTAGAGTCGAACCAGACACCAAGATATTTGTGTACCAAAACCTGAGAAATCGTTTTACCCATTAATTGTGTTTGAAGCTGAGCAGGTTCATGCTTCCTAGAAAAAACTACTATCTCAGTCTTCTCCGGAGAGAATTCGATACCTAGCTGTAAAGCCCAAGCAGACAAATTGTTCAAGGTATCTTGCAATGGTCCTTGCAAATCGGCAGCTTTGGCTCCTGTAACAGAGATTACACTGTCGTCTGCAAGTTGTCTTATCGTGCATGAATTTGCCAGACATTCGTCGATGTCATTTACATAAAAGTTGTAAAGAAGGGGGCTTAAACATGAGCCCTGGGGAAGACCCATGTAGCTAATGCGAAAAGTTGCCAAATCGCCGTGCGTAAAATGCATGTGCTTTTCGGACAACAAATTGTGCAAAAAATTGTTCAAAATTGGAGAAAATCCTTGTCGGTGAAGTTTACCCGAAAGAATGTCAATAGAAACGAAATCAAAAGCCCCCTTAATGTCCAAGAACGCAGACGCCATTTGTTCTTTGCGAGCATACGCCAGCTGAATATCTGTTGAAAGCAACGCAAGACAATCATTCGTCCCTTTGGCACGGCGGAAGCCAAATTGAGTATCTGATAGTAGACCATTTGATTCGACCCAGTGGTCTAAACGACGGAGTATCATTTTTTCCATCAATTTCCGGATACAGGATAGCATTGCAATCGGCCTATAAGAGTTGTGATCAGAAGCTGGTTTCCCTGGTTTTTGGATGGCGATCACCTTCACTTGCCTCCAATCCTGCGGTACAATGTTTTGCTCCATGAACTTATTGAACAAGTTCAACAAGCGCCTCTTGGCATTGCCGGGTAGATTCTTCAACAAGTTGAATTTGATTCTATCTAACCCAGGCGCGTTATTGTTACAGGACAGGAGGGCAACTGAAAATTCTGCCATCGTAAAAGGTGATTCTATCGCGTCGTGACCCGGAGACGTATCGCGAACAAAGTTTTGCGCAGGAACAGAGTCCGGACATACTTTCCTGGCAAAATCAAATATCCACCGATTTGAAGACTCCTCGCTTTCGTTGGCCGTTACGCGATTCCGCATTCTTCGGGCTGTGTTCAAAAGAGTGCTCATCGATGTCTCCCTCGACGTCTCGTTCACGAACCGACGCCAATATCCGCGTTTCTTTGCTTTAGCCAGGCTTTTGAGCTTGGTATTAAGCTCCGAATACCGTTTATAGTCGTCGGGTATACCTCCCTTCTGGAAGGCCAAAAACGCGTCGGATCTTTGCGTGTAGACATCGGAGCACTCTTTGTCCCACCACGGAGTTGGAGGCCGCTCTTTGATCGTTACGCCGGGATATTTCTTCGTTTGGGCTTGCAACGCGGCGTCGAGGATTAAGCCCGCGAGGAGGTTGTATTCTTCAAGTGGTGGGTGATGTTGAATCGACTCGACCGCTTTTGAAATCATTTCCTCGTATAACTTCCAATCGACATTCCGTGTGAGGTCATACAGAATGTCAATTGGTCGCATGCGAGTTGACCCGTTAGTAATTGAAATAAGAATAGGCAGATGGTCGCTACCGTGAGGATCGAGGATTACCTTCCATGTGCAATCCAACCGTAGCGACGTCGAACATAAGGATAGATCCAAAGCGCTTGGGCGCGCTGGAGGTTTCGGGATACGTGTCATTTCACCGTTGTTTAAAATAGTCATGTCGAAATCATCGCAAAGGTTATAGATTAAAGAGGAGCGGTTATCATTGTAAGAGGAACCCCAAGCCACGCCATGAGAGTTGAAGTCTCCCAAAATCAAACGTGGTGAGGGAAGAAGTTCTATTAAATCAAAGAGCAGCCGTTGCCCAACCTGTGCTCTGGGAGGAATATATATTGAGGCAATACAAAGCTCTTTACCTTGTTTTGTCATTTGACATGCGACAACTTCGATGCCTGGAATCGAGGAGAGGTTAATACGATAGAAAGAATAGCACTTTTTAATCCCTAAAAGTACTCCTCCATATGGGGTGTCTCGATCAAGGCGAATAATATTAAAATCATGGAAGTTGAGATCAATATTTGAAGTAAGCCAAGTTTCACAAAGGGAAAATGCATCGCATTTGTTTCTATTTATTAAAACTTTAAACGAATCCATTTTTGGTAGAATACTTCTACAATTCCACTGTAAGACAGAGATAGAATCCTTCGTATACGCAGATGAATTAGGCATCGAAGGATACAATCGCTGCAAGGAGGGGCCATTGGGCAGTCAACTGCTTCAAAAATGATCTAACTGTTGGGAGGAATGCTGTAAGAAAAATTTTAATTGGATCGGGTACATTGCAAGTTTAAAAAATCCAGTCCACAATGTAAGAAAATTTCACTAATCCAGAGTTTGTTTCATCAACTGGAAGTGCAAAAGGAACAACTGGGGTTTTAGATGTTCCTGGCAGTGCTGGGAACTCCTTCTGGGACTTTAAATTTGCAAGCCCAGGAGGAGTTTGCTTCGGTTTTTCCGCAGCACTGTTTGGTTTGTTTGTTTGTGTTTCATTTCACTTTGGGAAATCTTAGGACCTTTTCGGGGAAGTTTAGGAGAGGAAATATTTTTCCTCTTTCTAGACGCCCCAGGATTGGCATAAGTTGTTCCCGCCGGTGAATCGTCAGAATCGGTTTCATCGGAGTACAACAGATCAAAGGGGTTCGATGTTATGGGAGAAATGGTCACGGTCTTCTTCAGCATCTCAGCGTAAGATCGTTTTGAACGCTCCTTAAGTGACCGCTTGATTTTATCTCTGCGCTGCATGTACACCGGGCATGTGGAGAGCTCATGCTGATTTTCCCCGCAGTGAATACATTTTTCAGCATTTACACTGCAAGAATCGTCCGCATGAGTTTCTCCACACTTGCTACATCGTGCCTTATTGCAGCAGTAGGCGGCTGTGTGGCCTAGCTGCTTGCAATTGGTGCAATTCATAACACGGGGTACATACAATCGCACAGGCAGACGAACCCGATCGATCGAGACGTGGCTAGGGAGAGCAGATCCGGCAAACGTAACACGAAACGAGTCTGACGGAGTGTACACTTTTGTGCCGTTGACAAGAGACACAGACCGCAATTGCTTGCAATCTATGATCTTTACTTTTACGTCGTGACACAAAGCATTTTTGAAGCAGCCAAAACCGCTTGCCAAGATACACTCGACCGACAGACTCGAATCGGTTATGACACCGTCGATCTCCACGTCTCGTGCGGGTATATAAACACGATACTCGCGTGTCAAAAGCTCGGAGCGAGCAATAGCGTTGGCCTGTTCCAGGTCGCTGACCACGACACGGAGCTTGTTGGGTCTGACCTTGGAGATTTCGGTCACGGCCTTGTACCCCTCCGTCAGGTCTTTCGAAATCTGCAGGATGTTCAACGGTTTCGATTTCGGTCCTGCTTTTGGCCGAAATAAAACAGTAAAGCTGCCCTGAGATCCGTCCGGGTAAAGCCTGGGGCGAGGGGGGACTGGAGAATTAACAGAGGAAGGGTTGGCAGGAGGGACAGGGTCGGAGGGGTTCGGGGATGGTGGCACGGGAGGCGAGGGATCTACATCCATCGCGCTAAATCTAGCGCACTAGCGCCGACAGAAAACGTACCTCTTTACTTCTCCTTTCAGCAGGGTTGGTTGTCCGAACGGTCGAAGCTGCAGCCGTTACAGCCAGCAGCACCAATACAGCAGCTCCAAACAGCCACCAGCAGCGAGCCGGGTGTGTGATCACTCAGCACAGCGACACAACTCGCTGTCAACTGTTGGCTTCTTCTTTTTCCTCCTTTGTGTTGAGATTCTCGTCCACTGCTGTAGCACAAATCACTTAGCAGCCAAATCGACTTACGCACCAGCAAACAGCCACGATGCGAAACAGTTGCACAAAGGCGGGCGACCTTGAACCTTCACTCGACCAGGCAAACAATGCCAACACTTGCTCGCGCGTCTTTTGTTTTATATTCTATCGGTGCGATCACCAAACACGTCCGATACTGATGCGTGTTCGGCACAGAATGATCAATTTACTATTGAAATATGCCAATAATTATATCATGAGTTTGGGGCAACTTTCACCATTCGATTAAGATTTCGGTGTTCCAAATCTATTCAGGGGTATTAACATAATACGCATTTTAAGAGGGTACATTTTCGTTACAAAGCATGCCACCTTTCTAAAGTAAGACGTGTCTCACATCAAAACAAGCAAAATTAATACCGGTTCTCTAAAGTTCTTATATTTTTTCACCTTTGCCAGAATACCCATTTGTTATATTTTTCTGCTATGTTAAACATTTGCTGGTTCTTGTTATTTTTGTAATTGTAATATAATAAAAATCTAATGGCTTTCATCAGGGAATTATAATTATTGCAAGAGGAGGTTTCAGTCCAGACGAAGATTTGTAAAATGGCTATAGGGAATAGTAAATGGCGATATTGGCAGGAAAGAAGCAGGCTCGGTATAGTAGAGAAGGAAGCTTCAAACCGAAGGCCGAATCGCCATGCTTTTGATAATTTCTTAATTGATGCAGAAGTTTTTTCACTTGCAACTTTAATGTACCTGGAAATACAAAACCTTTGCCGTATCGTAGTGCTACCTTGAAAGGTGCCGCACAAAAAATAAATCAACCCAGGAACAAAGTTGTCGTTCTCATTAGGGTCAATGTTCTTCCCAACCAGAAGAAACACATATTCCTCGATAGCAGACCGTCAGTCCAGCCAGTCAGTCAGTCAGTTAGTCATCCAGGCGAGCAATCCAGTTTCCTGTGACCGAGTCTAGCGTGTTTCTCCTGTGCGCATTTAGAGCAGCACTACAGAGCCCCTCTGGTCATGTTATCATCTGCAACGAAACGCCACATTTTTACTTCGGCCAACAACATCAATCCATCTACTAGGTCGCGTTTGACCGAGCGCGCGGCCCTTCGGAACAGTAAACAATCCACACATTTTAATTCCAAATTGCCCCAACGTTTGCCTTCCGACGCGGCTGGCAATGTGATACTACCGAAGGAGGCCAATCGATATATCCATATGTAATTCAAGGCCATTTATTGACATTGCTTTCGGCCTGTACTGCTTGACTGCTTCGCGTAAACATTGCTGCCGGCTTCTAGTGAGCGTTTTCGGTCGCGGGTTCGGTTCGGTCAGCGCGCGGGCTAGGTTTTTCAGCCCCAAAAAATTTCCCGATTAATAATGGCCACTGCGGTGTTAATCAGAACCCTCCATGGCCTTCACAACCGACTCGACAGTTTGAGATCATTACTGTTCCTTTCCCAAGGATAATTGCCGATGGTATGGGCCACCACAAGCGGGAAGGCAATCAAATTGTTTTATGCCACTCCAAACTGTGCCCCGATGTAGAAGGAAAAAGAAAGGGAGGGGGACTATTCGCTCGCCACGTAGAAAGCACAGGTGGTTCTCCAAACGGTGTGTGTGTGTAAAAGTGGAAGCACGTAAGTAGTTTAAAATACTCGTTGCAACCCCTTCCGGTCGGACGGTTGGCCGTAGATTTACGTACTACTTGTTACACCGCGTGTCCGAGCTTGTGGTGGGCTCGTCCGTCATCCTGCTAATCCGAAACGTGCTCGGTACCTGTGTATTCACAGCCCCACCAGGAGTAAGGCGCCGCACCACATCTGAGTGCGGCATGCGTTCGAGGAATGCAACCCTTCCGTATGTGTGCTGCAAAGTGTGTGTGTGTATGTGTGTATGCATCGTTTCCACGTGTGGAAATGATTCATGGTGAGCTCCTGGCTGCATTATTATTCACTGAAACAATGCACTCTTAGCGTTGGAAGTTTGCTACCAAGTTAACCTACTTACGTTGAAGCCGGATAGGAAAACACTTTAAATGGACTGCAGCAAAAAGATCCTTAATTTTTTTTCGTATAGTTAATACACACAGGATCCAGCTCGCGACTTTCAGTCGGCTTAGTATCCTGTCAGCTATTTTTCAAATCGGTCTTAAGTTCAGTTTTCTAAAAGTTTTGCAGTTTGCTAAAAATTATGTTTGAGTATCCTCATACATATTTTCAACACGATTGGACTTTTTCTCTAACGCGGATATTAGGACAGACGAAACAATTTCAAGCTTAGTTTGTTGTTTAGACTTGATTAGGTAGCAATTAGTGCGCTTGGGTAGCGCCTCAATAATTGGTCGACATTCTTTTCCTTACATTTGATGTTATAGAATTTGCTTTATTCTTCCGCCTTTCGCGCAGACAAACTTTTGTGTAACGTACCCCTCACATTACTGTCGATATGTATTTAGTGGTTCATTAATTTTGAATTGAGTTCCCGATCGGAAGGACAAAACAAAAATGTAACAGAAGCTGTTAGTTTGTTATGAGAAAAACCTATCAGGTAGTTTTTTCAATACGATCCCGTTAGGTGTTGAAATAATAAAAATTATTCTACTAGTATCGAACCCATATCAGACTTGATTACTAACAAAAGCGTTCAGCATATAGAACAGTGTAAAAACAACCATTGTTAGAAACAGTAGGTTTTGATAGGAACGAAAAATTTGTAAGAAATGTTTCATGACAGCTTCATTTCAGGATGTTATTATAACTCATTCAGAATTAACTTTGTTATCAGAAGCTTATGGGAAAATTCAAAATCGTATCGAAATATGTTATTTGTATCTCGTGTTGATAGAATTTAGTAATCTTTTAGTCATGCTGTTCTGATCGGGTTTCGAAAGATAAGGCCTCAAAATTCATTACTCGGGAAAGCTTGTGGTCCGCCATTGACCGAAAGGGACGTAGTGTGTCTCGGAATGTTACAAAAAAAAACACAGGGTAGGACATAAATTTTGCTACGAAAATCGTACACAACAGTATGAGTCAGCAGCAGGGATGGAAATGAAACGACTCAATCGTCGTTTCATCTTGAACTGTACAACTCATGATCTGTACAAGTTACGCCTAAACTGGAATCCTCTCATTCCGCAATGAAATGCTGACTTGGTTCATTGATTTTTCAGGTAATTAGACAACATCAGCTAATCGCTAGAAGTGATTTTTTTTCCAATCGCTGGTCAGCAAAAAAAAACGCCAACTGGAAAAATTGCAGTGCTTAGCTCGTTTCCTTTTTTTGACGTAGAGCTACGTCAGCTGCGTTAGAGGGGTGTAAAAAAAGTTTTAAAATCGAAAACGCCATGAAAATTGTCCGATTTCATTTGCTTATAACTCAGTCAGTTTTCAACTGATTTCTTTAATGCTTACACCAAACGGTTGGAAAATTCGTTACGCGTTTGCCTGGAAGCAGATAAATGCAGATTTAATGATGATTGAGGCTCGAAATCGACCACAGACGTCATTTTAGACTCTAAGATTTTCGGTAAGCGGAGAACAGCCTAGAACGACCAAATATAATCGAATATGAATATTTCTGAAATCGGGATAATGCGCAGAAGCCTGGGTTGGCTCAATACTATCACATAAGGGTATTTTCAAATAATACCAAAAAGCCGGAAACTAAAAACGTCATTAAATTTTAAATTAACGTCTGGAATCGTATTTGACTGTTTTCTAGAAACCAGAAGTTGAAACCTTGGATTTCAATATTATGTCTTTTTTGGCATCTGTACATAATCTCGATTATGGAAATACAGTAGTTATTTTTGTCATTTTTGACTGTTCTTCGAAAACGTAAGTTATTACCACAAATTTAAAAATGGCGTCTAAAGTCGATTTTTGGCCTCTGTGCAACATCCCGATTTCCGTAATACTCATATTGGATGGTATTTGGTCATTTAGGCTGTTTCCCGGAAATCGATAGTAACCATGTTGGATTTCGAAATGAGCCATGTTTAGCTGTTTATCACCAATTCCGAAAATACCCATATTGGATGATGTTTGACCGTATTTTCAGACTCTGATTGGTCGTCCAGTCATTCAGGCTCTGATTGGACGTCCAGTACAAGATTCGGTATATATCAATACAGGCCGGGTTCGATTATATAAGTATGGTGGCAACGGGGGTCATGTGATTTTTCTAAAATCGACCATGTAAATTTTGTTTATTGGCCCGAAAAGTGACCTGTGCAAAATTTCAAATCAATCGGACATGATTCAGAAGTGCCTCAAATTTACCTATAAGATGACCCTCAACTCGCTCCAAACTACTGCTGTTTTTAGGCATCATTTTCCACTAGGATTGTTCCAAAACAAATCAAATTAAATTTGTATTGGTGTAGTAAAAATGCTCATATTTATTTGCCTATTTGACATTTCATACTTGATGAACCACAAAGATGGATCAACTAGTTTTCGAAAAAGCGATAATAACGAAATTTGATATTAAAGAAAAACATTGTTTCGCACAATATTGATGTGTGGTTTAGCACCATCCAATTTTTGCGTGTAGGATTTTGACCTTTATGATTTGGTAGAAATCACTTTTTATTGTACTTCTTAGGAGACAGTAAAATATTTTGACTGGTGTGTATGTGTATATCGATTATATGAACGACACACTTAACTACACTATTTTCACGAAATCCTGTGTTCAACCGCCTGATAACTTATCTACCTACATGAAAAACCCGCACTTTAACCCTCCGTTTCACACGTTGTTGTATTTTGTACAAAATTATATGTAATTTTCCATTTAAAAACCGTTGCTAATCATGGCACGGGTAGCGAAATGTTAAAGAGATAAGTTTCCTACTGAGATTTTCTTTTCCTTTTCGATAAAGTTCGTTTTATCTGTTTCTGGGATCACCCTAGGTAAAAATCGATGCCATATGGCATCACCTGACATATAAACTTTGAGTTTACAGTTTAACAACTATATTTGAAATTTCTAACGATGAAAATATTCTAATTGATATAGTTTGTGCCAATTATGCATGCGGTTGCTGAGTAATAAGAGTTTGAATGTCATTTTTTAATGTAAAAACTGAATTCTCCCCGCAGGGATAGAGTTAAAAAAATTTACATGTGCTTTGGAGCAAGATGTGAGTCATTTTATAAATCAAGTCTTAAATGTTCCTGATCTCGACGTTTTATGCATTTTTAGGTCTTTGGCATCGAGGTTTTTCTTTTAATTTCACAATTTCATTCAAATTTTATGAGGATCAAAAAGTCACAGCTTTGAAATTTAACAACAGGTGAGTCATTCCATGCTATTTCGCACATCGATCCTGATCGACCATTTCCGATTTCGCTGAAACTTTTCACAGTTGTTCCTTTTTGATAAAGAAGTAATTTTATGATATCAGTTCTACATGAAGACTCGCGACTGCTGCTTCAAAAGGGCCTATTCAAGATGATGTTTGATAGACAAAAATTCCTATATCAGAAAAACGACTCGTTTGATTGAAAGGGTGACTTCAGTAAAGTTATAGGTAATAAAATCGCGGTTCTAGAAAAAATATATACACTGTAAAAAAAATTCTGTGCCTGAATTTTTTTTTTCTGTGACTGATAGGGTAACGACCCCATAGTTCGCCCACTTTATCCGAGTACCCAAAATTCGCCCACCTATTTTTTTTATTGTTCGCAATATAATGTCAACACTTAGAACCATGTTTAAACATAAAAAATAAATAGCTGAGATTGAAAATAAACTTTAATTTGGCATAATTCAATAACAAACCCCGTAAACAATTTGTTGATTAGTGGGTGAGCGAATTATGGGGTCAGGGCGAATTATGGGTCCCTTACCCTAAACACCCACTGTGTGGTGGTTTATCAGTCACCATTTTTAATAGGCCCTTTTAAAGCAGTAGACGCGAGTCTACTTGAAGAACTGATATCATAAAATGACCTTTTTGTCAAAAAGGAACACCTGTGAAAAGTTTCAGTAAAATCGGAAATGACATGCCGGATAAATTTTTTTTCACTTATTTTCCATGGAATGCCTCAGGTCATTTTTTGGTCAATAAACAAAATCTAAATGGTCGGTTCTGTAAATTCGATGATGAAATTTTCCACCCTAACATACAGTTTCCATTTTTTTCACTGTATATAATTCAATTAGGATTTTTTTTAAATTTTTTTGACGTAGAATACGTCATATTTCAATAAGTTGCCATAACGAAATATCGAAAATAGAGTGAAACGGCAGAATGGAAGACTTCAAATGCTTACAACTTTTTTAAAATAAGAACAAATTTCTCTAGTTTATGAAAACAATTTCTGAAACATTTCTTCATAGTAAACAGATTAAAATCCATTGGCAATTTGAATATAGTTTGTTCATCAGATCACTGTAGCAGTGTAGTAAAAGGATGATTTACTGAAAAGCGAATCAACCAGTAGCAAGCAGACTTGCCGCAGCGCAGCAGGCAACGATTTTACGTTAGTATGGTTTTTGCCGCCACATACGCTCAATTGATTGCAGCTTTCTGTAGTAGGCGGCGTCTTATTTTTAAATGCTTCGAAATTATTAAATTAAAGTAGTTAATATTTTTCTGTCCTGGCGCTTGTCAGTTACCCGCTTGTGTTCTCGATGCAATCCTAATGACGAGTTTGTTGACGGAAAGCGAATAAACGTCGCGCGCAACGTTAGTCTTTATACCAAAAAATGAAAACAACGCGCACTTATCGCGTTAGTTCCCTCCGAAGATATCTAATACAATCGCACGGGTTTGTTTCATCACATCATAATTCATTTATCCAGTGACTTTCGCGCGATTTGGATGTATATTTTAAAAACGGTTCCAGGTCACATTTGTTCTGTGTTTCTCCTAATTACGTTCTTACCACGTGGGTGATAAACGTAGAAGAATACGCACAGCTAGCCCTAAGGTTATTAACGCTACGGGCTTACTTTTCTTTTATTTTACTTCTGTGGAAACCTGTCGTTGAAATCCTATGCCGAATCCAGAATACGCCTGCACAAAACTCGGTTTTGGGCTGCTCCTCTACAGTCCCCCCTTACAACCGCTGCTCTGGCATCTTCATCGACAGCACACATCCAGCGCGTGCGAGATCTGCCTCGAAGTCTTCGACCTCTATCCGGTTCTCTGCTAAATTTTAGCTTTGCCGGTCGATCATCCGCTGTCCATGCTACGCGGCCAGCCCAGTGTATTTGTATACTTCGTACAGCACGTGATCCATGCACCATTTTCGAGTTTGCCTTCGAGTATTGATCGCAGAGTTCTACGCTCAAAAACTCCAAGCGCTCGTCGATCGGCCTACTTCCACGTCCATGATTCATGCCCGTAGAGCGCCATCGGGAGGATCAGAGTCCTATATAGCACAAATTTCGTACGGATCTGTAGGCTACGGGACCTAAGCTGGTTACGCAATCCGTAATAAACCCTATTCGCTCCCGCAATCCGTCTCTTCACCTCGCGGTTCCCCTATTTGTCACAGATCACGAAAGTACCCAGATAAACAAATTCGTCGACCACTTCGAAAGTATCCTCATCATTTCCACCGCAGCACTAACACCCGCAAAACTACCACGCTCTCTGCCAGCCACCATGTACTTAGTTTTGGCAGTGTTGATGGTGGGTCCAATTCTCGCAGTTTCCTTTCTGAGAGCCGTAAAGGCCTCCTCAACTGCTCTACGATTAACACCAATCATATCAATGTCATCCGCGAAGCCCAGAAGCATGTGAGACTTCGTGATAACAGTGCCGCTTCTCTGGACACCTGCCCTTCGTAATGCACCTTCTGAAGCTATGTTTAACAGTAAGTTCGAGAGCCCGTCACCTTGCTTCAGACCATCTAACGTCACAAACGCGTCTGAAAACACGCCCGCTGTCCTTACGCTTGATGTGAAACCGTCATGCGTCGCACGTAACAGTTTAATTAGTTTTGTTGGAAAACCATGTACAAGCATTATTTGCCACAGCTCGTTGCGTTGTACTGTATCATACGTCGCCTTAAAGTCTATTGATAGATGGTGTGTCTGCCTTTTGTGTTCTCGAAACTTGTCGCTACGGCCAGTACCGGTAGATTATGCGAATTGGTACAGGAGTACCTATCGATCTATCGGCTGCAACATACCTTACTGCAGAAGTGTTTGAATTAGCGATGAATGGAATTAGAGATAATATAATGAGAATCATCCTGCAAGTAACAACTCCCAATGACGAGAAACTGAACGAGCTTCTATCCGGCGTCACTAATTACCCAGGGCAATGTTCTTACGAATATCCGAGCTGTTCTGCCTTCGTAATAAACAGAAAAAAAAGCATTATTCGATTGCTTTGTAGAAAATTAACCCAACCGTCCTTTTAGGAACGATCACTTGCTGAAGAGTTACTCTTTTTTTTTTAAAAAAAAGGGGGGATTTGTTAGTAGCTTAAGTATTTATGATATATATTAGTAAATAATGAGTATGTGTGTCCAATCACAAATGGTGACTTCTCAACACTGTTAGAAATTTGTAATTTTAATTGTTAGGATTTGTTTGCTTTCCCAATTAGGACTTATCATTCGTAGGGATTTAAACCTACTTGTCAGAAAAGGGGAAGTAAACTTACAACTAACTTAATTGCTAACTTATTGGCTATAAAGAGAGCTTATCGTAGCAATTGAGGATTGCAACGATATTTGTCGAAAATTGTTAATAATTTTATTTGACATAGCTTCTAAAAGTTCAACACCAGTAAGTCTATGTAATTCGAGTGTACCAAACCAAGGAGGACGTTTCAAAATCATTTTCAGAATTTTATTCTGAATCCTTTGGAGCGTTTTCTTCCTTGTTGAACAGCAACTTGACCAGATCGGTACAGCATAAAGCATTGCTGGTCTAAAAATTTGTTTGTAAATCAAAAGTTTGTTCTTTAAACAAAGTTTAGAATTCCTGTTAATGAGAGGATATAAACATCTCGTATATTTGATGCACTTGGCTTGTATACTCTCAATGTGCTCTTTGAAAATAAGTTTTTTATCATAAATTAGTCCCAAGTACTTAACCTTGTCGGACCAACTTAAAATAACCCCATTCATCTTGACAATGTGATTATTGTTTGGTTTGAGGAAAGAAGCCCTAGGCTTATGCGGAAAAATTATCATTTGAGTTTTAGAAGCATTGGGAGAGATTTTCCACTTTTGCAAGTAGGAAGAAAAAATATCTAAACTTTTCTGCAATCGACTGCATATGACACAAAGACTTTTTCCTTTTACGGAAATGCTTGTGTCATCGCAGAACAATGACTTTGTGCATCCTGGAGGCAAATCAGGAAGATCTGAAGTGAATATGTTGTACAGGACTGGACCCAAGACTGAACCTTGAGGTACACCTGCTCTGACAGGAAATCTATCAGATTTTGAATTCTGATAGACAACCTGCAGAGTTCGATCAGTAAGATAATTTTTCAAAATTTTGACTAGAAAAATTGGAAAATTAAAAGTTTGCAATTTCGCAATCAAACCTTTATGCCAAACACTGTCGAATGCTTTTTCTATATCTAAAAGAGCAGCTCCAGTGGAATAACCTTCAGATTTGTTAACTCGTATCATATTAGTAACTCTGAGCAATTGATGAGTTGTGGAATGCCCATGGCGAAATCCAAACTGTTCATTTGCAAAAATTGAATTTTCGTTGATGTGTGACATCATTCTGTTACGAATAATTCTCTCAAACAGTTTACTTATTGAAGAAAGCAAACTGATTGGTCGATAACTTGAAACTTCTGCTGGGTTCTTATCCGGTTTCAAAATTGGAGTAATTTTTGCATTTTTCCATAATTTGGGAAAATATGCAATTTTGAAGCAGCAATTGAAAATTTTCACTAAAAATTCCATTGTGCTCTCAGGGAGATGTTTGATTAATATATTAAAGATTCCATCGTCACCAGGTGCTTTCATATTTTTGAAATTTTTAATAATTGATTTAATCTCATTCAAGTTAGTTTCAATTATTTCTGCAGGTAAAAAATTCTGGGAAGAAATTAAATGAAATTGACGTGTGACTTCATTTTCAATGGGACTCATAAAATTCAAATTTGAGTTATGAACACTCTCAAACTGCTGAGCAAGTCTTTGAGCCTTTTGTTACAAGAAAACGTTCACCATCTTTTAAAACTGATTCATGTGATAAAGAAAAAGTTATTGGAAGATGGTCAGAATCAAAGTCAGCATGTGTGATCAAATCACTACATACATGACTTTGATCTGTAAGCACCAAATCAATTGTTGAAGGGTTTCTTACAGAAGAAAAGCATGTAGGACTATTCGGAGACAAAATAGAATAGTATCCTGAAGAACAATCATTGAATAAAATTTTGCCATTGGAATTACTTTGAGAATTATTCCATGAACGATGTTTAGCGTTAAAATCGCCGATTATAAAAAATTTCGAACGATTTCTGGTGAGTTTTTGTAAATCACCTTTAAAATAATTTTTGTGCTCGCGTGTGCATTGAAATGGTAAATATGCTGCGGCAATAAATAAAATCCCAAGGTCAGTTTGAACTTCAATTCCCAAAGTTTCAATAACTTTCGTCTCAAGATGGGGAAGAGCACGATGTTTGATTCGGCGATGAATAACAATTGCAACTCCACCGCCGGAACCCTGAATCCTATCATATCTATGAACCACGTAATTGGGATCATATTTTAATTTTATGTTAGGTTTCAAAAATGTTTCAGTAATAATTGCAATATGCACATTATTTACTGTTAAAAAATTAAAAAGCTCATTCTCATTGGCCTTCGATGAGCGAGCATTCCAATTTAATATTTTAATTGTTTTATTTAAAATCATTGCTAAATTTTAAATTAGAAACAATTTTAATAGTAAAATTTGTGCCTATTTGAATGGCTTCAAACATTGATTTTGCCTGCAACATGGCGTTCATAAGATCGAACATTGCCTGTTGCAAAAAAGAAAGTTTACCTGCCGTAATAGGCCCCAGGCAGTTGACATTAGAAAAAATATTTTCGGCAGCAATATTAGCTGGAGTAATAGGTGTACAATTATTTTCTAGCGTGTTTTGCTTACCCATATTAACGGTCATTTTCGAACTACCAACACTAGGCGGTATAATGTTCGAACTACCTGTAACCTGTGCATAAGTTAAACGGGTATGCAGAGGAGTAGGTAAAGTATGCGTCACTGGTACGCTTGGAGAATTTTGTTTTGAATTTTGTTTACCTTGGCTTGCCTTAACAATTGCTAAACGGGCTGGGCATTGATTAAAATTCGACAAATGGTTGCCGTTACAATTCGCACAGCGAAAACTCATACTCTCTTTCACAGGACATGTGTCCTTTTTGTGAGAAGAGTCTCCACAAATGAGGCATTTTTGGTCCATGTTACAAAACTTTGAACCATGACCATAACGTTGGCAAACACGGCATTGGGTGATATGCTTTTCACCTCCGCCAAACTTTCGATATAATTCCCATTTTACACGCACGTTATATAAAGCATGTGCTTTTTCAAAAAAAAATAAGTTATTATCCTCACTGCGGTTAAAATGAATTAAATAATTTACAAGGGAAATTCCAGTTCGCTGACTGTTTTCGCCTCGTGATTTTTGTTTCATCAGAATTACTTGGGTAGGGGCTATACCTAGTAATTCTGTCAAAGTAATTTTGATCTCATCAACGGTTTGATCGTTGGTGAGACCTTTCAATACGACCTTGAACGGCTTGGCGCTCTTCGTATCATATGTAAAAAATTTATTCATCTTTTCAGTTAAATAGTGAATAAAACGATTCCAATCTTTCAATGTTTGGGCCAGTAAACGGCATTCGCCTCTTCGGCCAATTTGATAAGTAACTTTGACTTCGGAGAGAAACGTAGAAAGTTCTCTTTTAAAAATATTAAATTCAGAAGCAATAGTTACCACAATAGGTGGAACTTTCTCCTTTTTTACGGAAATTTCACTTTGAATAGTTTTACCTTCGAACATTTCAATTTTGCCGGCTTCTTGCTCAGGCAGAATATCATATAAATTGTCACTGCATAAGCTAATTTCAGAAAGAGATGCCTCTCTTTTCCTCCCCGTAGCGATGCGTGGTTTCTTTTTTCGTCCTGCCATTTCAGGTGATACGAAAAAAGTTCAAAAATAATATCAAATTGCAAGTATTGAGAAAGAAAGAAATAGGTAGTCTTGAGAAAGACTGATGAAAGTTAACTTCCAGGTAATCTTTAAAAGACACACTGACAAAACACAAACTTTGAAGCTATAGGCAGTCAAAGACCAGTCCACAAGCAACCGAAATTACGTCTGATCTGTCGGGCAGCTCAAGACGCACTCACTGAAAAGTTACTCGTTTTGAACAAATAATAAAGGACTTTATGTCTCATTAATGAAACACTCTAAACAAAGCTTTTGCTTATACCAACCCAACAAATGTCATATGTGTTATATAACAGCTTATTAAGCTGTAGTTCAGCCGAAATCTTTTCAATAGCAGCTTTACAAGCTATAAATCAGCAAAATTGTTTGTCAGGAAGTGTGCGTATTCTACGTCAATACAAATGTTTTATTGTTTTGATTTATCTGTTATTTTCTCGACAACATTGATTTTATTATTAGAAAAAAATAGAAAACTCGAAAAAAAAACATTTAATCAATGTCTGTTTAACCCTAACGTTGAAATATTCATTAGGATCCATTTAATTATTAAGTAACATAAACATTTGATTTCTGAATAACTCCCACCACCCCGTTGTCTAGCATACTTCCGTTACTCAATACTCGGAAAATAATACATTTCCGCACTACCACCTCCACTTGCGTTACGTAATATTTGAACGTACGTTCATGAATCAACTAGGGAACGTCCTTTGATTACGTAGCGCGAAAATAACTATTTTCGACCTCCTCTCTTCTCTATGTCACGCTTTTTGTATAGATTTTCAAAATTTTCAGTATGGGAGGCTGTTCTGAACATGCAGAATGATCGAGGATATGGAAAATGTTTTCGTGATATTCCAGCCGATAAAAGAGGAGTGGAACGATTCCATTGCTATTCATCGACAGGGGTGTGAAATTTAATAAAGCGTACTATCTAACTACAATACGTCATTAAAGACCATTTGCTGCCTTGTGACATAGAATTATTTGGAGAAGAAAGTTTCTGCTTTCAACAAGATTCAACGCATGAGGCATTAATTGCTCAGAAGTTATGTGACGACAATCTACCGCGTTTCCGATTTGAATCGATTGAACTTCAGCATTTGGGGGAACATGCTAGGAAAGCTAGGTGAAGTTAAGTACATGACCCTGAACACTTTTAAAACCCGTTTGATGAAAATCTGGGGTGATATGCCGATCGAAGTCGAGCGTGCGGTTTGTGATAATTATGAGAAGCGTTTGAGGACCGTCGCCAAATGCAATGGCGAAACTGATTCAACCTTTACTACTCTACTATGATAATAAAAAAGAACCAGAGAAGAAATATTTATCTGATTTAATTTTATGTCATAAATAAAGTGTGTCACTTTTACAGTGACACCCTGTATATAATCGAGTTTAAAATTGTATATAATCGGGTCAACATCATGAAATTACAATTTTCCGCATTTTGGTGAACGCGTGGCTAATTTTCCAGTCGTCGCTGCACAAACGGAAGAAATTTGTTGATAATTAACCGAGTTATAAGCGTTTTATTTTCATTTTACACCCTCTCAGAAACCTCCCGAAAGACGTATTTCTACGTATAAAATGTATAAATTATTATTATTATTAATTATCTAAGTTTAGACTTGATCCAACAGTACGAGTCAACAGAAAACCAATGTTAAAATTTATAAATACGAATGTATTTTTTTAGCACAATTTGGCTCTTTTCTTCATTTATTTCCAATTCTTCGTTAGGGAAATGAGTACACTGGGGTCTTTTTTCACGCAGTTGGTTGTATCAGGTTGAATAAATCCGCGTATAAAAAAACCGCGTGATTTGAAAAAAAAACGCGTAAAAAAACTCCATTCAATAAAAAGATCCGATTAAAAATAATAGCACGTAATAAGTACATATGAACTTGAAAAATGATATAAAAATGTTAACAAAATAAACAAACTGAGTTTATAGTGCTTCCAAGATGAAAATTCATTGATGAACAAAACATTAACTTTTACCTTTGTTATACTAATTTTATAATGATTTTACCATATTTCGTTCTTAAATCGGAAGTTAATCGCAACGACCCTGACTCGTATCGTTAAACAATTATTAATGTATTTTTGATCCTTTTTCCCGAATCAACGGAAATTGCCTATTATTTGATAATAACAGCAAATATATTGAAAATATGCATTATTTAGATTGATGAAACAGAAAATCTTATTGTCATGAACCATACGATTGATTTTTCACTTTATTAGATTTACTTCTACTAAACTTATTTCATACCGCGTTAAAGTAATCTTCCAAATCACGTAAAAATAATTCGCGTTATTTAAAAAAAATCGTGTAAAAATAACCCGCGTTATTGTCGCGAAAAAAAGCCAAGCATATGAAAAACCGCATAAAAATAACCCGCGTAAAAAAAGTCCCCAGTGTAATAAATATTCAAATGTATATAACTTTGAACGAAATTGAAATTAACTTTACGCTTGTTAATAATTGAAAAGATACACCAAATATCATGCCAAAAGATTGGAAGTATTTTAAATATCAATCCAGACACTGGTGTTCGAAATCCGTTCAGTGGTAGAAAGGTTATAAGCATTCGAAAAACTTTCACTTCGTTACACTTTTCACAGCATGCCACCGTACTAAAATAAGACGTAGCCACGTTTATTAAATACCCTTTAATGGCACTGAACAGGCAAAAGACGCATTATTTTTATTTTTTGTTTGTTCGACAATATGTCCTAGAACGATTTACGATCGCTTAACACAGTAGGATCATTAGATTATTCAAAAAATTTCCGTATGTGTTTAAATAAGTTCTTCTTTACCAAACAAAAATCACATTCTTTTTGCGACATCATTATCTATCTTTCCCAATAAAGCACCTCGGCTTTTTGAAGTCTCTAACCATTTAACGAACGCATAAAAAAAACAACCCAAGCTTTCATCCGGGGTTTTTCCCCCCATCCCTCTTTGTGTGACGATGGGGATAGTTCCAAACATAGTAGTCAAGCTCGTGCCAACAACCGAGAGGAGCTTTGTTGTATACTTTTATTGGGCCGTGCTGCTCTGCTCACTCGCTACGTGAGGAGCCGGATCCGTATTGATTAAAGTTGTCGCTAAGAAAGCAGAAGCGCGTGTTTACAGTCCGGAAAACCTTCAACTTGAAATCGGTCTGGTGGTGAACTGACAGCTGGCTGTGCGGAGCAAAAACCCGTGCGCTCGGAAAGGAGAAAAAAAAACGCTTTGCTTTCGATTATTCATGCATACACACATGTATAGCCTAGTACACTGGATGTGATTTTTACGCGGGGGATGTCTGCGAGGGGTGAAAACCGCACAAAAAGCAACTTCAGTGTTCACGCACAAGGAGTATCAGCTACTATATGAGTGATAAGTTCGTGCGGACGAAGGCTTGTTGTTTTTTAATTTATTAGTTTTTGGGATTTTCGAGGTCAGCCGAACTGTTTTACTTGGAAGAGCACGTGAAAGAAAAGTTTCTCGCCAGTATTCATGCTTGGCGTTTCGCAACGCTAACCGCCACAACATAGCCTCCGACGGAAGTATGTGCGAAATCTACGCCGCTTCGTTGGTCGCCGTCGTCGTCGTAATCCAAGCGAATCGGCATACGAGGTATGCTGGTGAAATAGCATTCGAGTTTTCTCGCCAATATCTTCACTGGAATTGGGCACGATTTGCCTAAATTCTCTGTCTCTCAACACGGTTTGAGCGAAAACGAAAAAAATGCTTTAAATCATTGCACATTTCAAGCATGGGAGAACAACAGTTTAGCGAAAGCTTTCACGGAATGTCATAACTTTCCTGGTGCAATTTTCACGCTATTCTATCAACACTATTTTAACAAAACTTATCCTGGCTTTTTAAAGTTCCGTTGGTTATCACCAACCAACAAAGAACAGCAAGCGCTACGCAAGTGACTCCAATGTGATTACATATTTGCTTCCGAGACGTCAACAGTGAGTTCCCGCACGTCGTCCGCCCCACCTGAACCAGCAGCAAGAAACCGAACGGAACGGATCGACAGCCAGCCAGCACAGACTTGCACAACAAAGTGCAAAAACGAAGTGCACTCTCGTTTGTGTCCTTCTTCGCACCTCCGATGTTTGCCCTGTGGATCATAAATACGGGGGTGAACTACTAACTACTCCAACTCACAGATCATCTTCAGCCCCTCGCCGCCGTTGTCCTCCTCGCAACAGTAGTTCTCTAGCAGCGAAACCTATGTAGTGGAAGCAACTGCAGACACTTGAACTTAAACATACTTTGTGCGTTCTTCTTTCCATTTTCGTGTGTGTACAACACTCTAGCGCTTCTGATGGCCATCGCTTCTTTCTTGCCGGTCTCACGAACAGGCGTTCCTTTCAATGATTGGCACCACCCCGGGCGGACCGACGGCAATGATGACGGTTATTGCAGGCTTTCCTATCCGATCCGCCTCGCGAATACAATGAAAAGACACTTGCAGTGTGGCGCACTTGTGCGCTCTCTTTGTTACCGGCAATTGTGTGCTGGACGAAACCAGCAACCAACCGGAAGAGAGGAAGGTAAGGGGAGAGGCGCATGACGGCTACCAGCACCGTGCAAGTGTTCCCTAGATAAGAAGAAATGATGTTGTTGTTCTTCACTCTTCTGGTGGGTCGCGAGATCAACGCTGCGAGTTATGATTTCAATTGATTTCTGAGCCGAAGTGATAAGTGATGCGGTAAGAATTTTTGTCTCTTAAAAACTAAAGGAAACAGATTTCACCGAAAATTTTCAATTCGTGGATAAGCAGGTGCTTCGATCGACATATAACGGAACAAGGATTCTGATATTAGACTTATGGGAGTCAACTTAAGTGCTTGGAACCCATATCTGTCAAATTCAGCTGCATAACGGGATTTTTTTGGACTGCAATGTTTTATAGGAATCAATTCAAGCGGATATCAAAAACTATTTAGTCCCCAATTGTGCGACCGCCGAATGTGTTTCAGAGGACTTTTCCTCGAGCTTTCCGTGAAATTTTCGAGGATATTATTGAGACTGTTTTGATTGAAGTTTGCTAGTTGAACTACGATCATCGGTTGCTCGAAGCAGGATTGAAAAAATATAGTCACATTTTTCTTTAAAAATCTATTTTAGTTAATTTTCCAATTGAAAAAATCTTTTATCCATGCCTGAACTTTTTAAAAACTGGTTTTGCTTGTATATCGGTAGTTTAAATACTTTAAAATAATACAGAAAAACCAGGTCGTATTCAGCATTCTAATCCATAATAACTAAATCTAGTAATATGACTATTAAATTTTTTTTTTTAATATAGTTCAAACCAAGATCAATTTTATTATGGTTTGAACCAGGATAAAAAACGACAGACCGATTATCAATTTAGTGCCGAATCTAGAATATGTCGCTATATCACTCACACGGACTGGGACTGCAATCATCCAGTCGTGTAACACCTGTTACGCAAGCATCCTCATCGACAGATTACCTCTAGTCGAAGGCCGTTGGGAACCTCTGACGGAACCATCAAGAGTGACACGAACCAGTGTAATTAGTTTTGTTGGAAAACCATGATTTACATTATCAGCCACTCATTCCTCTTAACTGAGTCATACGCTGCCTAGAAGCCTATGAACAGATGGTGAGGCTGCAAGTGGAATTCTCGAAATTTGTCGCAAGGTAAACATTTGGTCCGTGGTGGATTGTCCCCCTCGAAAACCACATTGGTATACACCAACAAGGATTTTCTACAACGACCTCAGTCGATGGAGCAGGATGCGGGAGAGAATTTTGTACAACGGTATTGGGGAGAGTTATACCCCGATAGTTACTAAAGTCCAAGCGGTGGCCTTTTCTGTAGATCGGACATATGAGACCCTCCAACCATTTCGAGGGCAATTCTTCATTAGCCCACACTTTCAGCATGATCCAGGGAATGGTACGATACAACTGTTCCCTTCCAACTTTGAAAAGCTCGGCGGGAACGGCGTCCTTCCCAGCTGCCTTACAGTTCTCCAGCTCTTTAATTGCTTTTTCGCCTTGGCCATGATCGGTGGATCCAGTCAGATCCAGTTCAACAGCACACTAAAATGTTTCATCTGACGCCTAACCACCTCTGATTTATCGGTAATTAGATTCGCTTCCTGATTTCGTTAATCTTTTTGTACGAGCTCCTCGCGTCGTGCCTGGAGCAGCACAACTCCGCCTCCGCAGGAACACACTCCCATTGCTGACGTTTCATCCGGCGATAGAGTCTCTTTTTGACAGCTCTAGCTCTAGCTGCTCTGAGATGTCACAGCCGTAGCCAACATGTTACTTCTGGCGCGGTCGCTGAATGCGTTAAACCACTCTCTGGGCATGATTGTCGCTGCTGTACCTAACACTTCTCGCGCTGAAGTGCTGATCGTACTGTGAATATGTCTCTACTGTTCGTTCAGGTCCCCTCAAATTTACTTAACGATCCGCTTATCAACTTTCTGCGAATACTCTGCAGCCACTCCTCCAATTGATAACCGTGGATCCCGGATACTCAACCGTATCGTCCTCGTTGTCCTTGATTCCAATACGTTGAACAACCGGGCGTGGATCTTGGATACCACGAAATAGTGTAATAACGTCTGAAAAGTGCCAACCATCGATCAAAATATGGTCGATCTAAGAGCAGACCACCCCATTTGAGTGCATCCAGGTGTGCCTACAAATATTCCGGCGTGCAAAATAAGTGCGACAGACAGCCAAAGGATAAGCTTCAGGTCATTTTCGTTCGTTATTTAAGTCTTGCACTTTTGTTTTCCATTTTTGTTTGTTTTGTCTTTTTCCACACATTTTACTAACTTTTGAAATTGGTATTCTCCTGTTTATTTTCTACTTTTCTTCTTACGTTTTTTCGTCGCTTTTATGATGATTGACATCGTCTTTCGGATTTTTTTTGACCAATTTTAAACAAATCCTTGGATTGTTTTTGTTTTACCTCTTTGCTTTTTTATAAATATTTTTCTCATGAAATCGATAAAATTTCAGTTTGTTGCTGAGTTATATCAGCTTTCTCTTTCCATACCCATTTTATGATTTTGTTTAGATTGAAAGATTAAAGCCCTAAATGTTCAGTATTTCTTGATAATTTTGCGATTTTTAAAAGTGCCACCAAATTTGTGCTGTTCTAAATTTCGTTAAATGCTAACTTTTTAAAAAAAAATCTTGATTTGATATAAGGTTTCTATTCGAAAGCATATTTCTAGCCTTTCTATTTATTTACAGGCTATATTCTCGGTAATTTTGTTTTTCTCTGTAACCGTACAAACTGATGTGTCGAGCGAATTTTGTTTTGTTGTTAACTAAGTGTGATTTATGTATCCTTTCCAATGCTGTTAAGTAATGAAATACAATGTTAAACAGATCCTGATGATGATTCCAACCAACAGGATCGAAACGTTGGTTAGACTGCGGAATCAGACAAAATAAAATTTATATTTAAAATTTTTTGCAATTCTGTTATGTTTTGCACGTCTTCATTTACGTATTTTTTTTTTAATTTTCTTGTGAATCTTTTCATATATTTTCCTTATTGAATTGTTTGTGTAGCCTGTTTCATTCGGCAAGATTTTTTTCTCTTTCGTTTTTTGTATTTTCTGTGATAAATTAACGCGTTTTTTATGCACATTTCCCAGAAAAGTCGTTATGCGGCATGGTTTTAAACCGATGAGTTTACTTTAGCTGATTACTGAATGTTCACTGATTTGGCCTAATCTTTTTATATTTTTTCTTGATTTTTAGCTCGATCTGCAGGTGGGAATTACCATTCTATTAATTTTTTCCGAAAGTATTTTGCGGAAATGATTAAAAACCTTCAGCAAGTAAAGTTTTTCTTGCGGATGTCCGAATTTACTTAGATTTCAGAATTTAGGTGTTTTTTACACACTACGTATCTTTCGCGAAAATAAGACTTTAGTGCATTTTGTTTGTTTTTTTTTTGCTTATTTTCATGTCACACTTTTTTTTAAATTTCACAGTGATTTTTTTCGAAATGATTCTGAGATTTACAAAAGTTTTATTGTTTTGAATTTTAATATAATTTTACTATACATTTTGTCCTTTGTACCGTTTTTAATTCCCATTTTTCTACACTTTGTTAATTAATTTCTGTTCAAACGCATTTTGCATTTCTTACGCCATCCTATTTATAATACTGCACAAACCACTGCACTGTAATAATAATTCTTAAAATTTTTATATGTTTTGTTCCTATTTCCTCTCTTATTACAAAGTTGTGAAAGTTTTTCCGAATTGTGTGAGCGTTTTTTTTTTCTCAATATACATGTTTTTTAATGTTGATGGTTTTTCCAGTAATTTTCACAAAATTTCTTATTTAGTTTGCAGTTCAGATTATTTACACAGGTGAACACAGGTATGGGCCTGGGGCTTAAATTAAAACGATATGAAGGATTACAGCTTTGTAACCGTTCCTGCGATTTTTTCTAGAAGCACAGCAAAGATTTTTTTTTTAAGACTTCAATGAGTTTTCTCATAAGCAAACGTAGGAGCAACGAACCCGGTGAGCAACTAGGCACGTCTGCATTAACTAGAAGCACTAAAATTCACAGGAATGGGTAAAAAGCTATAATCTTGTTAGAGCAACTATTTTGAGCTTCAGGGCAATTTTTTTCGC
This sequence comes from Wyeomyia smithii, assembly GCF_029784165.1. Taxonomy (NCBI): domain Eukaryota; kingdom Metazoa; phylum Arthropoda; class Insecta; order Diptera; family Culicidae; genus Wyeomyia; species Wyeomyia smithii. Next base: position 13,471,894 of record NC_073694.1, read on the forward strand.
TTTTGTTGATCAGTGTTATCGTGGTTATTGATTTTTTTTTCAATCAAATAATTCCTTTTAAAAAAGTACACGCAAAACTTTTCCTTATTACTTTAGAAGCAATAGCGCAAAATTGCCTTTTGGGTAACAAACCTATTACTATAAAGGCAATAAAATTCTTCCCCAGTCAAGTAACAACACATACTGACATAAATTTAGCACGTGTTACGGGAGTACGACTATCTAATAATGGTCGTTTCAACCACATGCAAGATTTTTTCTGTCGAAAACTGCTTACTTTCCATCTCAAGCAAAAAAAAATCACACACCGTCGCATATGTTGCACATGTTACAAGTTTCTTCAATCTCCAATTCATCCGGTGTGCGTGTATTAGTTCGCATACGGAGTAGAGAAAAAATATGACAAGAGCTGCCAAGCAGCATTTTCCCCGTCATAGAGTAGGCAAACGTTGATGATTTCAAAGACTTGAAATGCGTCTTTAAATGACATCACGATCTGTAAACTGCGTTAGAGAAAAACAAAAACATTCGCTTTCCTGCAAGATATCTAAAACACATACTCATTGGTTCATGGAAACTCATTTGCACCTGTTTGAAAATACAATACTCGTGCCTATCCAGACAATATTCGCAACTTCGGCAACTCTGGTCAGACAGTATTACATATTTCCATTTCATGTAAACACTGGGGGACGAAACGAAAGTGTTTCTAATTAGACATTTGAGGTTGACGGGTGAGATTCCCATTATGTGTGGATGAAGGGAAGCAAAAATGAATCTGATCGTTGCATCAATACAAATGCAGCGAGTGAAGTCTTGCTAACACATGCATTGCGGTGGGTGCTTGGCTGTATGTTCTCCTCCAGAAACACATACAAGCGTGTGGCCGTCATAATTTTTATTACTTTTTGTTTGTTACTATTTGTGTATAATGCGCAGTCATAAGACACAATAAGTAATAAAAAATTGCCCTAAAGTAATAAAATGTTCCCCGTTTGCGTTGGGTGTAGTCATTTTTGCTCAGATAAGATTCTCCGTGGTTCTGAAAACTTCAAATTTTAGTTTCCAAAGTTTTGTTACCGCGTTTTGTAAACTTGTCTTAAAGTCAATTATTTATCCCCTTTTAATTTTTTTTACGATCTATTCAATCTTTCGACTCTTCTACTTTCCAAAATATCGATTTAGTTGCAATTAGTGATTTCATTAAACCAAAGCTCACCTCATTTTTTCACCTTTTTCTTCGATATTTTCTTTTATTACATTATTACTCAAACTTTTTTGTTTTCAATGTACGTTTATCAAATTTTCAAAATTCTCCACTTATTTGTAGCCAATTTTTTTTTTTCACGTGGTGTAAGCGAATTTTCATTTTCCCTGCGATTAGGCTTAAAATCGGTATTGGATAAGTAATATATATTTTTATTTTGGAGATAGAATTTATTAATTTAAATTACCGTTAAATATAACTAAAAATATGGTTTAAAAAACCATAAACCACCATGCGTCTCCATCAAGCATTGCAGTAACTTTTGTCAATTGAGACAATTGTGGTGATTATTAGGTATTTAAAATACAGTTTGAAGTTTTTCCTTAAAAACTCATTAAAAATCAAATCAAAAATTGTAAGTCTCGGAAAGTTTATTTAACAACGTATTTTGTCAAGACAACACCAGATCTCAATGTTGCTCATTTCAAGATGGCTTGACAAAGTTTTTTTTTTAATTCTTTTAGCACCAATATTTAGTGGTTAGTTTGTGGTTTCGAAATCCAATTTGTGGTAATTTGTGGTTGAGTAAATTCTGAGAAATTTTCAGAAAACTGAGTCAAGCCATCTCTGAAAATGATTTCGCTTCAAATGGATCGGACAACGATGATATATACATCAATCGAAAGCTCTTAATTTGTGGTTCACGAAAATGTAGTTTTTGTAGGAATACTTCATAATAAAATAATTAAAAAACTATTATTTAAATTTTTGAACATTGTTTACCTCTTGTTGTCAACACCGACCGTACGCGGCGCTGGTAGACCATCAAGATGATTTTTTCTCAGAAAGCTTTCGTGTAGCGATGAGTATGGTGAAACTAGAGATACTCAGAGGGAGAGATATGCGGTGAGCCAAACGAACCGTCAAAATTGGAACCAAACGAACAAGAAAGGTAACACCACATTGAGAGGTATTGCAATCAGGTACAAAAAAGAACGTGTTTATTTCTATACGATTTTTTGTTCTATTGCCAATGAATGAATTAAGAATACTGTGAGTGATCTTTACCCGTAGTTCAACAAACCTTGTGTATGAGTAACAAAATAAGTGAAGGTGTATAAAATTTAACATAAACATAAAATATATCACCTTAACAGTTTTTGCGAAGCACTTCACTATTCTTAGGGACTTTCACCGTCACCACCGATTATACAAATCGAATTTTAGTCAACATTGCGCTTTGAGAAGAGATCTGGCACCTCTGACATATGAAACCCAGTTGCCGAGTTGGCGATTTTTCTCACCGCGAATCTCTTCCTCCGAGAATTTCTAGGTGAAACAGTATGTAAACAGCAGGGATACTATATGTGCAGATTTGCTGCGAAATGCAAATGTTGATCAATTAGCAGATATTTGTAGTTGACAAGCCTCCGTGTGTTTTACGTAAATTTCCTCAAAATAAGTGAAGTTTTACGTAGACATGCGACCGTAATTTTCTCGATCTTCGGTCGAATCATTTCCGGAAATGTAGTTTTGCCGTTTACCGATTGTTTGAAAAAAAAAACCTAAATTAATACACCTAGGGGTGTGATCTGGTCTTTCTCATACAAAATTTATTATATGTTAAAATCTATTAGCACATACGTTTTAACTCTTGGAATAAATTACAGCCTGATAATAATAAAGAACAAATTTTTGTTTCGATAAATATAATAATATTTTGGTAACCAACTACCCTCTGTATTCGACTGTTGGCTATTTTAGAAACCGGAATGATGCCTGAAGGTTGGGAATGGGCTGACTAGAATTAAAATTCGATATTTTCTCGTCTCAGGAATATGCTACTACAACTACCCCCTGCATAATAAAACAAAAAAGCTTTCAACGGCAGCGACAACTGTATGTCGTATTTACGCGGGTTGCTTTTCTCCATTACTCAAAAACGGTACAAGATATCGACCTCATTTCAATCACGTTTTCCGTTTTAGGTCACGAGTGATCATATATCAGTTTTTAAAAAAAATCACAACTTTTGGTGTAAATATTCAAAATTTAAAATATTGAATTTTGGTCTCTAGATTGGCCACTATCATATGCAAACGAGGTTTTAACGTTTAGGACGGTTTTCTTTGTTATATTTGCAACTCAAAAAAGTCGTTTTTTTACGCGGGCCCATACAAATTTGGAACGCATCCCCCGCGTAAAAAACGACCTGTCGATATGTTCTAGATAATCCACTAGTATTACTTTCGGCAGGTGCCAGTACTATGCTCATTCAACGCCGCGTACGGTCGGTGTTGACAACAAGAGGTAAACAATGTTCAAAAATTTTAATAATAGTTTTTAATTATTTTAATATGAACTATGCCTACAAAAACTACATTTTCGTGAATCACAAATTAAGAGCTTTCGATTGATGTATATATCATCGTTGTCCGATTCATTTGAAGCGAAATCATTTTCAGAGATGACTTGACTCAGTTTTCTGAAAATTTCTCAGAAATTACTCAACCACAAATTACCACAAATTGGATTTCGAAACCACAAATTAACCACTAAATATTGGTGCTTAAAGAATTAAAAAAAAACTTTGTCAAGCCATCTTGAAATGAGCCAATGTTTTATGTATTGCTAAGACATTTTACATCATAAAAATTCAATTTCGACAACTTCATTAACGGAGGCACCACTTCCCGAAGCCCGATTAAGCTAAAATTTTGAATGTTGCTTGGAGACTTTTTTCGAAAAGACGAACCTTTCGCGGAACTAAATACGAAGTTCAAAATTTTCCCATAAATTGGCACCCTAACATAGCAGTGTAAGCTAGCTTTATGCTGTGCTACACACGAAAAGTGCTTCAAATGGAAGTAAGGCATTGGCTGTCTGGCTAACGTTTTTTTGGGAACAATTTCATTCTGTAATGAATTTAAATGAGTTTCTAAATAACATTGGAATAATCCAACTCTAGAATGAGCCCGAGCTCATCAAATGCATTGCGTCACAGCAAAGATTAGGAACATGAGCATCTGAGTGCGTCATTCTATCGCTGTCCTAATCAGAATAATTAGGTTCTTCTTTGTGCTGAAAGCACTGCGCATTATTTCCCAAGCTGATTGCCGGTGTGAAGCCCCTCCTGAATTGCACCGCTTCATAAGTTTGACTGATAATGCACAGCAAGTAATTTGAAATTATTCCGATTCTGCGGAGCAGAATTTTCGAGCGACTAGTCTTAAGTCAAGCATCGTACGTTTCATTCGAACGGGATCTTTTTCACGACTATCGTGATCCGTACTTGACCCCATCATCCAAACCGGTGCTGAGTGGTTGTGCGCAGTTTCCGGTGGCTTAATCCCAACGAATTCGACGCTATTCAAAATAGGGTTTTAAACCCTTGGCCGAGTTGGGAACTGTCAGGAACAACAACTTTGTATGTGTGTGTGTGTGTGTTCGCGTGTTTCGGATCCGTGTGGATTGCTAGCTTTTCCGCCTGGTGCTGCTGCCTCTTTGCATAACTTCAATTTCTCTAGTAATGTTGTGTATAACCAGTCAGCCAATCAGCCAGTGCGCGTGTTTAACCGCTAAACCGTTTTCTTTTCTTTCTTTTTGGCTCTGCTGCGACCGCGATGACGTATGTTTCCTTAAATATAATGTTGTTATTATCACATTTTGCCAAACAAGCAACAAACTGATGACTGCGGCGGACCACCACCGCCACACAGACCGTTGGATGAGCGGTTTAAGCAAAGTAGAAAAAAAAAATAAAACAAAATGCAACCACGAGGACGCGACGACGACGACGGCGACAACGATAACGCTAGGGAAGCTTTATTTTTGTTTGTCACTAGAGGCAGGCTTACAATTGGTGTAATTTAATTATAAACCTCAAGTCTTGAGTTCAGATGTGACATTGAGCATGTTTCGGGTTTGATTTTGTTTGGCGACTCGGGGTCTGAATTCTAGGGCAAGCTGCCTTCGCCTTTAAACGAGGTCATCGTAAGTGTTTGTACTGTGGACGATAAGATGTGATCGCATGAATGGCAGCAAACGACGCACATCGTTGTGAAGAGCAAAACCCACCGGGGGATAGGCAGACGGTTGATACTGATAACAGTGATAACGACGAGAGTGAATGAGCCGTTGTGCTAAATTGATTGTAATGTATAATCTGTCATCACTTCATCTCGTACGCGAAACACAACACGCTAGTTAACTTCCGAACTGTAAACAGGCAACTTGTTTGTGAACAGCGGTACCGAGTGGTCGCTTGATGTCCAGCTGTTGATGTCCGCCTGGATGGCGTGATTAACCGACCGGGATGGCAAGCCTAACGACCGAGTGACTACTTACTATTCATGTTGGCTAGACAAATGGGTGATTACACAGAAATGGATGGAACATGTCACCCGTACTGTCACTAGGCTGATGGAATACGGGAAAAGCTCATCTTTTGCCAGCCAAAGCGAGGAAGGATCTCGTTTCTTTGGGCCAATAGGCAACCAAGCAGGACACCCAAGCAGAATCTAGTAGCCAAAAAACGAGCCCTGAAGTTGTACAAATGAGGAAGATTTATTCTCATGGACGATGACTTTTATTTCTACGTGAAGTTAGCTTTCCGGATAAAAGATTTATAAAAACACTGGTCAAGGTTATGTCCCTAGTAGGTTCAAATTGGCTTTTGCTGATAAATTCGGGCCATTTTCAGTCGCTGAAACCTTAATCTAAGAATCTAGCTGAGTATGAGTATGTATTATCGAATGAACCTTCAATATCAAGATTTTTGTTTGCTGTAATTCTACAAATGAATCTTTCAGTTTCTTAACAAGGGACCACATAAACAATTGTAAAATCAGCAATGAAACAATTATTGAATTTGTAAAACCAACTTCACGAAACGACCACTTTCTTACGACTGGTCAATTTTATTTCCATTCTTCGGACCAGACTTCAAAGGACCGGAATAGAGATCGGACTGGAAAAATTTATTATTTAGATGTATTCAGTTTCGACAATTCTGCATCAATATTCATACATCCAAGAAGCACTTCACAGCACAGCACGCACTACAAACTGAGATATTCATTTTCCTATTGAGGAGGGGTACGTAAACAAACACGAAAACATTTCTAGCAGCTACCTAGTGATTTTAATCCATCCCGCCGGAGCAAAAACCAACCTAATCCTGTGGTTGGGATGGAGCGTCTTGTTATCGATGGAATTTAAAATCTACGCCTAGATGCACGTGCATAATACACACTTGTTTGGTATAAATTGCAACAGGAGTCTGTTAGCGCCAAGATTAACTATTCCCACTCTAGAAAACCCTGAAATACCGTGACTAATGAAGGAAATAATACGTAACGGAACAACCGCCAAGAAGACCAGGTAAAGGAATTAAAGCTGATTGGACCTTAAGAAGGACAAAATCCGCTTCTTGAGGTCTTTTGTAGACATCCGAAGTCACTGTCTTCTCCGTCACAAAAAAATTGCCTTCGTTAATACGAACATATTTTTGTCAGATCGTAAATTTTTTCGTGAATTTGTCCGCGAAAATCAAACCTAAACCTGCTTGAAACCATGCCACGAGTTGGTGCCTTGTAAAATTTGACCCCCGAGAGTTGTTTGAAATCGGTTTTCACATAGGTTTGGTTGTCGACCAAAACACAACCTTCGCGTTTCGTCAGCACAGCGTACGTACTCAGATTCTGGCCGATGTTTGTTGCTTCAAAACTTGTATCCTTTTCGGAGACAGATTCGTAGTACAGTACACCAGTTTTTTCGTTCAATCGCATCCAAAATTTAGGAATCAATCTTGAATTTCTGTATGATCTTCGACGGCAGTTCACGATCAAGTGTTTCAGTCCGATGTTCCCTTGTACTTTTTGAGTACTCGCGCCATACTATTTCTGGCAATACGATTTTATCACGGTCAAAAAACACCCTCACGTGAACCTAACAAAACAATGGATTTGGTAAAATGATAAAAATCAGTATTTTGGTTAGATTTCAATGCTTTTCAACAGAAAATACTAAGCTCCATAATTTCCTCGCATCTACAGTCTCGCTGAATTCGACGGAAAGTGTTTTTTTTTTGACCGTGATAAAATCGAAACGGCACTGTACTCAGCAGTTGAGGCTGATGGGGTTGCCTCCTCGTTGTGCAACTTGAGTAACGCCAAAAGAACTCAACAATCGCTTGCTTGATGCGAATCCTATCCAACCCCTCCAAATCCCTGGTACTTATACTTACGGGAGTGTCGTTGAGTCGGTGGCCTTTTATGAGGTAAGTACCGCATCATCAATATCCTCTATGACTCTTATGCCTACTTCAGCGTAGATTGGTTAGTATGTAACTCCCAAACATTGCTTCTCAAGCAATCTGAATGGAAGTGATAGTCATCAGCCTGCAATTTACGAAATATACCGTGATCACGCTACGCTACGCTACTCAGCCATTGACGCTGATGGATTCTATAGGAACAATTTTTTCTATCCTCTTCCATGCCAATTTTCAGGAGAAGGATTCAGGAGAGCAGGATTCATCCACGGCGACACTGAGAATACAACAACGCCCTGATTAACACATAGAAAATCCTGAATGAGAATTGTCAAAATACCTCCACATCCATCAATCCATCCACATACCACGTGGACAGCTTTGGGGGGGGGGGGGGGTTGGCTAATGTCCACGGTCCATACAATTTTTTTAGAATTTATCTGGGCAGTTGTCCACAGAGGGGGAGGGAGGGGATCAAAATCGTTAAAAATCTGTCCACGTGGTATGTGGATGGCCCCTAACTCGTTGAATCCCATTATGAAAGGAATCGTTTCTGTGATACGAATAGAATCTGTTCGAATCGCATATGGAAAACCTTCTGACTAGTTCCCAAAAATCCAAATGCATACACGTACATAAACGCTCCGATTTGCAGGGGTAATGGGAGTGAGCCCGTACCTCTAAGGTAGAAGATTTTCTTGTAGGATTTTTGAGACATGTAAAGGCTTCAACCAGAAGCGACGCGTGACCAAGTGGACTACCTGCTCAATCAACATTTGCAACATTGAAACCATAGTATTGTGGTAACAGATTTTAAAAATTTCTCTGCATTTATCTATATGAAGAAGGAATCCTACGGTCTATTATGAGCATGAACTTTTCGATAATTTCCTCGTAAAATAATGATATCTGCATCATTTCTTAGATAGGGTGGCGAAAAAGTTTTCAAAATGAAATTCCCTGATATTCCCTGAAATATAACATTAATTTCCCTGATATTTTTCAGCATCCGGCACAAAAAAGTGCAACGTAAATAAACGCAACTCGGAAGTTGCAGAGAAAAAGTATTTCATCGAATATGAAAACCGAACCGTAGAGGTCTCGAACTAGCCTTTTATGCTGAAAAAAAAAACAGTTTTTGCGCTCAAGAGTCGTTTAAAAAAGAATCACGCCACAAATAACTCTTGATGCGTCGCATAACTTATATAGTTTATTCGACGGATGCCGCTGTGTTAGGCAATGCCAGTGGTGCTTATCACGGGAGTCACTTCACGGTGAAATATTTTTCGTTCTCACGCTCACTTAACTTTCTGAGACCTATTCCCGATTTCACCTATAGTGAAGTGACAAAAATTAGCTCCGTGAAGTGAAGTTTCCCAGCTTAAAAATTTAAAATTTTTTTGGGTATCGAAAATTTCATGAACTAGTGTGCTGTCGAAAAGTTCAAATTTTGACCAGGCACGGATTGAATTCTGATTCATTTCGTTGCTGAAAAATAAATTCAATATCTATCATTATCATATCTCATCTTCGTGGAATCATTTCACCGTTCAAAATAGTCGTGAAATAATTCCACGCGAAATGTCGCTTTTTCCGTTTTCACTTCACTGAGATGACACTCATAATAACCCATATTTCACGGCAGATGTCACTTTGCGACGTTTTTCTCACTTAGGTGAGTCCCATTATAGTGCTTTATTCACTCCACTCTGATTTCACTGTGAAGTGACTCCCGTAACAAGGGGAGCTGCGTAGCCGCAAGGTTACAGAGTCCGCTTTGTCAAGCGGATGGTCGTGGGTTCGAATCTTAGTAGAATCAGGTCATTCGATGACAAAAAAAGACTTCAAGCATGGGTTTGTTCTCAGGCTTCCCACCAGTTAACCTTCCTTTACGTTGAAATCTACAATACTTTTGCGTGACTTTCTCTTAACAAAAATAAGTTCCTCTTATCAATAAAACTGGCCAGAAGGACGCACAACGAAAGTTCTTAAGGAATTATAATTGGCGATATTTGGCAGGATGAACGAGGCTCGGTATAGAAGAACAGTAAACGTTTAAAAAAGAAGGGTAGCACATTACACACAAGCACTGATAAAAAATAATAAGCAATGTCACTTCAATAGCGGTATTGCTAATAATAGAAGTGCAGGATACAGCAGACACCCGGGCATATCTCACAATAGATCAACGATTCTGTTCGCAGTGAGGAAGTCCATACAGAAAAGAAGACTCCCGTAATAAGTACCTACCTGTTTTATGAATAGTTTGAACAGCTTCTTGAAATACGAACGGAATTTCTTTGATCATAATGGTGATAAAAATCAGTGACATTTTAGAACACATTGAAGGGAAATTCTGATAACATTAGTTTTTATGTAGTAACTAGCTGACCCAGCAAACTGCGTCCCGCCTATTTTTGTGTTTAATTTAATAATTTTCAACATTCCAAATTCATTGATTTCTTGGGATTTGTTTAAATCGTTTGAATTTATAGGTTTTATCGGAATGACAACATCCTCTTTTTTTGCCTTTAGTTTTACATCACCTCTATTGGATGGTATTCAATTATTTTCGTTGTTTTTCAGAAACTGAAAGTGGTCATATTCGAATTCCAGATGATGTCCAGGGTCAATGCTTGGCTTTTATACATTATTTCGATTATGGAAATATTCATATGTAGTAGTATTCGGCTGTTTCCCAGAAGATACCATCTTACTAAGGGTGTCTGATACCACAAAAGACCAAAACAATGGTCGCAGTGGTCCAAATCTTACAAAAAAAGGGTGTCTGAGGTCAATTTTTAGCTTCATGCATCATTCTGGTTAAAGAGACACTCATATTGGGTGGTGTTTGGTCTCTTTAGGCTATTTTTCAGAAACCGGAAGTCACCATCCTGGATTTTAAAATGGCATTTGGAGACAATTTCTGGCCCCTGAGCGCCATTTTGGTTTAAGAAACACCCATAATAGGTGTTATTTAGTAATTTTCGGCTGTTTTCCAGAAACCGGAAGTCACCTCATCTTAGAATTCAAAATGGTGTCTGTGGTCGATTCTAGCTCCTGTGTATCATTCTGGTATCGAAGCATCTCATATTGGATGGAAATCGGCCATTTTTGGCTGTTTTTCAGGAAGCGGAAGTCGCCATCTTGGATTTCAAAATGGTAATTGGAGACAATTTCTGGCCTCTTAGCGTCATTCTGGTTGAAGAAACACTGATATTGGGTAGTATTTGGTCATTTTCGGCTGTTTTTCAGAAACCGGAAGTCGCCATCTTGTATTTCAAAATGACATTTTGTGACAATTTCTGGCCTCTGAGCATCATTCTGGTTGAAGAAACACCCATATTTGGTTGTTTTGGGTCATTTTCGGCAGTTTCCCAGTCCAAAAGTTGCCATTTTACAACTCATAATGTTGTCTGAGGTTGATTTGTAATTTTTATGCATCATCACGATTTCGGAAATACCCATATTGGGTGGTATTTGGTCGTATCTCGCTGTTTCTTATCGCGGACGGCCACGTTTCCAGTGTGAGGAATCCTAGGGAATCTCTGCGAAACTTATGTGTTCGTCCGGGCATGACCACGATCCGACAAAAGAAAAGCTAGCATGAAGTTTGTGTTGGAAGAACTCTCCCGTGACAATGCTACGCGGAAGTTCTACGAGAAGTTTAGACACTTTCGCTAAGGCCATGTGCCGCAACCAAGGATGTGACCTTTGGTGCCGCAATCAACTAACTTTTACGGCACCAGAAACAGAAAAGCACAACGTGGACAATGACTTGACCAGATTGAGAGTGACTTGCGGTTAATAGGATGTCTGGGATCCTGACGACAAAAAGCCCATAACCGAGCTGAATGAAGTCTAACTGAAGCAGAATGAGCCACTGTCGACCTATGAGAACTGGAATCATCAAAACTATTCCTTCAATAATCCCAAGCCTTGTACACAAGTCATGGTCAACCTGACAACATGATTGTGGTAGGGCGTATATGGTTCATTCTTCCCTGTTAAAATGCGACGTTTGAAAAATTTCACGATCAGCTTTCACATCTTCAAGTTCATGAATTCAGAAGTAATCGACTAGACTTCTTGAGTCGATTCTTCATTTTGATCCTCTGACAAATACAGTCTTCTTGACAATAGTTTAAAAACTTATAGATAGAAACGGCACAATAATCAATACGCAATCTAGTATCATGTGGTTGCCGAAGGCCACGTCATCATTTATATCAGTGAACTGTTCGAGAGTTCAACGTTCGTTGTACGGAAGTTGGATTGATTTGTCAGAAAAACCCACATGCCAACGAGTAGTTGATACCACAGTACGCTACAATCATTACTGGTTCTTCTGAAACGTGCCAATGAGGACAACAAACGTCATCTAAAAAACGAGATCCAGACAACGACGATTAGTGGATCTAAACACTGACTCAGGGCCGGTTGAAATCATGTTTAAAGGTTACAACTAGACTGATCAAAACTATTCTTTATTTCCAAATAGTATCAAGAAACAAGTCTAATACAAGACAGAGTTCGAATCTATGATGTCTGAACTTAGTGAAACGAGTTTTTCATTTTGATCTGCAAGCTTCACTGCTTAAAGATGAAAATATACTGGAGTAGAAGTAACTAGATGTTCAAAAGTCTTATCACATGGAGTGCTAGGAAACTGGAAGAAACGTCTGTAGGTGCTAGAATGTTACTGCTTTTTCCCCCTCGAAAAAATCCTTCAGTCCTCTTCTTAGATTATCGATGAAACGATTGATTGTGGATGGGCAGCCCAATTGGACTGGCAAGACAATGTCATTTTCTTGAAGGCTCTTGCACCTCAGTATCAGCTTTCAAGAGAGGAATATAGGTATACGACTAATAGGGACACTTTTTGTCTCCCCAGAACCAGAAGGGTGTTAGAGGTCATTTCTCCTATTTTTCTTTGTGCTACTGCTGTAAATTTTAACAGCAAACCATTGAATCGAGTAAGAGAAAATATTTTCACAAACTTTCAAAACAATGGCGTAACGAACATTAGTTGATCTGTTGAGACGAAAAGGTTCGGTCAACAAACATTTTGGCACAGTTCTCGAAGTCCAAACCCCTAAACAAAAAACGTTCCACGAGAAGCGAGAGAAATTTTTTAAAATTGCATCCTTTAAAGTTAGACGTAGTTCGACGTCCGCAAACAAAAATTGAATACAAAGCACCGGATTAAAACAAAACCCGCGTTCGAATTGACATGTAAGCAGCGCATAACACACACCAAAAAAAAAACTTCTTTCAACGCCACATTTCTGCTCCAGCGAAGACCGGTGTCGCGATGGCAACAATTCTGCCGCTCCAGTAAGTCTCGCAGACGGGCTGCGGCAGTTGTTGTTCTTCTGGGGGGACCAACCATCATTTGGTTGATCGATTTCTCTCGGTTGGTCCGTCCAACGTACCGGAATGAAAACAAAACAGCTGTTGCTGACAAATCTACAGCGCAATATAATAGGAAAGGAAAAAAGGAGCAACCGTAGGCAGCATAGAGAGAAGGAGCACAGCTACACTGCAGCTGCTCCTGGCTTTTTGTCTATTATTCCTTACGGACCAGCTGCTCTGGCGTCGTACTTTTTTAAAGGGCTACTAAATCCCTTGTCTTCATAGTGTTCGGTTCAGCACCTGATCCCGACCCTGTAGCGGTGCCGACAGTCAAACGGATGTTTCTGCTAGAGCTAGAGGAGCGATTTACACTAGTTTATAAAACTTACCATTCAATGACCAGATGTGCGTGGGCAAGGATGTGGCCGCATAGACCCTACCTAGCGCTAGTGAGGCGGCACTCGCCGCGGCATTTTCCTCGGCGGAGCTACTGTCGGTTTCCGGACTGGCGGAGGATATTTCGTACGGCGCTCCTGGAACAACAGAGGGAGAAGGGGACAACAGGCGGATGCCGTCTGGATTAGTATAGTAGTAGTACCGTTGATGTTGCTGTTGGTGGTGGTTAAGATGGTTTGGCATATTTTGGTGCTGATGATGATTGTTATTACTGATGATTGCACTTTGCTGGCTGTTATTTGCCGAAGAGGAGCAAGGCATAAAAGATAAGCTTCGAGCCCGTTGCCTATTATTGCTAGTAGTAGTAGTGGTGGTGATGGAAGAAGAGGTAGTAGTACCTGCACCGCCGGACACCATGTCCGAGCTGCTGCTGGTGGAGAACGTTCTAGCTCTAGGACTCGATTGTCCACCATTTGCTGTGCTGGCCTTTATTCCCATCTCTTCTCATGAAACTACCGAATCTTGCGTGTTTGGAGCCACTGTGTTTCGGCTCTACTTCCGGATCGCCAATACTGTTTTTTTTTTCTCTATCTCCTCCTTCACGCTCTTACGTTACGGATCCTCAGCTATCCGCAACTTCCGGCAGGACACACACACACGACAGAGTGCGCTGCGTCGCTACCAACCAACACCAACCAACGTTCGTCTATGGTTTTCTACTGTCGCGCACTGAATATTGAGACTGGTTTTCGCTTGTTCTTGCAGCGATTGAACAAGAAGAAATCCCACTTCACACGAATTCGCGCGAGTCAAATCACTTCTTAACCCGAGTGGCACACATACACTTGACACTAATCAAGAAAACACGATAAGATTTCGCGACTGACGACGACCGAAAAAAAAAAAACACCAATGACGACGAAACCTGTATAACCCAACTTTCAAAATCCGATTTCACATATTTGTCACGATCAGGTTTCCGCTGGATGTTACTCTCTCGGGAACCTGCGTGCTGCCAGCCTCCCACCGGGGACCCAAGCACTAGCTTCGCCAAGGTGTTCCGACCTTTTCAATCCACTAATTATTTGCTTTTATTGTTGAATTTATTGAAAAAGGGCTCCACTTTTTGACACACAAAGCAGCGCACACACCGCACACAAACACTACTCTGCTAGAGGGGGGTTTGAGCACTTTTACTTCTTTCTGCTCTTGTCAGCAGTCTTTGCTCACACCAGGCAGGGCCCGTTCGTCTTTTTCTCGCTCCCGCAGCTGATGTTTGGGTTTAGTTCGAACGGGGAGCAATCCGACTGCTGCTGACTGACGGACTGATTGCGATTGTTATTGTTGTTCTTGCTCGCTCGCTCGCTCGTACTGACACTTCTTTCCGACACAACAGGGGTCCACTTACACGCACACACACATTTTTACCAGCAGGCAGATTTTTCCTACACAGAACAGAGAAATAATAAAAAAAAAACTGCTCCGTCAGATTGCACAGTAGGCGAACAAAGATTCAGAAAATTTTACTCCTGCTTGTCCGAATTGGTATTCGAAAAGACAAATAAACATGATAGATACGTAACATAAATAACATCTAATTACGACTTCAATTTCCATTCAAATCAATCGAATAAAATTCAAACTTGCTACTCACTCAAATCGCGACTATTGTGGCCCACTGTGCCCTCAGAGGACGGAGCAGTCCTGGTAGGCTTTGTTCGAAAATTGTAAATTACAAAATCGAACCCCAATTGAACGCAGTGAAATCGCAATTTCCCCACCGCTACTCAGATGACCAGCATCCTGTTTTTTTTTTGTTTTTTTTTTTTTTTAGCACGCAGCAGCGCTCCTAGAACTTCTACTCAGCAAACTCGATTTTGGGGGTTTATTTTTTTTCTTCCTTCAAGATTTCACCATTATGTCGGATCGACCCGATGGGGCTGGGTAACCACCCGGATTTACACTTCCGTTTTCACTGGCTTCGAGCTGCACATTGAACGGCAATGGTGCCTTTTCTTGAACTACGAATAACGATGGCTTAACGCACAGACAGACTAGTGTCGTCCATTAGTTCGAGCAGAAAAAAAAACTCTCATTCGCAGTTACACTGACTGTCGCCGCCACTACACACTTCCGTCCATACCGCACCGAGAAATTGAGCTTAGCGCTCCTTCACCACTGATGATCATTGCACTGCTGACTGACTGACTGACTGACTGGTGGAACTGCGAAATTTGCTACCCAAGTGCCCACGAAACCCACAGCGCGAGAGTGTAGTTGTGCGATTCACTTTTGTGTTACGCACTCCGTCGTCGGACAAGTGAAACGTCAAGTTTGACAGGTTTTAAAAGAAGCGATAATCAATTTTCGAAAACCGGTTCGGAGCGCCCGGATCTGGTGCCGATTGAAGTATGAATCAATGGAATGAGCGAACTTCAAATTAATGTCATTTTTGGAACTTCGGAAATGTTTAAATTTGGTTCTTCTGGCAAGGTTGACATACCACAAAATATTATAATTAGAATGAAATTTGTGAATATCAAAAATAAGGATGATAATAGGTTTCAATTTTTTGAAGTAGAATACTTCTCTCAGGAAGTTCGGCTACATAGGGATGTAAAATGAAAATCTAAAACCGAAAAAAATAAAAAATATGTCCAATTTTAAATGCTTAGAAATTGGTTAGTATTTGATGGATTTGCTCCGTTCTTGCAGCAATAGATTGGAAAATCTTCTAAGATTTTTCCTAAATGAAGATAATTGTAATTTTATTATTCAATCTATTGTACTATTGAAAATAGTCAAGCCTTGTCAAAACGAAAAATTCGACCTCTGATTGGTCGAAAATATGATATTTGGCCTAAATAAGAGCCTGTTGCAGCCGAAGCTGCTCATAATAGTTCTAGACAGCGAAAACAGCAGTCATCCCTTAGCAGCAGCAGTAGCAGTGCAGTGGATACCAGCGATAGCGGATAGCGGCCACAGCTGTGGCGTAGCAATGGATAGCGCACTAGTTGTAGCGGAACTCAGCATCAATAGCAGCTGGGCCAGCTGATGCAGGGACAGCGGATACCAATGGCAGCGCATAGCGGCCACAACCAGCGTTGTTAAACTCGCTCGCAAAAAGCATGCGATACTCCAAGTGGCGTTCTCGCCGCTACCGAAATCTCACACTAGAGATACTCCTGTCGTACTGTTTCTCATTCTCTTTTCCTTTTTTCATTTCACACTACCGAGCGTTGATGCTTGCGAGTTTTCTCATAGGCCGACACGCACTCTCGCTCGCGTACTTTCCCACTCGCGTGTACCTCCCTTTCTCGCGAGCACAACCGTCAAGACGCATTATGGCGATACGGAGTGACAAGGTACGACAAAGCGGAGTGGCGAAAAAAATATTTCGATGGGTAGGCAGGGATGCCACATATACAGATTTTTCAGTACTTATACAGATTTTTGCGTATTTTTTATACAGATATCTGTATATACAGATTACAGATTTTATGGAAATAGTACAGAACTATACAGATTTTTTTTTGATTTTCGTGGATCGCGAAACAAACTTTTCGATATAGTTGAAAATCGAAGAAGAACTCAAATGCTATTGAGCGTATTGGAGGTTTCATTATATTTATATGTTACGCATAAACGTGTGCATAATTGTGTTTTTTATTTTAAGGGATATGTCCAGTACATATGCAGATATTTATACAGATTGAAATACCACCAAGGTGATTTTCTGAGGTTCGAAATACAGTTGAAATTGTGGCATCACTGCGAGTAGGTGGTCGAATATCATACACGTTCAAGCATGCGATTCTATATAGATTTATCACCCTACTTTCGCTCGTCGGTGCACGATGCAAAACTGCTTGGCATCAGTTTAGCGATGGACAAGCCGCATGCGTGAGTCGGTGAACGAAGCATTTTCGTTTTCGGGCACATTTTTTCAAGCACTCCTAGTCAAGTACTCTTATTCGAGTACTCGCGTATTTGGCGTGAGTAAAAAAGCAAAAGAGAATTCGCGAGCGGCTGTATGCTGGCTGCTGCTCTTGCAAATGCATGGATAATAAAGAGTTTCTCGAAAGTGTGTGTGCGAACGACTGGAGAAGCGTTGCACACATCTCAGTCTCGAGCAGAAAGGAGTGGATATGTTTTGCTTCTCGCTCGTTTAGCAACGCTGGCCACAACTGTGGCATGGCTACGAATAGCGTAGCAGTTGCAGCGGGTATATCTGACCATGAAGCCATGACCATGACCATTTTTCTGGTACACGTTGCCCCATAGTACTCCGTACCTGGTCCTGTCCAACTGCTCGACAAATAATGAACAAAATGAATTTTCTTTTTCTCAGCTTTATCGAGCCCGAAAGAAAATCCCACAGGGAACTGTCAAAAAGTTACTTAAAAAACCAATGCGGCATCATTCGAGTAGAAACTAGACAAGTGCAGGTACACTGCCTTCAAAAACAACTCAAACAGAGATTTTATTCAGAGCGTGGTACCATTCGAGTAGTTAATTTTGTAGCAACTTTTCTGGAATATTTCTTCCTGAGTGTTACGTATGTCTTATGTATGTGGAACAACGTCGTTGATATTTAAATTTTCAGTGCAAAACTTGGTTAGGGAAAGTCGCTAACAATTTTCTTCGTCATTTTTTTCTTGATTAGAACAATACAAACCTGTGCTGTGAAAATTGCGTTGGAGAAAAATCTGATTCTAGGTCCAGGCCATAATAGGTTAAGTTCTTTGATTTTGTGGGTAAAACTATAATAAAATGATACATATCAATGAAAATATAATTTTTGCAGATGAGCAAATGGGATATTTTATTGTTCAACTATTTATGATAAATCCACTGGAGTATTTTTTTTCCTGTATGGACTTCCTCACTGCAACGAGAATCGTTGATCCACAGACTAACAGACATAACACGTCGAACAAATTTCCAATAAAATCATCGTTTGGATGATTCCAGTAATTTACGCTAGTAACACTAGCACCATCTGCTGTCGTGTTCGCGCTGCGTCATGTATTTCGACATCAGCGACAGCGTTACTGCATGTGTCAAATGGGGAACTACAAAATAAGTATGAGATTGCATGACAGCGCTCCAGGCGACGTTTTCGCGCGATGATTGCTATTCGATTGAAAATTTGAAATGAACGTTATTTGTGGCGATGGAACTAGGTTTCAGTGTTACGTCTGTTAGTCTGTGGTTGATCTATTGTGAGATATGCCCGGGTGTCTGCTGAACCCCGCACTTCTATTATTAGCAATACCGCTATTGAGCAGTGGTATGCTTATTTTTATTATTTTTTATCAGTGCTTGTGTGTAATGTGCTACCATATACGTAAGACATACGTAACACTGGCGTTTTTTCTGGTACACGTTGCCCCATAGTACTCCGTATCTCGTCCTGTCCAACTGCTCTACAAATAATGAACCAAATGAATTTTCTTTTTCCCGGCTTTATCGAGCCCCAAAGCAAATCCCATAAGGAACTGTCAAAAAGTTATTTACAAAATTAATGTAGCATTTTTCGAGTAGAAACGAGACAAATGCAGGGCTGCGCAGGTACACTGCCTTAAAAAAACAATTCAAACAGTGCATTTATTCAGAGGGTGGTACCATTCGAGTAGTTCATTTTGTACCAACTTTTTTGGAAAATTTCTTCCTGAGTGTTACGCATGTCTTATGTATGTGGTGCTCTTCCTTTTACACACTTACTGTTCTCCTATATCGAGCCTCGTTCCTCCTGCCAAATATCTCCAATTGGGTTGTTTAGCTATATAAGTTTTTTATATCATCTGGAAGATCTGCATTATCTGAGTAAAACATGATTTAAAAAAAATTTCTATCGTCCTTCGCTTTATAAATCAAGATTTAAAACTGCTCGAAATCTGCTCGAAATCACTACAATGACAGTTCGCCCATATACCAACTGTCATTGTAGCGATTTGGAGCGAATTTTAATTCTTCGTTTAAAAATCGAAGGAAATGATATAAAGTTTTGAAAAAACACGTTTTGCTCAGAAAATTGCACTTTCAGATAATATATAAAAATCGGAAACCCGTGAATAGCTGAACAACCCAATTATAGTTCCCTGGAGAAGTTTCGTCGTGCGTCCTTCTGGCCAGTTTTATTGATAAGAGAGACTTATTATTGTTAAGAGGAAGCCACGCAAAGGTATTGTAGATTTCAGCGTTTAGGAAGGGTAACTGGTGGGGAGCCTGAGAATAAACCCATGCTTAAAGTCCTTTTTGACATCGAATGGCCTGATTCTACTAAGATTCGAACCCACGACCATCCGCTTACCAAAGCGGACTCTGTAACCTTGCGGCTACGCAGCTCCCTCACTAGAGTATACTGGAAGCCACTTGTCCTAAGTCTGAGGTCTTTAGAGTATACTACAGACCTCAAACTTAGGACAAGTGGCTTCCAGTTATTCTTCTTTTTGTTTCGAATTGCCCTCGTAAAACATTTTGATTTTCCGGCACGATGCTGGTCAGTGTTACCAAAAATTAAGAAAAAATTGATTTCTGGAGATTTTCAAGTTCTGCATTTCATTTACACATATTTAATTCTTTTGATAAGCGTAACGTCATGACGATAACCCCGCATTATAATAAAAAATGAATCCAAAATTCGGTTGAATTCCTCGAAAAGTTGAAGAAAAATAGATTACTTACTCACTTTGTTGGCCGACGGACCGTTCAGAAATATCCAGCTTCTTCTGCCGTGAGCAGCCATTTTCGTACACCAGCAGATCGTGCACATCCACCAAGTGCAAAGCCTATCACTGAGACAACTGCCTGGCCACCAGGGAGTGGGATTGGGCGCTTTTTTAGGTTACAGCGAAAGCAGCTTTTAGCTGTTAAATATTTATTTTTAGTTGATTTTTTTAATATTGATTATTGCGACTTACATAAACCGTTCATTTCTACAAATGATACAGGCAAAATCCTCCTGTTTTCCACTTTTGCACAAATACCTGCTCAGACACTGTCTGTTAGGTTAGATTTATATGTACAATTTATGTTTACTCACATTGGTCTCCTATCAATCATCTGCTGCTTCCGCTCCACTTTTGTTTTGGGTAGCAACTTCACTATCGGAGATATTGGCAGCTGATACAGTAGTATTGCCAGAGCCAACAATACCCGCCCCGGGTCAGATGCTGTTGTACGCCGCACCTAACATGGGGAAATAACCGCATACGACTCTCTCTTCCCAGTCGGCATACGACGGAAGTTTTCACCGGAAGTAGGTTTTCCAATCTTTGCCAAGGTTACTCGTATCCCGGTCGATACCTCGTGAGGAGCTGCAGTGCTATCAGCACGTGCCTCCGCAAACTTTTAAGAAATGACACGATTTTTGTGCCGAGACATGAACCCACAAAAATGTCCTGCACTCTGGCGGATCAAAACCTTTTGGGCAATGATGCAACGCGAACTTTAGAGTGAGCAAAAAAGAAGAGACGAAGGACAAAATTAATTGATGAGAAAGTGTTTTTTTTTTAAACTCTCTCTCGGTTGTTTTTTTATTATTATTCTTCACGTAAAGTCACGCAACTTCACACTCCCCCCCCTTTTTGCGTTTCATTTGTTTTTGATTTTTTCCCTGAACGGAGGTTTTGTTCCACGATCGCACAAATCGTGAATTTAGTCGCGCTTTTGAAAATCCACCTTTCAACCGGTTCAAATGTGCTTACCTTTCAATGAACTAACCCGGCAACGGCCGACGATCTCCGAAACATGTTTACTTTGTTAACACGTCAAAAAAACTTGAGTACAAACACAGAATCTACTTTCGGAAAATCGATCGACGGATCAAAACGAATTGTTGCTTTTTCAGCAGGTTACGAAGGGGGAAAATAGTGTCATTAAACTGTAATCATCTGCACCAGGATGTCATCCGCGACGGTAAGTGCACTTTTCTTCGATTGGTTGTCGGATTGAACCAGTTTGGTAAATATTTCAGGTGCCTCTGCTGGATGACACGGTTCCTTTCGGCGATGAAGATGAAAATGCAGCCGGAACGGCTAAGAGATTATCGTAACTAAACGCATTTACGGTTTTGAAGGTGTATTTTAAAACATGTTTTTTTTACAGCCATCCGTACGTCACATTTTTCCACGTATTTTTTCGTGGAGCAGCACTGGTAACGTACCTGTTTTGGGGTTTGTTCAATGATTCCTTCATAAAATGTTTCCTGCTGGTCGTATTCTGGCTGTCGGCGGATTTCTACTTGGTGAAAAATCTCAGTGGCAGACTGCTGGTGGGAATGCGTTGGTGGAATTACGTCGATGATGACGGTCGCTCGCATTGGGTGTTCGAGTCGAAGAAGGGCGAAAACTACGAGGCACGAATCAATCCCCATGAGGAGAGAATATTTTGGACGGCACTGGTTGTGTGTCCTTTACTGTGGGCTCTATTTTTTGTAGTTGCTCTGTTCGGTTTTAAATTCAAATGGATGGTAGGTGGAATACGTTTTGTTGTCATAAGAAATTACGGTCATGTTTGTTTTGTCCCACCAGCTGCTTGTGATGATTGCTCTCTCGCTAAGTGGAGCAAATCTGTACGGTTATATCAAATGTAACTTTGGAGCCAGTGCCAACCTAAGCACAACTACAACCGATTTCGTCAAAAGTCAGGTATTGAAAAATGCCGTCAGTTTAATTAGCCAACCGAGTACCAGCAGCAACAATGCGACACCGAAAACCACTACTGTAGCATAAATAGCAAACTATTCAAACTATTAGTCTTAAATAAAACAGTGTTTGACTTGAAAGTAAAATGTAAATTATTGACTGAAAAGAAAAGGAAGACTTGCCCTCCAACACTTTGTTAAGTAGCCAACTCTATTATCAGGGAACCCTACAAATGTAGCTAGACGGGAAAGAGTCGAAGCGACGGTTAAAAAAATTGCTCCAGGTGAGGCTCGAACTCACAACCCCGGCATTGCTCATCTCACAGTTACTGCTCTATAAGTACCGTGCGCTAACCAATTGCGCCACTGGAGCTGATGACTGGGCAGGCCGATAGGGCCCGTTAAGAAACCTTGGTCGCGAGGGGCCCCCCGGTCGAATGCAACACTGGTGCCGAGCGAACGCCGGTGCAAACCTCGTGGCGAGAAATTATTTATTTCATGCAAAATGATTTACGCACCAACTAAACAACGGTGAGAATATGAGGACTGCCATTTTCGTTCGCCTACTTTGTGCCACTTAATATTGGCCGAAGAAGTTTGTCCGTACCTAATTATATTGAACATCAATTTATCATTACATAATATTATGAAATTGCTGGAATTATCAACAAAACTATGCACGAAGCCACAACACAAACATTACCGTCAGCGCGCTTATACGCACCATTTTCCGACTCCTCCACCAATCGTTGAGAACTGTAAAATTCAAAACCGACAGCCACAGGAACAAGATGTCTTCGATAAATGGCTATTTAGCAAACATTCAGCGTCAAAAACAAAACTGCTTCGTACATACCGCGCTTCCTTGCTTTTGAAAGTATTTTGATCAACAGTAGAGAACAGCAGAAAGTGAAGCAAAAGGTAAAAACAGAAGAGAAAAAAAAACAAATCTCTATAGAGGAGATCGGTTGCAAACTCTGTACGGAGGATAATGAAATGAAGCATAATTTTTGCGGTACAATTTCAATCGTTAGGCTTAAGGCTCAAGTAGTTAACTAGTTTGATTTCAAATTGAGTGTTATTTCAAAACAATGATAAATGTGTTTTTATTTATTAGTAGAATAGAATAAAATTAGTGTGAAGCACTTTAGAACCTAATTTATGTGCTAACAGTGCGGTCTACTTTATCGGCAATTCTAAAAATAGCTTCCCCAGTGAGCAAGGGATTGTCCGCTTTTGATCGAAACTTTTTTGCGCTACTGCCTAAACGAGGGACACTTATGATGGAAATTGAGCAACACAGAGTCTATGGTATATAGAGTCGCGCGAAGAGAAAATCTATCGTTTCGGCAACACAGTTTTTGTGCCGTTTGTTGCCAAGAACTATACAGTTCTGTTATTCACCATGCATAAGCGAATATCATTTTCTGAAATTCTTCACAAGGTACACAGTTTTGAAAGATTACACCGGTGATGTTTTGTTAAATTTAAGTGAACCAGTGTACAGGTTTAATGTTGGATTAAAATATGTAAGTAAAACTTCGGAAAAACACATATTCTTTATTACGCTCAATTACAACACTTTTCATCCACTCCTAACATTATCACCTTGTTTATTTACATTGCTCGATTGGTACCCTCGTTTGACACTGATTTGGTTCCTCTGGTTTCATCTTTGCGGGACTCTTAAACATAGACTCTGGAGCAACAGATCTGGAAACGACACACAAAGAAGATATTACCAAGCGAATACGTGAAAACAACGTAAATTTATTAAACCTGAATGTAAACGATACGCATAAAAATTGGTGAAAACAACGCAACTGCTTAATAAAATGCGAATACTGAGTTTTGGGTTAAAATTTATAAAGAGTTTTTGATATTGATATTGATTCTTCAAGGTATGCAATTTTACCTAAATGATGACTTTTGTGCCGGTACTGCGCTTGAAGGGCTGATTTACATCAAATGTACGCATATTTGGATATTTTAATTTTTCTGTGGACGAAAGCAACAAAATGTTGTGAACCATTCAATGTAAATATGTTGATTTACGATTAATATTTTTTAGGGATACCATCCGTCCTGATTTAAGCGCAGTATGCAGTTCAAAAAGGAATTCATTTTCCTATCTCAATCCCATGTAAAATTCAGGCACTGAATCATGCAATGAAGTTTCTTCTGGTAGCTAGTAGAGATGGTCGGGTTTCGGGTTTTCGAATGTGTCTGTGATCTGTGACGCGCTAAGATGCATTGTCTGTAGAGTGCAGAAACAAACTTTGGAAGTGGAATGCATTCGCTGTTTTTATCGTTGAAATTACCGCCACCGTATCTCTGACTACCTGCTACAGTATTGTACATGTTATCTAGCGAGTTCTCTTTATGAAAGGAAAGGAATACTTAGTGCAAAAATTTAGTTTTCGCAACGCTTACATTTAATATCCAGCGGCAGCGTATTGTATTGTGGTGCTATAAAATCTGATACCCTACACACACCGATAATTGATTGTCTGTGTCGCTCTCTCGTAACGATGTCGAATCTAGCGAGACCACCCCCTGGAGCTGCGCACATCAAAACAAACTCTACTAAACGTTCTCGAGTTGATAACGATGAAAATGTAAATCCACTTACGTTAGAATCTGCAGCCCAAGTGCTGATGAATCAGTTTGCTGAAACCAGGGGAATGATTGACGATCTGCGGAATAATTTGCATACCAAAATTGATACGGTGAGGCTCGAACTGGAAGATAAGCTTGAGACTGTGTCGCAGGATATTAACTCGCTCAGGGCGGAATGTAGCACAAAACTGAACGATCACGATATCGCACTAGATAAATTGAATGAAAGAGTCGACAAAATTTCTTCGGCATTTGACTACCTTGAGAATCGCAATGAGTTGATCATCAGTGGTATCCCGGACATGAATGGTGAGGATCTATGTGCATACTTCAATGCGATATGCAAGCAATGTGGTCTCGGTGAAACTGCTCCCCCACTGGTTGACGTGAGACGCATGAAATCAAAAGCGTTAAAGGACGGTGACGAGAATTTGGTGGTGCTGCAGTTTGCTTTGAAAAATGCTCGTGATAACTTCTACGGTGCTTACTTACACAAACGAAATTTACAGCTAAACCATATTGGCATAAACTCAAAGCGCAGAATTTACGTAAATGAAAACTTGACGGTAGCAGCACGAAAAGTGAAGGCGGCGGCTCTGCGCATGAAAAAGGCTGGCAAGTTGTCCTCGGTTCTTACAAAGGTTGGGACGGTGTATGTGAATGTAGCAACGGATGGTTCACCTGTAGCAGTCCTCTCCGAAGAGCAGCTGGATGGTTTTTAAAGTACAATATTGTAAATATCAACTTGATTATACGCAACGATAGACTTCATAGACGAGGTGGTGGTATCGTATTGTACTGTAAAGACGGGTTTCGCTCATCAGAAGTTTACAGAACAAACATTACAGATGCATCGGATGAAATAACTGAACGCCTTGCCGTGGAGTTATGTTTAGACAATGAAAAGGTTCTCATTATGTGTGTGTCTATAATCCACCTGACAATGACTGTTCAAATTTCCTGCACCAAAAACTGACTGACCTCGCCGTTTGCTACGAGAACATCGTGCTCATTGGAGATTTTAATACCGACCTCTCTCGACCGAGCAGGAAACGGGATCAGTTTGAATTAACGCTCCAGAGTTTATCACTTACGTCTATCCAGCTTTTTACGCACCATAATGGCGAGTGCTATAATGCGCGTTCGTTATTTGTGAACCTCTCTGCTTAGTCAGATTCGTGATTTCTGCAGTTTTGGCAACATTGATGTTGCCAGATTTATTGTTTTTCGTGCAAAATACATAAAGAGTCAAACTGACGTAAGCAGAGTTGTCCAAAGGGAAGGTAACATATTACGAATTTTTCATTATAGCGTCCGCCATTATGGTGCGTAAAAAGCTGGATTGGTGATGAGCCAACTTTTTTTCACCGGCGCGGCTGCTCTCAACTAGATTTACTTATCCTGAGTAATCGAAGAAAAATGCTGCGCTTCAACCAAGTTGGCTTCCCAGGGCTTTCGCAACACGATCTCATTTTTAGTTCATTGGATTTTAATGTTATTCCCGTACAAATATCTTAAATACCAATATAGTTTACTTACGTGAAATTATGAAGACAAATTGAAAATGACAGAAGCGTTAGTCACCTTTTCGACCGCTAGGTGCGCCACTTCTGATTTTGTTCTACACGACATGCGAAAAAGAGTAACTTTTAACAATAATATTACCCTAATGGGTACACTGAAAAAAATGCACTTTTTATTCTGAAGTGGACTCGGCCGAATATTTTATAATAATAAAGTTCGCCTATGTATGAGGCAATCCATGGGTGGTGTTCCACGGTTTGTACGTTTGTCGACCTCCGACAATATTTTGAGTTGTAAAATGGCGACTTCCGGTGTCTGGAAAACTGCCGAAAATGACCAAATACCACCTAATATGAGTGTTTTTTAACTAGAATGACGCTCAGAGGCCAGAAATTGTCTCCAAATGCCAGTTGGAAATCCAAGATGGCGACTTCCGGTTTCTAAAAAACAGCGGCAAATGACCAAATATGGGTATTTCCGCGATTGTTATGATGCACTGAAGCCACAAATCGACCTCAGACAACATTTTGAATTGTGAGATGGCGACTTCCAGTGACTGGAAAAGAGACGAAAATGACCAAATACCACCTAATATGGATGTTTCTTTAACCAGAATGACGCTCAGAGGCCAGAAATTGTCTCTGAATACCATTTTGAAATCCAAGATGGCGACTTCCGGTTTCTAAGCAACAGTGAGATATGACCAAATTCCACCCAATATGGGTATTTCTGAAATCGTGATGATGCACTGAAATCACAAATCGACCTCAGACAACATTTTGAATTGTAAAATGGCGACTTTTGGTGACTGGAAAACTGCCGAAAATGACCCAAAAACAACCAAATATGGGTGTTTCTTTGACCAGAATGATGCTCAGAGGCCAGAAATTGTCTCCAAATGCCATTTTGAAATCCAATATGGCGACTTCCGGTTCCTAAACAACAGTGGCAGAAGACCAAATAACACTCATTATGGGTATTTCCGGGATTGTTATGATGCACTGAAGCTACAAATCGACCTCAGACAACATTATGAATTGTAAGATGACGACCTCCGGTGAATGGGAAACTGCCGAAAATGACCAATACCACCCAATATGGGTATTTCTTCACGCGGCCGATTTCCTTCCAATGTGAGATGCTTCGATACCAGAATGATACGCAGGAGCTAGAATCGACCACAGACACCATTTTGAATTCTAAGATGGTGACTCCCGGTTTCTGGAAAACAGCCGAAAATGACTAAATAACACCTATTATTGGTGTTTCTAAAACCAGAATGAAGCTCAGGGGGCAGAAATTGTCTCCAAATGCCATTTTAAAATCCAGGGTGGTGACTTCCGGTTTCTGGAAAATAGCCTAAAGTGACCAAATACCACCCAATATGAGTGTTTCTTTAACCAGAATAATGCATGGAGCTAAAAATTGACCTCAGACACCATTTTGAATTGTGAGATGGCAACTTCTGGGAAACAGCCGAATACTACGACCAATAATTTCAAACGATATAAACAAATCGCAAGAAATCAATGAATTTGGAATGTTGAAAATTATTAAATTGAACACAAAAATGGGCGGGACAAAGTTTGCTGGGTCAGCTAGTAAATACATAAATATGCTGGTTAAAGCAAAGCTGCAAGTTATTAATACGAAGATTAGATCTCGAAAGCAAAAAATTTGGATGGATAAAAAAAAAACAAAAAAAAACTTTCAAAGCGAAGAAAACTAAACATTAAATAATAGTTTTTGCATAACAGTTGTTATCACTAATTATGTTTGTTTTGTTGAACACCTTTTATATATAATATAATAAAGCTTTTAAACCAATTACAACATTATATGTATCCATACTTAAATTGTTAAATTGATAGAACATTCAAGTGTTATCTAAGCTAAAAGTTGCACAACAACCATATACGACTATTGACAACCATTGTGTGGTTTCTCCTTTTATCTTCTCCACGAGTAATTGAAACCTTCATTTAATTGTACACTTCGTGGCCTGATCATTGAGCTTGAGCTTGACGGCCGCACATTTCGTAGTTGCTTCCCGTGATGGATCTGAGCTAGTGAAGTTACACAGGGAACCATGTATATAGCAACTTGGGATTAGTTTACCATTTACACGTCAAGGCCTGATTTTTTGAATATTTCTTCTTAGTGCCTCGATAAGCCACATCACATTATATTATCAATATTTAACTCCCGGAATGGCGTTAGTTTTACATACCAACAATATACGCACGAAATCTGCAACATATTTTTTTCTGTGAAAGTATGAAATTGAGTCAACTAAATCTAAAATTGAGTAAATTCAGTTTCGTGTGTGAAAATGTCGGTCACACGCTCACAGAAATTCAACAACAATGCACAGTGGTACAGTAAGGCAATGTAGGTGGACATGAGTTTTTCGATGCGATTTTGTGGTTTTAGAGTAAAATTTTTTCTAAGAACTTGTTTCTTATATTTAGTCTATTTTTTATGTGCAAATGAAAATTAGAGTGGTCCTGAAATCGACTAAATAAAAATACTAACTTTTTTATTTGCAGAAATAAATGTATAAATTCATCGGCACAGTTGTAGATCAACTAATTTTAAGCAAATTTCGGTATTTCTTCACAATATTTATACAATATTTGTTCTTTATATGATACAAAAAAAAATTTATATTTGCCCTAAACGGAAACATCAATATATCAAAAGGGTCTATTTTTAAAATAGAAATAGTGAAGAGTCCATCTGTACAATATATCGACAATGTTTTTTCATCAAAATTGGCGTATTTTTGATTATAGTTACCGAAGAAAAATTTTGTTTTTAAATTTGAATTGAAAAATAGAGCGAAAAGGCTTAGAATTAGTTGGTTTACAATTATTTATGCAAATAAAACCAAGTTAGTTTGTTTTTATTTCGTTGATTTTAGGACCACCCTAATTTTCATTCGCACATAAATAGAGGACTATGTATAAGAAACAACTTTTTACAAAAACTATGGCTTTAAATCGCAAACCAAAATCGCAACGAAAAGCTTATGTCCGCATAAATTGCCTCACTGTACCACTGTGCAATGAGTTTAGTTACCTTTTTCACCACAAGAGGGGGTGTTCCCTGTCTGTCTTTACGGAAATATATGGGAAATTAGAGAGTGAACTATATTGTTATTTTAAGATATTTGTCCCGTAACAACCGTTCAGAAATACCGAGATTATATTAATTTTGACCCAAATGCTATAGCAAATGCCATCGCTTCCCTTGGAATCAGTTTTATGCTATCGGTGATGCCAATGAGCTAGTTGAGTTTTTCAATGAGCATATCACGAGCATTCATAATGAACTTATACCACTTCGTCTTGCAAACAACAGAAAAACATCAAACGCGTGGATAAGTTCAGAAGTGCGCAAGTCTTTAATCGAAAGAAATATGGCATACCGAGACTGGCACAGGGCCCCAACCGAACGGAAGGATCAGGCAAGACGACTCTACAAAAGATTAAGGAATCAAACGAATTATTTGGTTTCGAGAGCTAAAGCACAATACATGAGCCGGTTCCTCGACAGAAGAATCTCTGCTAAAGTTCTCTGGCAGCGGGTAAAGAAGCTGGGCGTTGGCAAGCGACCAGCATGTGACAACTGCTATCTCGACCCCGATGAAATAAATCGTGCGTTTGTGTCGAACTTTACTGTAAGCGACAACGGTGGTAGAAGCAACCGAGCTTATCCTAGCTCACCTCATAGTTTTTCTTTTCGTACTGTGGAAAACTGGACAGTTGTCAATGCTGTTTGTGACGTGCAATCGAATGCAACAGGACTCGATGATCTGCCGATAAAATTTATTAAGGTCATATTACCGTTGGTCGTCAATCAAATTACGCATATCTTCAATGTCATTATACGAAGCAGTGTTTTTCCCTCTTGCTGGAAACATGCGAAAATAATTCCTGTCCGAAAGCAGCGCCATTTGACTTCAATAACAAACTTGAGGCCTAGAGGCATCCTCTGCGCTCTCTCGAAAGTCTTCGAAAAGCTAATTGGGAAGCAGATGACTTCTTACATCACTGGAAACAATTTACTATCAGAGTTTCAAGCAGGTTTTCGAAAAGGTCACAGCATTAAAACAGCGGTCATCCGGGTGTACGATGATCTAGCTGTTGCGTTTGATAAAAAGGCTGGCTCTATACTATCGTTGCTAGATTTCTCCAAAACGTTCGATACAATCAATCATCACAGGCTCTGCGTAAAACTGCAATCACAGTTTAATGTCACTTCTGGTGCAGTAAATCTGCTCAACTCATATCTAACAGATAGAAATCAAACCGTTTTCTGTGGAGATCGACGATCAAATAGCTCTGTGATCACTTCAGGAGTGCCGCAAGGATCTGTTCTTGGCCCGCTGTTATTTTGCTGCTACATTAACGATCTGCCTAATGTTCTAAAGTACTGCACCATTCAGTTGTATGCTGATGATATACAGTTGTACAAAAGCCGTTTGGGTCTTGGTACCAGCGAAATTGTTGAATTAGTTAACGAGGATCTTGCAAGGATTACACAATGGTCTTGCCGAAATAGACTGCTTGTCAATAAAAGCAAAGGTAGAGCCCTATTAATTAAAACCAGAACACGGAATGTTGCTCACCATAATACACTGCCTGACGTTATAATGGACGGAGACGTGATTCACTGGACAGATAATGCAAACAACCTGGGCTACGTCTTTCGCAACGATCTAAAATGGGATGGACTTATACGACAACAATGTGGGAAAATTTATGCCGGTTTACGAACGCTATATAGTTGTATATACCTCTGCCCCAGTTCGTACCGACTGAAGCTGTTCAAAAGTTTGATTCTTCCTCATTTTCTATTCGGAGATGTGGTTCACATCGATTCAGGTGCCGGTGAACTGCGAAAACTAAGTGTTGCCCTGAACTGTTGCGTGAGATTTGTTTATGGGCTGAATCGCTACTCCCGTGTAAGTCATTTGCACTCAAATCTTATTGGATGCCCACTTTAAAAATTATATACGTATCGTTCCTGTGTTTTTATAAAAAAAGCTCATGACAACTTGTATGCCGTCATCACTTCACAGAAAATTGATTCCTTCACGCGGTCGACGTCTTCAAAACTTGGTTGTACCATCAAATAGTTCTTCAATCTATAGAAATTCCTTGGTCGTTAGAGGAGTCGTTAGCTGGAATATGTTGCCAGCCAGAGTAAAAAGTTCTGCATCGGAGGTAATGTTCAAGAGAGACTGTTTGAATTTTTGGAACCACGCTTAGAGAGATTAGGTAAAGTTAGGTTAGTCAATAACTTAACACAAAAATGATTGAGAGACGAATTTTCAACCAGAAGTAGTTAAATTAAAAAGGTCAACCTTTACACTACTGGACAAATAAATAATAATTATAAAAAACCCGAACCCGACCCGTACCCGACGGGCTCGGGTCGGGTTCGGGTTTGAAAATTTTTGAGAGTGTCGGGTACGTACGGGTCGGGTTCGGGTTTGGTGAAAAAAAAAACTTTCGGGTTCGGGTTTGAAAATGCCGGGTTTAGGTCGGGTTTGGGTATGAAAACCCAAAACCCGACTATAAAATCTATGAAATCTCGGGTTCGGGTTTCACAATTTCGGGTTCGGGTTTCATGGAAATAAAATTTTCGGGTTCGGGTTTGAACGAAAAAAAAGTTTCGGGTTCGGGTCGGGCTCGGGTTTCGACCGGAAAAAAAATTCGGGTTCGGGTCGGGTACGGGTTTGAAAAACATCAAACCCGACCATCTCTAGTAGCTAGTACGCGGCTAAAAAGAAATCATAAACCGAAATGGAAAACAAAGGTCCCTTGCTGTGAACACTGCTGTGAAGCATTTTATGATTTCTTTTCAGCTGCCCATTAAAAGAAATTTCTTTGCCTGATTCAATGCCTAAATTTTATATGGGATTGAGATAGAAAAATGAATTTCCTTTTGAACTGCATATTACATATGCATACTGCATGCGCTTTGGATAGAAGATCTTTTTTCAACTGCATGCCGCACTTTAGGGGTTAGGGGCGCAGGGCGCACAAACACCGATACCGTTTTTGCGTATTTTCAACTGATTTAGAGTTTACATTTAAATTTTAAACAACAATTTGTTCATTTTATAAATTACAGTCGCCGTTCAATTACTGCAACGCTTTATAACTGCAAGACCGATAACTGCAACAATTTTGCAGTTATCGGACCGCATTCCGTCAAATCTGAAGTCAAAGTCATATTTGACGCGGGGGGATTCTGAACGCATTCAAAAATAAAAATTGTTGAATCTCTAGAAACATTTCAAAAGGACTTTTCATTTTTCTCGATTTTTTTCGATTCCGTTCACTTGTTGTCTATTTATTCTAGATGGGATATTATAGATCTCCACTATTAATTAATGAAGCCAAATCACCATGTTATGTGGTTCACTTTCCGTAATTATTATAAGAGAAAACAAAATTCCTTGTGCATTGTTTGGCTAGCTTTCACGTCATGGATCCTGCTGACATTGATGTTGCTTTTACTTGCGTTATGTCAGCGGTTCCGAGCTTTTTGTCAAAATTTCATTCATGAATTGTGTCGACTTCAGGAGTTTATCAAGGAGAACGTCTTTCTATTAAAAGGGTTAGATTCCTCGGGTTATCTTAACCGGTGTGCAAAGGTCCTTTTCGCATTCGAAAGGCTTAAACACACAAGGGACAACCTCTGAAATCTAGCGTTCGGATTTAGAAAGATCTGTGCGAGTTCGTATTTGCTAGTGGTATAATTTTATTTGGTAGCAAATCGGGTATATATACAAAATTTACAAATTCGAATCTTATGAACTATGCCTACGTATGGAAGAGAAAATGAGAGAGAAGATTCTCCGAATCTTCGTAAGGGAACAAATAAGAACGCGACAGAATTTCCATTCGCCTAGTCAGGTCAAATTTGCCTTCCCCTAATCCGGTACCTGAACGGGAAAAAGGTTTCGAACGTTATCGGCTTTCTTTACACGCGCCTACGACAACATTCATTCAGATAGTTACAATGTTTTACAAAGCGCCGGATTTGCATTCCCTATTTCCCTACATAAGATGATAATGCGTACGCAGACGCGCCGGCTGATAATAGGACTTATCGCCCTTTTCTTTGAGCATTACTCGTCCATAATTCGCATAGTCATTGACGCTGGCTAAACCTAACAGACTAAGAAAACAGAACAGAAAATAGACCGCTTACGATTAGTGGCCTCGCACGGATCTAGAAATTCTATACCTGCTTCTAATCTAGCACCCGCACGAAGGGTCGGTCGGGGATTATTTATGTAGCAATCTCCTCTATGACGGGAACCTATTTGCGATTATTAAATCTATTCTAATTCCTTTTATAAGAACAATAATAAATGAGTTGCTGAATGACTATATTGTCAAGTTCTAAATAATGCGTTTGCTACATTCTGGGCCCCATAAATCTACTAAGATTTATCAAAAAACTATTACGCATTATTTCAAAATTATACATCTTCTCAAAGTAAACATATTACATTTACGGTTCAAATACATTACTAATTACAGCTACACTGTATCTTCTGTGGTGTGGTTCGCAGCCGTGTAGCGTCTTCTGGCGGCTTCCTTAATTCACGATTAGCCATATAACTGCATATAACGTAGATATACATTGCTGCTATCACTATTTTCAGTGGCAGTATCGTAGGCATCACAATCGAGACAAATGGTTGAATCTTCTGGACAGTTTTTCTGACATTTCTATGTGGACCGCTTCACGCCGTATTCGCCCAAAACGTTTTCAACTTAATTGGGAAGGATCCTTCCTGTACAATGTATTTCGACGTACCTCAGATGAGCGGCTTTGAAATTTATTTTCTTCTGCCATAACCTGATGATTGGTAGTGTAGTCTCCGCCAATCGGAGAAATCGTTTTTATTTACGAGGTCACACTCGCCGTTGAATAAGGTTTCTTCTATTTCTGTAACAGGTTGATTACCGGGTAACGTTCAACCGTCGAACCGTAATTCGAAGTGTTTTGGCTCATTATACCATTTAATTTCTCCGACATATTCTATAGTAGCCTCATCTGCCGTATTGTTTTCAGACTATACCCAACGCCATTGATCTTTGGCAGTGGTATCCAATATTTCGCCGACTCGGATGTTAATGTATGATGGATATTTTCTTTTCGTATTTGTTACCCATGCTAGCACTGTTTTCGAATCTGTCCATAATGTTGCAGATTTTATTTCCAGACGTATCTCCTTTTGAACGACGTCTAATAGCCTTGTCCCCATGACTGCCGCATGGAGTTCCAAACGTGGAATAGATACTGGTTTAATCGGCACAACTCTTGTTTTAGCTGTTATTAACTGCGTATTGATTCCAAAGCTTGTTTCAGTTCTAGCATATACACAAGCTGCAAGTGCCTTTTCAGAGGTGTCAACGAAAACATGTAACTTTATCGGAGCGTGCTCTGTTAGAATGCATCTCGGGATTGATAAGCCTTCCGCTTGTTTGAGTTTACGTAAGAAGTTCAGCCATTGATCATACAGCAATTTGAGATTTCTTATCCTCGAACGGTTTTATATCAGCGCATAACCGTCTTGTTACAGGTATACTTCTCAGCAATTCAGTATTATTCGAGGAGAAGTTTCTAATATGGAAGCCTCCTTCCTGATGAATTTCGGTTACCTTTTGTACAAGCTCCTTTGCCTTTTTTGGATCCCAAAAACTATCAACGTAATCGTCGACGTAATGTTGTTTTATTATTGCATTTATGGCTTCAGGAAACTGTTCCAAGTATCTCTCTGCGTTATGGTTTTTTACAGCTTGCGCGCAGTACGGTGAACAAGTCGAGCCAAAAGTCATGACTTGCATGACGTAAATATCCGGTTTTTTACTACTGTTGCAGTCGCGCCATAAGAAACGTTGCGCATTTGTCTTCACGGCGTATTTTCACTTGATGGAACATCTCCACATACAGGTATTTTTCCTTCTCGAATTCATAGAAGAGTCCCAAATAATGAAGTCAGTTGATCTGGACCGGGCAGCAACATTGAGTCCAAAAATACTCCATTTACTTTTGCAGCTGCGTCGAAAACTTATCTTGGCTTCGGTGGCAACTTGTTTTGTTGAAAACGATGAAGTGCGGAAGATAATTTAAAGTTGGAAGTTTCGTAGCAATTCCTGTTGATTGAGCTTACGAATATATCTTTCTTCTTCTTCTTAGATTTTTACCCACGGAAGAACTGTTTAAGAGGCTGACCAAAATACTGTTCTAATAACGTTCAATCGTATTTCGGCCTCAATAGCGTTTACTGTCTTCAAAGCGTGTTGTTGCAATTCCGATGGGTCGAGTTTATCTATAGAATACTTTAGTTTTATAATCATCGAAGGTATTGGCTTAACTTCATACAGTTCAACCTTTGAACGTGTAATCACTAGCACTTTTTATATTTGTGGATATCTTCTTATAATTTCACTGCCTTTAATTCACAGGCAGACTTCGGTTACTTCTGACAATTTTACTTCAAATTCTCCGCAGATGAGAAGCTTTTTGTTGTCGCTTTCAATTCTTCTTAATGTACTACGGCGATAGAATCATTTTTTTCGCTAAATAATTTTTTTCTATAACTTCTATGTTGAAGATTTTAACTTTTATTGATGTCTCATCGTTTCTCCAATTTAAAAACGAAACGCTTGCAAAGTTTGTTGACAGCTTGATGAATTTTTGATGTATTAGGGTTTGTTCTTTATTTTCCTTCAAAACATCCAAATTTGCAACCTTTACGGAAGGTTGCATAAGTATTCCTTTAGCATTCAAATTAGCAACCGTTGACCTTTAACGGTTCCACCAATTTATTCCATTCACTTCGTTCTTTTGCCGAAGATTTCAAATTTATACGTCTTCGATTCAAAAAAGTTAACTCTTGAACCTTTTTCCAACGAGTTTTAACAAGTTTGAGAATCCTCGATTTATTATGCCATGTAAGTTTTTCAATAACCTTCTTCGTAGTTTCATCGACTGAACTTGCATTGCATTGTATCCAGCGCCTTTCTTCGATGTCTTCCTGAATTCCATCAACTTTAACATTTATTAGCGATATGACGTTCTTGCTAACATCTTCATCCTGCGTTGAACATGTTTTAAATTTAGTGGATTCTAGCATCATTTTTTCCCTTGTTGATATTCTATTGCAGCTGAATATTCCAATATGTTCATCCTTTTGGCCAATTCGTCGTATCGTGTTCCAAAGCATGTCTGGAAACTTTCCAAATTGTTTCACCTTGTCGTTAGGTGATTCTGCAATTTCCGACGAATATTTTGGGCTTGAGATACATCCTAGCATTTCAATATTATTCGATAGGAATTTGCTTTTACTATTGAACCCATTTTCATAGAGGCTCTTGACAGCCGCGCTCAAAAGATGATTCTCGAGTTTTATATCCGCATTATGATGTTTAACTATTGCATTCTCTGCGTAGGAAAATTCCTCAGGACATTTAAAACCATTGCAGCTCCAAAATTTCATTGCTGCATCAAAGAATACATTGTCCTTCATGACAATTGTAAAATTTCGACGAAAATTCAATATCAAATGATCTTTTATCAATTCCACTGATCGTTGCTTCCGAGTAACGTAGTTATTCAAAACATCATTTCTGGCCACACACTGCTTTATAGTGTCTAAGTTGTTTTCAGCGTAGTTGTAGCTTACTATCGGTTTGTTGCGCCTAATTTTCCATGGTGATCCTGGAGCATATCTTCCGTTTTTGGAATTGATGGCATCTGCAGGTGATACTCTCGGTTTAATAATGTTACCAGGTCTTCGTTTTAAAACCGAAGGACATCTCAACAATTTATTATTATTCGATGAGAGTTTTATGCCCTTATGTTCATTTACTTGATGAATTTTATTTTTTTTTTACTTTTGAGCCTCCCTTTTTGAGAGCTTATCTCTGATTTTTGGCAATCTTGATAGCCTTGTTTTACTGGACATACTTTAGTGGCATTAGCTCGTGCAGGTTTCTTTTCCACAATCTTTGGGGGATTAACAAGAACCTTTCGCGGTTCTATTGATTCTTCAGAAATGTTTATTCTTTTAACTGCTTTGAATATTTCTTCATTTCCTTTTAAAGGCTTTGGATTAGATTCGTGGTGATCAACTCTTTGGCGATTCCCGAAAATTACAACAGATGTTGTATCCTTGTCTTTGAGTGACTGTTCATCTTGTGCGCTTTTCCTGGCACACATAGGAATTCCTGGCGGTTGTCTTGATCTCCGCCTCATTGCATGCGCTTCAACATGTGGTTTCAGCCAGTCGTTTAATTCATCTAAGTCTTTGACTTGAGACTTTTCCTTAGTCCAACAGATTTGTATGCCGAAAGAAAACTTTCCAATAATATCCTCCATCAGCTGAGGATTATTTAATAGGCGAATTTCATTCATGGCCTTTATACTAGACACAAATTTGTCTAGTGCATTGGAGCAACCCGTTAGATTCGAAGTCTTACGGATGTCATTGAGCAGGTTTTTATATTCCAACTCATCCTCGTACCGGGTGAGTTGATCCAAACATTCTGGATCTGCTAGCCTGTTCTCTCCTGGAACATGATTTGCTTCTTCACTAAAGCGAATCTGTGATGATTCAGTCTTCGTTTGATAAACTGAATACATCTTTCTTGCCATAGTTTCTCCATGGTCTTTAAATCTTTGCGATATCGTATCGCTGGTCTTTAAACATTGCATTATTGCAAGACCCATTTCGATGTTTGTGCATTTAACACAAATCCATCGTTCCTCAGGTAATGGTAGCCTTCTAAGGTGTCCACAGTTTAAATGAAATCTGCGATCGCACTCATCACATGCGACCATGTTTTCCTTAGAATCTTTCTCCTTGCACAAGCGGCAACTACCGTTAGGATTGTTAACAAAATAACTCATCGTTGAGTAATGAGGGCGGTAGCGGCTTTCTGATGATTTTTTCTGTGGCTTCGTAGGGTTGATCGTCCTGATGACTTCCAAGGTTGATCGCCGTAGAAAGAATCGTCGCAAGGTTGAAAGAAAGGACCGATACCAACTAGCTCCTCTCTGGAGCCACCAAATGTCGACTTCAGGAGTTTATCAAGGAGAACGTCTTTCTATTAAAAGGGTTAGATTCCTCGGGTTATCTTAACCGGTGTGCAAAGGTCCTTTTCGCATTCGAAAGGCTTAAACACACAAGGGACAACCTCTGAAATCTAGCGTTCGGATTTAGAAAGATCTGTGCGAGTTCGTATTTGCTAGTGGTATAATTTTATTTGGTAGCAAATCGGGTATATATACAAAATTTACAAATTCGAATCTTATGAACTATGCCTACGTATGGAAGAGAAAATGAGAGAGAAGATTCTCCGAATCTTCGTAAGGGAACAAATAAGAACGCGACAGAATTTCCATTCGCCTAGTCAGGTCAAATTTGCCTTCCCCTAATCCGGTACCTGAACGGGAAAAAGGTTTCGAACGTTATCGGCTTTCTTTACACGCGCCTACGACAACATTCATTCAGATAGTTACAATGTTTTACAAAGCGCCGGATTTGCATTCCCTATTTCCCTACATAAGATGATAATGCGTACGCAGACGCGCCGGCTGATAATAGGACTTATCGCCCTTTTCTTTGAGCATTACTCGTCCATAATTCGCATAGTCATTGACGCTGGCTAAACCTAACAGACTAAGAAAACAGAACAGAAAATAGACCGCTTACGATTAGTGGCCTCGCACGGATCTAGAAATTCTATACCTGCTTCTAATCTAGCACCCGCACGAAGGGTCGGTCGGGGATTATTTATGTAGCAATCTCCTCTATGACGGGAACCTATTTGCGATTATTAAATCTATTCTAATTCCTTTTATAAGAACAATAATAAATGAGTTGCTGAATGACTATATTGTCAAGTTCTAAATAATGCGTTTGCTACAAATTGAGTTCAGAAACGTCTCGTAAAATGGTCTTCTGTAGTATAAACTTTATCTTCGCCTACATATTGGTTATGTAAAGTAGTTACTCAAACGCAATAAATTATGATGTGGAAATATGACTATCAAATTGATTAATCAAAAAGCGTACCCATTTTAGTTTTCTGTTATTTTTCGCTACTATGTACTTCATTAAAAAAATACATTTCGACATCATTGAAAACAAAAATGGTTATCGAACGGCATTCGATAACTGCAATGTAAACATGTTGCAGTTAGCGAACGACGAAATCCGTTAAGTCATTTTGAAAAATTCTTCGCGAAACTTGCAAATTGAGCTACTCCATCACCGGAAGCATAGCGGCGCTTCGTATACCGAATGACAGCCAAACCGCTTCCGCTGTGTGCTGTCAAGTGGCCATCTTTCTTTTCTGATTCGTACTGTGCAAGAAGTAAGTTTTGTTCCCTCGTTTGTCCCGGAAAGACCCGATGTTTTACGGCAATAATCGATTGTTTCACTGGAAAATTGAATTCGTCCGTAACTCTGGAGTGTAAACAGTGAAAATGTGAACTCTATATTGATTTAACAAGCGATAACTGCAGCGATAGTCGTGTCTGTTTTGTGTTCGATTGTTATCGTCTTCGACGGTCTTGTTCCGGGACAAACAAATCATTGCTGGAGTTAAACAGAAAAAAAAATGCATGTGTTTGTTCTTGTTTTAGACGCAAAATGCAGTTGCATATTCGAGGTCTCAACACTCACGTCCTGGACGTGCAGCCCCAGGAAACAATTAGCGAGATCAAGGTTAGTTTTTTTTGCTGGTTGGTGAAACACGGGTTCCGGGGTGGAAAATGTCGCAACACAAGATGCAGTGTACAGCAGAATCCAGGCTCCGGAATACGGACATGGCCAGGATTCCCTAGAAACACTGCTAGAGTAAAACGGTTTGAGTGTTTGCCCGTCATTGTCCGGAATCATGGATAATGATGGGTTAGGTTAACTCAGCACAGCTTATCGGTCTTTTGTGGAAGATAAAATACAACGCAAATTTTACCAAATCGTTAACCTCTGCCACACAGGTTATTCGGTTTAAGAATATTTGCCAGATTAAAAAAAGGTTCGGAAGG
Source organism: Wyeomyia smithii (assembly GCF_029784165.1). NCBI lineage: Eukaryota > Metazoa > Arthropoda > Insecta > Diptera > Culicidae > Wyeomyia > Wyeomyia smithii. The sequence continues at coordinate 13,512,010 of NC_073694.1, forward strand.
GGTTCCCAACTCGTATCACTTAGGTGTCAAAGTGGTAAGACTTAATACTCCTACTACAGATGGATTTCGAAGTCGGAAGAAGTTATGAGAAAAAAAAAAACGAAAGAAGCAATCACATTTGGCCCGATCATTGCGCGTCGATATGCGTTATCGCAATGGATCTCTAAAGTGGTTGCTAGAATAAATCGGTCACTATGACTTGCCTTGCTTCCAAATCCTTGGACTGGGTGAGGTTTCAAGATCGAGACAAATAACTTCCGCTGACGAAAACAACAACAACAACGATTGGGCAGCACTCAGGGAAAGGCCATTAAATTTCATGCTAATGAGGTTGGTCTTACTGATGCGCTGCTAGAATGAATTGGACTTTGAGACCTTCGTTTTCCCTGCAACGGTGGAAACGGTAGGGAGCGTAAAGTCCAAACAAATTCTGCTATCGTTAATTAGAAACCTTTATATGTAGCAATCAAATTTGGCCCGACTTTTGCCCTTCGATTAATGGCATTTTAGCCTCTAACTTGATTGCAAGAGCAAACTAATCATTTTCTATGACTCGTCGAGACTCGTGGATCACAGGGTCTGGCGGGGTTTAAGAAATGAAACAAATCTAAACGATCGAGAAACGGAATAATGATAAAAATGCAGATTCCAGCGGACATCATCGACTCCTAGATGATTGTCCTCCTCAAACTAATTTTCTGCTAGAACAAACTCGAACTATGAGAATCATGCTGCCTCAAAAAGTTCAGGCTTTAGCTGAGCTGCATGAGGTAAAGTTTGGTCGAACAATTATCCAATGTGTGTAGACATTTTCCACCCTCCCTAGGGCTGATGTTAGCAGAATCCAGCGGAACGAATATCCATTGCCAGATGTTTGCTTCCTCCAACGAAAGAAAAAATCTGCAATAGTAACGAACGGAACAATGAGACTTAAATCGTTTCCTCTCGTAACGATTTGAGGTGCTTGCTTCCCAACAGTTTCCTGTCTTTAGTTTGAATCCTCAACTAATATCTGTCTGCATATTTGTAGGTAAAACTTGCCGCCCTCGAGAACGTTGAAGATGCCGAACAGCTGGTTCTATCGTGCGAGGGTGCCATCCTCGGTACGGACGCGCTCGTAGGTTCGCTGTCATCCGTCGAACTCGACTTGACCATTCCGCTGCTCGGAGGTAAAGTGCACGGTTCGCTAGCCCGTGCCGGTAAGGTTAAGGGTCAGACTCCGAAGGTCGAGAAGAAGGAGAAAAAGAAGAAGCGCACTGGCCGTGCCAAGCGTCGCATCCAGTACAACCGCAACTTCTCCAACGCGGTGCAGGCCTTCGGACGGCGACGTGGACCGAACGCGAACTCGACGTAAAGACGGTTTATGGTTCGGATAACACATGTTGACGAGGGAGGGATCGATGAGAAAATAAACTCTAATCCATTAATTATTAAGCTGTAGTCACACGATTGCTCGTTTGTTATACTGATGACAGGTCCTAAACTCCGTTAAACAAAGAAATGCCGGGAAAAAGAAGAGAACACTTCCAGTGGTTGTACAATTAACAGATATCTGTATTTCAAACAGTATTACACACCGTACGCTTTTCAGCCCTAACGAAAACGACCGCCCAAGCACGATCTCTCTTAAACCCACTGCTAAGAAAATTGTTGCTATAAGTAGATGATTGATAACGATTTCCTGTTGCACGGATGTACGCTAAATGTACACACACGTGTTTCATCGAAATGAAAAAGGAACATTCATTCGTAAATGGTAATAATTAAATGCTAGGTGACTACATGACTAATGATTCCCTAGTAAGATGCCATTCGTTGGGCGCCCCGACGAGTAATATATATGTACACACACACTGAAGCACTCTCTCCTGGAGAATCGCGGTTAAACATCCTAAAAGTCTCCTGCCAACTCACTTGCCAAAGCGCTGCTCACATTTGGCGTACTTGTAGAGGGAATTGATGAAATGTTCAACGCCCAGTTCCGCTAAGCTAGGCGCTTGCAGTGAAACGAACTCAGTCAGCCGGATCTGCCACGGTAGCATACCGTAGGTGCAGCAAACGGTCCCGAAGTAAACGGCTAGCTCCGGATCGGGTACCTGGTGCACCAGGTTCTGCATCGTTTGATCGACTAGTTCCACGGTAATCTCAGACGGTTTGGATAAAGTGCCATTCCGCAGCTCGGTACTGATGGAGCGTGCCGCAGTAACCAGCTGCTTTCGGCCGTCCTCATGGGAAAAGAAATTGACCACGATCCGTCGTCGGTAACCGTTCCGCGGTGGTAACAGCGCACCGGTGGATTTTAGCTGAGGAGTCCAAACGATTTGATCGTTCTGGTCACGCAGTTGTTGCTGTACGTGTTCCATCATCCGATGGAAGTTCGCTTTAAGCAGACCTGCAATGAAACAAAAAAACCATAACAAGTCTGATAACAACAATGTATTATGAGGACACGTGATACCGAAGCTAGATGAACTTTGCTGAAAACTTCGGAATAAGCCACTTGTGACCTACCTTTTTGGTCGTAAAAACTAACGAACTCAATCTTGGCCGATAGACACCAGGGGATGAATCGGACCAGTTGAGAGTAATCAGGACACTCTGGACCTAGTATCACCGCCAGGTGCCGAGGAACCTTCTCCAAGCTCTGCACTGTTCGCTGAATTACATCACTTTCCTGTTTATGGCTGAGATGGTTTCGAGTGTACCGTTTAAGCGCGTGCCGTTTCAACCACCGGACGGTGTTTATCAGTTGGGTTACGATACTGAACAGCATATGAGTGAGCCACAGAAGGGCCTTCGCCGGAAGACTCGACATAGCTGCTGATCGTTGACTTTCGCGTCCGATTGATCGTTATCGATTTTATATCGCACGACCACTGGTCACAGGCGGTTCATTTTTGCCAGCGAAACGATGAAATCACGCAAAACTAAAGCGAACTTTGACCGCGGACAATCCGGCTGGTTTTTCGTTTTGTGAAGTGTGAAGCGACGACGACCACACAAAACTGTATTCTAGGCGAAGCGAATCGCTATTTACGAAAACGTCACTGCTGCTGACAAGATAGACTGCTGTCAGATTGGGCAGCGTGTTGCCAGAATTACAGTCACCGTTACATTCAACGAATTTGAACCGGCTGCTGATTGGCTGAATTCGATAACGCAATCGTCACGTAGAAAATACAACGAGGTTACTTTTCACTGTAAAGCAGTGATGCTGGAGAGTCATAATTTAGCTATTATAATTGTTCATAAATAATGATGCAAAAGTATGCAAGGTACATGATATTACCGAGTAATGTATTTCACTGTTATAACTTTAAAAATGCATTGATTAATCGTTTATTACTATTTCGGTTGAAGTCCAAGAAACTTAGAAAGAAAAAAATTGGGTACCAAGAAACTTAGGAAGAAAAAATTTCATAATAGAAGTATGCTTTATTGAACATAAAATAATAAATAAGAGTTGAGTATTATTCGCCTATATATTGCAATTTTAATTTGTTTTATTTTCATTGACCTGCAGAAGTTGTTTAAAATAATCATTCTGGCATCAACGGTATGGAACGTTCAAGGAAATTTCGACGGGGATGACGGCCGTTACGAAAAGAAAAATAAGAAGCCAGCTGTCGCGTCTTGTCTTAGGAGTGATGATTCGCTTGTTGCGTATCCGGTAAATATCCCGCATAATCAAAAACCATTGCTGAAGCGGTAAGGACTTTAACTGTACTAAATGAAGTATGGTAACTGTTCGTGATAATATTTTTTATCAGTTATTACTAAATTACTAAATTGAATGACTTAGACTATTGAGCTACAATATTATATTCAGTATCCCCAAATAGGATAGTGAGCACTATTTGTTCACCACACCTTCAACGGTTGAAGTTCCATCGAAAAACGAAGAGATATCTTCCAGCAAACGCTGTAGTTGCAGGTTTTTGTCAAACTATAATGAAAGGTAATCAAATTGGTCACAAATCTTTCGGCTTTAGTATTTATACAATATTTTTTTTCTATCCAGTATCTCCGAGCAGAACGAAGTTGAAGTCGACATTGCACGACGAATGCAAAACAGCGCCCCTCGCAGCCTGGAATAATACAAATATGACTACTCACAAAGAGAAATGTGCTGCATGGCTGGCAAGTGATGATATCTGCAGGTGGAAAACAATAACCTTTTTATTTGCAAAAAATAAAGAAATAGCCACTAACAATCTTTATAATATTCAAAACAATATCACGGCTATTCCACGACCCAACAAACAATTTTGTTGGATAATAGCTTGTTAAGCTATAGTTCAGCCGAAATCCATCGAATAATAGCTTATTAAGCTGTAAATCGACAAAATTGTTTGTTGGGGAACGATTATCAGAATATAAATCAATATAAATATACCATTCATGAAATGATACACACTAATTCTCGTTTTAATTGTTCAGTAATTTTTATTACGGTCATGTTCAGTAAATTTGAAAAAATACTGATCATTTTGTAATTTCCTCAAAAATAACTGATGTCGGTTGAAGTTTTCATCGAATTACCGTTATACAAAAGGCACTTGACGAGCTCAGCAAAAAACATTGCTGACCTTTTCTGTGAACTGTATGTTCTGCACTTTCATAAAGTTCAGTAAATATTTGACGATCTGTCAGCACCTACCTAGGTGTTGCTGAAAACCCTTCAATTGATTTACTAAACTCTTGATGTTTGTTACTATACTGTTCGGCAATTTTTCTGCATCTGTCAAAACGAAACATCAAAAGTCCGTCATTTTGCAAATATTCAGAGTTCGTAGTTGAGTTTTTAAAGTGTTTCGCGTATGATTTTCAAGAAAAAAAATTAAAATGGATATCGTACTTTCACATCTACAAGAAAACGACGTGGAAGTACACGATCTATTCAGGAAGTTGTTATTTATCAAACATGTACGTATTTGTGTATTTTAGTTGTATGTTTCATATCATGGCACATCCGCGACAATGATTTCACCCAAGATTCTATCTATTACGATTGAGGTAATGCAAATCATTTCAGTCAGCATATGGAAATTTTTCCACCACAGGAGAGCACTAGATGCCTGCAATAAAAAGCCTATATTCATCATAACCTTAAACGTATCAAGTTTTTACTTGAATGTGCTGGGAACACCAGTATAATCGATCCAAACAAACCAAAATACCATTATAAAATTATTCAACGGTTGTAATAGCAGCTTTCACAATGGTCGTATTTATTTTTCTCTTTTCGCTGTACGTTTATAGAACGCTCGGTAATTTTTGACGAATCGTCAGCTTTGTAAATTTACAAAACGCTCGGTAATTCGTGACGAATAGTCAGCATTGTAAATACCGACTCATGCAGCAATTTTGGATGAACACTTTGTAAATTTTTACTGAACTATCTTCTATGTTTGACATTTCAGCGAGAATGAAAAATTACTGATCACTCGTCAAGCAAATAAATTACTGAACAGATTGCTGATGGCTCAGCTGTTGAAAACTCGTTAAAAAGATTGCTGAGTTCGGTAAAAGAAACTAAGTGTGTAAGTGTGTGGTCTGCGGATTTCAGAAAAGATCCGTTATACCAATAATCAACTTATAACGAGATGTGTCATGGTTTTCATTATTTTTTTGCAGAATTTACAGTAAATTAAGGTTAAAGCGTGGTTGCTCGGTAATATGGATTAACAAGATCGATTAACATTATTAAGCGCCAGCAAGCGAAAAGTTGCCCTAAAGCTCGTACTAAAAAAATAACGAAAGATAACAGCTTTATATTAATAATTTCCCAATTCTGCTTCGCCGTTGACTGCCGTTGACATCTCAGGAGAGGCGAATCAGTCGGTAAATAGTCCGTAATGAATTTACTACTTTCGAAAAAAAGAAACTAAGTGTGTATAAATCAACTCTTTTCAACCGAATTCCCGGAAAAACTTTTTTCGACCAAAACTGTCTCACCCTTCGGATTTTCGACCATTTTAGTCTAATGCCCCATTTCATTGTTGATCACACAAACGTCAACAGCTTCGAAGTAACGAGCATTTTCGGAAAGTCATCATCGCCTGAAAAACATCCGAATTGGAAAAGAATAATAGTTTCTCTTGTTTGAATTGATTCAAACTAATAAAAAGTGATAAAAAACACTAATGGCCGGAACGCTAGAGGACAAATCAATCTGGGAGGACGGCGAGGAGACGTTGGGCGAAGAGGTACTCCGGATGCCCACCGACGAAATCGTCAGCCGGACGCGCCTGATGGACAATGAAATCAAGATCATGAAGAGCGAGGTCATGCGAATCAACCACGAGCTGCAGACGCAAAACGAGAAGATAAAGGATAATACGGAGAAGATTAAGGTCAACAAAACGCTGCCCTATCTGGTGTCGAACGTGATCGAGCTGCTCGATGTGGATCCCCAGGAGGAGGAAGATGATGGGGCGGTGGTGGTGCTGGATTCCCAGCGGAAGGGCAAGTGTGCCGTTATTAAGACCTCCACCAGACAGACGTACTTTTTGCCCGTTATTGGTTTGGTTGATCCGGAGAAGCTGAAACCGGGTGATCTGGTGGGTGTCAATAAGGATTCGTATTTGATTTTGGAAACTTTGCCAGCGGAGTATGACGCCCGGGTGAAGGCGATGGAGGTGGACGAACGACCAACCGAGCAGTACTCCGATATTGGCGGTTTGGATAAACAAATTCAGGAACTGATTGAAGCCGTTGTTCTGCCAATGACCCACAAGGAGAAGTTTAAGAATTTGGGAATTCATCCACCGAAGGGTGTTCTTCTATACGGTCCTCCTGGTAAGTGGAATTGATTAGATTTGTAGTGGACTCGGAGTTAATTTATTTTTATTGCCAGGAACCGGTAAAACACTACTTGCTCGAGCATGCGCTGCTCAAACGAAATCAACCTTCCTGAAGTTGGCCGGTCCCCAGCTGGTGCAGATGTTTATCGGTGATGGCGCCAAGCTGGTACGGGATGCGTTTGCTCTGGCAAAGGAAAAAGCTCCGGCCATAATCTTCATCGACGAACTGGACGCCATCGGTACAAAGCGTTTCGATTCGGAGAAGGCCGGCGATCGTGAGGTTCAGCGGACTATGCTTGAACTGTTGAATCAGCTGGACGGTTTCAGTTCGACGGCTGACATTAAGGTTATCGCTGCGACCAATCGAGTGGACATTCTCGATCCAGCCTTGCTACGTTCGGGTCGTTTGGATAGAAAGATTGAGTTTCCCCACCCGAATGAGGAGGCTCGCGCTAGGATTATGCAGATTCATTCGCGTAAAATGAACGTCAGCCCAGATGTGAACTTTGAAGAGCTGGCCCGTTCGACGGACGATTTCAACGGAGCCCAGTGTAAGGCGGTGTGCGTCGAGGCCGGTATGATCGCGTTACGACGCTCGGCGGTTGCAGTCACCCACGAGGACTTTATGGACGCTATCATGGAGGTGCAGTCAAAGAAGAAGGCCAATCTGAACTACTATGCTTAGAATTTGTAATGCAAAATGGAATGATTTAATAATTACAGCTTATCTCTATACACTAAAGTTTCGTTTTTGTTCTATCGAGAGAAACAAAAGGAACTGTCTCACAGAGTGTACACTTATAATATGCGTTGTAGTTCACACTGATACTCACTTCCATTCATTCAGTATTTGATAGCCGACAGATCAAACTTGCTCGAATTCACATTTATCACCAGAGGTGGAAAAAAGCAAACAGCAAATACTCTCATCGCCTGCAGTTTTTGGGCGTTTTTCACTAGGAATAAAAAATCAGTTCAGAACGAAGGAATAAAACAAAAAAAAAAAAACAGTACATAGTGGATTTTTGTTTCTATTGCGGTGTATCTTCGCGCTGCTGTCGGCGCGGTTGGGAACTATCGGTTGAACTACTAGGGGTTGCCGCAGGATCCGTTGCCGCAGGTCTCTCCAGCAGCGGAACTTCGTCAGGTGGTTGTTGGTGGTGCTGTGGTGGTTGCTGTTGCACGATCGGCACCGCCGGTTGGGCAGCTCCCGGTCCCGGAGGCCTTCGGAAGTAGAGCGCCGCTCCAAGTAGCACCGTGAGCAGTGTGATCAAGTACAGATCCCAGTTGGAGGCGATGTTCTCGTCCAGACTGAGCAGCACGTTGAATGGGGACTGCAATGGGAAGAGAAGTTGGGACGGATTAAACTAGTTTTTTTTTTTCGCGAGCTCGACAATAACGTATTTTGAAGTAGAATACTTCTCTCAGGAAGTTCGGCTATGTAGGGATGTGAAATGAAAATCTAAAACTGAAAAAAGTGAGAAATATGTCCAATTTCAAATGCTAATAAATCGGTTAGTATTCGATGGATTTCCATCGTTTTTGCAGCAATCGATTAGAAAATCTTCTAAGATTCCTTCCAGATGCATTTAATTGCAATTTTATCATTCGAATTATTGTACTATTGAAAATCTTTAAGCCTTGTCGAAACACAAAATTCGACCTCTGATTGGTCGTTATACGATTGCTTTCCCAAGCACGGTCGGCAGAGTTATGGACCTAGTAAATTGGGAATGCATCATTTGGCCTATATAAGAACTTCGTCAGATAATAAACAGACATTTCATCGGATATTAAATTGAACAACAGAAATTTGAATGAATATTTGAAGAGTTAATATTTTCTCGTTTTGCGCTATAATCCAAAGTTAATTATCTTCATCTACATGCACGTCTGACTATTATTACGTGTTACGTGCGTCGCTTAGTGTTTGGCTACGGTTATGCAGAACGCAAATAACGGCGCGATGCGATTCGGCAAGACGAAATGTGTTGAAATGTATAGGTCTACTTCGCCTTAAGAAGAGCTGTACATTTCACCACGGTAAAGCGAATCGCATCGCGCCGTCATTCGCGTTCTGCATAACCGTAGCCTTTGTTCCGTTCCCGTTTGATGATATCGTATTAAATGTGCATATTACAATTCGGCAGCACTTCAACTTCTCATTTGCACAAAATTTAAAATATTCAATGAACTTCATTCAAAATATCAAACAAAAAGAAATTACAATACTGCCAATGAACGGTCAACGTTTATTTACTGAAAAAAAAATGACTGACACGCAAGCAGCCGAGTTATCTTTCTTGTAAAAGTATTCTACTTCAACCTTGCGGTCGTGGCTTTGCATACAACCTTCCTGTGATTTTTTTATTTTAAAAATGAAGCAAAGTAATTTTCTTTTATATCGTAAGAATAATATAGATAGCAAACGTAATAAACAGTAGAGGCCCCTTTATGAGAGCCTTGTGTAACTTAAAAAAATTGGCTAAAGCTGGTGTACAACACTTCTACAGACACTTCATACAACGTATTAAAACGGTGTCAGAAAGGTTTTAAAAGTTTCAGAATTAAATGAAAAATTATCCAGAATTTGAACAGTTTTAAAAAAGATTCAAAAAATTTCAAGAATGGTCTATAAAAGAAAACAAAAATTTTAGAAACGTATCAAAAGTTTGTCAGAAATAAACCAAAAATGTTTTTAAAAAATATATCAAAAAATTCATGGAACTTTAGCAAGAAAGTTTCTGATGTATCTCGAAATTTGCTAAAGTGTCGAAAAATGTAACATATAACAATGAAAATGCTCATCATTCGGACTGATTTCTAAACTGCTTTTAACTTCTTTGATATTTTTAATAATAATACTATTTTGACATATTACCAGACTTCTGATTCCTGATATTTTAGAAGTTTTCACTGACATTGGTTAATCATTTCAAAAATTTTTCAATGAAAAGTTCCGACAGTCAATAAAAAAAAGGTATCGAAAGCTTCGATGTTTAAAGTATCAAAACTGCAAATCAATTAAATGCGACTGATGAAGTAGGCACTGCCAAGCAGGTATTGAAAAGTTGACAAGCAGTTGGCATGAAAACTTTAACATCGTGTTTCAATGAACCGTTTATTGTTCGGTAACGTGTAAGTTTGTCTTCGTCCGTCCTAGTTCAAGTCCGAAACTATCCTGTAGGTTATAGACAATTCACAGATAAGCATCCCGCAGTTGACCAGACCGAACTTCGAAAATTTGCGTTTTCGGGCCAAGCTTCACTTGGGTGCAGTTCAAGTTTCTTCTGTGCGAACTAGCAATACTCAGAGGGAGAGATATGCGAAGAGAGTGTTGTGAGCCAAACGAACATGTCAAAATTCGAGCCAAACGAACAAGAAAGGTAACACATTGAAAGGTATTGCAAAAAGGTTAAATAAAGAATATATTTATTTTTACACGTTTTTCATGTTTCACTGCTTAAACATGAATTGAGAATGCTCCAAAGTTGCTTCATCACAGTGATTTTTAACTGGTGGTTCACAAACCCTTTGTATGGTCTACAGAATAATGATGAAAGTATATAAAATTAAACATAAACATAAAATTTAACACCTTCACGGTTTTTGTGATGCACTTTATTATTCCCCAGGACTTCCACCGTCACCATCAGTTATACGAGGCGAATAAAAAAGTTGGTGAACATTGCGCTTTGAGAAGAGATCTGGCACCTCTGATATGTGAAACCTAGTTGCCAAATCAGCGGTTTTCTTCATCGCTTATCTCTCCCTCTGAGGATCTCTAGTGCGAACCAGCTCCAGTGGAAGGCGATGCTCTCACGAAGTGGAATCAAACTGACTGGAAGGCCAAGGCAGATCTCGTTGAATTCTTAGCAGATGTAATTCATGAAGTTGTTTGGGAAAAACACACGGTAGCTGAAAAATGAAAGGCTGTTGGACGAAGCGAGAAAAAGGCAAACCGCCAGGATAATTCAAGTGAGGATAATAATGCATCGTTCGTCGGAGATAGGAAAAAGTTCACCGGAAAGTGCCATCGCTGTGGCAAAGTAGGACACATACAGAAGGACTAACCATCCAAAATGTACTATTGCTGCCGGATGTTCGGGAAACCTTGCTTTAGGTCAAGAAGTTGTCACGTGCTATTACTAATAGACCATCGCACGGTGACGTCACGCACCTGAGTTTGACAGTTACTGGAAACTTTGTTTAGATTCGGATGATGCAGTTTTGTTCTTAATTACAGCAGATCATTTTTATTGTGACCAAAATGCGCTTTAAATGTTGTGCGTGAGGTGTCAGTACACTAAGAACAACTATAAATTGAGCAGCATTTCCAATACGCACACGATAGCTTCATCAGAAAAAAACACAAAATCCAAAACGTAAACAAAATTACCACTAGCTGTCAGAAAAGTGAGGTTATAGAGATTCGGTGAGAAAGTCTATACTGCCCGCGGTAGCCTGGACCGCCTGGACCCAATGAGAATAACAGGGAGGTGAGAAGGAGACTGCATTTTTCTAGTCTTAGTCAATGCTTCAAATGTAAACAACTAGACGAACTTAATGGTGAACCATCATCAACTCTGGGCAGAGGGGCGCGTGCAAGTGTTAGTAAGTTTTCTCCTCGCCTTTCTTTTATGCTCATTGGCCTGGACCGTGCAGAGTTCAATAAGGATGGTGAATTGATCGGTGTGGCGTGCCTCTTTGGCAAAATACTTACTAAGGGCATCCTTAACAGTGCGGTACCATTTAAGTTGTTATGGCGGCTGTGTACAGCGCGGCTATTTTGCTCACTCACCCGTTTTCACACCGGTCGTTACTATCGTTTCAGTTTGACGTTTCATCCAGCATAAACCTTTAGCAGCGCTGTTATCGGGCTGCTAAATTTGAGAGCACGATGCTTCCAGGAAGCTCGGCGGTAGCGGTACGGAGTGAAGTGATGATAGAGCGCTACCAAACGGGGTATAGAAGCGCACCGTTAAGGATGCCACTTCGTTGTAACCTATACAGGGACGGTGACTCAATGTGCAGGCGGAAGCTAATTTGGCTCCAGAAGAAACCTTTGCGAAAATCTATTTCAAATCAAATGTTGCTAAGGAAAATGAAGAAATCTTCATGCGAGCTCATTTCGTTACATTTGATGATCTTGTTCAGCAATCTAAGACCGCAGGAGCGAAAATAGAAGAAGGCGACTTGGCGGGGGGGGGGGGGGCAAATGCTCCGAGCCTTTCGACACGAGCCCCGAGCCTTTCGACACGAGTTCTAAGTAGAGATGGTCGGGTACGGGTATTTTTATCCGATACCCGTACCCGACGGGTTCGGGTCGGGTTTCGGGTAACGCCAAAAAATATTTTTCGGGTTCGGGTCGGGTACGGGTAGTTTAAAAACCAAGGCTTCGGGTTCGAGTCGGGTACGGGTTTGAAAAATTCTCAACTGGTCGGGTTCGGGTCGGGTACGAGTAATTCGATTTTCGTGCATTATGAGAATTTAATTATTAACTTTTCAAGCCTAGGTGTTTTAGCATAGTCTTGGTGTGGGAGTGAGAAACGGATACGAAGCTGTGGGAACGTCAAATGAATCAAAATGAGTTGTCAATTTGAACCAGGAGAAAAAAGCATCTTTAGTAGCAGGTATTGTAATAACTTGAAGGTATCACCTTACTTGATAAAATATTCAACGCAAGCATTTTTTTGTATTCAGTGTGGTTACCCAAAATATTTTGGTTTATTTTTACGTTAAATAATACATTTCAGTAATAATCCTGCCAGCGTATTTCGATTATTAAACTTGCGCTTTCAGGATTTACGGTGCAAGCCGGCTTTCTTTTAGAATTTGAGGAATCGCTTAACCAACTTCTGTTTTATGTAGCGACAATTTTGTAGTTGCACCGGCAACGTCATCACTGTGGAAGGATGATTGCATTTTACTTGACCGTGGACTTATTCGAAAAATACTTATCTTGATAACATCCATACACGCAATAAAATTAATAATATTTTCTGAAACATAATATTTCTGTCCTTTGGTAAGCTACGAGTTTTGAAAGTTTGCCGATTATTTAAAGGCATTTTTGTGATTAAAACGTGTAATATGTGGAATACATCCTCCGTAATAATTACTCGGGTGTCAAAAAAAACTGTCGTTTGGTAACAATTTCGAACTATACACTTCATCACGGTTGAATGTTGATTTTCGTTTCATAAAATAGTGAAGTATAAAATTGTAAAATAATTTCAACTCTGCGCAAGTCTGCGAAATCGTGTCAAATAAATGTGCTAACAAAAAAGAAGTCTGCGTCAATATATATAAACTTAAAAATCTGAAGAAACTGACTAGAAAATCTGTGTTTTACAGACAAATTTGCACATTTAGTATTCCTGATGTTACTAAAAAATTAGGTCGAGTCATGCTCGGGTTACAGTCCGTTTCATCTGTTTCGACCGATTTTTAGTGCAGTATTCGTTTCTTCCTCCAAGGTCTTGGTTTGCACTATGATCAGGGATGCCGCATGTACAGAAATATCTGTGTTATACCGAATTTTAGATTCAAGGTTGCTACGATGTGCACATAAAACTCGTCGTTTATTTTAAAATCTACCAGACATGCATTTCTCATCATTCTCCGTGTTGTTCTAGTAGGGTAAATTAACATATAGTGGTTCCCTTCTGTTCCGTCCGGGGGAACGAGCAAAATGGACTATCACACCTTGTGTCGGGAAACAAAACAAAGCTAGAGGAATAGGGTCCCCGCTGGGTGCTTTGCCTTCAGAGAACACTCCGCCAGTGGAGTGGAGACAAGAGCTAGAATAGTTCGGACTACCCGCTGGAAACTCCGTCTTCTTAAAAGCCGTGAAACTTTGGACTCTGTTGCTGGGAAAAGATTTACCAAATCACATTTTTCTGAACTATTTTTATTTCACCTATATGAAGTTGCTTCTATACGCGCCGAAATCTCGATAAATTCTGTTCTTCTATATAGACACTAGTGAACGGCAAAAACTCACATTATTGAACGAACTGTACTTTTCTCGAGTTCGCAGCAGTATATAGGTTGTATATAATGAGAACGGGAGAATGGGAGAAGCCAAAATGGCTCTCAATCTTTTTGCGAAATGTATTGTTCAAACTTAGCGTAACAGCTTCCGAGACGGAACATACACCGCCGCGTTGAAATGCTAATTTCTAAATAGGACATGAATCGAAGTAGGCCTGGTTGTCATCTATCGGCAAAATTGACAACTTTGTGATCGGTCGACGAAACGTTGTTTTTTCGCTGTAGACGTCTACGGCTCTCACCAAGCCATCAACCCCAGGGTAGGTCTCGGTAATCACTCCTAACTTCCACTGCAATGGGGGAAAGTTTTTGTCCTGCACCAAGACGATCATGCCAGGTTTGACGTTGGGTATAAGTCTTTGATTTTTCTTCCTAGGCTGCAAGCTGCTCAGGTAGTCCCGTTTCCAAGCCTTCCAAAAATCTTCTCTTAGCTTTTGTAGATGCTGCCATTTATCCAAACAACCTGCTCGGACATTTTCGTAGGACGGTTCAGGGATGGCAGTGAGCGGACGACCGATGAAATAATAAGCGGGAGTTATGACTTCTGGACCGCCGGGATCCGTAGTACTGACGAATAGCGGACGCGAGTTGAGGATCGCTTCTATTTCCGCTAATACAGTAGCCAATTGCTCAAAATTCAACGCCGTATTTCCTACAATGCGTTTCAAGTGGGTTTTCGTACTCTTTGCAGCGGCCTCCCAAAGACCACCGAACTCAGGAGCATCCGGCGGGATGAAATGCCATTCGATCCCTTTGGCTTGGCAGGTTTTTCCAATTTCGTTGGTCTCTTGTTCCTGGATGAACATTTGGTGAAGGCGGTTCAGTTCATGATTTGCACCTCGGAGGTTCGTCCCATTATCCGAGTGCAATGGATGAATGATGCCACGACGACTCACGAACCTTTGAAGTGCAGCAATGAATGCACTGGTCGTCATGTCGGACACCAGTTCTAGGTGCACGGCTCTTGTGACCATACAGACAAACACTGCCACATAACCTTTCACTAAAGCTGCCTTCCGTATACCTTGTTTGATGAGGAACGGGCCGGCGTAGTCCACACCAGTGACGGAAAAAGGAGGTGCAGGGATTACACGGGATGACGGCATATTCCCCATGTACTGGGTTGCATTTGTTGGCTTGACACGGAAACATTTAACACACGACTTCATGATTGCTTTGACGGTCGACCCGGCGTTGATTACCCAGTAGTCACGACGCAGGACATGAAGCAGACCGGTCGGTCCAATATGCAGGTGTTCCTCATGTAGAGCACGAATCAACATTCTCGTAATCGGGTTTTTGTTAGGTAGTATAATCTGATGTTTGGCACTATATGGAAGTTGGGAATGCTCCAAACGGCCTCCAAGTCTCAGCACACCATTCACTAAGATTGGACTCAAAGAGCCAAGTCTTCGGCAAGGTTTGCGCGTTTCGACTCGAGCAACCTCATCACCGAACTCCTGGCGTTGAACCACCTTAACTATCACTTCCATCGCACATCGTAATTCTTGGACTGTTGGAATCGATTTCGTTACACGGGTAGCTGGATCCTTCTTCTTGCAATTACGGACAAAACGTAGGACCAAAGCAATCACACGTTGTAGCTTTCTGAATGAACTGTACTTGGAAAATACCTTTAACTCATCTTCTTCAGTTGCAGGTAAAACTACAGCTGCAACAGATCTCAGTTCAGGAAGTTCTTCGTCAGTAATTTCTTCTACAACCACTTGTTCAAACTGCGCGGAACTTAAGAAATCTGGCCCGTACCACCATAGCTTATTCTTAACCAACTCACTTGGCATCTGTCCACGCGACACGATATCTGCAGGGTTGAATTCAGAGCGCACATACATCCATTCATATTCCTTTGTTACACTTCGGATTTCAATGATACGGTTTCTCACAAACACTTGGAGCTGATCGGGAGATTTGTGCATCCAGGCCAGCACAATTTGACTGTCCGACCAGAGCACCACACGCTTGAACCGCATCTTCAGGGCACGGATCACCTTCTGCACCAAGTGTGATAGCAAACGTGCTGCACACAATTCTAATCTGGGAATCGTCGATTGTTCTAAAGGAGCCACCTTTGATTTGCTACAGACCAGTTGTAGCTTGGCAGAGTCGTCTTGAAGCACACTTCGAATGTAGATGCAAGCGCCGTAAGCGGCCATGGAAGCATCGGCGAAACCATGAAGCTCATAGCCGGCTTTGTCAGTCAGCACATGCCTCGGAATGCGGACTTGGTTAGTAATAACAAGAGTCTTCTTAATCAGCATCCACTGCGCACTTATTGCTTTTTCAACTGGTTCGTCCCAACTCATCTTGCTTTTCCACAGTTGCTGCATAAGCAACTTAGCTAGAACAATCACTGGCGAAAGGAATCCAAGAGGATCGTACAGCTTGGCAATCTCAGATAAAATCGATCGCTTTGTGTTGGATTCATACTCAACATCAATATTGGAAGATCTTATCGAAAATAGAAAGTGATCACATTGAGGATCCCATAAAATACCAAGAACCTTAATCACTTCATTAACACCTTGTTCTTCTAAGTTTTTCATTTCTTCACGCTCTTCTTCTGGAATGTGCTCTAACAGCTGCTCAGAGTTCGAACACCATTTGTGAATGGAAAATCCCGCCGTGGCGAGCAGTTTCTTCACCTGCGCTTGTCGCTTAATTGCGCCTTCCAATGTGTCATCTCCAGACAACACATCATCCACGTAAAAGTCTTCAATCACTGTCGCTGCTCCCAAAGGATATTCTAACTTGCCATCTTCAGCTAACTGCTTAAGACACCGAGTTGCAAGAAAGGGTGCACTCACCGTACCGTATGTCACGGTGGTTAATTCGTAGACTTTCATTGATTTTTCTGGGCTTTCCCTCCAGAAAATTCTTTGGAGGGCCAAATGCATCGGGTCAACCAGGATTTGCCGATACATTTTGCTTATGTCAGCCGTGAATGCAAACTTCGGCTTACGAAATCTCAAGACAATGTCGAAAATATCGGATTGGACATTACCACCTACCTTGAGCACTTCGTTGAGAGAGACCCCACTCTTGGACGGTTTGGAGGAAGCATCGAAAACAACTCGACACTTCGTTGAAGAGCTGTCTGGACGGATGACAGCGTGATGTGGTAGGTGGCACTTTAACATGTTAGGAGGATCTTTACGTTCATCTATTTGCTTGCAGTGACCCAAACGTTCATACTCCCTGATGAAATCCACATACTGCTCACGCAGGCACGGATCTCGAGCGAAACGTTGCTCGAGTAAGTAGAAACGTTTCAAAGCCAGTGATCGGCAATCGCTCAGCTGGTTGGCATTTTCTTTCAAAGGAAGCTGCACCATAAATCGCCCTTCCTTTGTACGCTTGTGGGTGGAGAGGGAATGTTTCTCACATTCTTCTGCTTCGGTAGATTTGGCTTCTTGGTCAGGGACTTCTTCAATGTGCCAAAATCGCTGAACAGCATCGTACACATCTTCTACGGTGACTGTGTGGGAATAGGATGGACCGTGGTTTCCAACTTCTTCGTATTCACCTATAAACACCCAGCCGAGATGCGTATCTCGCAACTCTGGAAGATGTTCTGCCAATCGGTACTGACCGGACTTGAGAAGCTTGAAGAACAAACCGTTACCAATGAGCATATCTATATCTTGGGGACAATTGAACTCGGGGTCCGCTAGCTGGAATCCGGGAGGAATATGCCAATCGCTCACATCGATCTCGGTGTTTGGGATGGGACCAGTCACTGTAGGAGTAATAATACATTCCACAGTTGCTTGGTAGTCACTGTAGCGTGAGTGGATTTTGACGACCGTTTTTTCCGAACTGCTTGTTGTACGATTGTTCACGCCAGAGATCTTCACATTCGCTGGTAGAATCCTTGTTGCGATAGCATCGGCCATGCTCTTCGTTATTAGGTTCACTTGAGATCCACAATCTAGGAAAATTCGACAAAGATAGGGCTTACCTTGGCGATCGAAAACGTTAACCACAGCTGTTAACAGAAGAACGTTTTTCTT
The DNA here is from genome assembly GCF_029784165.1 of Wyeomyia smithii. Taxonomy (NCBI): domain Eukaryota; kingdom Metazoa; phylum Arthropoda; class Insecta; order Diptera; family Culicidae; genus Wyeomyia; species Wyeomyia smithii. Next base: position 13,529,903 of record NC_073694.1, read on the forward strand.
GGTCGGAGCAGCTTGAACGGAGCAGGTTGATGTGACGGTACTCGCTGAACCACTGGATAGGCCAGCTTGGGCTTCAGAACTAACCGGTGTCGATACAGGGACCGGTTTATCAGGAACTTCCTTCTTCTTGCTGTCGGTTTGGTTCGGGTTCACTCTTGCATCATCATGCAGTTGAGTATGGTGGCGCTGACGACACTTCATGCACTTTCTGTCTGACGGACAATCACGCAATCGATGACCCTTCCTTAGGCAGTTGAAACACAATCCTAAGGAACGGGCTTTCTCCACTCGTTCGGAGACACTTAAATTTTTCAGCAATCCACACTGGAAGTTTTTATGCGACTCACCACAAATGTCACACTCTTCGCTGGAAGCATTACCACTGTTGCTCGAGGCGGCTAGGATCTTCGTGTTACTTCTCGGCTGGACGACGGTTTTTACACTCGGTTGCCTTTCACGCGGCGATGCTAATTGATTGGATGTTTCACAGTTTTCAAGAATATCACACTGCTTTTTGAGAAAGGCAATTATGCCGTTATATTTTGGCAGCACTCCTCGTACGATGGTCGCTTCCCAATGCTTTCTCGTGACTGGGTCCAACGATGAGGCTAGCAAGTGGATAACTATTAGCTCCGACACACCAAGAAGATCTTGCTCCAAGTAGCGTAAACTTTCGACATGCCGGGTGCAATCATCAACCAGCTGACGTAGCTCACGGTAGGACTCCTTGGTCATTTTCTTCATAGAGAGCAGACCACGGATGTGGGTGTTGATGATGACTCGAGGATTTTCGTATCGTTCCGTGAGGATCTGCCATGCGTGATCGTAGTTGTTCTCGTTCATGGTCTTTGCGTCCAGAATGCCAGCTGCTGCACCAACGAGAGCCTGGTCGAGGTGGTACAACTTGATGGCGTTGGTATCGTTCGACCTGGCCATGATGTCTTGGAACATCGCTTTGAACTTCGGCCAGTTCTCATATCGACCGTCGAAAGTTGGAATTGGCGCTTTCAACGGCTGCTGCTGGACAACCACTTGGCTGGGAGATGGGTTAGCAGATACTGCTTCCTTTTTCGTAGTAGCCATGATCCTTTCTTCCACGTTAGTTGCCACGTCATGGTAAATTTCTTCGAACTCATTGTATGCTTCGTCATGCTCATCCAGATCAGCTTCGGATAAGATTTCAGCCAGCTTGTTGTGGAACTCGTTGAACTCTGTGTACGCAGCATCGATACTTTTCGAGTACACTTTCAGTTTCGAGAGCAAAACAACCGCACTGGACTGCACCATTTCCCCAATACGTTTCACTTTTTGCACAGCCGCGTGACGCTGCCGAAACAGTACACTAATCTTCCTATCCATTGTTTTTTTTCTACTCTTTTTCTGTTTCTCACTTTTACTGGAAGATCCCGGTTTTGGTTTCCCCTCTGGGAATCCCAGGCAGTCTTCTTCTTCTTCTGCACTTTCTTCGAGCACTTCAGTGTCTTCCGGATTCGATTTGGCCGGAGTACGTTCAATAGGCATTTCAAATCACTTTACTTGTCGGGTTTACACACAAATTGTTTTGAAAGAATATCACAAGCACAGTCCAAAAGGAAATCACTTCGATCCGCCTGATGCACTTGATCCGGTTCGAAGGACCAATGTTCCGTCCGGGGGAACGAGCAAAATGGACTATCACACCTTGTGTCGGGAAACAAAACAAAGGTAGAGGAATAGGGTCCCCGCTGGGTGCTTTGCCTTCAGAGAACACTCCGCCAGTGGAGTGGAGACAAGAGCTAGAATAGTTCGGACTATCCGCTGGAAACTCCGTCTTCTTAAAAGCCGTGAAACTTTGGACTCTGTTGCTGGGAAAAGATTTACCAAATCACATTTTTCTGAACTATTTTTATTTCACCTATATGAAGTTGCTTCTATACGCGCCGAAATCTCGATACATTCTGTTCTTCTATATAGACACTAGTGAACGGCAAAAACTCACATTATTGAACGAACTGTACTTTTCTCGAGTTCGCAGCAGTATATAGGTTGTATATAATGAGAACGGGAGAATGGGAGAAGCCAAAATGGCTCTCAATCTTTTTGCGAAATGTATTGTTCAAACTTAGCGTAACAGCTTCCGAGACGGAACACCTTCCCTATAGTGGACCACCCGCCAGATTAATTCATTGTATGTGAAAACTCGAGTGATTTTCAGAAAACTTCCATCTGGAAACATCTTGTACAGCCAGTCTGCATCACAAACACAAATTAATAAAATAAAGGGGTCCACTATAGGTTAATTTATCCTGATCTTCTAGTTGTTTCGATCTGATTCTTTATAAAGTTATTATGAATCTTCCAAAAAAATTCTATTTAATTTTTTATTGATCTCTCGAAAACAAAATAAAAATTTCCAGCATTTTATATGAAACATACGTATTTTGGCCCGCATTTTACGCATTTTGTCTGATAAATTCAATGAATATTAGAAAACTATGTATGCAACATTGAATAACACACCTAAGAATCATACTACACTATAATTTTCGGCGAAAAACTGGCTCTAGGTAGTGTTATTTCGGAATTAGTTCATACATATTCAAAGTCATGGCTGAGTCAACCCAAAGTCAAGAGGAAGTGGTAATATACAAGTCAACGTCCGGAAGCTATTGTAACAAATATGTATGCTTTTGAAACGATTCGTTGTTGTAGTAACATCGACAAAATCTCATAGAAACAGTTTGTATACTCTAACATGTTGGAAAAAGTTGAAAAAGTTTTTAAACGCATGGCCGAAATATGTTTGCCTCTTTCTGAGGCAAACATATTTTGGCCATGCCAAGTTTTGACATCTCTTTGATTACCGTTCGGCCGTTTCTCGTGAACAAAGAAGTAGCTTGTGACAATTTACAGGTAATTACTTCTTAATTTATCACATTTAACAAGATGAAATTAGATAAGAATGCCTGTCAAACCGCTATAAGCCAAATCATTTCATTTTTAGATGCCTAAAATTTACAAAAAATCACAGCAGAAGGATGTTCTCCTCAAACCCACTATTTTTGCTGTAAAAATGCCGACGATGATCTTAAATATAATTAGTCCGAACTATTTCCATACACGTCTGTAGATATAAAGGTGGGCCAAAGTAAAAATTTGGTGAACCAAAATATGTTTTTATTACTTCGTAGAAATTTTGATAATTCTAGGATATTTTTCAATATATTGCATTGTTGAACGGTGTATTTTAAAATAGACACTTAGTTTTTAACAATGGTATAATAGAGTAGGTATTTATGTTGAAAAATTGTATTTGTTTTTAATGAACTGTGCGAACACTTCCCAAAGCTGGCCAAAATACCCCCGTTACCCTATACATACAAAATAAATAATTGAAATCCTTGATCAATTTTAATATGAGGTAACTAACACGAAAAATGGAACCCAAAATCTCCGTACACAGTTATGAATAGATATTTTGCTGAGTGAGAATTTCGGTTAAATTTTTCAACATCAGACGAGCGGACGTTCTCAGTAACAGGTGCTACGCTGGATTTGATCAGTGCGTCTTGAACTGTTCTACAGATCAGACGTTTTTTCGGTTGCTTGTGGACTGGTCTTTGACTGCCTATAGCTTCAAAGTTTGTGTTTTGTCAGTGTGTCTTTTAAAGACTACCTGAAAGTTATTTCCCATCAGTCTTTCTCAAGACTACCTACTTTTGAATTCAACATTTGTTTTAACTTTTTTCGTATCACCTGAAATGGCTGGACGGAAAAAGAAGCCTCGCATCGCTGCGGGGAGGAAAAGAGAGGCATCTCTTTCTGACACTTCGAGTGTCTGTAGTGACAATCCTTTTGATATTTTGCCTGAGCAAGAAGCTGGTGAAATGGAAGTTATTAATAATGAAACTATACAAAATATAAAATCTTTAAAAAAGGAGAAAGTTCCACCTATTGTGGTAACTATTTCTTCTGAATTTAATATATTCAAAAAAGAACTTTCAACGTTTGTTTCTGACGTTGAAGTTACCTATCAAATTGGCCGTAGAGGTGAATGCCGCTTATTAGCCGACTCAGTAAAGGGTCGTGATCGTCTTGTTCAGTATTTAACTGACAAGATGTACAAATTTTTTACATATGACACCAAGAACGCCAAGCCGTTCAAGGTTGTCTTGAAAGGTCTCACCAGCGATCAAACCGTTGATGAGATCAAACTTACTTTAACAGAATTACTTTACTATTACTATTACCCAAGTAATTCTAATGAAACAAAAATCACGAGGCGAAAACAGTCAGAGAACTGGAATTTCCCTTGTTAATTATTTAATTCATTTTAACCGCAATGAGGTTAACAACTTAAATTTTTTTGAAAAAGCACATGCTTTGTATAATGTGCGTGTAAAGTGGGAAATTTATAGGAAGTATGGCGGAGGTGAAAAGCATATCACCCAATGCCGTACTTGCCAACGTTATGGCCATGGTTCCAAATTCTGTAACATGGACCAAAAATGTCTTAATTGTGGAGACTCTTCTCACAAAAAGGACACATGTCCTGTGAAAGAGAGTAAAAATTTTCGCTGTGCGAATTGTAACGGCAACCATATGTCAAATTTTTATCAATGCCCAGTCCGTTTAGCAATTGTTAAGGCAAGGCAAGGTAAACAAAATTCAATTTCTCAATTAAAACCAACTTCAAAACAAAATTCTCCAAGCGTACCAGTGACGCATAGTTTACCTACGCCTTTGCATACCCGTTTAACATATGCACAGGTTACAGGTAGTTCGAACATTATACCGCCTAGTGTTGGTAGTTCGGAAATGACCGTTAATATGGGTAAACAAAACACGCTAGAAAATAATTGTACACCTATTACTCCAGCTAATATTGCTGCCGAAAATATTTTTTCTAATGTCAACTGCCTGGGGCCTATTACGGAAGGTAAACTTTCTTTTTTGCAACAGGCAATGTTCGATCTTATGAACGCCATGTTGCAGGCAAAATCAATGTTTGAAGCCATTCAAATAGGCACAAATTTTACTATTAAAATTGTTTCTAATTTAAAATTTAGCAATGATTTTAAATAAAACAATTAAAATATTAAATTGGAATGCTCGCTCATTGAAGGCCAATGAGAATGAGCTTTTTAATTTTTTAACAGTAAATAATGTGCATATTGCAATTATTACTGAAACATTTTTGAAACCTAACATAAAATTAAAATATGATCCCAATTACGTGGTTCATAGATATGATAGGATTCAGGGTTCCGGCGGTGGAGTTGCAATTGTTTTTCATCGCCGAATCAAACATCGTGCTCTTCCCCATCTTGAGACGAAAGTTATTGAAACTTTGGGAATTGAAGTTCAAACTGAACTTGGGATTTTATTTATTGCCGCAGCATATTTACCATTTCAATGCACACGCGAGCTCAAAAATTATTTTAATGGTGATTTACAAAAACTCACCAGAAATCGTTCGAAATTTTTCATAATCGGCGATTTTAACGCTAAACATCGTTCATGGAATAATTCTCAAAGTAATTCCAATGGCAAAATTTCATTCAATGATTGTTCTTCAGGATACTATTCTATTTTGTCTCCGAATAGTCCTACATGCTTTGCTTCTGTAAGAAACCCTTCAACAATTGATTTGGTGCTAACAGATCAAAGTCATGTATGTAGTGATTTGATCACACATGCTGACTTTGATTCTGACCATCTTCCAATAACTTTTTCTTCATCACATGAATCAGTTTTAAACCCTATGAGCTCTGTTTTTAATTATAACAAGGCTAATTGGGAAAGATACAAAACTCATATTGAGAGAAATTTCAATAATGAGCTTGATTTGCAAAACGAAGTGAATATTGATTCCGCTTTGGAAGCATTAAAATGTACAATTGTTGATGCCAGGAATTATTCTGTTCCAAAGGCTCAAGTGAAATTTGATTCATCAATAATTGACGAAAATCTTCAACTTCTAATTCGTTTGAAAATGTCCGCAGACGTCAATATCAACGTTCTCGTGACCCTGTTTTTAAAACTATTTATAAAGATTTACAGAAAGAGATTAAACATAGATTTACTCTTCAGAGAAATCAAAATTTTGAGACTAAAGTTGAAAAATTGAAACCATATTCAAAACCATTTTGGAAGCTGTCGAAGATTCTTAAGAAACCTTCAAAGCCTATTCCAGTTTTAAAAGATGATGAACGTTTTCTTGTATCCAATGAACAAAAGGCTCAAAGACTTGCTCAGCAGTTTGAGAGTGTTCATAACTCAAATTTGAATTTTGTGAGTCCAATTGAAAATGAAGTCACACGTCAATTTGCTTTAATTTCTTCTAAGAATTTTTTACCTGCAGAAATAATTGAAACTAACTTGAATGAGATTAAATCAATTATTAAAAATTTCAAAAATATGAAAGCACCTGGTGACGATGGAATGTTTAATATACTAATCAAACATCTCCCTGAGAGCACAATGGAATTTTCAGTGAAAATTTTCAATTGCTGCTTCAAAAGTGCATATTTTCCCAAATTATGGAAAAATGCAAAAATTACTCCAATTTTAAAACCGGATAAGAACCCAGCTGAAGTTTCAAGTTATCGACCAATCAGTTTGCTTTCTTCAATAAGTAAACTGTTTGAGAGAATTATTCTTAACAGAATGATGTCACACATCAACGAAAATTCAATTTTTGCAAATGAACAGTTTGGATTTCGCCATGGGCATTCCACAACTCATCAATTGCTCAGAGTTACTAATATGATACGAGCTAACAAATCTGAAGGTTATTCCACTGGAGCTGCTTTTTTAGACATAGAAAAAGCATTCGGCAGTGTTTGGCATAAAGGTTTGATTGCGAAATTGCAAACTTTTAATTTTCCAATTTTCCTAATCAACATTTTAAAAAATTATCTTACTGATCGAACTCTGCAGGTTGTCTATCAGAATTCAAAATCTGATAGATTTCCTGTCAGAGCAGGTGTACCTCAAGGTTCAGTCTTGGGTCCAGTCCTGTACAACATATTCACTTCAGATCTTCCTGATTTGCCTCCAGGATGCACAAAGTCATTGTTCTGCGATGACACAAGCATTTCCGTAAAAGGAAAAAGTCTTCGTGTCATATGCAGTCGATTGCAGAAAAGTTTAGATATTTTTTCTTCCTACTTGCAAAAGTGGAAAATCTCTCCCAATGCTTCTAAAACTCAAATGATAATTTTTCCGCATAAGCCTAGGGCTTCTTTCCTCAAGCCAAACAATAATCACGTTGTCAAGATGAATGGGGTTATTTTAAGTTGGTCTGACAAGGTTAAGTACTTGGGACTAATTTATGATAAAAAACTTGTTTTCAAAGAGCACATTGAGAGTATACAAGCCAAGTGCATCAAATATACGAGATGTTTATATCCTCTCATTAACAGGAATTCTAAACTTTGTTTAAAGAACAAACTTTTGATTTACAAACAAATTTTTAGACCAGCAATGCTTTATGCTGTACCGATCTGGTCAAGTTGCTGTTCAACAAGGAAGAAAACGCTCCAAAGGATTCAGAATAAAGTTCTGAAAATGATTTTGAAGCGTCCTCCTTGGTTTGGTACACTCGAATTACATAGACTTACTGGTGTTGAACCATTAGAAGCTATGTCAAATAAAATTATTAACAATTTTCGACAAAAATCGTTGCAATCCTCAATTGCTACGATACGCTCTCTCTATAGCCAATAAGTTAGCAATTAAGTTAGTTGTAAGTTTACTTTCCCTTTTCTGACAAGTAGGTTTAAATCCCTACGAATGATAAGTCCTAATTGCGAAAGCTAACAAATCCTAACAATTAAAATTACATATTTCTAACAGTGTTGAGAAGTCACCATTTGTGATTGGACACACATACTCATTATTTACTAATATTTATCATAAATACTTAAGCTACTAACAAATCCCCCCTTAAAAAAAAAATAAATAAAAAAAAAAACGCTGGATTTAAGGAGAACCAATATGCCGCCTGGAACTCTGGGTTCATTAACATTCGTTCACATGAACAATCGGTTCTAGCCCAACTTCGGCCATCATCTCGAGGAACCACATATGACAATCAGTGCACAAAATGTGCGAGGTAACCAGGTATTTTGAAAAACAAAAAAAAAAAAATAAATAAAAAAATCCAGGACGGGTCGGGTACCGGCAGTTTCGGGGTATTTTTCTTTCGGGTACGGGTAGTTGGAAAAAAAAATTTCCGGGTTCGGGTCGGGTACGGGTATATAAAACAAATCCGACTTCGGGTTCGGGTCGGGTACGGGTTTGAAAATTCTCGATAAGTCGGGTACGGGTCGGGTACGGGTAACAAATTTCCCATACCCGACCATGAAGACCTTTTTTTCTCATCTTTCAGTGAAGCGTTGTCATTTCAAAATTTGAAATTTTCTTACCTCTATTTTTTTAAAGAAGAGAGTGCCCCACGAAAACATCTGCCTCGGGCCCCCCAGCACCTAAATCCAGCCCTACTTGGTAGCTTAACTATTCTCAACTTTACCCAAAAGCTTTGATCCCCTGATGACAGCACTCGAGATAGTTTTGGCAAAGATATTTCGGGTAGCAAATTCAGTGGCTGCCCAATTATAAAATGACCTGGGGTGAGAACTGTATACACAACGGTCTAGAATTAAGGCATGCCTTTATCTGAGTTAAAATAGTATCAAATTCCTCATATGTTTGTGGTTTTCGGCTGAGCATCTTGTATAAGTGAATTTTAGCACTGTTTACATCCGCTTCCAATAAACCTCCCATGTGTCGAGCGGATGGTGTTATGAACTTCCATTTTATTCCAATGATCGATGCAAAATGGCTTGCCTGATTCCTGAACTCGTCCGACTGAAGACGAGATTGCAATTGTCTATCTGCTCCGATTAAGTTTGTTCCATCCCTGATGAATACTACGGTTGATAAGTTATTAGCCTCGTCTAGGTGTATGGTCTTGGTAGGAAGATACACAAAAACAACGATATACCCCTTAGTCAATGACGGTTTGCGTGGATTGCCGGCCTTGTTTATGATTGGGCCAGCGTAGTCGACTCCAACGTGGACGAATGCTCGAACAGGCATACTATGAACAGATTCATTCGACAACAATTTCGTTCTTTTTGACGTTGGTTAAGAGTAGTTATAATTAGTGTTAGACCTAAATGTAAATTACTCAAATGTATTTCTAGAATACACAAATGTGTGCAGCGATGATTAGCAGGTTAAATTACTGGATGCTTCATTTCATAGGATAATTCAGCATTGTTAGGTCTTCCACCTACACGAAGTGTTCCTTCTGCATCGATGAAAAAAGAGTTCGAAGTTTGTTTTCACGAGGGGAATCAGCGTTTTTAACAAGACATACCATTTCCGTAGCAAACTTGTCGTGTTGTGCCAAGTGGATTATCTGCCTTAGAGATGCTTGCAATTCCGTGACATCAATAGGGCCTGTCCGTCCTTCAGTTCTTTTCCGTGAAGCCCTTAGGTTATCAACGAATCTATTGATTATTGCGAGAGCCCGAAATATTTGGTTAACCGAAGAATAACGAAGTAAAGATTTAGTTCAATTGTAAAATTGCTTTTCGAAGTAGTTGTGGTGTTAGACACCGTGGTTTGATGAATTTTAATCTCGTTTCCTGGTTATTAGGTTCCGAAGCTGAGAAAACTTACTCGTTCGTGGAGCTAGTCTGGCCCTGTCCACCAGAGTGAAAAATATTTTGAGAGTATATAGATGCACAATCAGCTGGTTTGTCTTTTGAAGAAACATAATGCCACAAGCTTCTAGAAAGATCCCTCAGAATAGTTGCAGTGCGATTGGCAACGTAGATTTTCGATTTCAGAGTGGAAAGACAACTATTGTAACACTACTGTTGAGTCCGTCCAGGCATGAAAATCCAGTTTAAGGTGTTCAATTGCAGTAGCAATTTTTTCCATCAACTGTGTTAAAGAGCAGCAGCATTCAGGAAATGCATGGACAAAACCATCCGAACGGATCGAATGGCTTGGATGTGACAGATAGAAGTTTTTTTTCAGTATTGCTGCTAGTAGTTTAAAGAGACGCCTTAATCAAACAAATCCTCATTTGGTAACCAGCGAATTTCTAATGCCTTCACTGAATCAAGATCATTTGTAAACTGTAGGGTTTTGGGTTATTTCTGCTATCATTTAAACTTTCATTCGAAGACCATTTGCTATGGGGAAAGCCAGCGCTGCTTAGAATTGCGGAGATATCAGCGACCAATTGCTGAGCCTCATTCAAGGCCCCAGACATCAGATCGTCCACATAGAAACATCCGGACCGGATCACAAATGCTATTTCTGTACACCACACGAAGGTAGTCGACCTGATCTTTAGCCACCAATACCTGTCTATACATTTTTTGTGCCACTTGCAAAGACAACTCGGTAACTATCAAAAGTGTGATAAGACATTCAACAAATTCTTTGTGTTAATAGACGATCGTTGAGCGATATTCTAGACGAGCTAAAATACGAATCATCGGAGACAACACTTAGTTTCGTTGTGGAACTGTCTGCTTTGTAAACTGCGTGATGTGGTATATAAAAACACTGACTCGGCGATTTTCCAATTTCGTATTTTAGATTAGCTTCAACGTGGCCTAAGCGCAGATACCGGCAACTAACCAAGCAAATGCGGAATTTTGGCCATTGACAAGCCGTCATCATTTATTACATGAATCACATCAATGTCTCCAGGTTTCCAGAAAAGATTCGTGTTGAAGCGTTCACCAACGTTCAGCATTTTGAATGACTCACATTGGAAAATTTGATGTACTGCGGCGCTACGTGAAAGGTCTGAAAGCTATTCTCCTTCGGATTTACTGGAACCCTCCGCAACTCTTTTTATGCGTTACCGACATTTATTCATGTGAATAACGACCAAGTTTCAAGAGCATCACATCGATTTACAAGGAACTTCAGCAACTGTCGCAATGTTGGGTTCTCCAAGCCAACAAGTTTTGTTGTCCATTGGAAGCGCGATTTTCTGTCGCACTTTTCCAAGAGAAGGTGTTTAAGCCAAGGGCCGCAAATTTCATAATTGGGTCCCATAGCGCTTAGTTGCCTAATAACTTCGTCTGACGTAGTTACGAGCTTTCGCAAATTACTTGGACTCGCAGACGTTATATGTAATTGGTTGCTGCAACAACCCCTTCACCAGCGAAAAAACAGTGTTTTTGTGTTGGTCATATCGTTCAAGAAGCTTATACCGTACTTACAGATAATTGGCACCAGTGATTGCGAAAGAACATGCTAAACTCACCGTACAACTCAGCATTGTCCCCGCTTAGCGCGTTGCATTTCAAATTTGTATGAAAATTTGTAAAACCTACTTTTTAGCACTTTCAATTCTAGAAAGCTCAAAACGGCCGAAATGACTCATGCCTTCAAAATATATTTTTTCATATGCTCAACAACTTTGCAGAACACACTAGAAAGCTAGGATGTCCCTACAAAATGGTGTAGCTGTTCAAAGTTGGCTATCTCGAGTTAAATGCTGAGAATCATTTTTTCTGCCAACACAACCAGTGTACCGGCTTCTACAAGATTTCCTTCCAAAGTAACCTCTGCAACTAGTTGTAGATCCTTTCTACGCCTAGAATTTTGACCTACATTTGTTTTTATGATCCAGCTGACTGTACAAACTCGATACAACGCTACTTCCGGTGGAAATGATGCCAGTAGACTGGTAGTGTTGGAAGAAAAAAATGATTTTTAGCAATTAACTCGGCATACTCAACTTTAAACAGCTATAGCTTTTTTGGAGACATTTCAGCTACCACAAAAATGATGGAGCTCAAACTAAAATGGTTATTACATCCCGCCACGCTTGCTCTGAGCTTCGTGCGGTTGATGTTTCAGGACAATATTGGTATTGGATTATTGTCGCAGATTATTATAGGACGATTACAATGTTATCAGAGATTAACAGAAACCTGCAACAATGCTTCTCTTGGTCCTTGTCTCTGAATAAAAAAAAAATCTAAAATCTTCTATTATCTATCAGTTAAATTTTGTATGTAAAATATAGCAACAAAAAGAAGAAAATAATGGAATAAATAAGTAAAAATAAGAAATAAAAGATGAAAGAATGTCCATAGTAGAAGATTATGTCTTTGATGAGGTAAATGATGCTGATGGTGATGTTGATGTTCGTGCGGATTTCAACAAGAGAAATATCTTTTAAAGTAAACCATATTCGAAACACGCCGAGACACTTACCTCCTTGAGTGACTCCAGCTTGAACAGCAGCTGGAGCTTCATCAGTGCCAGCGTGACGGGAACCTTCGCATCGGCGCTCGTTTCCGCAGCCAGATCGTAGCACCGCTTCGCGAGGTGGATGTCCTTCTTCATACCGAGACCTTGTTCGTGCATGTAGCCCAGGTTGAACATCGCTTGTGCGTTGTGCTGTTGCTCGGAAGCCATTCTAAAATAATAATCAGATCGTTCAATTATTTCTGTTCTATGGCGGAATAATAAAAAAAAAACACAAACCGATAGTGGGAGGCAGCCGTCTCGAAGTCCACAAGCGTTCCCAGACCGTAATAGTGGTAGTCACCCAGCTTCACCTGAGCCGCCGAGTAGCCTTGGGCTGCGGCGCGGCCCCAAAACTGCAACGCTCTGATCAGCTCCTCATCTCTGCCCTTGAACAGATTAATTTCACCCCGATCGAGTAGGAAAGCCGCATTACTTTGGGCTACTTCGTAACCAAGTTCCGACATCAGAGCATACTGCAGAAAAGCTTCCTCGAAGCGATACGTCCGATAGTCCTGATGGGCAGCCATCATACGCTCGGCCCATTTACCACGTTCCGCTACATTTTTAAACAACTCCACCGCAGTGGGACATGATCGCATCATGCCCAGCCCAACGGCGTGCATTTGGCCAAGGTTATAGAAAGCAAGCACGTGGCCAGACTGTGACGCCAGGTTGAAGTATTTGTTTGCCAGTTTGAAATCCCTCTTCACACCGATTCCACTAAAGTACATATTTCCCAGCTGCAGTTGTCCGTCGACCCAGCCCTGGTCGGCAGCTTGGGTGAAAAACTTCAGCGCCTTAGCCGTATCCTTTGGCACTCCTTTACCATGAAGAAACATTATCCCCAACCCACTCTGACCGACGGGATTCCCCAAATCAGCTGCCTTTTTGAAGTACTTGAAAGCAGTGTCGTTGTCAGCTTTGATGTTATCGCTTCCCTCTAGGTAAATCTTGCCAAGGAAGGCCATGGCGACCGCATTACCTGCATTGGCAGCCTGACTAAAGTACTGTAACGCTTTCTGATGGTCAAGCGGTATTCCCCGACCACCCTGATAGTGCAGTTGTCCCAATCCGACCTGCGCTTGAACATCTCCCTTATCCGCCAACAGCTGATAGTAATCAATCAAATCATTGTCCAAAATTCCCGAACTTGGCCCGGAATTCTCCACCTCATCCAGAAGTCGAATGCGATGAACGGCCGCACCACCCGAAAAGGTAACCTGATTTGCCACTTTTGTGGCAACTTTCCGATAGAAATCCAGCGCCGTTTCGCAGCTATTCGGCACACCAACACCCGCCCAGTACCGATAGCCGAGTGCCATCTGCGCCCAAGAATTATCTCCCAGCGCGGCCATCGTGTAATAAACTAGCGCTTTTCCTTGACTCACGTTGAATCCAATCCCGGTGGCATACATAAAACCAAGCCCCATTTGAGCTTCCGGTAACCCGTCGTCAGCCAGTTCGAGAAATGTTTTCCTGGCCGACTCAATGTCCATATGAACGGGATTCCCCAGCAGCTGAGCCCAAGCAACGTGGCTTCTGGCCAGCGGGTGGCCCTTTCCGGCGGCCTCCAGCATCAACTTGTGCCCCTGCAGTTTATCCACTTTAGTTTTATTCAACACAACCATAGCCCTATCATACGCTTCCTGAGCCTCCAATTCCTCCGCCGTCAACGGCTTCTCTGTTTGATCTCCATCACTCGGAACGATCCGATTAATTGCATCGATTTCAATCTCAATCTTCAGGATCATCCGCTCGTGATTCTCGAGCAGTTCGTTCAGCATCTCCGACATCTTGCGGCTTTCCTTGTCCTGCGATAAGTCTGGTGCTTTCACGATTTTTATGGCCGATCTCATAAATTGCAACTCATCGGGTAAAATGTCATACCCACCGGACTTGTCGCTGTTCGATTTTGCCTCCTCATCTTCCGTTGGCGGTTGAAGCTTCGTTTCGTCCTTCTCCAGAGATTTTTCCAATAGCCCTTCGGCGGACTTTCGGTCGTTCGATGTTTCCTTGGGTTCGTCTGGCTCGGGCTTTTCGTTTTCTGTCGCCTTTCGCCGGACCGAACTTTCTTCTGGTCCCTTCAGTTCCAACTCGCACCAGACTTGTCCGAGTAGAAGCAGCAGGGTGCAACCAAGCAACAATAGTTTTCTCATGTTTTGGCCGATTAGATTACAATGGTTCAAGTAGTGCCGGAATATTTATCCAGCTGGAGCCAAGTACATTGAAACTGTAAAATACAATTCGAACTACGAATGAGTCTTTTTGTTTCAAGGTGAGGAACTAATGCAACGTGATACGAAAAATAATTTCAATGGGTTTTTCAGTGAAATTCCGCTACTTTCTAGCGTAAGACTTGAGTTTTTCACTTTTTCGTCGTTCTTCGCAGAGTATTTTCTGACTGTTATTATTTTGCCACTGAGCTGGAGAATAATGAGTGACAGGGAACGCACACAAAAAATGACGTGTGATTCTTGCGGAGAAAAATTGACAGCCCCGAGACGAGAGGGGTGTCAGTTTCCGGGAAAGCGAATACACACCAAATGTGATTGGGGCTGGTTGAAAATAATACGATAGCGATAATTTCCTGGCACTCGTGTGAAAAATTGTTTATGCAAACCTAAGTAAATTGATCAAGGACTATTTACTGTTTTTATTATTATCTAAAAAACGGATGCTTTAAGCACTTTTTATTTTTTACATTGAGTCTTACGAATCGTTGAGTTGTGATAGACAGGTGAAAAACTTAAAAAATATTCACTTACGTTACTTATGGTAAAAGCGTTTCCATTTAGCTTCTCACGTATATCTGTCATACCGAAAAATAGGAAACTAAATGCACAGCACCAGAAGGTAATCCACGAGACAGTTAAGATCAATATTTGTTCACAACTTTAAGCCGCCACTGGTATGTTCGAACGGACGCATATTGGACAATCCCAATCGAAAAAGTGTGAAAAACAAATGTTGTCCGATCGGTTTCTCTAGTATCGTAGATTAGTAATCATTCCTATAACAATAAATTATCATTTTGATGGTTTTGCCAGAATAGAAGATTTCGTGAAACTTCTAAAAAACAATAACAAATGTACAAACCGTAAAACGTCACCGTTATTTTATGTATGTGAGGTTTGCATTGATTATATAGGTTTGATATGTTTGATAGCGAGGTTTGATAGGTTTGCATAATCGTTTTCAATTATAGTGTTCAGTTTCATTCTGAACATCTGGTAATTTTTCCTGTGAGCTTCAGGAAATCTTACTCTGATCTAGGCGCTCATAACATATAAAAATCTGCGAACATAACATGTTGCTAAAACAAATCATGTTTAGAGTTCTAAGTAAAGCAAGATCCTGGTTAAAAATGTTCTTTTTTTTTCAGGCGCGAATTGCAAAATTTTTACTTCGCTTGGAATTAAAAGTTGAAGTGGTTGTTTATAATACACAACCGCAGAGGTAACGTAGAATACGACAGCCTGTCTTATGTCAATGTCTTTCTTGGAATAGGTTTGGGAATACACTCAATTGGGGTTAATTAGTTTAATAGTCTCTTTGCTCCAGATGACGTTTACCTCTGCGGTTTCACTTGCTGCCGTATCCAAAACAAGAATGAATCTGAATTGTTTTGTGGCTATCTTTTGTATCAACTTGCACTAAGATATCTTAATTTAGGCAGTGGCTACGAAGAGGCTATAAACAAGGGCAAATAGTGAATTCTCCATCTATGATATAACAGTTCAAATAACAATTTTCTGCATTTTACGATAGCGTAGATAATTTTACAACTGATTGGTGCAATTAGTAAGACTTGCGCGAAAAATTATGTGATTCAGGCTCACTACCTCAGAAATTCTTCAGATAAACTTTGAAGTTTATTGTGTTTGTCAATGCCATTTATAACCAAGCGAATATTTTTTCAACATGGCAAATTTTTTATTTAGTTTTAGTTGCTATAAACTATATAGCATATACAGCAAGCCACGCACGCTAGCAGCACGTTATATAGCAAGCCACATACGCTATATAGCAAGCCACGTACGCTGTATAGCAAGCCACACAAGCTATAGACATGCACATACACGCTATAAACATACACACACGCTATACAGCTAGCCACGCACGCTATATAGCAAGCCACGCACTCTAGCCACACGCTTTATAGAAAGCCACACACGCTATATAGCAAGCCACGCACGCTAAATAGCAAGCCACACAAACTATAGACATGCACAGACACGCTAGACATGCATACACGCCATAAACATACACACACGCTATATAGCAAGCCACGCACGCTAGTCACACACTTTATATATTAGGGACATACGCTACAGATGTTCACACACGTTATGTGCACACACCCTATATATATACATACGCTGGATGATGGTGGCTTCTCAAACCGCCTGACGATGCGAGTCTCTTTCAGTTTCGGGTTTTATTCGCCCAACGATATCTGAATTGGATTACCGCTGGTGGGGTCCAACTCAGATCGAAGGGAAGCCGAACTGAAAGAGGTAAGAACTGCAGCTAACCACTACCACCGCTGCTGTTGCCCGCTGCTAATCCACTTCGCCTACTGCCATCGGTGTTGATGTTCCCTGCTGTTGCCTGCTGCTAGTAAACTGTTTTGCTTGAGGAGAAACAGTCTTTTATATAGCCCGAAGAGTGCATTCCCGGCTAACTAGGTACTCCATTCTGTCGTCCTTTTTAGGGAAAGGCAGCAAGCGACCAATCAAAAGTCGACATTTGCGTTTCGACAATGTTCAACAATTTTCAATATTACAATAGTTTGAACAATGAGATTACAACTTTCTGCATTTGGACGGGTGCTTAAATGATTTTCCAATCGATTGCTGCAACAATGACAGAAATCGGTTTGAAACTGGCTGGGTTAAAAACGTTTGAAATTGGACAATTTTTGTGACGCTCTCGATGTTTTCGGTTTTGAAATTGGATCCCTGTATTGAAATTATGTCCCTGTAATTGTTGCCGTAAGACGTATTCTACGTCAAAAACGAATACAGTAAAATCGTAAAATTTCAGAAAATTCATAGTGCAGCTTCATTTTGTTACAGTATTTATTTATTGGTTGTAGTGTTTTGCATCAATAAAAAATTTGTTTAAAATGGCATTTGCAATGTTCAACAGACTGAGCTAATGTTGATCCACTTCTGGGCAGTCTTGAACATGCGTGCACGTCGACAACTTGCTGTCAGTTGTGTCAGCTTTTAACCAAATGCTCCCTCCTTGTTCGACTGATCGCTCATCGTACGTACGCTAGAGCGAGATAACTACTCTCTCGCAGCTCGTACCTCATATGCGCTGCAAACAGTGAAAAGGGAGAAGGAAAAAAATCAGCACGCAAATCAATCGATAAACAAGGCAGTGGAAAGAAAAACCACTTCGCAAGCAACCATCGTTCGTCGCGCGAGTGCTAATGTGCGGAGCTGCGTTTTTGTCGCGTTTTTCGATCGTTGTGGGTGCAGAAAATGTGAAAAAGCTTGAGTTAAATCTCGGTGAAGGTTGTTAGACTAGCGAGAAACGTAAAGGTATTTTCTGTGTCGAAGTGATCTTTGCAGTCGTGCTATAAGAAAAGTGCACTTTATTTTCACATTCGAAGGATAGTGTCAATCTGGGAGTGGAAAATCAATTTTTCCATTGGTGCTTGAAGAAGGAAGAGACCTGCCTGCTACTATACCAAATACTCCAACAGAAGTAGGTTGGGAGTTTTTTTCCTCTTTGTGTGTTGGGGAGCAGTCTCCCTTGCTGCTTCCGCAGCCTGTTAGAAGCGTTCGCGAGTGATGGAAGGTAAGAAAAATGTAAATTAACGTTATGATTGCCGTAGGCGCACCTCTAGCGCCGTCAACCAAGGTTTTGTAATTACTGAGTGATTAAGTGGAGAATTTGATAGCCTGCGGTGCAGCACGGTAACGTGATCCGATTGCAGCTGAGAATAGCAAACGAAAAAAGTGCCAATTGTTGACCCCCCCTCCCAGTTTTGCAGTGAATATACTCGCTTACACAAAATCGAGTAGCTTCTTCGAGCAGATTTAGATATCTTGGTGAAGATTTCCAAGTGCTGAATGCTAGTTTAAATTTCGTCAACGGAACAAAAAAACACGACGGTAGTAAAAATCTCCACTGCTTGACGCAGCCACCCACGCAAAAAAATAAATTCGTACGCAGCTGAGTCCAGCACTGCACTGGAAGAAGTGACTGTGGAGTAAGGAGCAAAAAGAGAAGAACATATCGCTATATGGTAGGTACAAGGACGGAAGTAATATTCGAATGGTTCTGACCTATTTTGGGCAACCAGAGGAGGTCTCGGTAACGTTTTTACGCTGGCTCGGTTGAATTGGTAATGGAACGGTTCATTTCGTACTTTAGTAATTTATTTTGATTGCTGGACTGCGTTTTGCCAGTTCAAAATTTACCGTGAAGTCAAACTTTTTATTCTTTATTGAATAAATGCGCTTTAGTGCTTTTAGTTATATTTTGTAGTCATTTTTTATCATAAATTGATTCGTCGTTCATAAATATTATCGTTTTTTAGATTATTTTCTCATCCATTGCGTCAAAATATTTTTCAAAATTGGTTTTACGAACAAATTTTGCCTTTTATGGTTAATTCGGCTTACTAAAAAACTTGAGAAAAAAACGTTACTTAGATTTTTTAATATTTCCTATTCTTTCAATTTTCTCAATATCCCGATAGGCGCACGACAACCCAAGAATATTTAAATTTTCGAAAAACTAAAGAAACACAAATTTTAAATTTTTCGTGGACCTGCTTTCGCAACTTTTACGAATACAGAGATGCTAGATCATAGGTCAATTTGAATTTTCCATCTCATCATTCTTACTGTAATCCGGACGCAAAAATTTGGTGTCAGAGAGGCTTTCCGCATGGTTTTGCTTTCCTTTTGATCCCTCTTCCCTCACACTAAATCTAAAAAAAAAGTCATACCAGACATACAGTTGAATGGATACACTTCTCCAGGCTAATTAAAACTACCGAATCCTGGCAAGAGTAACTAACATAGCTCGGTAAAGAAGAGCAGCAGAGTTAATAAACGTAGAGCGACGGGTAAAAGAAAAGAAATCCGTTTTTTACCACATTGACAAAAGTACCTTCCTTTCCGTAGCAGTCGTTAGAGATGCAGAGGTAAACTCGGTTTCTGGCAACAACGATTGTAACATTTTTTTTCTTTCCTACCCTAACCGCGCTACGATCGATGTAGTCGGTGCCGTTATCGATCTTCACATAAAGCAGAAGCTATCTGAATTGTTATACATTGAAGATGGTAAATTAATCCCAAACAGTAATCTACAATGTGGTTCTTTGAGCAACTTCATTAGCTCAGATCGTTCACGGAGGAGCAATTACGAAATGTGCGGTTCTCAAGCTCAAGCTGTAGTTTAGACTATACGAGAAATGATTGAAATGATTTCAGAATAAAGTTTTTTTCTGTCGTCTTCTGACTACGTAGGATTCGTCTCAAATCTTAGGCCAACAAACTTGTTGTAAGTTCCAACTTCCTCGATCGCGTCAAAATTGACTATCGAAGTAGCGTTTGTAGGTCGTCTGAGTTGAGAGATAGTAATTTCAAAGTATATCTGCCATTTCCATATGTCATTCTTCATTTGTTGAATAATCGTCAACAAAAAGTGCGGCGATATTCCCTACAGTTTAGTTTTCGAGAGGTCATTGACATAAATCAAGAAAAATAGAGGCCTCAAGATGCTGCCTTGAGGTACTTCAACGGCGCCACTTGGGCGATTACTGAAACAATCATTCACAACTCTCTCAATTACGTATTACATTCTCGATGAAAGGTAGTTTCGTATCAAATCGTTTGCGTACACCCCTTCTTTATTCCTTTTTGAATTCTTCACATACTAATTTGATATTAGTAATTAGTCTTCGCATTTTTTTTTTGGCTTGCTACACTTTTTTGGAACTTATTTTGGAACCGAAGTCCTTGTAGATATGGGTCTGTTGAATCTTCGATTCACATCAACAACCGAATGTCAATAATCATCCAAGCAGCCTGCAGTTTGGGTTTGGGCTGTGACTTTACGTGAAAGTTCATACTATTCGTATTATTCTGTAGTGAGTGAGATTGCAAATGCATCATGTGCTGGTTCGATTATCGCTAGAACAAGTTTGTAACAAATAGCATGCGATATCTTCACTGAATCGAAAGCGGAATGGATAATCAACTCCTTCGAGATCTATAAGTCTCCGGGACTGGATGGATTATTACCAATGATGCTTCACACCGTTGAAGGATGATAATTTTATTCATAACTGAGATGTTTAGAGCCGGTCTAACAGTTGATTACATACCCATTAACTGAAGAAAAACGAGAGTGATCTTCATGCCAGAGGCGTCGCGTGGTTCATTTTGTCACATGTGCACCAAACATTTATTAAAGTTCTTTTTCCTTAAATGAAAAAAGAAAATCTAATCATATTAACTAATTATTATATTACGATAATTGCTCATATATTAGGATGTTCGGATATTAGGGAATAGGGTACCTGTGCAGTGCACATGCTGAACAGGTAAACCCGACGCCATTGAGTCATGCCAAAGGCTGTTAAGCGCGACTGAACACTTCCAAAAGCCTTTCCATTATGCTAAAAATTTTGGAAAAATTCATTAACTACTACGTCGAATCAACTGTCTTGCAAACCTTGTCAACAGTGCATGCTTTACACATGTTGACTACAAATACAGCCAAAATCTATAAAAGAAAAAGAAATTGCACTTTGCTTCAGTGTTGGATATAGAGGAAGCTTTTAATAATATATCCCATCACTCAATGCTAAGCGCAATGAGGAGTCATTGATTCGATACATACACTCTAAAATGGATTCAAACAATGCTGAATAGTCGTGAGATAACTGCAGTATTCAGCTGCAGTAAACACAGCTAAGAGATGCCCACAAGGTGGAGTTATATCGCCTCTGATGTGGTCATTGATTGTAGACCAGCTGCTTAGAAACCTGGCTGAACAAGGCTCCGAAGTAGTGGGATTCTAAGTTCAAGAAGTGAATGTAGTAATGAAGATGGAAAATCAAATTAATTGAAAATATGATAGTAGAAACTACGGAAAATATAGTTCAGCAGGTGGGACTCGAACCCACAACTTTCAATGTTATGATTCTTGCGAGGAGGAAATTCGACAGTACAATATCGGTAAAAATGTGGGTAATCCAAAAACTATACTTTAAAATGGTGTAAACAAGAGGGGCTGACCATTAATCCTTTATCGGACCCTCAGCTGGAATGCACATATTGAATATGTCATCTGTAACACTACGGGTGCTCTCTTGGTGTGTAGTAAAGCTCTGACAGGAATTGGAGATCTATTGGCTGTCATCTTCTACACAGACGGCTCAAATGAGAATAATTCAACCGGAGTAGGTATGAACGGACCAGGACGATACAAGAGAATTTTTGAAAACCTAGTTAGTTTGAACCGAAAGGAACTAAGGACAATTACAGGACATCACCTGCAACAAATTGGCCATCAGATGTCGAAATGTGTCGCCTCTGCAGGCTCGAATGTGAAACGCTAAAGTATTTGCTCTGAATCGCAGTGCACTGGAAAAGGAACTATGAAGCCTTTCGAGGTATGGCCTGCAAATCCCGATGAGGTAATACATTTCATACGAAATTGAGTGCCAAACTGGAAAAAAGGGGGAATATGACAACGACGATCATTTCCATTAGTAGTGATATGTCTGCCACGAGTACCTAGACTAAAGTCTAAAGGTATACCAAAAAAGCTCAAAATAATGATCGCAGTGATCTAAATCTTACAAAATAATTGAGATGAATTTTTATTTTGTCTGAAATGAAGAAAGGCCTGCGCTAACGAGAACTCGCGTTAGATGGTCTAGCGCTGGTTTCAAGATAATAATGCGCCCGCAACTGATAAGCATGGAATTCACATTCCTGTTTGGTGTGATTGCATAAAATGTTGCAAGATTTTTTTTGCTGTTGCATACTTGTATGGAAAAAGAGACCAGGAAAAAAATTGAAAAACCCTATACAAAATGTTCACCTACCCGAAAAACAGCCGTGCGTAATATTTCAGCTCAATCGGACCTTTGACCTTTAGAAATCCGAAAAAATCATCAATACCAGATACCAGATTCGACGCTTCATGCCATTTTAAGCCATCGGACATCAAGAAAAAAACAATCAAGAATTTCATGTAACCCCTTCCTCTTTGGTAATTGTTCGGATTACTGAAGGTCGCATTTCAGCTCAGCTTTAAAAAACTACCTTCTTTGCCGGGTAGACATTAATTATTCTCCAAAAACGAGCAATTGCCTGATAACAACGCAGAGCAGAGGCATTGACTCATTTCTTTCAATAGCCGCTAGGAACTTACCATAATCATGACATTCGATTTTTAGGATATTAAGACCAGAACCGACGCCGACTCTCCAGTAACCTTGAGACGAAGAATCTACCACCTGCAGGAGGAATGGTGCATAATTAAAAAAAAAGCATTTAAAACATTCAAGTATTTTGTGTGTGAATGAAATCAATGCGACAACAGAGATCAAGGAGGTGTGATATGAAAAAGATTAGGAAGCTAGCTGTTTCGCCTTAGATGTGAATGATCACTATTGAATTCCATTACGATACGTATTCGTATTTGTCTAACATTTGTTTTTCTTTGCGTTATGTAATTAACGGATGTCGCCGTAGGGCTTTTCAAAATGGCCCTCTTGGCTGGTACTCTATAGACTGTTCCAAAAGTTATCAACACATTACATTGTTATTTTAACGATTTGTATAATTTATGCGGATAATTTTTGTTTTGATTTTCTCAGTCTTCTTTTTAAAAAAAAAAAGAAGTGATTTGAAAAAAAATCGATCGTTATATGCAACATATAACCTATTTCGAAGTGACCAAAATTAGCAGTTTCTAATGAATATTGAGAGGAAGTTTTCATCACAGCCGAACCCTAAACCAGACTACAACACTACAAGGCTTTCGACAGTTGGAAAACAACAGTTTACACAGAAACGACACAACTAATTTCTTTTGAAAAAGGCCACCAAAACGGTCGAAACGTCGTGTACTTCTTTTTTGAAAAAAGACTGAGAAAGCCAAAACAAAAATCATCCGCATTATAAACACGCTTTCATTCTTAAATAAAACAAACTACATCCCAGTATTTTGAAAGAGCTAAAAGCATAAATTAACGATAAAAAATTAAGAAAAAAGTTAAGTACATTAAGGTCTTTTTTTAATTACTCAAAAACGGTACAAGATATCGACCTCATTTCAATCACGTTTTCAGTTTCAGGCCACTAGGTACCATATAACCGTTTTTAAAAAAATCACAATTTTTGGTGTAAATACTGAAAATTTTAAATATTGAATTTTGGTCTCTAGAATGACCACTATCATATTCAAACGAGTTTCAAAAATTTTGATACGGTTTTCTTCGTTTTATTCGCAACTCAAAAAAGTTTTTCTACGCGATCCCATACAAATTTGGAACGCATTCCTCGTGTAAAAAAAGACCTTACTGTAAATGCATTATTTTTTGGTAAAAACGCTAAAGTTTAATGTTGAATATATAAATATTTCCGTTCTTACACAACTTATTTAACCAAAATTTACAGAATGGAATGCTCATTCAATTCTCACTATTATGGGCCACTTTTTGACTTTCTTAGTATTAAGAGCCAGGCGAGAGTATAATTATATAATTTATTGAAATTTCATCTGTCTAAATGAATAACTTAATACTAACACAAAGTCAATAAATAATCACAAAATCTATCTACGAGCACGAAGTCTGTTTTTAAAAATCGTTCCAGTAACATTGAAGTCAAACGAATATGCAACCGTATTGAAGCTGGTCGACATAAAGCGTATTGGGTCAAACTGACCATATTGCACATTGCGTTGGAGCAGGCTCAGCAGGGCTCTGGGTCTGAGAGATCGTTCGGGGGCATATATGTCCAGGTGATCGAGAATTTCTGGGGCATCGATTTCACCTAGAAGCACTTTACCTATGAATAAAGCTTGAGCCTCAAAACGTCTTTGTTCTAGGGTCTGCATTCCTAAGAGCTGCCGCACCAGGGAAGGAATCTCAGGGCGTATCGTACAAACTTCCGCTGCACAGATTCAATTCTAGTAAACCAGGAATTGTAGAACGGACACCATACAACGGAGCAGCATTCCAAGATGGATCGCACCAAAGAATAGTAAAGCGATCTAAGGCAAAACGGATCGCGGAACTCGTTGGCTATCTTGAACATAAAACCGAGTTGTCGATTAGCCTTAGATATGATTTCGTTGTAGTGCAGTTTAAAAGAGAGCGTAGTATCCAGAATAACTCCCAGATCTCGAATTTGTGTCACTCTAGACAGAGGCTGGCCCGACATAGTATAGTCAAATAAGATTGGCTTTTTTGTCTGACAGAAGGATATATCACTACATTCCTAAATGCTTACAGGTTTCTGGAGCACCATTGGTTGAAAACATCCACTAGTCGCTGAAGCTCAACGCAGCCCGTAGTACTCCTTACAACTTCAAAAAGTTTGATTCCGATAGAGGAGCTATCCGAGCAGGAGAAAATATCATTATAATATCACAACCAGATATTGGAAACACACCTCATTTTGATCTTAATATGGTTTACATAGTTGGTAAAATAACAAAAAATAATATCAAAATTTTGTTCCTGCAAGACTATATGAATAAAAAAGCTTGATTTTTCAATAACAAACCAATAATTCGCATGAAAAATCACGAAAATGACCGATTCAGATATTTTCAACTTATTGAATACTGAATGCATAACTGATATATTATAAATAATCAATAACGAACAATTTTCACTTAAAAACTTATTTTTATTGAGATATTGTAAAATTAACTCAAATATCTCATTGAAGGCATAGCGAGATATGATATCAAAATTTTATGATATTTTCATATGCATGTTTGAAACGTGAATATCTTTCGAATAACACGATAAGTCCTCATAGTGAAATATGTTATTGATGAGTTACGATTTTGTTATGCTCTCCTGCCCGGGTAACGTAGAAAGTAACACTTAAGGTTAGACTAGGACATTGAATCAATATCGATAACACACTAAAGTCGTTTTTTACGCGGGGGATACGTGCGTAAAAAGTGACCATTGTTATAATATAAGGCACTGACTTTTTCAAAGGTTTAGATTTTCTCATGCTTTGAATACTTATATGCATTGACAATAGGGGTCTTATACCTTCGTCGGTAAGAGCACAGCACTCCAAGCTGGAGGGCAAAAGTACGGTTCCCGATGCAGTCAACTGTCTTTTCGAGAAACTCGTGCTGGATGAATACTGCGTTGAGCGACCGCTTATAAAGCCAAGAAGAAAAATATTCTGCACCCTAAATTTCCAAACTGGATACAGTAATCAAAGTTTAGGAATCATTGTAAATATTGATCTTGAAACAAGCTCATGAAAACTCAGGATGAGCGATTATACCATTATTAGTAACAGTTTGTACACTACTCAAAGTTACGTATATGGCTCATATAACCTGGCATGATTTAAAGTAATAATTCCTGAGAGAGAAATGTTTTTTTTTGTAACTCTAATATTTATTTAGGCCCAACCGCGAAGCATAACGGGGCCGAATGTCTTTTTGGAGTAAGGAAAAGCCAGCTTGAGTAGAGCTTGTATCCCGACTGCTCCTCCTCAAACAGGCATAAAAACCCTCTCATCTTTTCTCTTTAAAATACAAATTAAAAATACAAAATTAATTCAACCTAAAACTCATATGTACGTCTATCTATATCTATCTATATGTAAAACGATCTATCTATATGAATAAGTATAAAATTGAGGGATGATAAGTCCTTGTCTCTTGGAAATCATAACCTAAGATGAAAGATGTAGAAAGAAAGATAAAGATTAGTATTATCCTTAAAGATCTGCATAGAGAGGGGGGGACAGAGAGAAGCGAAGAAGGGAAGAGGATTCAAATACGATAATTTATATCTTTAATAAATTGGTAAATATGGGTGAGCAAACTGATATCATGACTGGCAAGTGCATCCCGAACTTGCATTGCAGATGGTGCATTGCGTTCCCGGAGGGAATCGAAAAGTTTATTCCTTGCTCTGTGGTATTTAGGACATACGAAGACTACGTGTTCTATATCCTCGTACCCTCCACATTCGCAAAGGTTGCTATCGACTATCCCTATTCGATAGAGGTGGGTATTTGCAATGTAATGGTTTGACATTAGGCGTGAAATAACTCGTATAAAATCCCGAGTTAAATCGTGCCCTTTAAACCATGATTTCGTAGACACCTTGGGCGAGATGGAGTGCATCCATCGCCCCAAATCGCCAGAATTCCACTTTTCCTGCCAGTTTGCCAGAGCCAGTTGTCGGGGTAGGTGAGAATACTCGGTGTAGGTGATCGGTCTATCAAATATATCTCCTTCTATGGCACCCCTTTTCGCTAGTAAATCAGCTTCTTCATTGCCTGGGATTGAGCAATGGGAGGGGACCCACACAAAGCAGATAATGAAAGACCGATCAACCAGCACTTCTAATATCCGTCTAATTTCCGGGAGGAAATAGGACGGGTGCTTGACCGGTTTGATCGATCGGAGAGCTTCGATAGAACTGAGGCTGTCCGAAAAGATGAAATAATTGCCTGGTGTCTTGAGCTCGATAATTCGCAGCGAATTGTGTATGGCAGCTAGTTCCGCTACGTATATGGAGCAAGGTTGTGCCAGTTTGCGGGATATACGATGATCCATGTTGAAAATTCCATATCCGGAATGTCCATCCATTACAGATCCGTCCGTGAAAAAGGAATTCTGTTCTGGGAGGTGGCCAAATTTTGCCGAAAATATTGATGGCACAACTGTTGGTTTAAGGTGTTCAGGAATTTCATGGATTTCTTGTTTCATCGTCAAATCAAATACAACAGAAGGATTTTTGAGCGATGTTGAAATCTCACGGTATGGATCAACAACCGAAGGATTTATCTCCGTAGACATGAACCGCTGGTATACTGACATACAGGGTTTCTGAACAACCTCCAGACATTTCTCATAGTTCGCAATAAGCATTGGATTTGCTATTTCCGATCTGATGAGGAAACGTAGGGCCAGCTCAAAAAGTCTCTCTTTAATAGGTAGCACTCCAGCTATGACCTCTAGAGTCATGGTATGCGTCGATTGCATGCAGCCTAGAGCGATACGCAAACATCGGTATTGTATCCTCTCTAGCTTCAGCATGTGTGAGGCTGCGATACCTCTGAAACATATGCTGCCGTATTCTATTACGGGCAGAATCGTAGTTTGGTAGAGTCGTATCAAATCCTCTGGATGAGCTCCCCATGTGGTTCCTGTTACCATTCGAAGAAAATTGATTCTCGGTTGGCATCGTTGCTTCACGTAATTCACATGTTTTTCCCATGTGCACTTAGAGTCATACCATACTCCTAGATACTTGAACTAGGTGACTGAGTGATGGGTCTTCCGGACAAAGTTAGCTCTAAACGGGGTGGTGGTCGCTTTTTTGAAAAGACTACCATCTCCGTTTTTTCAAGCGAGAACTCAATTCCAAGACAACTGGCCCAACCGCTCAGATTATCCAGCGTATTTTGCAGGCTGTTTTTCATGTCTACAGCCAGAGACGCCGTGACTGATACTACGCAGTCGTCAGCTAACTGGCGCATGGTGCAGCCGTCCGCCAAGCATAGAGAGAAATGTTGTTCACTTTCACTGAACTTCAACTTGACTTTAGAAAGTTATTGACAACAGCTAGAACTCAAGACAAAGTATAGACTGACCTATAATACTGGTTGGTTCATAATACTGGGATGACTGTACACTAAGGTCGCTTTTTACGCGGATTCCAGAATTTGCGCGGTTTTTTTACGCGGATTCGGGAATTTACGCGGTATGTTTTTTTGCGCGGATTTCGGTTTCTCTTCACTCGGACTGCAGAATTAACGCGGTTTTTTACGCGGATTCCGTAATTTACACGTTTTTTTTCGCGGCACGTATCCCCCGCGTAGATAGCGACTTTAGTGTATATAGAAGTTTTTGATAATTGCATTCTCAAGTATGCTTAATAATAATGTTTCCTTTCCAAATTTAATTCAATTTGGGTTTTTGGTAAGGTACGTGAATTTTCTCATTCATAAGCCTCTGCACGGTGTCATTTTCCCCACTTTCAGCAAATATTTCTTGAACTTTTCAACATTTGGGCAGGCTTCAGGGCAGTTTGATTCATCTCCTTTGATACTTATGAGACAATATGGATTTATACCACTCCAGCGCATCCTTATCGGGCCAAATTGTGTTCTGTTTGTTTTTTTTTCTGCCATTCTGCCATTTATAGTGTCAGTAGTAATGAATGGACGAGACATTTAGCTACATTCGCAAATGGCTTGCCACACCATAACCTTTTTGCCGAATCCACACACCAATTTCTTGGTCAGAAGTTTGTTATGAAGCTTTCTAGCCCTCAGTTTCACAGACTCAGCTTGTTTGGTGATTCGTTTTAGTCGATGAGATACCTAATTTATTCGCCACATCTCGTACTGATACTCAAACATGCCGCTTGTAGTAATTCCTTATCTTCCTACTCATTGTAGGGTCAGCAGGCCCGAATTTTCTACCACGTCTCGGGGCATCTGCAAACGTATACTCTTCATCATACTTCCGTATAGCAATGGGCGATCTTTGAAAAAAAAATCGATTCTCCCGCATCGATTAATCAAAATCAATAAAATCGATTTACAAGGAAATCGAGCCTGAAAAATCGATTTGACAAAAAATCGATTTTTGTTCGGTATAAGCTTTTTACGACCTTTTTTGGCTATATGTATTCAAAGGCGACGCGTGGCCAATCGGTCTACCTGTTCATTCAATTTTTGCAACATTGAAACAATAGTATTGTGAAAAAAATGGACAAATTTTATTTATCTATATGGCAAAGGAATTCTACTGTCTAATATGAGCGCTAATTTTCGATAATTTCATCGTAGAATATTGTTATCTGCTTCATTTCATAGAGGAAATCTGTTTTCCACAGATGTGTTAGGCAATGCCAGATCATTGTGCCAGCCGAAGTGTTTCAGAATAATTTTTTTTCTAACGACAGTCGAAATTATGTTTATTATCTTTTTTTATCAAAACTCTTCACGTGAGTAAAGAACCTAGCTTTGTTTACCGAATTTTATTTCAATGCTAAATCGTTTCCTTAGAGGATGTTAAAATTTTGAACTAGAAAGTAAGCAGCGCGTAAGAAGACAAACGTGCACTATACGGGCTATACGACGTTCAAGTTTTCGAATGAGCAAAATGGATGAAAAGTCTTCAATGAAAACCAAAGAACACCACCACATCCAGAAAAATAATGAATGAATCTGCTACGAAAGCTCTGAAGATTGAGATCTGCGTACTCTCGCGGCCACATGGTCTCTCTCAAATTTCAATGATGTCGAGAGAAGAAACAGAAAGGCAAAACGAAACAGGTGAAAAAACACTGAAGAGAGGGTGTAAATGAATGTTTTCTCTCATTGCCATCGGCTTTTCGTTCAACAATGAGTTTGAACCAAAAATGTCATTTTTACGCAAGCGTTGCCTTAGTAGCGGTGAACATAACAGACTACGTTTGCCCTGTCGCAGAGAAGTGTTTGAACGACGCTTGGTTCAACTGAAAGGCCCGAACAAACGGTAGTCATTACTGAGTGTGGGTTGCGCTGCGTGTGAGTTGTATGGCGTGGTTTGAAGTCTAGCCCATCAGGTTACATTCTTCACGGCGCATAAGATTCCACTTATTTGACAACAGAATAAGCATGTTCGGGATAACATTACAATTACAAATAAATTACCTTCGATGATTTTTCATCCACTCCAAAAGTGTGAAACGGTTAACTTTTTGTCTGAGATTGTCTACCTGTCCTATGAACAGTTTGAACAGGTGGACGAGACGCCTCTGTATGTATTTATGGAGATTTTGTTTTGTTTACGTTTTCTGGTTTATCAATCATGTTCAACGAGTTTTCGTACACAACATCTACTAACGATACGGCTTTTTTAGTTTATTGCCATCTTCTTCTACCGCGTGTACTCTTTTGGCGGTTTTTTTCTACTAAAAGTTTTCGTTGTCGCTCATCCCATAGACCATTTCACGAGACGTTTGTGAACTTGATTCATGAACGAAATTTTGACAGAAAGTTTGGAACCGCTGACATAATGCACGTGAAAACACATACATAAGACATACGTAACACTCAGGAAGTAATCTTCCAAAAAAGTTGGTACAAAATGAACTACTCGAAAGTACCAACCTCTGTAAAAAAAAACTCTGTTTAAGTAGTTTATGGAGGTTGTGTACCTGCGCAGCCCTGCATTTGTCTCGTTCCCACTCGAAAAATGCAGCATTGATTTTGTAAACAACTTTTTGACAGTTTCTTAAGGGATTTTGTTATGGGCTCGAGTAGAGCCGCGATGCAGAAAATTCATTCCGTTCATTTTCGTCGAGCAGTTCAAACTGGTGTTGGTACCGGGTGATGCGAGGCAAAGAGTAACAAAAAAAATCGCCAGTGTTACGTACACTGCTGATAAAAGTCATTTTCCCCAGCTTCGAAAATTACAGCCAATCATTTTCAATTTACACTTTCAATGATCGCAGCACTTTTTCAGATACACTAGATTTTCGTCCTAGTAACGTGTTGTTATACTCAGATGAAATAGATCGCGCGCATCGTTCACGGTTACGGAATAAAATTTTACGACAAATCCAACCAAATGATTTTCACTTCAAAGCGAAAAAGAAAAACAAACAGTCCACTCAACCAAAATGAACCTCACCGAAACACTTTCTCACTGACGCTGACCGATGCCTTGACAATCTTCGTTAACTGATAAACTGATTTTGTTGTCTTGCTTCCATCGCATGAAATATAATGAGGTGTTTTGACAGTTTACTTCCATGCAAAAAGCGGGAAGGGAGAACTCTGAAAGGATTGTAAAAAAATAACGTTTATGGATGCTTTTTTTTCACTTTCACTCAAGAGTGTCAACAAATATCAACTCTGGTTACGTATGTCTAAGTATGTGATAAAACTGTCAAAGTCAATTTCCATTGCCAACCCAATGTACACCAATCAGTTAGTAATGATTGTATACAATATATGTGAAACTTTCGAGACGGTCTTGTGGTATGGTAATTTATATTCAGTTCGAGGTGCAAACTTGTCTCGTCGTTCTTTTCATCCTCGCTAGGGATGGGCGAACGGCTCACGAGCCGTTCATATGAACCGGTTCTTAGGAAAGAGCGAAAGAACGAACGGCTCACGAAAAAGAACCACGGTTCTTTGGGCGGACCGGAACTGTTTGGTTCGCACGAACCCGAAATTTACCGAGACAACACGAACTGTCAACGCTCGTGAATCATTGTGAACCATGAGTCGGTTCAGAGCCGCTCTTGCAAAAGAGCCGTTTCACCCACCCCTAATCCTTGATATATTTCACAACGCATGCGTATTAGCCAAATTTCATACGGGTTTGTCTATTGATGTCGCGTTTACAAAGGCAAAAAATGGTTACTGCGTCAAAAATACTGGAGGGACTTAATTTGGCTGCGGATTGTTCTTTTTCAACTCGACGACAAGGTTATCCAGCTTCCCTGACCTACAGAAAACGTCAAAATGGGCTGCGTGCACTATCCGCCATTACCGTTCGTGGAAAGCTGGATATGCTGGAACCGCAGACAGACGTCCAAGCTGAGTTCCAAACTTGTGTAAAGATTTTTGTAGTAGCAATTCGTAACCAGATAGCGCTACCAGTGACGCCAGCCTCATACACCAGCGAAAAAAAATGTATTGTAGCGATAAGGTCACCAGGCGGCGCTAGTATACAAGTGATTTATCACGCAATTCTCTTTGAAAATTTACACGGAATTTTCGATCCATTTTGTTCTTGCTTGGACGTCTGTCTGTGCTGGAACCTTATGGGGGTGGTGACATACTCATGGAAAAAGTTGTCATTGACGTAGACAATTGTTTGAACCAACAAAAACATTTGAAATGCGTTTTTCTCGGTTTCATGTCTATTGAATTTTAGCCCATTCTTCAACTATGGTCATCCCGGTAAAAAATTGACACATTTTTCAGATCAGTGTCCGAATTCCGAGCACACACTTCTTCGGAGAAAAAAAAATTTCGTATCAATGAAGAAATTTTCTTCTCTTCAAAGAAAAGTGTTCTCGGAATTCGGCCGCAGATTACGTTAGCAACAATAAATGCAATCACTATTGTTTTCAATCCGTTTTGCACACATTTATTTTTCAGGCGGAAAAATACGATCTTGCCATCCAAAGGATCGATTCAGTAGAAGATCGCGCGCAAAAAAAAATCGATTCAAAAATCGATGAATCGACTCGAAAAGATCGATTTTGCAAAAATCGGATCGATCTTGCCCATTGCTACTTCCGTAATGCAGTTTGAAATGCTTCGACACCCATACTGCCCATAAAAGCATAAGAGTCCCATATAGAAATGCTCACAATTGAGAAAATTGCAATTGAAGTTCTAATCTTGAATTTGATGCAAATAACTATGATTTGACAAAAAGTATGTTTTATTCAACTGTATGTTATTGAGGTGCAACATTATATATTTCCATGAGTCCTAAGAACTTTCGCATGAATTCCAGGCTTGGAAATAAATTATGGGACTCGTTTACCTTTATTTTCTCTCTGTATATAAAAAATAAAAGCATATCAGTCTCCACGCATTCTAAGATGGCATTTATTATTATTCCTTGTTGAGTATGTCATGTGAACAGTTTATTCAATCCAAAATTTTTGAAATGGCCACATTAGATCATATGAATTGCAATATGATGGTTTGGTTTCAACAGATTGCAACATGGACCGGTGCATGTTACTTACCAAAAAGCAACTAGAGCTGATAGATGAAACCTCGTTCGACATAGAGTCTACGATCATCATCATCATCAAACAGTTCACGAGGAATCGATGCAGACCGTAAGGCCACACTACTGAATATTTTAATTCCACTCATTACAGATGCTTAGAAGGATATACCTAAGATGAGACTCGTATGCCTTTATTTTCAATATGGGATAGACAAGGTTTGGTATTTTTCCAGTATTTTTCAGGACAAACTTTCAAATTTTATTAAGGCATACGAAAATTTGAATAAAATTAGATACATTGAGAGTATAAACTAAAATTTGCCTAAAAGTCATATGGGACTCTTATGCTTTTATGGGTAGCATACCTTCTTCAATTTTTTTAGATAGCCCTAGATCTCGACGTTTCATGTGTTTCTAAGACCTTTGGCATCATCGTTTTTTTCCCTTGGTCTTAAAAGTGAAACTTTGATCGCTTTAAGGCACAACTCTGTCGCTAGATTGATTCTATTAAACAAAATTGTACTTAATTCTAACCTACTGAAAACACGTAGAGAAACTCTTTTTTTTCCTTTTTTCTCCCTGTCTTTTTCTAGTTTTTCAATTTCTTGGCACTTATAGTTGCCAACAAAGTGAAGCCTTATCGTCACTCTTTCTTGTTGTTTATCATTTTCCATGGGAAAAAAGGTGTCTAGTCTCAGCACTTTGTTACGTCGAAGAAAATATACTATTTCAGACTATGCAACGAACCCTCTGTCAGTGGAACTGGAATTTTGTGATTATACCTAGTTCTGGAAAGAGCATTGGTTAAAAATTTTAATTTCGAATGTTGTTCTGCTAAAAATATACAATTAGTTCGAAAAAGGTTACATTACATCAAAACTATCGTTGTATGAAAGTACTTAATGTGCATCTTCTTGTATCAAGAAGTTTTTAATCGTTTTCTGGAAAAAAGTATTGTTTAAAATAGGGTAGGGAACATATTCTAAGCAGCTTTAGGAACCGCCTGAGTATTGAGACGAAATACTCGAAATGTGTTGGGTGAAATTCAAACAGAAGTACATCAATCTGTTCTCCATCTTTCTCCTCTATCAGAACTTGTTTCCAAATTGTAAAACTAAGTTAGCAAACTTTAATAATAATCAATTAAAGTTACCAATCGAGGGACACTATTCCAATCATCCCGAACCTATTTTAAGCAGTTTGCATCTGTTTTGCAAGCATTTTTTTCAGCACCCGAAGTGGCTCCTGAATGGCTGCAATATAGGTCGATTTGTTTCGAATGGTGATTGTTTATGGATTTTTTTGTGATTAACGGTATTTCCTATATGCGTAAGACAGCTAGACAATCAAAGTTTTCGTTTCCAATATTGAAATTGTCAATATTGATCAAAATTCAGGAGTTTAAGGCCTGCTTTCTTCGACTGATTAAAATGGGCGCTACTGCTTAAGCCGTTCCCTACCCTACTACAAGCTGTGCATGTTTTCTGTATTTTTGGAAAAAAATAAAACTATCATCTAAATCAGTGATTTTCCAGAGCATTGCATGGCCATCAATTATTTTAACTATTACCTATTACACTTTTTTTTTCTTCACGCCTATTACACTATTTGATGTGTTAAAATTTTGATTTCGAATCTTGTACCACTAACTTCTCTATTAAGCTAGCAGCACAGATCATGTTTCGAAGGAATGACGGAGCATAAAATTCGACGATATGGCATTACGGGCTACGGTAATCTAAGAGCTTCATAGAGCTAAATCAGGGGAAAAACGTCGCACTTTTTAGGCTCAATAATATAGGCTAAAGAACAAAAAAAAAAATAAATCCTTGGAACACCTATCCTGTGAATACCGAGAAATACTTGGTCATTTTTTTATTTGATAGGAGGGGAACATGCTGTCAATACCAAGTAGCAAACTATTCTATAGTTTCTTGGAAACTACGAAAATATGATCAGATCACCTTGAGGTTGCAAAACTCATTGTCAGAAAAAGGTTCTTTTATCGTTTCATCTACAACTTTGTGTTGTTTAGTGGCTAACCGGCACTAGTAGCAACACAAAACCAAGGTATACAAAGCGTGACACTTGCCACTACTGTTTGTTGACCCATTTTCGGATACCTACCTTTGGTCGGCACAAAACTACAGAAATCGAAACCGCCACTAAACACGGCACCACCGTTCGATGCATGGATTGATGATCCTAAGTTTTAGTCCACAACCCGGTCGGTCGTGGTAAGAGCCTCCCGGTAGTTGTGTTACCGCAATAACACAGGCACCGACGACGGCGGTGGTTACTTGTGCTGTGCCGACATTAGAATTACAAATTGGCTTACAATCGATGTGGCTGATGGAGGAAGAAAAATAAACGTATGAAACACTTCGACGGTACAACATAGACCTAGGTGAGGCATTTCCTCCTCAACTGACCTGGCTGTAATTATAACGGAAATTTTATTTCATCTGTTTTTTTCTCGTTCAGTAATATTAAACATAGAGACAGTCTGTGTTCATCATTTATTCCATAAAAACCGAAGAAAAACCTTAATACCCCTTTAATTGTACGTAATGAACCGGAACTGTGGCCCCCGAGGAGCTCTCCATTAGAGGAGCCACTTGTGAAAGCATGTAACGTAGAAAGGACGCATGCGCAGTGCTGCCATCTGCCACCGAGAACTGGGGTACAGTTGGTTGTTTTGCGATGCATAGTTTTTCTATGCGGCACTATCAACTATTTTCGTACATACTCACCTATGGAGAAAATTGAAAATTTTGTGTTGTGTTCCGTCTGCGTACAGTGTTGCTGTCGACTGTCGAGTTGTTGACAGTTTGTATCAAACTTCAGCAACTTTTTTGAAGTTTCATATCAACCATGTTCCATGAGAGAGGAGATAAGAGAGTGGCAGTAGTAACAGCAGCAGCAGGAGAGGAGAGAACTTATTTTCGCAATGTCAAAACTGGCAGTGATTCATCCTTATTATGGAACGGTGAATGGAAGTTATGTTTTTTGGAAGTTTTGCTCGATTCGTTTGAAATGGTGCAAATTCTAGGTATTTTTTATTCGGATGTTGATTAAACAGAGTGCTCAAAGTTTGGTGGCTGTTTAGGTGTTCGGAAGAGCAACAAGGAAGTAAGTGGAAGCTGTAAATTGCGTTCCCCGGTTGCATACTTTTAAGGCGTAGCTGGTTGTTTGTGTAAGCAAATCGATTGCATTTTTATTGTATTTATTGTGCTTCGCAAGTAAGTGATGGACGTAATCGTTGTGAAAAATATCTCTTAAGTTTATAAGAAAGTAAGTCTTTTATAATGTGTCAATAAACAAATTAACATACGCTGCAGCATTTCGGCATCGTGTATGTTAATGCAAGGCGATTAACATTTGCGGCTTTCTCCTCGAAATCGCAAAATGATAATCGAACCGGAAAAATGTCCAAATAAAAAAAACCCTCAATGCATGCACAGCAATGGCTGTCCTCTTGTGGTGTTCAAATTCCAGTGGCTTGAAATGCCGGCAACAACGTCAACGGCGGCGCCAAGTAGGATTCGTCTCCCCCGTGGTGGTGCCGGTCACGAACGAACATGCGACCAATCGAACGTAGGATGCACTACTGTTGGCATCATCGACGGAGGTTGGCTTTCGCAGAGGCACACACCAAATTTGGGCCCTGGTGCTGCGTGCTGTTGTTTGGAATCGAGAAGTCGGTCGGTCTGAGTTGAATGATGAATCGACTTGCTCTCAGAAATGGCAGAGGGGGTCGGTCAGGCTTGATTTTTCGTCGATGATGGCGTGGGACAACGAATCAATGAATGGCCGCCGAGGTTGATTAGGGTGTCACTAGAGTCGTGGTAGGGTAAATGTTGATTGTTCAATCAATTAAAAAGAAGATCTTGCAAAACACGCATATGATGATCATCCATTGTTTCTCTAACGGTGTTGAATTGCTTACACATTTCGTGCCAGTTTTGTTTTGTTCAAACGCTCGAATTTGGAATTTTCATTTTCGTTTATAGGCCGATAAATTGAAAAAATACTACTTTATAGGCCGTCTTTTGAAAAAATACTACTGAGATCCTCCCTTACTTTCCTTACAGAAAAGACGATATAGTCTTATTCTTGATCTGTAGAAACTGATTGGCATCAAAAGCGAATACTTCTTGGAGCATTTCAAACAGTTAATCTGAATTCCAGATTTGAAAAAAAAATTAATGTAAGATTTTAGACACAATAAATGACTAGAAAACATGTAAGACTCGAGAATAAAACCCGATTCTGACGTTTTGAAGGTAAACTTATAACTAGATTTGCTCGAACAAAAGGTATTATTCATCCCGAGTACCCGACAATATATAATTCTAGAACTGATTGTCCTCTACCGATTAATGATGAGACATCGAACTCCTGGCTCGCGATGCTCGAGATAAGTGTCACCAGTGACAGCAACCTGCCTATCTAATGCTCCCATCTACCAGTCACTAACGATCGGTCCTAGAAGGCTGTTGTCATCATAAGAGATTAACTGTACTCAGCATGTGACTCTCAAAACAAATCTTTACTTTACTCTAAATCAAATTTAAAGAAACCATTGATTCCATACTTATTCTTCTAGTATTTTAGTGTCTGCGCTGCTTGAAGATATATTTTGAAAAACGTATTGAATAAAAAAAAAAAGTATCACTTTTTGATGGGTTTCGCTTACTTTAAATGAAATATCACAACGTAACCTCTTGACGTGAAATCATTTCTCGACTGAGTTCACCGTATTTTGGTTTATTGCCAAGATGTACGTGGACTTTTAATGCAGACTAGAGAGGACAACAATGCCAAATGAAGTAAGCAATCATCAAGCAACAAACATTCAACGATTTTCGGGTTCTGCTCAGAAAATGGCAAACAACTTCAGACAAAACTGATCAGAATTACCAAATATCGTTCCAGACGTCATTTTGAAACCCAAGAGGGCGACTTCTGGTGTTTGAATGACAGTCCCAAATGGTTGATTATCTCCCAATGTACGAATTAGTAGAATTCAGATGATGGCCAGAGGCTGGACATCAACTCCAGACGTATTTTTTTAATTCAAGGAATCGGCCCCGGTTTCTATCTATCTCACAAAAAACTCAGTTATGCGATGATGAGTATTTTCAGAACCAACCGGGATGATACCCAGAGGCCGCAAACCATTCCCAAATACCATTTTAAAATCCAGAATGGGGATTTTCGGTTCCTCGAATACAGCCTAGAATAGCCAAATACTGTTCCCAAACGTGGGAAATTCACGGCAGACGCCATTTAGAAATCCAAGATGCCGACTTCCGGTTACTGAAAAACAGCCCAAAATGGTTGAACACCTTTTAATGTCGGTATTTTCTCTCTGTGCGTTTGAGCAAAATTGATGTTGTGTTTGGAGAGATAGATTGAATCATATGATGTGAAATGTGACGTAATATTTGTGAAGAAATGATTCCTATTTTTTTTTCCTAATTCCAACCAACGCCCGGGACGTTCAACTGGTTCCAAATAAATTTAAAGTTCAGATAAGAAAAATATTCAAGAGCAGCAGAATTTTAGAAATTATTAATTTCAATGAACCTTGAAAAGTGTAGATAAGTAAATGAATGAACCGTTTCAGAAAGCCCCTAAAAATCGGGGAAAATGATCCAAAATTAAAGTTGTCAAATCATACCAAAGACAGGTGAATAGGCCTAAGATTGAAAAAAAAATTGAACCACTTTCCCCTATGAACATCTTACATTCAATAAAACTTGGGATGTACTGCCAAAATGTACGTGGACTCAAAATATGGAACAATAATAAAGGTTCGATCAATGCTCCTGGGGGCCAATTCATGATCTCAAATTTAACCAAACCTTAACACGCTTCAAAGCGAGGAAAGACAAAATGTAACAGAAATGAACGAAATCCCTTCTGAATAGTTACTAGAAAAGTTAAGATAGTTGCCAAAAATGTAGAGAAAAAGCGATTTTAATTTCAGCTTTGAGTTGCACAAATGCTTCTAAAGGTTCAAAGAAAATGTTTGCAAATTGCGTTTTTAATCGATTCAAAATGCTTTGTTTATATCGAAAAAAAACTCAGTTATTACATGTAGGTTTAAAGTCCAGAAGGAAAACAAAAATTGTTGATTGGAACTAAACAAAAAGTGTTGAAAAGTAAATGATTTCAAACCGTTTCTAAAAGTCTAAATATGAGTAAAAATCATTCAAATTCGAGTTTCTAAAATTGTAAAAAACCAACCGAAGACAGGTGAATGACCGCACATTTTATAGTTGCTCTGAGCTAGTTAAGTTACACAAAGAACCACCGTAGGATGGCTAATTTGGGATTAATTGACCATTTTCACTGTACAACGGTTCAGTAACATTAGCTTTGTTTGGTATCTATAACAGCACCGGCTACGTCCTTTCGGTCTGTTAGGGAAAAAAGAAAGGAAGTTTTACAGTTGTTTGTTGTTAGAGACCGAGTTTACCTCTGCATCTCTAACGACTGTTAAAGAAGGGAAGCGTACATTTGCCACAGTGACGGATTTTAATACTTTAACTCTTCCCTCTGCGCTTAACTCTACTGCTCTTCTTCAGAGATGCTCTTTTACTGCAATCGATTGGAAAATTTTTTACACCGAAAATTGTAACTCGATCATTTGTATTATTCAAATTGTGTCAAGTCTCGTTGAAACACTGATTCCTAGCACGGTCGACAGAATTATATATTTAGTTAACCGGGTCTTTAGGCTATATAGAATTCTGCTTCTGCTTAAACCAATCAGTTTACTATCGGGCCACTAGAACTTGGACATAAAACTTGTTCGCATTGCAAAGTGTTTGCTAATGTTTAGCTGGTAGCTTTAACCCATCGTCGCGGACATATCTCAGATGATAGAGCGCTCGCTGAGCATGTGAGATGTACATCGATGAAATCGTGACGATTTAGACTTGGTTAAAATAGGTAGATTAGGGTGCCAGCCAAAATGGTCATCTCGAATTTCAAAAAAAAAAACCTATACAAAAGGTTCACTTCCTTGAAAAAACACCCCGTGCAAAATTTCAGCTCAATCGGACTTGAAATGGGGTGGCGCAAAGCGATTGAAGTTTGGCCTTTTTGAAAAGTGAAAAATCACCCAAGGGGGGGGGGGGGCGACGTCGAGTCAATGCAATTTTTTTTTGGAAAAATTTTTTTTTTCAATTATTTTTTTTTTTCAAGGCCGAAGACTATGCCAATCAAACAAACCGTTTCGACTGTAGACATACTTTTAATTTCCATTAGAGCACTCTATGAGACATTAGGAATATTTTTTACAGTCAAAACGGTTTATTTGATTGGCATAGTGTATCTGGCAAAAATGTAAATAATATTTTCGTTCTTCCAAAAAAAATGTAAAAATTATAACTCTTTTTCTGATTTGTCCATGACCGGTTTCGTTGTTCAGGCAATCTTTCGTAGTTTTTGTAAAAAAAATCAGTTTTTTTAAAAGGCTGTTTTGGATAATTAATTTTCAACTTTCTTTCATTTTTATTTTTAAATAATTTGTTATTAGAGTGTATATATATTTTTTTTGAAAGACACTTCTACTATCTACAACTTTACCGCTAAAACGAACCGTGTTGGCTCTAAAAATATTTGTAATCATCAATACCTTTCCGAAATATCATTTTTCAATAGCATTTCAAAAATGAGTTGTGTTTCAAAAAATTAAACCAATAGCACAAAATGGCATCTTTTCCTATAAAAACGTCAATGCAAAGTTTCAGCCAATGGGCACTATCACGTTCTGATGACGTAAACTTGACAGAAAATGTATGGTCGAACTGTTAAAACGACGCAAATCCAAAAACAACGAGTCAATTATGTTGCGTATCTGATTGAAATCCCTATACTCTCATTATCACTGAATAACATCGATGCTGTCTATTGTCCGATTATATAAGCCAGAGCACTGTGTGTTCGATCAAGTGTTGGCAAAGGACATTATTGTGGTAAATCAAAGAATAAGTACAAGTGTCCTAGAGAGAAAATTTTTCAAACAAAATTAAAAAAAAAACATATTCCATCAGTGTCCAACGTTTCATGTACTTTTAAGACACTTGGAATCGGAAACATTTTTCAAATATTCAAATTCCATGTACCTCCCGTGTGTGATTTTGCAAATGACATGAAAGTATTCGACATTTTCCGCGAGACACAATCTTAATTTTGGTTGAGATAATTTTTTTTTGCACAGAGTAGTTTTTTTTTAGCATTTGGTAAATTTGTTTTGTAATATCTTGCCATTTTACATGGTATTTTTTCCAATTCAACATTGCCCCCCTCACGACAATGATATAACAAATATTATGTTTTCAGGAATTTTTCTATTTGTATTCAGTGAAAAGTGTTTTTTTTTTTCATTTTATATTCAATTTTACTTAATATTAAGAACCATCCTATGTCGAATAAATGAACCATCCTAATGAAACATAATGTATCCGATGCTAGTTATAGTGTATATCATTATACAGGCTATTTCGAGATCAATTTCATTAAATAAATGTTAAAACTCAGCCTTCCACAATTGAAAAAACGACTAAGTCCCAGAGAGTCGATTTTTGCAAAAAAAAAAAAATTCAGATGACACCAATTCTCGACGTTTCATGCGTTTTTAAGTCATTTGGCATCAAAAAAAAAATTCGAAAACCGAAATTCCACCGAAACCAAAGCAGGAATTGATTCCAAATTTAGCTAAAAGTAGTTTTATAGATAAACGGGACTTATGATGAAACTCAATCTAAGTTAAGCTGTGAGTTTAGTTGAAAGTACCTGAAAGAATGAAAAAAAAAATAGAAAAATGATTTCAATTGTCCTATAAAAACTTAAAAATATCTCTGCTAACAAGAGAAAACAAAAAAAATTCTGATTTATCCGTAATTCTCGGAATGTTCTCAACATGTCCTCAACATGTCTGAAAAAGCTTTTCGAAAAAAACGAAGAGGCCACAAATAAAAAGCTTTTAAATTTATTTCAAATATAGCTGTTTTTTTTAAGCCAATGTAGGGTGTGGGACTAGTTCGTCAGGGGTTTTCTTCGTCATAATTTTTGCTTCATTCTAATGAGAAATATATGACGAAGAAAACCCCTGCCGAAGTAGTCCCACACTCTATTTTTTGGCAGATTTCCATTTTTTTGAAAAAAAGTGCCCACGTGAACATCATTATTACTCCCTCCCTCCCTTACATGGATAAGCGTGGACATTTGCGTACCCCCTACCCCCCATAAATTGTTCACGTGGAATGTGGACGGCCCCTAGGTATTTATACCTTGCGATACGTTCATGCAACACTTAATTCAATGATGACTTCTGGAGTAATATACTGGTACTACATTACACTACGCTACCCCAGCACGCGTAAACGTAAATTTTTGGTTCTAACAACGGTACCGTGATCAATTCTTTTGATAAATATACCACACCTTTACCCCTTTTGGAAGAATGGTTTAACCATTCTTTCATGGGTTGAAATTGGTATAAAGAAATGTGTTGAAATCCTCCCATTATATCCCTTGTACTTGAGAACTTTATTTTCTAATTGGTCTATTAATGAATCAATACCAAATCGTTATGGCGGTTCTAATATAGTTTTATGAATATTTTCTGAAGGAACACTTTCTTTAATACATCAATAGCTTGTGTCGTAGATTTTATTTTGCGAATGTGTTTGCAGTTTACAAAATCGAAATCAAATTCCGGTCATAGTAGCAGTGGTTGCTGAATATTTTTTCAATTTATTTGTAAGTGCTGTCCTCATACAAATGTCAACATGGTTTACCAATTACATTTTACGCAATCCTACC
The DNA here is from genome assembly GCF_029784165.1 of Wyeomyia smithii. Lineage (NCBI taxonomy): Eukaryota > Metazoa > Arthropoda > Insecta > Diptera > Culicidae > Wyeomyia > Wyeomyia smithii. The sequence goes on from NC_073694.1 coordinate 13,572,983, forward strand.
CTCGACGGACACGGTCTTGAGAAAATCGTCGTTTCAATTTCCGTTCGCTATCCATGGACGTGAGGCGGAAAAATCAAAACACATGACACAAACTGAATTGATATGAATCCTTGAACTCGACCGAAGATCGCCCTGAATATCTGTTGTTTTCGAAGCAAAAGACCAGGCGCTTTTCACATTAAGTAGGACTCAGCGTATAATTCTAGAACTATTCATCTTCTACCAAGAATGGTCATGTTGCATTAGAGATTATCTTCCATATTTCTTAATGATTCATCAAACTCCCAGCCGCTCGACGTTCGAGATAAGTGTCAACCAGTGACAGCAACCTGCCCTGCCTATCTGATGTTCCGATCTGCCCTCGTTTTCGTCGCCGTCGAATCGTGTGAACCATAATATAATCCGCAAGAATGTTTTCGTCCGCCGTCGCCGCGCGTTTGCTTTCGTTTTCCTAACATAAACGACAGCCGAGGTATGGAAATGATGACGAACTGGAAGAGTTGCAAGCTGACGTAAGCACTTTGTACCTGGGGCTCTTCTTCTGGCCACCGGGCCTCAAACTGAAGTGAGCAGCAACGAACGAACGTAATAATCTCGTTACGACAAGGCTTAGCGTCTTACCGGACTCTGCCTACCTGCTTCGGGGGTGAAGTGTCAGTGGGCTATAAAACCTTGTGTCACCTCTCTCTCTCTCTCTCATAGATATCTGTTTCATCCATCGGAAGTGCATACTGGTGCTGCAACTACGCTGTCGGAAAGTAATGCAATGTGCACAGAATGCAATTCTGCTCGGATCCGAAACCATCGTCGCCGCCATCGCCGCTGTCGCCTTTATCGGAAATAGCAATTTAATGGCTGTGTGTGTCGCGTCATTGTGGAGTCTAGAGTGCCACTCGGATGGCAAGTCTTCCATGTTGGGCAATGGATCGCGATCTTGAAAATTAAAACTGACTGACTGTTGCAATGCAACGTTTGCCGTTTTTTCCATTGTGTCTTTTCAATGAGATGCGATGTTGAGGGTAAGACCTTAACTAAGTGGGAGATGTCAGGGCTAGCTTGCGTTTAGATTCAGTTTGTTACTGTTTGAAACGATTGTCACTTTTGAGGGGGGCGTAGAGTCACTCGAGAGAAAACTTAGAAATGACATAAACAAATTACAATTTTTAAGTTGAATTTCCACATAAAATGAATATTTTTTCTTGACTTCATGAATAATTTTTCGTTGGTTTCTACGGAACATCAAACAAAGTTCTGAAACAAAAAAATAGAAATTTTGCCTCAAAGGGTGAAACTTGTTCCTTGTTTGCCATGGCGTTTCGCACGTGTCTATCCTTCCAGCCCCTTTTGAAAAGAAAAAACATTCGAATTGATTGGCCACGAAAGCTGGCATCGTTTCGGAATGAAGTTTGTTCCTCTTCTGTCTGCAATATTGCATGTTCTTTTTTTTTTTTAAATTTTCTACCGGCTTTATTCTAGCGCAAAACTAAAAAATGAAGCGGAAAAAGTTACGAGCTATACATTTTTATGGTTAGAGCTGCAAACTTATCTGATGGCACAAGTCTGGTGAAAGTGTTTTCCTCTGATGCATGTGGCTTCCACCTTACTTGTCACTTAGCACCTTAGCACAGATGTTCGGATTTAAACTATTAATAAACGAATGTTAAAAAAAACAGAACAGCCGACAGCATGCGGGCCGGCAAACAACGGCGATTGCTAGGAGGACTGTAGATTTATGCAGTCATAATTTTAATGGTCCTCTAAAATAGAAAGAAATTCGATGGCATCAACCGGGTAACAACAAGAAATAAATTCTCATAATATTCTCTTCACTTGTCAAAAGATACTTCGTATCATAGTATTTGTAGGTATAATCATGTTTCATACAAAATTAAATACATTTGTTTCTGTCAATACCGCCAATAAACTCTATGGCGCGTGCAATGTAAAATGAAACCTTTCACTTTTTTTTGTTTCATAAATGTGGACAATAGCCACTCTTTTTCTGCACGTGAGGTGCTTTCAGCTCATAATATCCCAGGTGTGAAGGTGAAATTTGAACAAGCAAAAAATCAACCCTTCCTATCTGCAAGTTAAAACCGTTAGCGTTAGCATTCACCCTTCAAAAGTCTGCATGTGTATTGATTTATCGCCGTCATTTCACAGTGGAGGAATTCTTCACACCGGGTGTTTGCTGCATTTTGAGAATAGAATTGCAACGTCAAGGTCACTACTGCCACGGGAAATTATGCCAATTTTCTAATTAACAACGCTCCGTTCTTTCCGGCTCTGTTTGCTCTGTTTGTTTTGACGAAACGCAGAAAAATGTTGCGCAATGGCTAATTAACAATGATGAGGCTGTGTGCATTTAGACGGCGCAAATGATCAAAATCAATCGAATTAGAAGCCATGGCTGCTGTTTCTCATTATTGGGCATTATGGATTTACCACTGCCGTGGAAAACAATCACCGAAATTGCGTGGATTTGTTTCGTTTAAGGTCTCAAAACATTTTTGCTGAGGAAACAACAGCCAATAAAGTTAAAGTTTTCATCGCATAATACGTTTCTGATTATTCAGTTGCAATCGAACCCGTAAGCACAATTGCCAACATTTGGAGTGTATTTATTCATTTGTTGGATCATATAAACAGCAAATGAAAAGTGATCGGTTTCAGTCGCCTCATGATGAAAGCGAATCTTTTATTGCAGTGCACTCGCACACACACGTAGTCAGTGCATTGGCTCTCTTGTGAAGTTCAATTTGTGTACTTGAAATAAGCATGGAAAAGGGTAGCTTCAGCAATTTCATGCAAATTTGTGAATTGATTGATTGGGCTAAATTGAAATGCTTTCCGCCAACAACCCAACCTTGATTTTTAGTAACAATATCGGTAACATACGATTTGAGAGTCTCGAAGGTTTTCCACCTCAGAAAAACGTGTTAGAATCAGTGGTTTCAAATGACTCCCTTGAAGTACGTACAGAGAAGATTTCAGTCGTTTGGGATCAAGCTGACTTCATATAACCTCCATGATGGATCTGAGCTAGCAAAATTGCACAATAAAACGAAAAAGGCACCGGCTACAGCCTCATGGTCGCTTAAAAAAAAAGAGAAAAAAATGTTACAATCGTGGTTCCCAGAGACCGAGTTCACCTCTGCGTCTCTAACGACTGTTACGTAAAGGTTAGGTTACTTTATCACGGTGACGGCTATCTATTCTTCCACCCTTCCCTCATATGCTTTGTAGATTCTTTATTTCTCTTCTTTACCAAGCAACAGCAATTATAATTGTCTGGAGCGGTGAATTGCCATTCAACAGTGTGGGTGACGTTTTTGACGTAGAACTGCGTCTTTCTTTACCCTACAACAAGGGGGCTAAAAAATGATAATCTATCAACGGAAAGGAGATGAATTTTGTCCCTTTTTAAATACTTTTAAGTTGGTTTGTTTTCAACCGGTTTTCTTCATTCATTCAAATTGTTGTTGTATTATGCGAACTATTGTACTATTGAAAATTGTCAAGCCTTGTTGAAACGAAAATTTTTTCCCTTGATTGGTCGCTTGCTGGCTTTTCCTGAAAAGGTCGACAGAATAGTATATCTCGTTAGCCGCAGCGCAGCTGGTTGCGTCAGTATCATCTGGCTTTCCGAATTTTTTTCGGATTTAACAAATCATTTGCCGGTTGGTCATGTACCTTAGCAGTAGCGCAGTAGCAGCAAACGTTTCGATTTACCGGTTGAGGGCTTCGGCCCTTTTCCCCGCGATGAAGCTTTTCCTTATTTTGGTAACAACACTAGCAAGCTCTCTGTGCAAGATAATGGCAACCTAAATCTGCCGTGGCTGTCTAGTTTTCTAGTAATCCGGCTAAATCAGAACGGAACAGCTGTGTTGCTTGAGGAAAGGCAACAGACGTTTTGTTAGGTTCTACTGCACATAAATTTCTTAGTTGACGGAACCTTTTGCAAAGAAAATTTTGCTCTTCAAACCACAGAAACAGATGGCCAGCTACACGAGATACTTCTTTGCAAACTTCGACAGTCTGATGTGTTTGAAAAATTTTGCCACCTTTCCTCTTCCAGTTGCATCATCGTGTACTCTGCAATCAAACTTCTTCAACACCTTCACGTACATCTTTCGCGATCGTTATCTGGGCGACTCATTGTCATGATTTAGAGTCACCACCTTTTTGTAAGTTGACAGTCCGATTCGTCTTTTAGCCCGATTTACAGTCGACACTCCCAGCTTGCTTGCGACAGTTCGGACGGAAAGGTTGAGATTCCGCTTGAAATCGCTAGTTACATTTCGTCGTTTTTGCAGCCTTCAGATTTCGGTTTCTCTTCGATCCTGTCTTCCTGGCAGTCGACAAACGTTCTCCAAACATCTTTATTACGTTGGTGGTGGTTGATTTAGCCACATTCATGAATTTTGCCAAGTTGGCGTGCGAGTTGTTCGAATTTACGCGATGCGCGAACAAAATTTTGAGGTCTTGCTTCTCTTACTTCGACGCCATTTTCACAACTGAAGAGCAAATTTCGAAATTAAACATAAGGCATGATACTGTACACACATTTTTGAAATGAGGGATGTTAAATTTTTTCAAACCCAATAAAAATGAAACGGCAAATTGAGTTTCTTGATTTGAGCAAGCAATAGTGGACTTTTTGACTGATTGGTGGAACACTCTCAACAAGTTGGGCTGACCGTTCAGCAGGAAACTGCTCATCCGTTGCTTCGATATAAGCGTGTCGCAAATCAGAGTAGGTTTCGTGCGATCGCATAGTACCGCGATTACGCAATTTATAAGTTTCAAAAAATCACAGCTACCAAAGTGCGTTTTCCTTCTCAGGTTTGGTGATAGACAAACATTTAAACACCGGGAAGCTTAGGGTGATTCCGAGCGCGTCGCGGTGTTTGAAAGATAAGAATACTAATCGCTCGCCTTCGTAATGAGTTAACGTCGCGCACAACATCGTTTGATTCGGTCACTTACCACGATGACCAAACCCTACCTTTCCATCGCAGTCGTGGAGATGCAGAGGTAAACTCGGTCTCCGACAACAATGATTGTTTCACTTCCTTCCTTACAATATCCTTTCTTACCCTAACGATCGTAAGGACGTGGCCGGCGCCGTTATCGATCTACTCAAAGCGGCAGCCACTGAATTGTTGTGCATTGAAGATGTCAAACTAATCTCAAGTAGCCATATACGTGGTTCCTTGTGCAACTTCACTAGCTCAGATTGATCAGGAGCAACTACGAAATGTGCGGTCGTCAAGCTCAAGTTCAAGCTCAAGCTCATTGATGAAACACTCTCAACAATTTGTTTCCTTCTTCTGGAAATATATGGGCTTCGGGCCCGTTATCCACACTTAATATTAAAATACAATCACTTAACAGTCATAAAGTTGTCCTCTTGAATATAAACCTAGTCTAACAATGGATTTGTTAATATTGAGCGTAGTTCTACGTCAGTCATGCGGTCGTGTCTTGAATAAAACCTTTTTCTTTTTCTTTTGGAATGCAGTGTAAGGTAAGGTTCAAGGTAGGGAAAGGAAGGAAATCTGAGAATAAACCCATGATTTTCTACTAAGATTTGAACTCATGACCAATAGATTGTCGAAGCGGTCTCTGACACGAATTTTGACATTTCTTGCATTTTTTTTATTTCAATCACATATTTTTGAAGGGGGATGTTGTTTCTTGTTTATTTTTCGTCGGTCAGCTCCGCCACTGGGTTTCTGATATTTCTCATAATTTTTCATAAAGTTGATTAGAATTGGTTTGATCTCTAACAGCTTTATTTGTAACATTCAAAGTGGATTCGAGATTAAACTGGAATGGATCCTTATATAGTGTTTACCAATACTAACTCGCACAGGATGTCTGTTGCTGTTGCTCAAATGTTACAGTCCGTCGTAGCATTTCCTAGTAAAATGGTTTATTGTAAGTTCAGTAAACCAATGTATGTAATTATTTGTTTTATTTGTGGTAAAAGCAAGTTTATAGAATCCGTTTTATCTTTTGAAACGACTGGTATGCAGTTTCCTGATCATAAGGCAGTCTATTGAAAATATGTATCGACACGAAAGATTTAGGCAACCATCTACTGGAAAATCAACACAGGCCATATACATAATGGTTTTATGAATGAATGAGAATGAATTTAGTTTTGAATATGAAGCCTGTGCTACAACAGAATAACTTACCAAAATAGTTTCCACCATCGCGATCCATCGGTGGACGAATCAATTTGAATCTATAGTAAAGCAGTTTTAGTAAACAAAAGCATAGAAATTAATCTTGAAATAACAGAAACGAAGTCGGAGCTATACGAAACATCATTAGAAATTGTGAAGACTGAAATGAATTCTAAAAAAAGTATGATTTTTAAAAAAAAGTGAAAAACTGGAAAAAATTGAAGGGAAACTATGCGTAATTAGTATAACAAGTGATGATTAAATTAATATATATCCTCAACATAAAAAATCCAAAAACCGAATGTCTTTTGAAAAAAAAAAAAATGATAGTTTATTCGAACATGTCAGAAAAAAGTTAAGTGATCAGGACTTTTCAGTCTTGACTGGAGAAATTGATGGAGAAGATTGTTGTTGGCTGCACAAAGAAAAAGACGCTGGGGCCAGATGGCGTAAATAACGAATTTTATGCAGAACACTTCGATTTGCTAAAACTAAACAATGCATAATTGCAGGGTAATGTTAGATCTTCTTCATCCTTTGGTGAAAGACACATAACACTAGCACTGAAGTCGGGTTGTTCCAATAACATCTCGGATTTTCGACCTATAAGCCTGAACTGTGATTACAAGAATTTCATTCAGGTGGTTTAAGGATAAATCATAGAAGAGGGACAAACTGCTGCTTGTGTTGAGTTATACGTACAAAAGAAAGAAGAACGGTCATAGCAAAAGTAAATGGATCTAGAAAATTCTAACGAAGCTTTCGATGATGTGGACCATGCTAAACTATCGAAAGTTTTAGATGTCCTTAAACTGTCACTTGAATAATAAATTTAAAATTAGAAAAATCGTGGTCGGAAATTGCTGCTAGAATGTGACTGTTCGTCACACCACCTGTAAATAAAATGGTTCATTTGTGACAAATACAGATTCTTATATAGCAGCCTAAGTCTACCCAAGACAAAATAACCACAACTCTTTTAATGTATTATTGGTATGAACTATCACAGTTACTTGACATGTATCGTTTTTTGGTGAACAATATTGCTAACCTCTTGAAATCATGTTTGAATAGTAAAATAAATCAAAATTTTATATTGATATTTTATTTCTCACGGTCGCCATGTGATATTACGCTTCTATTTTGAAAAGGCAGAGTTTATCTTTAGTGAAAAAGTCCGAGATTCATTACCCAATCGCACAGAGTCGGTTTCTGTTCTCACATTTATTATCTTTTCGCAATTGCCACGAAATTTTTCCACCCATGTTTTTTCTACCTTATTTTGAAGATACTTGAATGAAAGATAAAACAAACAAATCTGTCGAATGTTTCACTAAAGCTTGTGAAGAATGTACGAACTTATTTTTCGCCGGCATTCAATGTAGATAATACCAATCCGAACGAAAAGAAAAACAAGTCTACCCAAGACAAAATAGCTAACCAAATAATTGGTTGAGATTATCACCGTTACTTGATATGTATCAATTTTTATTGATTTTTTTCTGTTAACAATATTGTCCGTGACAATATCATTAATGGATGTCTCTATCTCAAGCAGATTTTGAACCTAAAATGGGTACTTATCAGTAGCATGCGGCATCGATGGATGAATTCTCTTCCATGATCACGGATTTCACATTTAAAAGGTATCTAGTCGACTGTGTATATACAGGCATGAGCAAGGCCACGAGCCGCACTCAGTTTAAGTATCAATAGAATGTTTTTAACATTGAATAATACATATCTCCAAGATAAAATACAGTACGTCAATGTATCTAATAAAAACATCTAGCTCCCTTCACCGTTAGGTGTCCCACAGGGTAGCAACCTAAGTCCATTGTTATTTGTAATGGTAATGAATGAATTGCCAGCTTTCATGACTCGAGCAGTAGAACTAATTTACGCAGATGCACTGTGGTTTAAAGGTCGATTTTGAGGCGCCTAATTGATAACTCTATGTGCGTTGGATATATAATTATGACGTCTTCGGCAAAATTGTTGGGTGTGACAATTGTCTGGAAGATAGTATATTCGTATCGTCTGAAAAACTGTGACTTATGAGTGAAACGGTGGTGGTTTTGCTAGTTCACGACTTTCTGGTGGTGAGTTAGGTTCATAACAAAATACCTCGTTTTTACCCGCTTTGATGATTTGACCAGGTTAAATACTAACATTATAAACCAAGATACCACGTAACAAGTTCGTATCTATGGTAACCATCCCACCAAGCGTGGTTTTAAGGAGAAAACAACAACCGCCCGGAATCAAGTTTTTTTTTCCTGTTGTTCTCTATCTGTTTAGTTCTTGGCCTTGCCTATTTATTTCACCGCCATGCAGCCATTCTTGTTTCTCCCACAAAACAAAGTGTTTAGTATCAAAACTTTATTCCGGTAAAGGAATATCAAGAGAACTTATTTCCAGGCTTTGTTTTGCTCATCTTCATCTTAAAGAGAAAGAATTTTCTTCCCTCATAACAACTGCGAGCTTACATTCAATGTGCATCACACCATCTGCTGTAGAGCGAGCGCAGAGTAATAGTTTCTCTGACGAAAAAACGCTCCTAACTTGACAGAGCAAAAATCCAGTGAAACTCTTGTAAATTGCTCATCCGCGCACGCAAGAAAAAGAGCATTGCGTTACCGTTCTCATCGCTCCGGGGTGCGGCAAAAACAGTATAAAATCGAACTTTCTGCAGAATACGCACCCATGGTGAGTTGTGAATCTTCCTATAATATTGAATTCGAAAACGGTTAGGATGTGGCTTTAATGTGAACCTAAATGTTTTGATAATTGGCCAACTTCTCTTCTAGTGAAGGAGAAGCTAACGAAAACTACTCCCTCTTAAACTGAGAGAGCAAATAAATGTTTATCCCTAACACGTGATGATGAAGAGTGAAAAGGAACTCTGCGACTGAAATAATCTACGCCTAAATGTGGATAATTACTCACTCTGTGTGAGAGAAAGTCTAGTTCTCCAAGGGGTTTGACAGGTAGAGAAGGAAATTTGGGCAAAAATCAAGAGAACGGAAGAAGCCTGCTTATTTCTGACTATGCAACAGAAGGCTGCTTCAAATGTCTGTTTGTGGGGAATTCCCACAGACGGACACACTGGGAATGGATTTGGTGACTATACCTAGTTCTGGGAAGGAGGCTGCTGCACGATGGAGTTGGAATTTTCATGAGGACCTTTTTCTAGAAGACAAAACTTTTGATACCTACCGCTAAACGAAATTCGGAAAGTCGATTTAAATTGCCACCTTACTGTTCATGTCATGCGATGAACAGCAATTTTAATGTTGTTCTCGAATTGACCATAGATTGAACTACGCTATGGTTTATTCAAGCAGTACGTGCGTTGCACGGTAAGCGATATCACCAAATAAAGCAAGAAAACACTTTATGTTTTACGTTATTCTCTTTTATTCTCTTTTTTCAATATTCTCCCGCACTCATATCTCTACTACAACGCAACCCTTATTGAGAGTTAGAGTGAGCGAAAAGTTTGCATCAACGCCTTTATCACCTATATAAAGTTAATGACATTACATGTATTAAAATACTTTATAGGTGTAAAACCACAATGACTAACATTTTTCATGCAAATTGGATCGTTTACAGATGCGTGTATGCGACTTTTGAATGATGCCTACCTTTGGATTTTTAAAAAATCAATGGTTTTTATATGCAATTCGAACAGCTTCTCTCCGTATCGCGGAAACGATTCAAAAATGATAAGGAAGATTACTACTTCAAGCAATTTTTGAATCATGTTCGTTTTTTTCCGTCGATTTAAACAACCGTTTCTGTTTAATTTTTTTTGGTCTTTTTCGATCATGTCTAGGATAGTAAAATGAATTAAATTGGTTGTCGCTTTTTATATAGTACTATTATTTCTCACGGTCGCCATGTGATATTACGCCTTAACTTTGAATAGGCAGAATTTGTTTACAGCGAAAATGTCCGAAATTTCATACCCGATCGAATAAAGTCTGTTTCTTTTTTCACGCTTAATATCTTTTCGCAACAACCACGAAATTCTCCCACCCATACTGTTTTTCCACTAGATTTCAAATATATTTGAAATGAGAAATAAAACAAACAAGTCTGTCAAATGTTTCACTAAAGCTTGTAAAGAATGTACAAACTTATTTTCCGCCGGCGCTCGGTGTAAACAACACCGATTCGAACGAAAAGAAAAACGTTCTTTCAAAGAAGCCTTCGAACTTGTAATTCACTTGTCGTTAGTCTAATGAAAAAAAAGGAGGGGGGCGCAAAGCACAAACCAAACCGAAACACCAGTGATCATATTTGTAATCCAATCCATCTTCGATGGAATCATCGGCTTAGAGACGGGGGTACAATTTATGGAGCTACGTACTTATACCGTATTTTTTTTTCTCTTTTCCAGATCATTGAATGACTCATGGAATTTAGGTAAGTAACGCACGGTTACAAAAGCGGGAAGACAAATGGGAAAACCGTCTGCAGTTTGTCCGACCGAGGCACGCTCCGAGGCGACGGATAAGTATAATTAAGAAATTCTTCGGAAAATATCAACTACAAATAATGGGTCCGGGATTGATTTCGGGTGCCGGTTCGGCACGGACAAAAACACTTGAGCAGCGATTTGTTGATTAACATTCTTCCGCCAGCTGGAAAAAGGAGACATTCGGAGCATGCAATGCATTTTCCAGGATGAGTACAGATTTGGTTAGATTTTGAGAGAATCGAGTGCTCACAGTTCACTTTTTGTACAATCGTTAAAATGTTTCGATCAAACATTGCTGTGCAATGGAGAAAGGCTGCAACCGAAATTGTACGGCAACAAAAAAGCATTAACTTTCCCGCAAAGTGAATGGTGCATGTTTATGACGGGGTGCTTGCAGATGGGTCCGGTAATAACTTCGGGCAATTATTCCGAATGTTTGTACACTTGTATAACCCGCTAAAGCGGGGCATGATCGATTTTTATAGCTATAGTTTTCCTCCTGTGAGGTTTAAGTAGGTACTAATGAGGTTTACTAGAGCACCCGTAAACGGGGACGGTTTTCTTCTAAAAATTATTACAAATTTACTGACATTTGCAACTTCTCAGTCTCACCATACGATACAACATTCATTCGCCACATCTCACGTATGTGTATCGGTTGGATTTTAAAAATATCCTCCTATTTGTGTGCCTTCCTGAGCCGGCAGTTCCATATGTCAAAGTTCCCATAATGTGCATTAAAAAAATTAAAATATCATCTTGCTGTCAAGTTTTCCGGCAAGGGTGAAGGGAAGAAAGCGAGGTAGATGGGTCTCCGCATTTGGTTCCGCTAGCTTAGAATATTGTTGTTCGGTACTCCGTTCGAGCTCGAGTGGATTTCGAGTGCGCGTCGACCGTCCAGAAGAAAACACATCCATTTTCGTGATGTCAACTTTTACGCGGCTAGCTTATTGTGTCGCCGTTGTCATGCTTCATCGTAATCAACACTGTCGTGTTGGTATGTTCTTTGGGTATATTATGTATGGTGAGAGGTTTGAGTTTTCTTAACGTACCAGCTCTAATGGGGTGAACTATTTTAAAAAGTTTCAAACATGCAAAGCATAAAGTGAAATGGTGACGTGGAAAAAATAATTCTAAATTCAAGAAACATATAACGAGTAGCTTATCCAGTAATTAAAAAAATAAATGCTGAGATTTTGGTTAAATTTGTGTTCTCGACAGAATTTATACTGCCTCCACAACTAAAGTTTTCATTCCTGAAACCTTGTTCATTTTTTTCTTGGTGAATTTATATGACTAGATAAGTAAAATAACAGTTTTAAATTTTGCTTTAAATTTTGATAAAAACGTCGAAACAGACCGCCAAATCAAGGCACAATTGAAAATGTTCCAAAATAATACTCCTGAAAGTGTTACAAAAACCACAAAAGGTCAGAGAAAAAAATACTCAAACTCGTTGAACACTTTGATTAACATCAGAAAATACCAAAGATTTATCCCAAGAATTGCTCAGAACCAAGCATGGAAAAGTTCACTCACTAGCAATATTTCATGCATATGTGTTCTTTGATTTATCAGTTATCGTTCAACTATTTCCACTCGCGTACAAGTTTTCCATAGAAACGCTGCTGATTGTTTTTCACTTCTAAGAGTGTCGAATACCATAGAAGGAGACTGAATGATTCAAACACGATAGTATTTATTGTATCCAAGTTCACTCGCATTCAACATTTTCGCGAGAAGCTTTGAGATATTATCGACAGTGATACAAAATTATGAATTCAAATGAACGTTAGATTGCGTTCAATTGTTTGCTTGTCGGAGCAAATAGGTATCATCAATGCTTACGGAAATTGTAGCATGGTGCATTAGCATCTGATACTTGAAATCACTAAGAATCATCATGGTATATCACGGTGAAAGCACGACGTGGAGTAGCCGAATTACGCCTACAAGCAACCAACATTTGAAAGAATCATTGCGATCGCTTGAGTGCAATCGTTTACGATTCTTTCGTGAAACACTCGCTATATGTTGCTCGCTCCGCCTAAAGCAGGCAATACTGAAACAAAATCATCAAAGAAAGCTACCGTATATTTCTTTGCTCTAAGTTGTCTCTTGCAAGCTTGAGAATGTATAACTTTTAATAGCGATGGTTTGCTAGGACTGAAAGCTTTCAAATAGCACGTTCAGAAATGATACCCAAATGATTGTTATGCGATACGAGTTTTCCCATCCTTGCTCAGAACACTTCCAAAGATTAAACATGAAAAAAAGGGTCAAAAATTTATCTTGAAATCGCCAAAACACGCTTCAGAGTCTAATCAAATTCACAATAAATACCGTCGAACCGTTTCCAAGAGCAAAAACAAAGGAAATCCCAGATAAACTTAAGGATCACCTAACAGACCTTCTAAAACAAGAATCGAATGTCTAGGAAAGAAGTTTCTAAAGAGCAGAAAAAATCCTGAAAAAGGGGTTAAAAATTAAACCCCGAATTGCTGAAAAAGGTTCATAAAAGTTAAAAAGATCCGAAAATAATCTTGAAATAAACTAAAAACCCCAAATCTGAGTCAAAATCACTAAATCGCTTCTAGCTATGACAAAGAGAATACAAAATAAGATGCTAATTGGTCCCAGATTGAACTCAAAATCGTTTTTTGAAACAAACAAAGCAGGATTAAATTTGGACTCAGATCGAATCGTATCCTAGAAGACTCCTGATCGTATGATCGTATCCTAGAAGACTCCTGAAGGTCAATGAATATATTTAAGCAAGCGAAAAATTATCAAAATAAGTTATAAAATAGATAGATTTCCAAGCATTTAAAATCACTTCTATAGACTTAAAATATAAACTCCGAATCCCCAAATGAATTTCAGAGACCAGGAAAATGATCTCTAACTAAACCTGAAATCGCCTAAGAAAAATCAAGCTTCGAATCGTAAAACAAATAAACAGTTAAACGTTTCTAAATAGCAGAATAACTCCGAGAAAGGAATCGCGAAGAAACCAGTTCTGAAGGTTCCTAAATTGGGATCAGAATTGCTAAAAACGTTTCCTAAAACCAGAGAAGAATAAAGAATGATTTGAAATTAGAATAATAAAATCCAGAAAAGCTAAAAAAAATCCCAAATCAGAGTAAGTAATTCTAAAAATTGCTTCTGAGATTAGGAGAAAAAAACCTTATTGGTAGGTACTAAATATAGCTCGAAATTATTGAAAAAAAAATTGTGAAGCCTAAAAAAAGGACGTTTCAATTTGGGCTCAAAATCAATGAAAACATCTAAAGACTAGAAAAAAATGAAAAGGTTGTGTATGAGACACGGCCGTAAGATTTAACGTGGAATTACGACAGCCTGTCTGATGTCATAATATTTTTAAGATAGATTAGGATATACACTCGATTGGAGTTGATTATTAAATTTGATGGTCTAAACCGGTAAATTTCAGTAATAATTCTCTTTCAACTCTCTTTAACGCTAATATTACAATAGACTATTCTGTATCAATATGTTTATGTCAGTGACTTTTATTCAACGCTAATGAAATAACTCTCTGAAAATTATGTGGCGGCCCTAAAGAGATTCGAAATGGTAACTGGGGTCAATTTACGGCCTTTGAATATAATCCCGGTTCAGGAAATATTTATATTAGGTGGTATTTGGCCATTGCGGTTTGTTTTCCAGAGACCGGCAGCCATAATATTGGAATTCGAAATTGCATCCGAGGTCGATTCCTGGCCTCTGTGTATGTGTAACGGCCCCACGCGTCATGTAAAAGCCTACAGGGTTCCGTCACATTTGGTGACATACTTAGAACCCAGAAAGAAGCCGGTTTCCTACCGCATCCTTTCGACGTTGGTACAGCCTTCAGCTGTGCATGAAAGTAGGTCAGAGCTTGCTTACTGTTGAAGCCAAGTCTTCCGCTTGGCTTGGGTGACGAAAACCGCCAACCGTAAGCACAATTAATTAGAACAAAAGCCCGCGGTTAGATACTTGATGGGCCGGTAACTCGTCGCAGCGCCGCGAGGGTGAGTTACCGAAAAAAATGTTTGTAAACAAGATAGAGTAGCGAGCGCACGGCCCACCACTCTCGGTAGACTTAGACTAAGTGGGATTAAGCCCACAAAGTAATGTTGTAAGTAGAGACAGGCCGAGGAAGGCCATTAGAGTAATAAGGATAGGCAGTGATTTCACGAGGGGAAATTGTCTCTCGCGAAATACACTCTAGGGTTAGCAGTAAGTTCTCATGTAACACCTTAATCAATCGTGAAGTAATAGAGATTCCGTACGGTCCGTTTGACCGTAAGGAATGGAATTCGGGTGATCGTTTATCTCAAGTTATCACAGTTCCTGGTAGGGCAGCAGGAGTTGCCCTGCACATAATCCCGATTAAAGAAATACCCATATTGGGTGATATTTGGATAGCCATATTGGGTAAAGTTGCTGTGGATTTCAGAATTCCGTCTGGAGTGGCTGTAGGTCTTTGGACATCATCCCGATTTTGAGGGTATTCATACTGCGTGGCTTTTGGTCATTTTCGACTGTTTTACAGACACCGGAAGTCAACATCTTAAACTTGGAATGGTGTCTGGAAATGATTTCCGGTTTCTGGATATAATTCTGGTTCTGGTAATATCTATTAAGGGTGATATTAGGTCATTTTAAGCCATTTGTCAGAAGCCGGAGGTCACTATCTTAAATTTTAAAATAGCGTTTGGTGTCCATTTTCGGTCCCTGGATATTGAACAAGGCTCTATATGTTTCATTAGTACACAACTATTGTACTATCATAAAATCATAAAATAAATTTCTGCTCTTTGGTGGACGCTTGCATTATTTTCTAATCGAATGCTGCACGAATGAAGGAAATACGTTTAAAACAGACTGAGTTATTAACAGTTGAAAGTGGACAATTTTTGTGATCAATTTGCACCCCAATTCCAGAATGTTACCGTAGGACGTAATACTACGTTGAAAATATAGAAAGATGTATATATACATTTCTAAACCTATAAAAGCGAAACATCGTGAATTGGCAATTAAAATTTTTTTTAAGTATATTCCTCAAGACTAGAAAAGGTCTTAACATCTAAAATCATTTCTATAGGTACCAGTTTAAGATTAGAATCCCCAAATCAATTTTCAGGATTAGAAAATTGGACACAAAACCATCCAAAGCTTCTGCTAAATCAGATTAAAAACTACTAGAAGATGTTCTCAAAGAGGTGAAGAAAAGTTCCAAAATATTAAACCAAAATTAAGCTTTGAAATCAAAGAATTAGGTAAAGCACTTTTTATAGACCAGAAAAAGTAAAAAATGAAATAAAAAACCGGCAAGAGGAAGAGCAACAAAAAAAAACTGCAGTTGATCCCGCTGCACAGGGGTCCAATAAGGCAAAAAGTGGAACTTAATTCCATAGCGCCTTTCACCTTCATCCTAGCTTAAAAAAGTCTTCAGAACATTTGTTTGTATGAATGACCCGCATAATCTTCAAATTGTCAAAAAGTATGAAAAGTTTACTATACTAAAATTAAAAATTAACAAAAAAATAGTTTTTTGTACTTAACTTTTGTTAGTTGCGTTTTACACGAAAGTATTATTCAGAGAAATTGTTAGGACACACAAAACTCACATTTTTGCCAAAGGTCATATATCTCCAGGACTTTTCCTTACAAAGTTATATCATATTTTAGCTTATTTTTTCGATAACTTCAAGAATGTATAGGTTAAAAAGGAGCATGTTAAATTATGATGTCAATACTTTTCTTTGAAATTAAGCTGAAGTACTAAAAACACCTTAAGGTACCATTTGTCCCAATCCACCTATATTAGAGCACGGCGAGCATATATTACAGTAGGTTTTCATATATCCAAAATACTAACTTTTTTGTGTTGAGAGATAGAGGAATGGTTAATTCGGCAAAGTTTTAGAACGTACAAAAATATGAATCTTTGCTACACAAACTAAATTCCTGTCTTCATTGGGTACAGAGTTACAAAGTATCTTATGTAAAAGTTACCTAAAAGTTAGTTTTTTGTACCTAACTTTTGTTAGCTACATTTTACAAATAAACGTTGTTCTAAAGAAGCATTTGGGCATATAAATTACACGTTTTTGTTGAAGACCACACATCTCCAGGCCTTTCCCTTACAAAGTTATAGCATGTTTTAGCTTCTTTTTTCGATAAGTTTAGGAACGTATAAAGTAAAAAGGGGCAAGTAGAATCATGATGATAATACTTTTTCTCGAAGTTTAACTCGAGTGTTCAGAACTGTCATAAGTTCCATCTGTCCCAATCCACCTAAGCTTTATTCTATACGTTGTTACGTTGTTAAATTTATCAAAAAATATGCTGTAATGTCCTATAACTTTGTAAGGAAAAGTCCTGGAGATGTGTGGTCTTCAACAAAAACGTGTATTTTGTATGCCCAAATGCTTCTTTAGAACAACGTTTTCTTGTAAAATGTAGCTAACAAAAGTTAAGTACAAAAAACTAACTTTGATGTAACTTTTACATAAAATACTCTGTAACTCTGTACCCAATGAAGATAGGAATTTTGTTTGTTCAGCAAAGTTTCATATTTTTGCACGTTCTAAAACTTTGCCGAATTAACCATTCCGCTATCTCTTAACACAAAAAAGTTGTTTATTTTATATATGAAAACCTACTGTAACATATTCTCGCCGTACTCTAATATGGGTGAATTGGGACCAATTGAACCTAAAGGAGTTTATAGTACTTAAGCTAAGCTTCAAGGTAAAGTATTGACATCATGATTCCACTTGCTCCTTTTTAACCTATACGTTCTTAAAGTTATCGACAAAATAAGCTAAAATATGATATAACTTTGTAAGGAAAAGTCCTGGAGAAATATAATCTTTGGCGAAAATGTGTGTTTTGTGTGCCTCAATAATTTCTCCGAACAACAAAATTATGTAACTAACAAAAGTTAAGTACAAAAAACTAACTTTTACGTAAGTTCCATGTAATATACTTTATAATTTTGTACCAAAAGAAGATAGGATTTTTATTTGTTCAACAAAGTTTCATATTTTTGAATCTTCTACAACTTTGCTGAATAAACTATTCTTCTATCTCTTAACACAAAAAAGTTATTTTTTTTTATTTTTAGTATGGCAAACTTTTCATATTTTTTGACAATTTGCGATTATGCGGGTCATTCATCCGATCAATTGTTCCGAAGACACTTTTAAACTAGGATGAAAGTAAAAGGCACTATGGAATTAAGTTCCACTTTTTGCCTTATTGGACCACTGAGCGCTGTGATAACTTGTTAAGGGCAGATGATGATCAAACTAAACTTAAAAATTAAATGGAGATTATCATAAAATTAAAAAAAAAGTTTTTAGGATCAAAAAAATTCTAAAGTTATTTTCAAACATCTAAGCTCACTTCCAAACATCAGATTTTCGACGGTCATTCCAGATCTTTCGGAGGGCGGATGTTTTTTTTTTGACTCAATCTTTTACTAAATAAACACTAGAGATGGTCGGGTTTCGGGTTTGAAAACCCGTAATTCAAAAATCCGCGTAAAAAACCTCGTAAAAAATCCGCGTATAAAAAAAACCGCGTAAAAAAACCTGACTGTATCGTAATTTTGCATTATGTTTCTTATCGCCAAAAAGTCAACGGCCGGCTCGCAACAGCTTCTCGGATTGCAACGCTCTGTGACGCTACATCTCCCCCTACCTAATGAAATGAAAGCATCTTGAAGAAACGTCTTTCAACTCCTTAGAATTGAGGAAATCTGGGTTTAAACCATTTCACAAAGAATTCCCTAATACCTAGCATCTACTATCTCGAAGACCAGTTTCGCTAATCCTTCTTTCTTGTCTTGCTTATACTGCTACTTTTTCCTTGTTTCCGGGACCAGTTGGTTAGCTCCGAAGCCTCGGATTTACCTACCAACACTCGAAGGCATCCTTTTTAGTTCAGCGGACTGCGGGTTCGTGAAATTCCAATTGTGGTTGAGTAAAAAGGCTTGACGTCCCACTTTCGGGCGCTGGTTTTGTGCCTTGATATGATTACAGGTGTGGTTTTCCCTGTGGCAGCACCCTATTTGCCACCTTGTTTGTAATACTATTCGAACCCACTTCGTGTAAAATGGTTCTGACGATATTTTGAATTTTTTTTTCGAAGATGATTTTACTTTTGGGAGCGTTTCGACGTTTGCAAGCTAAACTTGCAATTATTTTTTGGACGTTTTCTAGTTTTAGTTTCAGAAAGGGGATCCAGCATTCTTGGGCCTCAACAGAAATTATTATTTTAGGAATTTCTTAGTGTTTGTGGTCTCCGTGGCTCTGTGGTTATCGATGTCGGTCGGCTAGCTCTCCCACACGGTTGTGATATCGGGTTCGATTCCCGATCAGGTCGAGGATCTTTACGAGCTGGAAATTTTCTCGACTCAGCACTGGGGCACGGTGTATCGTTGTACTTATCCTACACATACAAAATGTGCCAAAAACAATATCGATAACGAATTCTCTCAACTAATCTAGTTGATCGAGACTGCTATTAGCCCCAAGGCTAAGCGTGCGATATTGTTGTTGTTCTAGCATGTTGTTGCAAGAGATAATTATCGGTTTTTGATTTTTTTTAGCTATAAGACGTTTTCAGCCATTCTGGGAGTTTATTTAGGTTTTATTTCTGTGTGTCCTTCGAATACTATTCCTTTGATTTTAAATTAAATTTGAGATCTGTATTTGACCTTTCTCAAGCCTTCTTCAATCGGTTCACGTATTTTTAACGTTTCTGAGTCCAATTTGGCACGTTTTTGTTCAATCTCCAAATTTTTAAGAGTTTTCATTACGAACTAATTTCATATCTCGTCTTATGATTACATTTTAAGTTTAATAAAGCGGACAATGTATGTAGGTTTACAAAGATGCGAAAAATGAACGAGAACAAATGTCACAGACTTACATTTCCTCATTCAGACGGGACCCGCTCTACTAATTTCAGAGTTTGTTTCTCTGCGTTTCCGAGCACAATTTAGAAGCATTTTCTCCTAACCTGAAAAACGTTTTTTAACCATTCTTACCTTAGTTTTAAATATGTTTTGTCTTTTTCTGGCTTTTATAGACTTCTTTTTCAGTTATTATTCGCTTGAATTCAGACCATTTTTAGCAAAGTATTTTCATTGAAATCATATTTAGTAATGTTTTTAAGGGAGCTACAAGGTAACAGAGTCCGCCTTGACACACGAATTGTCGTGAATTGAATATCAGTAAAATCAGCGCCATGCGATGTCAAAGAACTTGAGCATGGGTTCAATTTGATTGAACTTAATAATACTGCGTCTTGCTCTTGAAAAAAATCAGTTTTTCTTAAAAAAACTAGCCAGAAGGACACATAGCTGAAACTTCTCCAGGGCATTATAATTGGCAGGCAGAACAAGGCTGGTACAGTAGAGCAATTAGTATTATAGGAAGGGTGAAAAACATACACACAAGCATGGATAAATAATAAACGTATCACTTACTGGTATTGCTGATAACACAGTGCAACAGTTTTTTTTGCCTTGGCTTCTATGTATGATTTTTTGATGAAGTTTGATGCGAAAAAAAAATTTCTCCGTGTTTGAATATATTTCAACTTAAGGGCAACAATGGCGCCATTTTGAATTTTTGAGAAATCGGAAATTTTCGATGTTCGAGTATTCTAAATTTGAGCTAAAAATCGCTGAAAATGATACTGAAAATATATATTTGAAAGAGCTTTTCTATAGTTAAATTTCAGTGGAATTACGAATTGAAAAATTGGTTTGCTTCAGACTAACAAATGTGATCGGATTAAAATGGACAGTCATTTGAAAACATACAAATTTGAAAACAATAATAATTATAAAAATAACAGTTCTGAACATGCGTTGATAGAGCAACAAAAGTAGAAAACATCACCATGAATAGGAAATATTTTTAGCAGTCTCAGTTTGTGCAAATAATCTCTTCCTTATGCATAACGTAAATCGTAAACAAGCCTCTTCAGTACGAAACTTATCCGCCAGCTCGTCTTGCTTTTCCGCGATTCCGAAGAAGAATCATTTCATGTTGAACCGAATCCCGCTTCGCCTCCAAGTTGGCAGCAGCTTCCTCTCCAGCGGCGGCGGTGACGGCGGTTCAGAATTTCTAAATTAAGCATAGCATAACATCCTACAGGTATGTCTGTGTCTGTTTCTCTCTGTGTGCGGTTGTGTATGTGTCTCTACTCGCTACGGCTGCTGCTGTGGATGCTGGTCTTTGATCGGTTGACACGAAATTAGAATCGCAGCCGGAGGGCGCGCTTTTCAGTTGGTTGTGAAAAGTCGTTCGCGTTACACTTGTACTGTGCCACTACTCGCGCGTTCGTTTGTTGTGTTTTCCGTGAATTTAAAAAAAAAGAGAAAAAAATCCCGCCTTCACGCGAGTGGAAATCCGTGAGATTATTTGCTTTTCATAACAAAAGTGATTTCACCGACTGTGCGAGAGAGGTTGTTATAATACTAATTTAACAGTTTACGAAATTCTGCCAACGAAAAAAGCGGAATCGTGTGTGCGTATGTGCGCTTAGAGGGGGGCTAAACTCGGACCGGATAGCGACGATGGGGGGCGTTGTTTGTTTAACTGACCACCCAACAGTGATAGCCATTAGCCTTCGGTTACCTTTCGTCCGTTGATCTCCGTTTGTTGAGCTCTAAAACATGCACTTTGTTTTCTGTCCAACAAACAAACAATGCTAAAAACAAACTTGCGCGGGATATAAAAAAAGAGATCACGCATGCGCTTTTGCCATGCCTATTTGTGTCCGCGGCCAATGTAAGAAAGTCCAAAAGTCGTTGTCGTCACCAGCATCCCATAATCCGCAGCGGCAGCATATCGAATCGGGAATCAAGAAACTGCAGCACGATGCTGGTGGAATTTATGTGTCGAAAAGGCAACCGACCTCCGCCTGGATCCGCGCTCGCGTCGGATGTGAGCCGTGTGAGTCGTGTTTAGCATCGCGGACGCGGCTGTGCCGCTGCATGTGACCAACCGTGCAGCATGATTTATGGGAAAATTAAGCTTGTTGAGTTAATTATGTTTTAGTGTATCAATCCGTAGCTTTGGCAAACGGGCGGAGGAAGCTGCTTGTTTATCTGTAGTCGAGCGTTGTATGTTACTCTTGTTCGATTATTTTCTGGTACATGCTTTTCATGCTTAGCAGCATTCTTGCAAATGTGATTCAACTACAATCAAGTGATGCTTTGAATGCTCAATTTCTGGCTGTTCTCACTTCAAAGTAGTTGAGTTGCTCAAGGTTTATTATCCTGATAAATTTTAAAGTTTTCTTCCAGAATCGGTTCATGATTCGCACCAATTGAGATTAATGATTTTCGAGTTTCCCACCATTCCAGTGCAATGATCAAAAACAACCAGTCTACAACCGATGCCGACAATCATGGCTCGGCTTCTGTGAATTGCATCACAACCCTTCCACACATCAACGTATGTCATCAATTTGGCTCGTAAACTAGAGTAAATTATTCCAAAAACAGATCATTAGAGGCACGACAGCAGAAAAACAACACTCTTCGAACAGCCACATGTTTATGATGTAAACAGACCTTACATGTGAATATGAAACCATTTCACACCCTTCTCATTTGTGACGCGACCGACCGCGCGTTCAACCACGTGACGCTCGTATACCAAAAGGGAAGAATGTCAATCAGTGACGTCGTCGTCGCGATGCGACTTTCCCACATGCTCCACGACGTCGTCTTTATCATCCTCAGCTAGGAACAGCTGCTGTCGGCTTTCTAGGGATAGGATTTTTTCCGCGTGTCATTTGTCAGCCGGTGTCGAAGGTTCCACCAAAAGACAATTTCCCACAGTCAGTGTGCAGTGCACTGACGGGAATACGATTGATATTTTTTTTCACAGCTAAAATTTCCCATTTGAGAGTGAAAGATGAAGGTTGTATGGTTTACTACCCCTGTGCCGAGGGCACTTTGTGCCCGGATCATCGTAAACACTAAACGACGGCTCAAACGTCAACAGAAACTTTAACTGTGTTTACAGTTTTATGAAATTATTTATTTTGACGATTAGTTTCCCACCCGAATTGGGTTTGAGTATGTGATTATTGCTTTCAGTTTCGCTTTGTAACAATTAGGCGATAGGTTCTGGGGGCTTTTTAATATGGTTGTAATCTGGAATAATGGAGCTGAAAGAAACATATCATTTGAACAGAGGCGTCTCGTCCACCTGTTCAATCTGTTCATAGGACAGGTAGACAATCTCAGGAAAAAAGTGATTTTTTCATATTTGTAGAGTGGATGAAAAATCATCGAAGGTAATTTTTTTGTAATTTTAATGTTATCCCGAACATCCTTATTTTATTTTCTACATAGTGGAAATTTATGCACCATAAAGAATGTAACCTGATGGGCTACACTTCAGACTACGCCATACAACTCACACACAACGCAACCCACACGGCCACACGCAATAATGACTACCGTTTGTTCAGACCATTCACCTGAACTAACCGCCGTTCAACACTTCTCTGCACCTTCAAGAGCGGAAGGGTAGACGCAGTCATTTATACTCACCACTACTAATGCGACGCCTCGCGTAAAAATGACATTTTTGGCTCAAACTTTCTGCTGAACAAAACCGATGTCAGCGAGAGAAAACATTCATTAGGGGAAAGTAGGTAAGGACGGACACCCTAAGGTTTAATCTAAATAATTACTTAGGTATTGCTATTTAGATCGCAGTAGTCATACAAATTGAAACTTAAGGTCATTTGTTTTCATAATCATTTTTGGTATTAGTGAACTTCCTCCAAGTTTTATGTGTTTTGGGTCTTCAAAAATAAGACTACAAATTGCTGTTTTTTGACATGGTTGGGAAAGACGGACACTTGGGGTGGGTAAGATGGACACTACGAAGGTAACGGTGGACACTCACAAAAAAGATGTAGTACGTTAAGTATTCTTTTGATTTATGTGTTAAGTGATGGCCATACATTACTCTACGTTATTAGAGTCCATCTATACATCACGTGAACAGTTTGAGAGGATGGGTTTCGATGAAGGCGAAAATTCTCCGCCTATATGGCCTGTTCTAACTGCTAAGTGATTAATATCTGCTGGTTTCTCTCGCGGGTGTACTTTGTGAACATCTGTAGTACACAACAGATGCTGCATGTAAAAATTCTTGGAAAATTTGTGTGTCCATCTTTCCCTACCTTAGTGTGTCCGTCTTGACCGACCTGGTTGTAAATTTTTCAAACGATCGTAGCTCTTCATCGGAACATCGAAAATCTGCTGGATTTTCACTAGAGAACCGAGGAAAGACTAATTTATCACTTTACTATTGTGAACAAATGAAAACACGTAAGTTTCACGAGTTTTTCACTATTTTCCGTGGATTAAAAATTACATGAAATTGCGCGTTCACGAAAATTTTCTTTGTTTTACTAACAAATTTGACAGTTTGCTTGCTGAAAACCGATAATGCAACTCAAAAGCATTAACATACTATAAAGAAGGTATTCGCATCACTCAACTATCATAATACATTCTAGTTTGTGAAATATTAAAAGTGTCCATCTTACCCGCAGTGTCCGTCTTTACCTACTTTCCCCTACACACCACCTCTCTTCAGTGTCTGGTAAATCTGTTTCGTTTTGCCTTTCTGTTTCTTCTCTCGACGTCATTGAAATTTGAGAGAGACCACGTGGCCGCGAGAGTTCGCAGATCCATCTTCAGAGCTTTCGAACTAAGATTTGATAAACAAAGATAGGTTTTTTACTCATGCGAAAAGTTTAGAGGCAAAAAGATCATAAACATAATTTTAATCATCGTTGGACGAAAACTGAATGATACTGACATTGCATATCACAACTCCATCCGTCGAGCGAATTTTTCTAGTTCTTCGACGGATCAAGAGTTATTCACGACTAAAACCGATCATTGAGAATCATGATGCGATAAATGTGGATAAAGATTTCCTCTATGAAATGATGCAGATATCATTATTCTACGAGAAAATTATCGGAAAACTCGCGGTCATAATAGACCGTAAAATTTCTTTGCCATATAGATAAATGTAGAAAGATAAAAGTTTTCGAAACTGTTATCACGATACTGTTGTTTCAGTGTTGCAAATGTTGATTGAACAGGTAGCCCACTTGGTCACGCGTCGCCTCTGCATTTGAAGATGGTTAAGCTTCTGTTCTTATCGCACAAATGACCGTGAGTGAATTATTTGCCAGGCACAGACAAATTCAGACAAAATATTGAAAGTTCGTTAAATAAAAATGAAATAAAATAAAAATATGAAAAAAAACTGTAAAAATGTCAAGAAAAAATAGATTGTTTATTCTCAAGAACTCTGACTACAAATGGCTTAGGAGCTCAAGATGTAATTGTAAATCGAAGATTTTTTTTTATCCATAAAAATAAGCCTTCAAGATTCAGGTATTGATAATCTGAATAAACGCTTCTCTAAATTTCAGGCATTGAAACATATCTAATATATTTTTAATTAATTTTTTTTTTTATTTTTTTCGTTGCGATTGAACACAAAAATCGACCATGCTGAAGTAAAAGCAGTTTCAGTTTGATAATTTGAGTTGAAGCTTCGATAGCAGTGAGCAGAAATGAAAATTCGAAATATTCGTTATAACAAATGTCACTGATTAACCTTCAAAAATCGCGCAAAACATGTATACTTATTCTACAAATAGCAAACAGAGATAAGAAAAAGAGTAAAAATAAACGAAAACCTTGTATGCAAAATTTGTTAAGTCAAACTAAAAAGCAAAACTGACAAAGATTTTGAACTTGATGAATCATGCATTGAAAAGAACATAGATTAAAAACAGGTTTAAGCGTATATGTAAAAAAATACCTGAAAAAGTGTTGAAAATTTTGAGCAGTTTCAGGCAAGCTTAGAAAATTTTTATTATATTTTTGTCATTTTTGAAAGGTTGAAACTTTGCGCAGATGTTCCTGTTGGCTAGTGATGTCATTTTGTGCAATTTGTGTATGTGTTTTTTTAATCACGACTAATTTTTGAAAAAGGTTTGCGATTCTCCTTCCGAAAAAACCCCCAGTGTACCCAGTTAAAAAAATATTCAAAATTTACATAAAATATCTCAAAAAGCTCATTTTTCAAAAATCTTATTCTCTATGAAACATTGGCTGCAATAAAAAAAGTCGAAATTTTCTAAAAAATAGTTTTTTGGAGCCAGAATGCTTTGATTGGTGTGATGTCTTCGGAAAAATTGCAGTCTCATTCTTTCAGAAAAAAAATTCTATGGTTTGACATAGCTTTATAACAATTTTGACGCATTTTCAAGCTATTTTACAAGTATTTCGAATAAATTTATGAGATATTTTTAAAACATTTCAACTCCAGACCTTTGTGAGATTGAATACTTTTCGAAACATATTTTGATTCCTGTAAAATTTTTGAAATAAAGATATTTCGGGATACACAAATTTCGGATTTGGGGGCCAGAATAATTGAGATAATTTCGATTTTTGATACTTTTTGGATACATTTTGTTCGAAACATTACTAAGAAATTTTTAAAACTTTTTTGTTACTATAAAAGTAACTACATTTATATCATTTTTTTATACTACATATGAAACATTTTCAAGACATGAATTAAGATGTTTTTAAAACTTGTTAAAACAGTTCAGAAAACGTTTTGAAAACAGTCTTAAAACCTTTGTGAAACATTTTAAAAATAGATTTGAATCATTTTTGCAATACTTCTGGAACAATTTCTTGGCATTCAAGAAGAAACATTCCATATCACTTTTTGTTTTCTGGCACTCGGCTCAAGATAAAATCCTAAATTTAAATTTTAAAAACTAAATTTAATACACTGTGGAAAAAGAATTGAAAAAAAAAATCTTTGGAAAATCAAACTTTTTTTATTTTTAGTTCACTATAAATCTTGAAAAAATACTTAAAAAATGTTTATAAAGATTCATAGTAATTTTACCGAAGCCCGTCTGAAGGCGAGATTGGCACTAGAAAGTTAATTTAAAATTGTACATTTGTTGTTTTTTTCTTAATTTTTTTTCTGTTTAACGCTATGTATCTTTTTCTGGAAAGGCAAAATAATACCTACAACCTTGTCGAAGACATGATACCAATAAAACAAACCGTTCTGGCTTTATTTGTTTTTTTTTTTTCAAAATATTTTTCTTTTCTTCTAGATTAGGCTACCTTCAGTAGTTAGCTTACCGTTTGTAGTTTTTATAATTTTTTTTTAAATTAGCTTTTTGAGATGATAAATTCTTATTTTCTTATATTTTTTGTCAAGAATAATTATATATTTTGTATATATTTTGCGCAAGGACATATTACTTTACGAGCCAATTACGTTTTTTTGTCCTATGGCTCACATTGTCAGTTTAGCAAAGTAGGCAATGTATGTAATTTTGCGGGGGTGCGAATAATGAATAGGGTCGGAAGGTGCGACTCAGACTTAGAAAAAAAAATGTGTTCTGATCATACAAACTTTACGACTCTATAAATATTTGTAACCTTTTATAAGCTTTCTACATAAACCTTTCTCACAAATTAGTCGTAATTGAAAAAAAAAATATAAATTTTATATAAAAATATAAATTTTTGTAATTTTTAATAAGTTTTTCTTACATTTTATACGTGAATCAAAAAAAAAAAAAAAAACAAACAAAACGGAATATTGACCACTATAGGAACATCCGTCCAAATTTTGAGCCAGATCAAAATGGCCAGCTGTTGTTTTTGTGGCACCAAATCAAAAAAGGCCTTTGTTGCTTGGAATTTCTCTGTTACAAAGTATAATATATAATAAGTATAATAATAAAAAGTTATAGCAAAACTATAACAATATAAAAACAAAAAAATAATTTCATAAGTTCAAAATAAGGAACTGCGTAACCGGAAGGTTACTTAGACAAGCGGGTAGTCCTGGGTTCGAAACATAGCAGAATCAGGTTATTCGATGTCAAAGGACTTTGAGCACGGGTTATCTCTCAGGCTCCCCCTACTTTTCTTTTCCGCATGCTGAATTTTACTATACCTTTGTGTGAATATAGCAGGTCAGAGGGAGGCACAGTTGAAACCTCTTTAGGGATTTAAGGTTGGAGAACGAGTGTCGGTATAGAGTAGAGCAGTACGCGCGAAAAAGAAAGGGTAAAACTTGTACACACTAGCACGAATTTGTAAGAAGCGAGCCAGTAGCGGTATTTCTAATAATAGAGGTGCGGAATACAGCAGACACCCGATTAGATCATCATTAGATCACATTAGATCAACGGTCGCAGTGAGTAAGGCATCGTACATTAATAACTGCGTTACTTGCTTACTTCGTACGTAAAATTGAAAATTTGGAGCTGTCCCTCCTCCTTGTTTAGCATTACCTATTTTCAGGGAGAGGGGGGGAAATCTTGAAATCTATCATAATCATGAAATCTAGATTGTTACCCGCAATTAATTTTTGTACGACGCCTAAGTCTACACGAATCGAACGTTACAAAAGTATTCGAGCACATCGAAAAGATGTCAAATGATGTTTGTGCGGAAATGATGAAAAAAAATTAGCATAACATATTTGAATTTTTTTGTTAAAGTAAAGAATTTTTGATAAAACTGAAGTACAAAATGGAATAGAACAAAGCAAAAAAAAAACAAGCATTAAATCATAAAACGGGGAAAATGCCCTAAAAAGAAAAAAAAGAAGGATAAAAAATTCAAAATGTTGAACAACAAAATCAGAAGGGTTGTGTGCAAAGCCACGACCGCAAGGATTGTTCTACAGGGTGACAAAAAAGTCCGGTCACCCTGGAAAATCTTAATATTTCAAAGAATAAGAAGAAAATCTGAATCTGGCTTTCATAGCTTTATTCAGTAACTCATAAAGATACTTCACAGACGATATTTCGGAATTATATCACCTTTCTCTGATCGAACCAGCTTCAGACGTCTCGGAAAGTCGTCGCAAGCGGCGCGCACGTGCTCCATCGGCATCTCGTCCCAGATTTTCGTGATAACTCGCTTGAATTGCTCCAAATTTGTTATTTTATAGTCGTTCAGCTTCGACATCATGTATCCCCACACGAAATAATCCAGTGGATTCAGATCCGGAGACGACGGAGGCCATTCATTCTTCGAAATGAAATCGGTCAAGTTTTCCTCACACTACGCCTGAACAACCTTTGCGGTGTGGGATGGGGCGCCATTTGGCTGGAAGCAGTAGTAATCGTCTTCAAACAATAGTTCAGCTTGAGGCAGAGCATTTTCATCCAAAACCGTGTCCAGGTAGTACGCTGCATTGATTTTGACCCCTTTATCGATAAAAATATGAGGCAGTTTACCTTTCTTGCAAATGGCTCCCCAAACCGTCACTGACGTCTTAACCGGGAAACGTTCAGCTTGTCCTCAGGAGCTTGCTGGAGGCTCACACTCCAAACTCGATCATTTTGGCGATTGACTGTTTGCTTTAAAACGGACAGCTTCTCGTACGAAAAAATAATCTCGTCATCTGCGCGCCAACCGAGCAACTCCCGCGACCGTTGGTACCTCTTGTCTTTTGTAGCTTCGGTAACCCCATGAACCACCTGTTTTTTGTACGGTGTAAGTTTTAAATCCTTGCGCAGAAGCAGGCGGATTGATTCTCGGTTCATTTTAAGGTTCCTGGCCAGCTTCCGTGCAGATTGGGCGGGATTCCGGCGAATCCGGTCTCGTATAATCTTTTTCAGCCTTGGAGTTCTCACAGACCTTGGTCGTCCAGATCGTGCTTTGTCCTCGGTGCCTCCGGTCTCTAGGTACCGATTTATGGTCCGGTACACGAATTTCCGGTTGATTTCGAGCGGTTTTAGGTGTTTGAATATCTGTCCGGGTTTGTACCCTTTCACATGTTCAGCGATAACAGCTGCTCTTAACTCTGCCATGGCTCACAACTCAATGTAAACAAACTGCACAGAAACGAAACTCTGCCACTTTGGGCAGCAAAGTTAACCCTATCATTTGACATATAGATGGCACCAGAGAGATGCAACGTGTAGGCTACAGGCGACCCCAAAAAAGTGTGACCGGACTTTTTTGTCACCGTGTACATAAGGTTGTTTGTTAAATTACTTGTATTGAATATTTTTGGAATTTTGTGCAAAAGAGGAGCTGAAGTGCTACCGAAGTTCGATTCGCACATATACATACATAAATAGGACATCACTGAACAGGAATGGAACAATCACTTTGCGACCGGCGAAAACAAGTTTCAACAGTCAGAATTCTAAGCCAAAACGTGAAAATATCGAATCTTCAATTTATTTGATTGGTTGTCCTGAAAAAGACAGTTCACTTTTAAAACCTTAAAACGGATATGATGCTGATTGCTTCTCGGTGATACCCCGACATTGAGAATATGATGACTTTGCACATGACGGAGGCATCGATTCATCTAATTGATTGGATGAGAGAAAGCAAAATATTTTTGAATCTTGTAAACATTTCATTCAAATAATATTACTGTTTTGACACTGTTTTCACACTGCAAGAATGGCCGGCCAGCATCCACAAAAAAAGGTTGCGTGTTGTCAAAATACGGCAGAGCCTTCCACTGGAGGAAGTGATGGCTAATGTATTTACTGCTGATGCTGTCGCTATCGCATAAAGGCAGTTTTTTAAAAGAAAAAGTGCCGCTGCACCTACCGCAGCTGGAGTTGCCACTATCGCTGCTATCCGTTGTCACTGTTATTCGCTGCCGCTACTGCTGCTACTGCTACTGCTCAGTTGAGATTATTCTGGACGCCATCCACTAGTAATATAATTGGTTCAAGCAGAAGCAGGCTTTTATATAGCCCAAATAGTACATTCCCGATTTACTAGGTATATATTTTTGTCGACCTTGCTAGGAACAGCAGGCATTAAGGTCGAGAAGGCTAAACAACTTGCAATAGTACGATGGTTCGAATTTTCTGCAATTTGGGCAGTTTTATAGATAATTTTCCAATCGATTGCTGCAAGAACGTAGAAAATTTATTGAAATATAACCGACTTATTTGCATTTGAAATTAGACATATTTTTGCCTTTTTCTGTTTTTAGATTTCCATTTCACATTCCTATGTAGCCGAACTTAAATTAAGGCTGTGTAATGGGGACAATGAATTACTTTAAAATAAACTAACTAACGGAAGAACTTATAAAAATATAAACATTACAAATCTGAAACATTTCCTAAAACGATTGATAGAAAAATAGGTCCTTAAAGTGGGAGAATTGAAAAAAAAACTATTTTGACAATTAACCATTCATTATGGTGCAAAAAATAAATCACGCTAAAAATAGAAATATGTAGCCTCAAATTCCAGAAATGCTTAGAACAAAGCGTACAATAAATGATAAAAACCATCTAAAAAATTAGAAAAATGCTCTAAAAATAAAAAATCTGTAAAAAATAAAAAAAGCTTTGAAAAAAATGTGACAAATAACAGTAAAAATAGATGGTAACATTGCAAATATCAAAACCAATTAGATAATAATCTATACATATGAAAATTGAGTTTTGTCTGTTTGTCTGTCTGTCTGATCCACATAGACTTGAAAACTACTGAACCGATTGACATGAAAATTTGCATGTAAAGGTTTTTGGGACCGGGGAAGGTTCTTATGATAGTTTGAGACCCCTCCCTCCTCTGGAAGGAAGTGCCCCCATACAAATGAAACATAAATTTTCGCATAACTCAAGAGCTATTCAAGCAAATGAAGCCAAACTTGGCACGTTGATGTATTAAGAAGCAAAAAATATTTCTGTGATAGTTTGACACCCCTATCTGCTCTCAAAGTGAGGGCTTCCTAACAAACGGAACACAAATTTCTTCATAACTCATAAACTAATCAAGTAAATGGAACCAAAGTTGGCATGTGGAAGTTTTTGATGACCCTCCCTCCTCTGGAACACCTGCATAACTCTAGAATTGATCAAGCAAATGGAACCCAATTTGGCATGAAAAAATTTTTGGGATCAAAAAATACTTTCATGCTGATTCCAAGGGAGGTGTACTATATATATAAAACACAAATTACTGCACAACTCGAGAACTAATCGAGCAAATGGAACCAAATTTGGCATGGGAAGGTTTTTGGGGGCAAAAAATGTTTTATTTTGTAAGGAGGGGGGCTGAAAACAGCCACAGGTGACCAATTACCACACAATATGGGTATTTCCGTAATCATGATGATACAGAGAAACCAGAAATCGAACACAGATTTTGAATTCCAACATGACGACTTCCGATTACTGGAAAACAGCCAAAAATGGTCGAATATCATCCAGTATGCGTATATACGGAACCAGAATGACGCCCAGAGGCCAGAAATTAGTTTCACATACCATTTTGAAATTCGAAATGACGCCTCCGGTGTTTGGAAAATAGCTGAAAGTGACAAAAAAAGGTACTTCCGTAATCATGATGATGCACAGATACTAAAAATCCATCTAAGAAACCATTTTGAATTCTAAAATGGTGACTTCCGGTTTCTGGACAAGCCAAAAATGACTGTATACCATCCAATATGGGTATTTCCGGTAGCAAACTGATGGCCAAAGGCCAGAATACAGTGAAGTTATTTTCGTGATTTTTGTCGTACAAAACACGAAAGATCAGGTGATATTAGGTGTCATAGCTGAAATATATTCGTTATTCAGGGTTCAAATTTAACCAAAAGTTACGCCAGTTTAAACAATTAGCAATAGACAACTTTTGCGTTAAGTAAAAAAAACAAGCAACAAAAATAGCTTTTTCGATTTTTATTGAAAAAAAAAAAAGGAAAACAGACAGTGGTCTTGAAATACTTCTCTGCGGAACACTTTTTTGAATAAGGTTCTACTGTAATATCAGTTGAAACTAGTGTCTAATCTTTTTGTAATAGCTTTGTAGGTATCATTTAATTAATTTGCACTTCCAATAATTTTATGTTTTCGGTTTTTAAGCACATATTTTTTCTAGTCAATTTCGAGAAAATGTATGTAAATCATTTTAAAAAAATGGTGGATATTATTTTTCCAGGATCCTTTCAAGACTAGACTAGACTAGACATATTTTTTCTAGTCAATTTCGTAGTTGTTGAAATATAACATTCTCATTTTTTTTTTTAATATAAAATTATAAATATTAAATATTTTTAAATTAAAATATTATTTATTATTATAATTAACAAATATTTATTATTAAATAAAAACTTCATTAATTAATAAATATAAAATAATAACTAAAAAAATAATAAAAATATAAAATTATTATAAATAATTTTTTTTAGTTTAATCCTCTCCAATAAAGCTCTAAGAGTATGTACAAAAG